>NC_136226.1:31298506-31932638 GCF_963402885.1 Antedon bifida
ATTAATTGTCCAAAAAATGAAACAATAATGTAAAGAAATAATTTCTAAATGATATATATATTTTATAATTTGAATTAAAAAAATAGATAATTAAAATTAAATTGTTTTCTGTCTAACCTTCTTGGAGGTCTCGCATTGGATTATATTCAGCTGGTTCAGCAGGATTTGTATCAGTGCGAGATTCATCAGAAATCACAGGTATTGGTTCATCAGAAATCACAGTTGTTGGTTCATCAGAAATCACAGGTGTTGGTTCATCAAAAATCACAGTTGTTGGTTCATAAGAAATCACAGTCGTTTGTTCGACAGAAATCACAGATGTTGGTTCATCAGAAACCACAGGTGTTGGTTCATCAAAAATCACAGGTGTTGGTTCATCAGAAATCACAGGTGTTGGTTCGACAGAAATCACAGGTGTTGATTCGACAGAAATCACAGGTGTTGGTTTGACAGAAATCACAGGTGTTGGTTCATCAGAAATTACAGGAGTTGGTTCAACAGGCAGGGGTGTAATAGTAGAGGAATCAGGTTGTTCGAGAGGTGGAGTTTTATGATGAACTGTTATGAAAGATAAAACAATAAATAAATAATACACAACATATTTCCAACAGCCATCTCAATAATGAAATAGTAGGGAGATTAATACAAAATTTAAAAGATAAAATATCGGGAGAAAATGAGCCGGTCTACCAATACTAATCTCTTCACTAGAATTGTCTATTGTTAATCTGGTAAAATAAACATGAATTTGGACATTGAGCAAGTTCTCAGTACAGTATTTAATATTTACAATTTGGCCAGTATCACAACACTCGGCTAAGATACGATATTATTACTAGGGGTCTGTTTCTTTAAGAGTAATATTTGTTATAGATACTAACAGGCTGGTGGTACACAACAAGAAATATGATGACATTGTTAGTGTTCATGCACTATGCACACAAATCATTTTTTTTAGGAAGGTTATCGTTGAAAAATCAGACACAGTCTCAGAAGTGTTACAGAGGCCAGATTAGGTTTCTAATAAAAAATGTACAATTTGTGACATTATGGAAGTCATGAATGCCAAATGAAGGAACCTCCAGCAAAGATGCACAAACAGCAATAAAATAAATCTTTAAATTCTTTAAATATAAACACATAAGCTAGATTTAGTATAGATAAACACAGTATCAACATATTTGGTAGTTTTTCAGGTGAGAGGGAGTAATGTAGAAAGGTAGACGTTTTAATAAAAACAAGTAAATTTTTCTATACTGTAAAGTTACTATACAAAACAAACCACTACACAAACGAATATACCATATTTAAATAAGGTAACTGAGCTTTGACCTAGTAATGCATAAAACCTTAAAGAAAGACGTGTATTAAGACGACATGCAGAGTAGTAGCTATAACTACAGAATAAATGCACAAAATGATTAAAATATACACAATTTACACAGAATAGATAGTCATGCATAATAAATGGAGCAATCGGTTAAAAACAACACTTGGCATTGCAAATCACATGTTTCACACATTGCATCATGCAAATGTAGAAATAGCTGCCAATATATGACACTCTTATTTCTGTTTTTGTCAAACTAGTTTGATAGTGTAGACAGAGCTTTAGACATTTATCATTCAACATATTTATTTTGTTCTGTAAAAGATGAATTAAACAAATCAATAAAATTGAATAAGACCAATAAAACAATATAAATTTGTCATTTTGGTGATACCATTTCTATACTACTGATATGTTTAGTACATAGACTTGCCCACAAGTTTCTAGTTATTGTCTGTTTTATGTTGTTAATAGTATTCCTTTGACGTTTGTTCCTCAGTAGATGCCAGCTGCTCAAGTATACGTATGACATGCCATGTGTGCCAAAATTTAAGTTTATCTTTTTACTGAATCTTTATTTAGAGCCTAGACTACAGTAGTATATAGTGCAAATTAGTAGAATGCCAGCTGCTCAAGTATACGTATGACATGCCATGTGTGCCAAAATATCTTTTTACCTGAATCATTATTTAGAACCTAGACTAGTATAGTGTATTGAACTTCAGCAAAATCAAAAGGAAAAGTTTAACTCTGATGTTGAATAATATACTATCTCAAGATATCTAAAAAATATGAGCTTAGTAAAAATGGAAAAGAAAATATTTGGTCCTTCAAACTAAAAAAAAATCTTAATTAAAAATCAAATAATTATCAGGGAGGTCACCAGTTTTTGCACCACACTCTTCCTCCCCCACCCCCAATATTCCAAAGGGCTTTCATTATATATATTTAGCACAATATTCGTCTTCACAGGAAAATTAAAAGATAACAAGTAGGAAAACTTTCTACACATCAGGAAATTGATATTGTGAAATTGTGTAGGAAATAATAAAGTTATATTTAACATCATAATCTCTAAGTGGAAAACCAATTGTGTTCTATGCCGACTTTTACAACAATAATAACATATTGTGGCCAAACTGTGTAGCAATACATTCTTTACAAGAAATATTTCTTACAAAAAACGTTGCTCGACTTGTTGACGTAACAGTTTTAATTAATGTTCTTTCTTCAGAAATGATGATTATCATTGATCAATATCAATTATTTTTGTTTAACAATCAGTAGTAAACATTTTGGGAAACTTAAAACAAACAAACAACGGACAGTATAAGTTTTAACACTAAAAAAAAAACGCTAGACGCCGTAGAAACTACAGACCGAGCGTAGACGGCATGAAACGCAAATCAATCAAAATGACTCATCAAGTGGAAGCACCGGTGTTTAGACAACTGTAATTATGATTGTTGTGAGCTACTAACGTCTAGAAATTGATGATAAATCATGCATTAAATGAGATGTAAGTAAACTGAAATCAGTCAACACCTCCGCCTTCTCACCATCTATTGCCGATTAGTATTATGTGATAAAAGTCTCCATTTTGATACAAATTTCATGCTGATATCTTTAAAATTCAAAACGAAACAAAAGATATGGTATAGACCAAGTACAGTACTTGCAAAATGTGCACAATTACAAAAATTGTTTCACATTTATTGAAGCAATTTTTAAGGCTAATTTACACAGAAGAGCGGTAACGGTATGCGGAAAAGCCTTGTAAGATGTCCCACGTATAATATGTATATATCCTGAGCTGAAACCGCCCGTCTGCTCCGTGTTGCGTGTCAATGGTCATATGGAATAACATAGATTCTATATTTTTATTACCATTACAGCTCGTCTGTGTAAATTGGCCTTTAGTTTTACAGCTAATTGTGACAAAGAGTGAGTTCTGTGGGTGAAAATCAAAACCTCTAGGACCCATTTTAGATATCCCCACCCAAGTGCCTGCATACCTCCCCACCCAACAGTCTCTATTACAATCACCCCTCAGACAGCCTTCCCATCTTGGCATAGCTGTCAGTAACATATTAGGATAAGTAGCTATTTAAGCATATGATGATACAACATGAATATGTAATGTGCTTGGCAGTTACTTGGTTGATCTTTATAACTTTAATGTTATAGCATTTCCTGTCGACGATTTTTATTGATGCTATTTCCAGCTGTATGGACAAAGACTTGGGAATTATAGCCTGAAAACTAAACTCTCTTTTTGGAAACAAATATAACTTTTTGTAAACATTGATTAATGTTAATATATTTTAATTCCATTATTTATCCAACACCACCTAGTAATGTTATAATTATTATATTGTTTTCAGAATAGTTAAAGTATATAAATTTAGTATAATAAGTGATACATGTTAGTACAGTATTATATAATATATATAGTATAGCAAAATCCACACAAGTTTGCAACTAGTACAGAAATCATTAGTAATTATTGGAGAAACAAAGAGGAAGGGAGGAAAGGAGAGGGGAGGGGGAAGGTGGGGTCAAAGGTGAAACATGCTATACTCAACAAACATAGGATTTAATACAGTCATGCTCAGATTATATTTAGTACATGTACTCATCAATTATTTTAAACACATTTCTTACCATAATTTGAAGCCGGAACAGATGGACAAAGAAATAAAATGAAAATAATGAATAATATTGTTAAAACAGCACATATAAATTTATATCATGTTCAAACAAAATAAAAAAAAAAATTAATAATAATAATAACTGGTACTTGATATAGCGCATTATGCTGAAAGCCTCAATGCGCTTTACATTGACAGAAAAATTTAGAAAATGAAAAAAAAAATTTTAAAAAAATTATTATTATTTTATATTTTCAATGCAGGTGTTCCTCCAATTAAGGACATACTGTAACAAATTACAACAGATTGTTATATAAATTGATTTACAGCTGACATAAATTTTTACAAAAAAAAAAAAAAATTTTTTTTTAAAATGATTACTGTTTCAACGTCATTATAATGACAAATAAGATGGCTATACTAAAAAGTGAAAATAATAATTTAAATATGTAGGTAATAAATGATATATAATAAATCTAAATTAGCTTTCTTTTCTCTCACTAAAGATCATCTTGCAATTTCAAAGCGTTTTATTGAATTTCATTACCGCCTAATGTCATTCATCACTTACTTGGAGGTCAATTACCTTATATGGCAATGATACTGGCAAACACAGTACTGGGCTGTGATTGGCTGAGCTGCAAGGGGTGTGTTTTCCATCATAACTTGGATTTAGAGATCACAAGTAATGACACTACTGTGCTACACTTAATAATCTATCCACTAATACTTAAATACGTTATTGCCGCAAGCATAATATCAAACTGTATCAAGTTCAATATAAATTATTGTTTAACCTATATTAATAAATACTACAAAGGAGCTATTTATTGCCTTTGTTAATTTTAAAATAATGTCTAATAATAGTTAAACATGAAATTGACCAACAAAATATAAAAATGTAATTATTTACAAAAAAAGAATAATGGTAATAACAGCGGCTAATATACATAATAAAAATGATAACTGATTCATTTTAATAACTTAATTTGGTGTCTCAATTGACGCCAAGTTGGGATCTGTCCCATCAATTTAGTAACGTCCACTCTATTCAAATTAATTTCTTTTCTTTTTTTTTCTTATAAAATAAAATTATAATATTTACATTAACATAGGAAAGAAGGAGCTAGAAAAAAGTAATATACTTATTGAGTCCAGCCCATATATAACAGTTACAATATTGTAATAATGATAATAGGGCAATATAAATGTTTTTTTCCTTGTTTAAATCATTGAATGAACAATACCTAATCGAATAAAACCAAAAAATTAAAAAACATAAATTTACAGTAATAATTAATTTCATATCAAGAACATTTGAGCTTAATAATTTATAGGACTATCAATAACAAATGGTATGTTTACCTTTTTGTTGGTTTTTCGGCTTCTCTTGAGGCCGGTGAGCATTTTCAATCTCCCTCGTTTCAGCGTGACCATGGTAAACTAAGTTACTCTGTATCTTTGTATTTTTCATAGCTTTGTCTGTTAATGGGTCACTTTCCACTGATATCTTTTTACCCTTTTGTTCCTCTAAATCTTTGTGATATTGAACCTGTTAATATCAAAATGATTTACCTCAGTTACTGCAGTAAATGTAGTTCAATTATTGGGAATTATATGTTTGTGTATTGTGAAACAGTAACATAAATACTAGTATTCACCTCTCATTCTATACGTCCTTTTTTAAATTTTTTTTATTGAGAGTTTAAAGCTCTGTCTACACTACCAAACTTTATGTGACAAAAAAATGTGCCCAATGGTAGTGATTTGATGTCATTGAGTCGAAATATGGGCACATCACATTCTGTCATGAAGTTTGATAGTGTAGTACAGATCTGAAGTATAAATTTCTTATTAGAGTGGTTGGAAAAAATATGATTGAATTCACCGAATGGTTTCGCTTACAACTTTATCAATGAGATGTTCTTTAATTGCAAATAAGGACAATTTAACTCACATTACTGATGGTTTTAGTGTTTGCTTTCACTCTTCTGTTTTCTGGAGTATCAGCTACTTGAGTGAACTTAGTGGTTGGATAATGACTGTAAAATAAAAACAATTTATTGGTAACAGGTCAATGTTCAAAGGAGCAAATGTCCCAAATTAGAAGAATTTCATAATCAAATAGTCTTAAGATCTGTCTACACTATCAAACTAGTTTGACAAAAAAGTGTGACGTGCCCAAATATGGTAGAGTGATATGACATCATCATGTCCATATATGGGCACATCACATTTTTTGTCACATAAAGTTTGATAGTGTAGACAGAGCTTTACAATTAAGTAATATATATATAACATCAATAGATACATTAAAAGTATTATTACTCAGGTTGACACACTGTATTACATTTTAAGTTTTTATTTCAAATGACATTTAAAAGTGTACACTTAAATTTAAAGCATTCTTATATAAACTATTTATTTAATACTATAAATACAAGTATCATCAACGGCTGCTATCAAACATATGCGATGGATTACAATTCATGATAGGTGCATTCATCAACGTCACTAGCTGTCAAATTAATTACTGAATTACAGACAAGTACAATTAGAAATGTATATGCATTTCAAAAACTACTGTAATCATTTAAATCTCAAACTTTGCGTATAGATAGTTAGCACCATTTATACAGGATTCAAATTCAAATAATCTTTATTGCAATCTAAGTAAACAGTAAAAATTTTACATGGTATAAAATGAACATAAAGAACAGACAAGTATAAAATTGTATGATAAGGATACATAACATCTAAATACATATGGGAAAAAAAGGTAGAAAGGGAACAGGTACAAATTTAAGAAAGGTTAAAATTCAAATAAATCAGAAATATGTACATTGGATCTTGCACCCAACATACATAGAATTCAAACGGGTAATTTGATCATAATAATTAACGCTATATGAATCCTGATGGATATTAATAGGGCGTATCAAATACATTTTAATATGCACATACTTGCCTGAACTTAGTCAAGTGTTAAAAATAAATGGTCCAATTTATTAGTTATTTCTACATTTCTTTTAAAGAAATAATCAATTAAACTTAGACTTTAAGCTCTGTCTACACTAAAAAAGTATGCCCTAATATGGTAGGGATATTCCCAAATATGGTAGTGATATGGCATCATCATGTTATACAGTATGGGAACATCACATTTTTGTGGCACATAAAGTTTGATAGTGTAGACAGAGGTTTATAATTTTGAAATGCAGTAACCCACATTAAATGACCTTTCCTAGGTCAAGTACACAATCTTTGAATATCTACAACATATAATAATAATAATACCTGAATACAATGAATAAGTGCATAAAAAGACTTACGCATTGCAATATGGCTTTTTGCTATATCCTTTATAATTTTTCATTGTCAGTTTTGTGTTACAAATTTCACAGCTAAAACATCCCTTGTGCCAGATCTAAAGAAAGAGAATCATAAAAAATGCATTTTATACTTAAAATACTTCATCTCATTTAAATATTGACCAGTGGAACAGATTCTCTGCTGCAATGCAATTTGTTACGCAATTTTAAAAGAACTTCAAATTGCACAAGAAAAGCTGTTGGCCTACTTTCAGTGTTTTAATTTACTGTTATTTTAAAGGCAGAATCCCAGTGGTAAATTCACTCTGCACTCCGCCGCGCCGGCCAATAAAAAGTAAACTTCAATGGCCATTAGCAATAGGCCTAGTTGGAGTCAAGAAAATCCAATTTATCACAGAGATCCCGAAAACATAAAAAATAAAGAAAAGGGGCTAGGCCTAGGCTAAACATTCATTTTTAACAATATTAATTATTATTATTATTAATAAATATTAATGAATTAGGGCCAGTTTATATTATAAATATAGAGTTTTGTGTTCAATTGGTGATTCAAATGAACAATTAATAATTAACTAGGCCCTAATCATACATAATTGTTTAATAGTCTTATGTATCATGTATCATCCCCTATATTCATATCATAGCCTTGTGAAATCTTTCCTCATCATCATCCATCCAGCAACAGCCGCCACAATTCCTTCATCTACACCGCCCACCTACCTACCAATACCACCTTCAACGAGGAGGCCTAAAACTGAGTGGAGGAATCCGAAAGATGTCGATCACGCTTACCTGATCCAAGCATTTGAGCTGTTCCATCGAGTAAACAATACGAGTGCATCTTGCACATGGTTTACCACTCATAATGAATTTATTTGTATTGATGAACTTTGAATGTGAAACTCAACAGATAAATAACTAGCCGTTATGAAATTTAGTCCAAACTTGTTTTAATTCTCACACACAACAACTCGCAACCTCCGACGGAGATTGACACACGTACGACGTACACACACATAAAAGATGCAAACAAAAAATACCAACTAACTTCACTGAGAGGGCGACAAACCGAACGTAAAATCCACCAGAAATCTTTTATTAATAATATATATATATTTTAAATTAAGGTAGTATAATTACATAATATAAAGTAGATTATGTCCTGTTCTGTAAAAACAAAAATCGGCCTGAAAAAAATCTTCAGGGAAAAGACATATCGCTATAACTGATGAAATTATTGTCCATAAACAGATATTACTAAACACGGGTTTTTTATCGATAGAAAAAAAGTTGAGTATCAGTGTTGTCGGTACTAAATAGACACACTTTGAAGTATTCGTCATTAAGGTAAAATTATTTCTTGGCAAGATAAAACAAATTATATATAAAAACGTACAAAGTATGAAAAACAAAGTGTTAACCGTAAAATCATGAGTTGTGTTTGGCACAATTGATAATGAATTTATTAGGCTAATTTCGCTTCAATTAAAAAAAAATAATAGGCCTTAATTATACAGATAAGCATTGTTTTGCCAGACTAAACCTAGGATCATAACCTACACTCACTTTAACGACTCCATACGCTCAATTAAAGTTAAGTTTAACTTGAGCAAAGACACGAATATGATTTGCTCAAACGTAATCTTTCTTTTTTTAACTGTCAGTTGTGAAGATTTCCCAATATATTTTTCTTGGTCCACTTCATAGCACCAAGCCAATAAGTGACCCACTCACCTTGTCCAAAGCTCCTAATTTCTCAACAGGATATACCAGCTTCTTACACCGTGCGCACGGTACGCAACTCATTTTTACAGTGCTCGCGTTCCTCCTCCTGAGACCACAAAAATACGCAAAGTGTGCTAATGTTACCAGTTAGTCTGATCACAGGACTGGACCATCGCTGTGAAACACAGTATCCAAGCAGATAATGTTATTTGCTTTCGGTGTTTATTTTGTATTGTTTCACTAACAAGTTTATAATGTACTTTAAACTCCATGACTCAAAACTACCGCTATGTATTTTCATAAAATCCAATTTCGGTATCGCTTGCATAAGGCCAACATATTATTCGTTTCGCTGAAATTATTTATTATCAATTCATAGATATATTGAAAATGGATAGATGGATACTATTTTCGTTAATCATGTACCGGCACCGTCACAACATTTTTGTTAATTAATAACTAGTTTTCCCGGAATAAAGCAATATGCATATTCAATTTATTGATAATTAAGCTGCTGTAAAGCTCTGTCTACACTATCAAACTTTATGTGACGTAACAATTGTGATGTGCCCATATATGGACATGATGAATTCATATCAATACCATATGTAAGCATATCACTACCAGTATTTAGGCACACACACTAACTCGATTTTCACCCGTTATATATATACTAGAGTATCGTGTCTGCTGATGGGAAACAGGCTAACACCAGCATTTACCTCTTAAATAGTAACTAACCCTCTAGCAAAAAGATCATGTAGTATCACGTCATCTAACAGAAACCTTCATCTCATAGGACACGGTACTAAGTAAGATTATTAGAGGGTTAGTTATTATTTAAGAGGTAAATGCTGGTGTTAGCCTGTTTCCTATCAGCAGACACGGTACTCCAGGATCTTTAACAACGTCGCTTTCGTGATACCGTACGTACGAGAATCGGTTGCGATTTTATCGACATAATCTCCATTTATTTTTGAGTGGAGTTTTCTATTTATAAACTACTGGATAGAGCAGGAACAGAGCAGGAAAGTGAATATATTAGAGCTAATCTGAGAGAGGGGGAGAAAAAAGAAATCTTCTCTGCTTGCAAAACAAGCAAAACTGAAACCAATACCATAGATTGTTTTGCTGAAACAGACTCCAAGAAACCACACGAATACCCAATTGAATATTAGCCGGTCGAGGCGCTGTCTTTTAACTTTACTTTCCAGAGAATTATAAATATTATTGATTTTATTTAACTAAAGGCATTACTGTACAAGAATCAAACAAATCACAAAAAGCATGTGACAAGAACCAACTTTATTACTTTTTCTTTCTAGAATGTTAAATTCAATTTAGGCTCTGTACAAATCGGACAACACATGAGGCTCTACATTTAGTCTCCCAACACACATACTATATTAAACTTGTGCTCACTTATTTTATTGAGAGTTTAAATTATTGAGAAAAAAAACTTGATATTACATTAATATTTATTCAGGTTGATGATGCTTGGCAGTAAACATTTAAACATTTTTTATGTTTTTAGAACTTGAAATTCCATCCAATATTATAGAATGGCATGAATAAATCATTACTTGTTCCCTTGGCAAAATGTTCTACCTTAAAGTACAGGATTAAAAACACTTCATATCAGTGGGAACAAGAATCTTTTAACTAGTGGGTACAGAACACTACCCTGAGAAACAGCCCTGAATACTTAAGCTCTGTCTACACAATCAAACTTTATGTGACAAAAAAATGTGATGTGCCCATATGGACACAATGATGTCATATCGCTACCATATTTGGACACATCACACTTTTTTTTGTCAAAGTAGTTTCATAGGAAGTGTAGACAGAGCTTTAGACTCCTTTCACACATTGCCTAGAAAAGGTGTACACACAGTCAACACCAATGTTTTTGTAATGTTGTTTGTTTCCCTAAGCAATGTGAAAGGGGTACAACTCAGCGTACAACTTACAAATGTGTATTACACAGGGGAGCTTTTACTCTTCATAACATGTTTTATTGCCACGGAACTTTCGAAATTTTTAACATAGCTTCGTGTGTAATTTTGTAGATAGCCAACAAGCTACACTGTTCTTAAATAGAATATTGTAGTCTAATAATAAGCAGTCACTCCTTCTCACTTACACATCGTCATACAGCACACGAGGACAACACAATATAAAAAATGCACACCTTCAGTAGAGGAGGGTCTCATTTAAAAAATGAAATATTGTTAACAAAATTGACATTTTACATGAGACAACAAAATGTTATCAACAATATAATCTACATGGCCCATCAACATTTATCAAGTACTTCAACACAATTGTCATCAACAATATAATCGTTATCATCCCAGATGACAGATACCCCTTTCACAACGCCTAACTCCCGAGTTTACACACAGAGGGCGCACATCCCACAAACGCAGGTGTGTGTAAACATCAGAGATTTACTCGGTGATGAGAAAGGGTTATACTAATCATTGTTGTTCATATAAATCCCCAATCAATATAATTAAATCGTATTGAACATTTTTTTATTGGAAAAACCCTCACATTCTCTCAAATTCTGTATATACATGCATCAATAGCCTAAATAATTTGTGTAAAAACTGAAGAAAAATCAACAAAAACTGAAGAAAAATCAACAGAATTGAAACAGCTTTGTACCGATAAGCAACAGAAAGTAAAAACCATAAACAGTATGTGGTTTTTATTTTCAGTTATTATTATTATTAAACTAGTAATTTCACTATATGAATTGATATTATAAAGCTCTGTCTACACTACCAAACTATTTGACAAAAAAAGTGTGATGTGCCCAAATATGGTAGTGATGTGCCCAAATATGGTAGTGATATGACATCATCATGTACATATACTGTATGGGCAAATCACATTTCTTTGTCATATAAAGTTTGATAGTGTAGACAGAGCTTTAAGTTTGGTGCAATATTTTCATGGAAAGTCTTCGTCATCTTCTGCCATTTCTTTGGCCAGTTCCAAGTCTTGTTGTTCACGTTCCTTTCTCTCCTGTCAGGGAAAGATAAATAATTTAATAATTCCAAATTTTATTTTTTGTATTTTCGCAGGATAAAAGTGAAACAATGATTTATGTTACATAATTAATTATAATGTTATGTTTTAACTGTACTTAACATAAGTAATTAAAGAACACACATGACAATCAAAATTAAAATGACGGCTTTCATCTATTTTTTTAGAATGAATAATACTACAGTACTTACTTCAGCAGATTCCAAATCCTTGTTGTAAGATTTTGGTGGGAATCGCATTGCCTATAAAGAAACATTGTAGAGGTTATTTATTACTAAATTCAACTACAATAGAACCACTCCCTAGAGACACTCCCATTTAGGGGGACACTTTGTTGGGTCCAAAAAGTGTCCCCTTAATAGGTGTTCTACTGTATATTGGTAATATTAATTTAAAAGGTTAGATGTATTTTACAATTTAATCAATTCAATATTCAATTTCTATCGGACTTTGCTCTAACAGCGCACTAAATCAATTTGTATGGATGTCCCAGTCAGCAGACGCATATCAAATACAGAAATGGATTGGTCAAAACAAATTTGTGTAACGCTCACTTCAAAATCATTAATATATAACATTATACAACCGTTCAATAGTGCGTACTACTGCATGCCATGTGACCCACAATCGTCCAATCAAATGACAGGAATTTATTTAGGTGTTAGATAAACATATGACCGTTCAATAGTGCGTACTATTGCACGCCATGTGACCCACAATCGTCCAATTAAACGACAGGAATTTATTTAGGTGTTATATAATTCTACATATGTTACCTTGATAGATTGATTATGAATGTCTAAACAGAATGTGATACGTTGATGGAAGGCTGCCGTAGGCTCCCTGGTAGAGTAGATATCAACCTTTTCCTTGGACTTTACATAGCCTTTCTCATGGTCTATACTTGCTTCTATCACACCATCTCGGATAGCCTGAAAATATAGTCAAATTAATTAAGTATATTTTTTATGCAAATGTATGGATGGTCGCTTTAAGATCTAACAGAATCAGTTTATTGATAGGTCTCAAACTAAGAGGTTTTGCCGAATGCCTTCGAGATCTTTTTGATATTGGATTGCATTGTATAAAACATCATAATTCTGATAGTATTATAAAGCTCTGTTTAGACTATAAAACTAGTTAGACAAAAGTGTGACATGCCCAAATATGGTAGTGATATGACATCAACATGTCCATATATGGGCACATCACATTTTGTTGTCACATAAAGTTTGATTGTTAACACGTAAGCTCTGTCAAATATATGGACATGACGTCATATCACTACCACATTTGGTCATATCACTACCACATTTGGTCATATTACTACCACATTTGGTCATATCACTACTATATTTGGGCACATCACATAAGGTTTGACAGTGTAGACAGAGCTTTAGTTTTAACTATCACTATAGTAGCAATAACTGAATGATTACCTTAGCGACAATAAACTCTGCGTCTTCTGGACTGTCCAATTCCAACTTCTTAGCCACGTCTACTAACGATATACGTGAATACGATAAGCTGATCATACGCACTCCCGTTTTTATCACATTGTGATGTAACCGAATGATCAATGTGTATGTTCCTTCCGATTGGAATTTACTACTGAACGTCTCTAGTGTCTGGTTGAACAGAGACAGATTACCTGTCCTAACAGCTGTTAAAAAATAAACATAAAAATTTATTTTCAGAATTTATAATATAAATACTGTATGTTTACGAGCATGGAAGCTAAAGAGACTGTTTGGACTTTACACGTGTATTGGTTGTATGTGGTGTAAATTAAAAACCATCTGTTTCAAAAACCCAACTCATGAGATCAATTACACCTTAAACCTCAATTTGACCTTACTAGTGTAAAAAGATGCATGAAATATTACCTTGCCAGGTAAATTTGTCATATTAAAATGTGTAAATTTGTTGTAGTTCAAACAGTTCGTCTGGTTAGTCCCAAGAGTAATTTAGGTTACGCGTGTAATTAAGTTCAAAGTCCAAACATACCCAAAATGTGTCCTTACCTTGAGTTAATTGGAGGTAGGGAAAGAGTGCTTTTCTGTATGGCTTCTGTCTAAACAATGCTCTATCGGGTAATTCCCCAATAAGTAACTGCACCGTGATGGCTAATTTATGTACCTGAAGAAAATATAAACAATAACAAATTTATAATATAAATAGATTTAGCCTGAAAAAGGACTAGCTTGGCTAGAAAGGCAGCGATACCATTACAAAACTTTGACAGGCAACTGGAACTCATCTAGGCTAATTTTGTTTTTTTCCCCAATGATTCCACGTCTGGTAGAGATGTTCCCATTTTAATTAAAATCACACAAACAATCTAAAGCTAATTTAAATGCTTTTTTTGGTCTAAATTATTACGTATACAGTATCTCTCCAAAAATGTAATTCCGTCGCTATTCCAGTCATCACACTGAATCTTTGTGGAGGAAGTACAAAATAGATGGTGCTGTTGTATTTCAAAAGCAATAGTATAAAAAATATTTTCCAAACGCAAAGTTTTTTTTTTCTCGTACACGAAAAAAAAGTACTATTGAACAACCGTTCAATAGTGCATACTATTGCATGCCATGCATTACACGTTGTATTCATAAGTATATATATAAAACAAGTAAAGTCACTATAATACATACTGCTTGTTTGAATCCTACTGCAGAGTGCTGTGGGGCTTTTCTTACTGCTTGAAGTAAATTTTTATTTGATTCTGAATACTCCAATTGTATAGCTTTTATCCTTCCTAAAGTATAAGTTAAAAAACAAACAAATTATCTCATATAATAATAATTATGCATTGAATAAAAGCAATTTTCTCCTATGTAGTGTAGTTTAAGTAGAATAGAAGACATTTAATTAAAATGTATTCTTTTTTTTAATACCCATTTTTAATTGTTAATTTTTTAAACCAAATTAATACTGTACTGTCCAGCTAAGCAATGTCCTAATGTCCAGCAATTTATGGTACAAATGTATTATCAACTTACAATCTAGCCAGAATGTAATAAAACCATAGCATAAATCACTTTATTTATTTATTTATTACTATCTTTACTGAGGGTAGCCTATCCAGTTCCAAATTCATATGCAATAAAGCTACAAATAGCATCATTGCCTTATGCTTTTTAAGTGTTATTTGGGCCTGTTTCTACTGATATTTTTTTTTATAAAAAACCTGTATTTGACTATAGAGACCGGAATCAAGTGGGGTTTTTAAAACCGTATTTAAAAATCGATTCTTTTTCCTTTCTGCTAGTAAGAAAATACTGTTCTTCTTCTACTGTTCAGATACAGAAAAATAAAACATGATGGTCAACAAAACGACATTACAGCACTTAGATGGTTACTTAAGCAAGCACCTTCTACATATAGTTACAGTAGAAGCAGTCTTATTAGTGCATTTACTAACCCATGTAGTAGAGAAATCTAGCCCATTCATTGTTTGAAGCAGACTCTGGAAAAGATGACTTGGCCACAAGTTTATCAGCTTGATCATACAGGTTATGCAAGAGGTAGTTCCTCAGTAAAAGGTTTAGAATTGTAGCTTGACCCTCGTCGTTGTGTCGTAAAGTTGCTGTGCGTAATTTGGCATGCAAAAAACTAGAAAACAGAATTCAGAAATCTTGTATTAATAACTATTACTCAAAATAAATAATATGTTAAGCTCTGTCTACACCATCAAACTAATTTGACAAAAAAGTGTGATGTGCCCAAATATGGTAGTGATATATCCAAACATGGTTGTGATATGACATCATCATGTCCATATATGGGCACATCACATTTTTTTGTCACATAAAGTTTGACAGTGTAGACAGAGCTTAAGGTTAGTTTATTTCATTTACATAACGGGATGTAAATTCTATAAATTATGTTGTCACATGAACGTTTATTGTCTACTAAAGCTTAGTTCCCACTAGGAGGCAAAGTGACTTGACCAATCACAAGCGATAGATTATTCGAACAGTCGCATGTGATTGGTCAACTCGCTTGTGTTGCGTCCCTAGTAGGAACCAAGCTTTAACATCAGGTTTTATCATTTACCTTCTAATACTGACTTCTTGGCCAGTAAGTTCATAAGCTCTACCATGGAAATAGTAAGCTTTTGCCGATAACTGATCTAATGTTCTACGGTTAAAGGTATCCAGTTTTAGCATCATCTGGTCCGAGCACTTAACAGCCTAAACGACAAAAAAATATTATTGTCAAAATATCTATGACTGTTTTCTCTTTCGAGTGAGTGTGGCCGAGCGGTTAAGACAGTGGAACCGTAATTACATAGCCATAACATCGGCAAGGGTTTGAGGCGCATTCACTCCATGGTTCTGATGGTAGAACGAGTCCTCTCAGATAAGGACTATAAACCGTAGGTCCAGTGTACACATCTAGCTCACATGCACTTTAAAGAACCTAGTACATCTTTCGAGACGAGTAGGGGGTTACTGATCATAACTGAGCCCTCTGGGAGACCATTCTTTGACTGAAGAGGTCGCCCAGCATAAATAAAATATTGATACAATTAAATGAAATACATCAAAATATTTGAAAGATAAACAATCTTACGTCAGTATTCCTTTTGGTATCAAGAAGGTGGATAAGGACTAACAGGTGTATATAAACATCAATCTCTGGCGTTGCAGGCCCATTAGAAGATTTTGCCGAGCGTAGTTTGAATACTGGGCTTGTGTCTGGTTCCATTGGCTGGAAAAACATACAACAAAACATTAAGTAGATATTCTAATGAAAAGGACATCACTAGAAAAGGAATGAGGTAAACATAACCAGGACTCAAAATTAGATTGGAATTTACCAGATTTTTCATAATTGCTAGTTGCAAATATAATCTGCCAATGTCTGTAAATTCAACATAATTATTTGCCAAAAAAATGCTTAATTGCTAGTTGAATTGCACATTTTGTTAGTTAGATTTGAACAACAAAAAAATATTTGCTAGCTCTGACAATACATAAATAAATGGACAGAATTTATAGAAACCAATACATGAAGATAATGTAGATATTTAAAAAAAATTATTCTCATAATAATTTATCACGGATGTCAATTTCATTTTAGTGGAAATCATTATGGTCATTTTAATAAAATTCTTATCATATTGACGCACCTCATCTAAATATTCTAGTAACAAATCTTTTGTGGGGGAAACAGCTGGGAAAAAGGCAACGATAAACTTGCGTAGAACGCGGTGATTTAGTTTTCTTCGTGTTGAGGTCAAAGCTCGTAAAACACGAGTAAGATAGTTTTTCTCTTTTGTTGAAACAGCTTTTTCAATTTGCTTCACATGTTCTTTGAAATCTGTGGAAAAAAAAAGAATTCATTCAAATGTAAATAATATTTCATTTCATTTTTAAAATTTAAATTTCATTCTTATTAAATGACAAACAACTTAGAATTAGATAGAAATGAGTAGGGCTCGCTAGGAAGGGGACTAATCCACATCTTTAATTATTATCATACTGTTTGATGCGGTGTTTATAGGGAGAGGGTGTGAAAAAGAAAAAAGAAAGAAAAAAAAGTCAAAAGGGTAAAATAAAAGGATAACTTTCGTCTCAAAAAGTACAGCAGTACAATCAGGGTGCTAGGCGTGGTTACCTTATTTTTGCCGTACATATTTTGATATATATAAGTGTACGTTTATATGATAATATGAAATACATTTCTAATACTACAGTGTACCTTCTAAAGTTACAGCATCTTTCTCAAGTGCTTGTTTCTGCTTCTTTTCTTTCTCTGATTCTTCGCTGTCTTTCTTCGGGTCCTCGGGAACAACATCGCCGTTTGATGTGTCCATCATCTCCTCTTCTTTTACAATTTTAGACGCCATATCTTCAGTAAAAGTCATGAAATATATTGTTGTTAATGATTTTGAGAAGCAAAAAATGATTCACTTAACAAATTAGCCTCAGTGTAATTTAATCAACTAAAATTTACTTATTGAAAATCACCGGTAGTACGGTGACTGTGCAACATGCACATGAATTTACAAAATGGAAGGGTAAACAACAGACATGCGCAGTGACATTGATACCTTTGCCCTTCATGACCTTTTTGTGACGCATCATTGCGCAAAACATCAACAAAGTAAACAGCAAGAGGGGGAGGTACTGGATGGTGTCACTCAATCAGTCGGAAAGCCGCGTTGGTAACGCATCACTGATTTCATTCATTGTGAGGGCGCGCTTCGTGGAAAATGTTGGAATTTTTGCTATTTTAGTACACTTAGAAAATGGTATAATTTTGATATTAAATGAAATCAATAAACGTATTTCAATAGTTGAACTACAAGCGTAAATAATGATAAAAACTGTGATCTAAATTCCACAGATTTTTTGTTTCAAGAAATATCATTATTTTATGTATAAACTTTTTTACTTTAATTTTTTTTAAAATGATGGTAAAAAATCATTAAATTTCATATTTTCTAGATAAGGTTTCAAAGCGAATTTAAAATCCTTTCAAGATAAACTATTAAGCTATCTATTAAAATAAAAATCTAATTTTAAGCTTTCTTGGGATGCAACTCCCACTAATCAAACCAAACCTACTACATTTCTGTTCTGTTTCGATCGAAAAATCGCCATTTTGAAACTTTGTTTACGTTTTACGAAGCTGGTACGAATCGTCCCGGACCGAATCGTGTCTGTGTTCAATACGGTTTTCATGCAGGCGTATTACGTCATAGGCCTAAGATTTCAATTTGCTCCCCGATTATTGTTCTATTTGGTTTCTGAGCTAGGAAAGGCTACCTACTATAATTACTTACTTGATTTCTAGCCTAGCTAGGCCTAAAAATAGTATTTTCTAGGCCTAGCTAGGCTGAGTAATTCTGATATAATACTAATATTAGATAGGTAGGCCTACCCTAGTGAGTGTTAATAATAGTAGCTGGATATTCTATAGTCTAGGCTGGTGGTAGGTCTATCCCAGCTCTGCTCATATACCAAGCAAGAAGAAGCCTGAAGGAGAAACTAGGCCCAGAACAAATAAAAAACTGTTAAAAAAACAATAAATGGAAAAATAAAAATAAATAACCCATTTTCAATTTATATATGGGGAATGTTTTATAAAATCGGGCATGTTTGTTTCAGAGACTCAAACGTGTATTTTTATATGGTCATGTTTTTAAAAAAGATAATTATGGGCCCAGCTGAAACCAAGATATAAAAATATAAGTCCATCATTTACTTGTATATAAATATTACTTTATTAGATACAACTTGCATTTCACACAAGCAACCAATTTTTTTTTAACGTATACAGAATGTGAAAAAGCAGTTTTTAATACAAATATCTTTCAAACAATACTGATATAAATAGTAAATACTACTACTACTGTATATATTATTTAAATAGCACCTTGTTCATCAAACATAACAAACTAGCTAGGCCTTAGCCTATATCATATTAACTTACGTGAGTCTTACGGTTGTACTGATTTTATGATTGTTTTATATGTTTATATTGTATGTATCTGTGTGACTCTGGTTAATAAAGTAAATCAATCAATCAATTGCAACTTAATTTATATCTTATCATTGACTGATCTGAAACGCTTCTAAAACTTGAATGCGCATGAATGTATATGTTATATTATTATTAGCGAATAAAATGAAAAACTATCAGCTGCAGCAATGATATTGAAATCGAGAAAACCATTACAGCTTCCACCGTCCAGCCTCATATTGAAGAACGAGACAGAAAATCGTCGAGTCTTGATACCAACAAAAAACCTAAAATGAAAATGAATAGCTGAAATGTAATGAATGAAACTATTTAAATAATTGTCACTATGATATGAACAAAACATTGCATCGTTATACAGTATAATTATTCAACAACCTGAAAACATTTTCAGATATAGGCCTACCATGAAAAAGCAGCAAATACAAAATTTCCTTATGTCTGTTTATTGTAATAATTATTAATATTATAAATAAATTGTACCCCTCAGTTGTCAATAATTTTACTATAAATAAATATTTAACTATATAGAATAGGTAGGCCTATACCTGTATCAGGCTGCGATTTGCTTAATTATCTTTTTAAAACTTCCAAATGCATCTTCAATATAGAGTAGGATTGTAACGATACTTTAATAATACTAAATTGTAACTAAAGTATTTAAATTATTAACAGAACATGTTACTAGGCCTAGGCCGATATAATACGACAACGATCCACCAGGTCGTGCATATACTCACCTACAACAACCACAATCAACACACCATGCACCACACACGACGGAACTAGTGCCGCGAGACGTAACAATATATGACATGAGGACCTTTTTTAAAATGTTCGCTATAGGAAGCTTAAATAGGGTTTCAAGCCAATTTTAACGTAAAACAGACTATTGATACTTACTCTATCCATATACGTCGGTTTTTTGGTAATTCACTGTATGGGATGCAAATCCCACTAATGGAAAATTTGTAAACAAACACCTGTTAGAAAACTTCAGTTTTGACGGACGCACACGAACTTTGGAAAGAAATTGTCGCTGACAACAAATTATTCAGAAAATTAGGTGACCTGCGACATCTTAAACATATAAGGAACTGATCTTACCATATATGGTTAATTTTTCGCCTACTAATGTTTATTAAACAGCTATTAAATGACGTATACTTTATGCTAATGTTTTCGCGCGAAACGTTGATACTTCTGTGCCGAGAGAGGGCTTCTAAAATTTATGACGTCATGCGAAGTCGAAAATTCAGCGATAACGGTCATATTTCCCAACGCGGCTCTCCGACTGCAATCTCTCCATTAAACTGTAAGATTTGGAAGAAGAGGTCTCTCAATTAAGTATACAGAACATTGTTGTTTTTTATTATTACTGTAGTAATGTTGACATCTCTGAAGTGAAAGTAAAACTGCAGTCCAGTGAGTGAGTGTCACTACTGTTTTGTACTGGAAACCAGCATCATCATTCATCTTCATATATTATATAAATTCATAACATTCAATCATTTTGCATGTTGGATAGGCTAGTAGTAGTAGTAGTAGAGGTTATTGCTATTGGATGAATGAAAGAAAGGATGCATGTTTTAATGTTTTTATATTTTAAATGTATTAAATTTTTGTAAACCGGTTTCAGTTGAGCTGCATTATTTTTAATATATGATATACCAGAATACTAAAATAATAATAATTGTAAATTTATACATACACTGTACCAGCATTTTATTGACTATTACAAATTTGCAAATGAAAGGCCATATACAGATCCATCTGTTTAACAACAATTTTGTACATAAATTGTAATACACTTTAATTAAATTATGAAAAGGAAGATATAAATATTTTAAAATATTATGTTTTAATATCATTTTAAATAACTTTGATAAATTTTTTTTTTTTGCAGCATTTGTCCGTTCCAATTTTTTTTTAAAGCATAATAATGAAGGAAGTTTTCCAGGTTGACCCAGTGACTCAGTTGCGGAGATTTGCGTATCTAATGTCTCCGAATGAGTCATCTTTTGAAACAGCTGAAGAGGTTCCTGACTATCTAGTAGAGGTAACAACTTTTTGTCACTATAAGTGATTCCAAAAACATTTCTCTTGAAATTCTGAACAGTTGTCATAGTACTGCACTTCCTATTCTAACCATAGGAACACATTGCTGCTTGAGTTTCTCTATTTTTTTTTGTTACTGTTTAAAAAAAAATTTGTTTTAACTTGTAGGCAGTGCCCTACTTCGTCATTACAATCTTGTTGGAGGCGATTATTATTGGAATTCGAGACAAAAAATGGCTCCGTATAAACGACGCAATCAGCTCAACTTCAGCAGGACTTCTCATGACAATGATTAAGTAATTAGTATTTTAATTTTTACATTAATAATAATTATGAAAATCTTATGTCACATTTTTTTCTTTTACTTGCTTACCTCGGTAGAGGGCCTCTTCTGCAGAATGATGATGATATGAATATATTTGACAAGTAAATTATTATTCCTAGAAGCCTATATTGTCTAAAAAAAACTTGTTGAAAACATCAATTATTTATCAATCAATTAATCAATTTTTAATAAAGAACTTAATACTATCGAGTAATGAAACAAAATTAACAAAATAATATATTTTTATTTATTTATTTTATTCAAGCAAACAACACATGACAACGAAGCAGAACCCTGGGGATTGCCATGAGTGCTAAGCACTACCAAATTGGCTCTCCATACACAGAAAAGTATATATGTGTACTGGTACTTAGATGACATTTTATTTTGTATGTTTTATTCAGGGGTCTTTTCAGAGGGTTAGAAGTGTTTGCTTACAGTTGGGTTTATGAGAATTGCCGGATTGTAGAACTACCGTGGAACAGCGCTTGGACCTGGTTTCTTTGTATGATAACGTTTGATTGTGGCTATTACTGGTTCCATCGTGCTGCTCATGGTAAGTAGCATTTTTGGATTGTGCATTCCATCATATCTCTCTTGTTGGAGAGACACGCCCTTTGTTGAAAAGAATGCTCTTGTTGGAGAGACACGCCCTTGTTGGAGAGACACTCCCTTGTTGGAGAGACACTCCCTTGTTGGAGAGACACGCCCTTGTTGGAGAGACACTCCCTTGTTGGAGAGACACGCCCTTGTTGGAGAGACATGCCCTTGTGATAGTTGTCTTTCACAGTTCTTGTCTCTCCTCAGTGCTCTCTTTTTATGTTTCACTGAAAGGAATAAATTTATTCATTTTTTATAAATTTATTATTATTATTTATAAATTTATTTATTTTTTTAAAAAATAAAAATATTTTTTTTGCTGACTGTCCTACTGTACAATAACATTTTCAGATAGGATATTTATGTTGTCCATGTGAGAAATAGTTTATAATAGCAAGCGAAAACATTTAATGACAAGTAATTCAAAGTTTTATTTGTTTTCTGATAGAGGTAAATATATTATGGTCAGCTCATCAAGTGCACCATAGCTCAGAAGAGTACAACCTATCTACCGCCCTCAGGCAGTCCATATATCAACACTATACATCATGGGTAAGATTGAATGTTCTTCCAACATCGTTGTTTTCTAAAGCTCTGTCTACACTATCAAACTTTATGTGACAAAATTGTGATGTGCCCATATATGGACATGATGATGTCATAACACACTACCATATTTGGGAATATCACTACCATATTTGGGCACATCACACTTTTTTTAGTTTGATAGTGTAGACAGAGTTTTACACAGTCAAGTTCACTCTTAAATGACCATGCCATCAATTAAATTGAATGCAGCATTGAATCAATAATAATATCCCAACAATGTAGATAAGAATAATGTTATTAATGACATTTTCCTTTGCTTTTTCGATAATTTACCTTTTGATATATGATATGGAAATTGTTATTTTCTTGTGATATGTCCAGGTTTTCTACCTTCCCATGGCACTTGCGATTCCTTTACCTGTTATGCTGGTACATGGTCAGTTCAATCTACTTTATCAATTCTGGATTCACACTGAGGTATGTTTTCTTTGTTAATGTCTTTTTACATTAGGTCATGTTATCATTAACTTTGAGACCCAACAGTGTCCACTGAATAAAGATATCCCTATTCAGGTGACACTAACCCCAAAAGAATGTTAATAGGTTTCGAGTGAAAAATGAAATATACCAAAATGAATAATGAAATTGAATAATATCAACTTTGATAACATTGGTGTACGCAAGGTAGAGTAACAGTTTGCCAATCGACATGAAGATTTAAAAAAAATTTTGATTCTATTTCTGTTGTGCTTTATCTGTTATTTTATTTTGTTTATCTTAAATTCTATTTAGTTTAATTTAATTGTTACATGTTTATGTCTTGTCATATTGTATTTTTGTGAGGGTCCCTAATGATCAGCTTCGGCTGGATGGACCACCCTCGTAAAATATTGGTGAAATAAAAAATAAATAAATAAAAACATAGAAAAACAAAATCATATCTTTTGATTATTATTAAAATGTAGTTAGTGACATCTCTTGGACCTCTTGAGTACATCCTTAACACACCAAGTCATCACAGGGTACATCATGGTAAGTTAAGTCAAGTTTAAATGTTTATTCTTAAACCTACTGCTCATACAACTACATGTTTTACTCTATAATTTCTTCATCTTGTGTTTTTACCTTTGTACTGGTTATACATGAGGACACCTTTTTGGCCCAAAAGGGTGTCTCCTTAACAGAGTTCTCCTGAATAGAAGTTTAAACATATTTCCCTCTCATTTCACAAAAAATTGTTCCCTTAATAGTGTCCTCTAAAATGGGTGTTCCAAAGAGGGGTTCTATTGTATTTATTTAATGAATAAATGCATTTTATAATTTGTAATGGAGTTTTATAAAAACAAATCTTGTAGGTCGTAATCCTTACTGCATTGACAAGAACTATGCAGGTACATTCATCATCTGGGACAGAATGTTTGGTAAGTATACAAAGTTATTACTACTTTTATAATGATTAAACACTGCTCATAAACACTATCTCATCTTACCCCAACAGACTTATTTCACAATGTTTATTTTGTTTGATTGATGTCTGGTTAAAGGTAGAACTACTCTAAATTGGTGGAGCTGTAGCTTGGTGGTTAACATGCTTGCCTCCAATCCTAAGGTCCAATCCCGACCTACCTGTACATAGTGCCAGGGTTGTAACTCACAATTCTTTCAACTGCACTCCCTAAGCCTCAAATGAGACTTAGTTTATAATCACGATAAATTATAAAATAGTTTATCCATCCAGTAATTGGCGATTTACTCTCTGTTGGAAGCATATGAAATAATAAATAAATAAAAAAGCAAGAAATTCCCCTTAACAATTATTTCTGACCAAATAGAATCTGGTGATGCCAAAATCAGAAAACAATTTTAAAATGAAAAAAAAAGATGTTTTATTCTTTTTGATTAGGAACTTTCCAGGCTGAAGGGGAGAAGGTGGTTTATGGATTGACACATCCAATCAATTCTTGGAACCCTGTTTGGATTCAAGTAAGAAATATCGATGAATACCGCCAACCTGGTAGACATGCCTAATATCAAAAACAGATGCTCTTAACATTGGAATACATTTTATAACATTTAATGGTTTTAATACTCATAGGTTTGTCATTTACACCACATTATCAAGACTGTTTGGACAACACCTGGATTTAAAAACAAGTTATCTGTAATCTTTAATGGACCTGGTTGGATGCCTGGCACCCCTCGATTGGGCAACCCAGAAGATATTCCAAAGGTAAGAGAACCAGGCTCATATTTATTCAGGTTTTATAAAATTAATTTGTGAAGATTTCAATAAATAAATTCCTTTGTGTTCACAAACAAATTCCTCCTTTTACCATTCTGCCATTTCAACTTTGTACTGTGCTTTGTGCGCATGGCAGGTAACATTTGATTTTGATACTGTATGTTTTGTTCAGGTGAGTGCGCCAGTGGAGGTGTACAACCCATCAATGTCGATTCCTGCTCAGTTGTACGTGCTGTTACACTACTTGGTCAATCATGTTTTGTTCCAACTATTTATGGACAACCATCAGGTAACTAAAATAAATAATTTGACTATAATTGGTGAAAGCTTACAAGATGTTATTAATACCACAAATAGTTTTAATGTACTTTGTAGTATAAGCATGTCAGAGTGATTTATTTGGGGCGTTTTGGGTGTAAACATGATCGTAGATAAAACCACAACATGAATGTAGGGCAAGGGATAGCTCCATGGGCAAGGTAAATAAATAAGTTATCAAAAGAGCTGAGTTATAAACTCTACATATTGGGGTACCTTAATTTTCAGGTGCCTGTCTATAAATTTAGCTTAACAAATAAAAAGGAAAAGATTATGTTTTAATTCTATTTGTACCTATTTTCTCTATTATTTAGCAAATGGATTACCTGACCAGTCTTGTCTGTATTCTCTACATAATCTACGCATTTACTTGCATTGGTAGTATTTGTGACAACAAGTAAGTTGTAGTAAGATTAAAAAGAGTAAAAATTAATTATTTAAAAATGGAGAATTAGGTGACAGGTCACGATAATATAAAAGTTAAGTCTTACTGGCTTATTTCTTAATTATTAATATATAAGCATTATAAAAAAATGGAAGAATATGAATAGATATGAATGAATATAAATGAATATGCATGATTACGAATGAATATGTTTGAATGTTTTTCTTTGCAGATGGTTTGTTCCATTGATAGAGATTCCAAGATGTCTGCTGTTGCTATGGCTAGATATGATCTTCCTTACGGAGGGAAGTGAGCATGAACTGGCTTCCATCTCCCCTTCCATACGGAATAGTGTTCATGCTGGCTCTATCGTTTACTGGCTTCTGTCAATGACGCTCAGTAAGAAGAAACTAAAAGAGGCTTAAGATGATAGTCTGTTTTTATAAACGTATTTTAATCAGAATGTTATAAATGCAACAAAATAAATGCAAGCCTTTCCGTGATTTCATTTTATAATAAAGCACATATAATGCAAATTTTAATGTATAAAAAAGAAAATGTTGTACTGAATCATTTTTTAATAGATTCTTTCATGAAATAATTAATCAAATGATGATTAGCACATTTTATTTCTTTAGTTTGAATGTCTGACAACATAATGTAAATGTTTTAATGCATTAATGTATAAATATTGATGAATAAAAATTGAAATAAGCAGAAGAGATTTAATTAAATGTTTATGTTTTCAAATTTGGTTATGATCATTTAACCCTACGTTATAAATAAATGTTTAATGTGTTTTTATCAATTTAAATGCATTGATCTCGCACACTGCCAATTTTACCAAGTCAGAATATTTACATGTATGCCTCTATACTTTTAATTTGGGTACAGCTACCCTTTTATCCACAAGTTAAAAAAGGTAAATAAAACATACTTTTTGTTAAAAACCTTACTAATAATTAGGGCAAAAAAAGTATTGCTTATAATATAAGAAAAAATAAAATTATTCTTGTGTTGTCTCTCATTTACTTTATTCAATTAAAAATGCCAGTGCATTTGCTGCAATTTATAGATACACAGCAAACATAAGAAGGTGTTGTGTTTTATTGTCATTGCTAATTACTTGGTATTTAATTCTCCGATATTTATGACCAATTTAATTAATTCCACTAACAAGGCAATCTAATGCCTTGAATCCACAAAGTTAGATTGTTTAAACATTGGTGGCGTACTTCATGTCTGGGTCGACAGACAGTCTATTACAGGAACCGTATTACAACGTGGATGAATTTTGTTTACAAATAAATTGATATAAATATAACACAATTATAACTATTATAGCATTAATAGTTATAATATGTCTCGTAAATAATTTACTTTGCTATTTGGTATTTTATTGGAGTGATAAAATTGGTATTTATTGTGAATGTGTGTTAATCAACAAAATAGATCCGCGGAAGCAACCGGTAGTGTGTGGCTGTCTGGCACCTTTAATTTCAGTATGCTCGTCTGGCCTAGCTCAACCATTGAGTACGTACTCAGTGAGTTTGTTAATTTTGATTTTTATTCGAATAGTGGCTGGCAAATTAATGTACGGGATACATTGAATATAATAGGTTTATATAATGAGGTGAGTTGTAATAGCATCTATGATATAAACAAATAATTATGAAGGTATTTTGCATTGTATTTTTGTGTGGTGCCTCCACTGCCTGAGCTGAGTCTGAGGCCTAGGTTGTGTTTTTGTTTGAAGATGTAAGAGTGAATGGAGCGAGTGACTTGGGTTTGCTGCTGTGGGCCTGGCAAGTTTCTCACTTCATGGGTCGAGGACTAACGTAGATATAATTAATATTAGAAAATGTCATATTGATGGGATTCAATTAATTCGATTTAGGGATCCCGATTTAGTTTAAGCATGAGCTTATTATCTGACAATAGAATGTTTGTAAATCTTTTTTTTGGCAAAAAAAACCAAAACATACAAAAATTGACAGGAGGATGAGGGCGTTTTTTTTAAATAATTTTTTTTCTAAGTACTTTATTTTAACATGGTTATCTACATTTATGCTACCATTTTGAATTTAACTAATTGTTCATGCATGCTTGCGATGATCAAATAGTAAAATTGTATCATAATTTTATAGTTTTTTGTTCAAAAATTAATAAATTTCAAGTGTGCATGACAATGATAATTGGAAAGATAATGTCTGGAACCAGTGAATAAAGATGAGTCTATTTCGTGCTTGCTTACCTGGATAAACCGCCCTTTCCTCACGAATTGAACATATTTAACTCATTGGCTGATTATTAATAATTATATAATGTCATTTTGTACTTTGTACCATTCTTCACTGTCTCTATTCTAATTATGCTAATTGTTATCACTTTTAGAAATCAGAGAAAGAAGCGATAACTTGAAAGACAACAGTTTGGGATTTATACAACATGGCAAGTCAAATAAAATTGCATCCGCTGATGTGGATTCTATTGCCAATTATTATGGGTAAGAACACATTAAAAACATACTAAATGCACATGCTCAGAACGTACAAAAAATACTCCTATAAAATCAGTGTCGATCAATGTGTGAAGAGGAAAGATTCAATCAATATTTCATTGTAACCAGAAAGGAAAACTTTTTTCAAAATCTAGTAAAATTAACTACAAAGCAATAATTTATCACAAAAATTATGGGAAACAGTTCTCACTCATTACACAATGAATTTATTGTAAATAGATCAGGGAGAGTTAGACCACCACGATCAAATAATTCACGTTTTAGACTATCTTTTGTTCCAAATGCTATTCATATTTTTAATTCATGATTTAAGAGGAGTTTGTAATTACCAATGCCTTCACTATTCATACCTGTGCAGTATATTATAAATATTTTTGTGTAATTTGTCTTATACAGTAAGTATTTTAAATATGTTATATATGGTCTTTTTATATTTATATTCTTGCCAAGGAAGACAATTTTCATAATGTAATTTTATTTGTTTTATGACGAATAAAATTTTATCTATCATAAATCCACACACACCTTATCATAATACCTTCTTGTAAAATTGTAAAACTGCAATAGGAATATATATATATATATTATACTGTAGTTTAGAGAGTTTTCCTGATTTTTTCTCATTGTTATCGATGTTGTCTTATTGTTTTTATGAGAATTTCTATAATAAATAATATCGAATCTTTGTATATAGTTACGTAATAAAATCTAAATTTCTAGAATAAATATTATTTCATCAACAAACTTCATAGTTTAGAAAGTTATCTTTTTTTATTGATGTTGTCTTATTGTTATCAGATGTTTTTATGAGAATTTCTATAATTAATAATATGGAAACATAAAATTAAATTTTAAATTTCTAAAATAAACAATATTTCATTAACAGCAAATATAGAAACATCAGCAGCAGAGAAATATTGCACATTTTACAAGAATCACGCCGATTATATTGAGATAGACGATATGGATACTGGGCTGATACAAGCTGACAATAAGACGGTGATATGCACCAATGAAGAGGAGACTTGCGCTGCGGTGTGGCATAATGAAACTATAGATGGCGTCGTACAAATTGAAATGATGTTTCAAGGTAATAAGAACATGCTACTTTTTTCTTCAATGTATTGTCAAAAAAAAAATATTTTTTTTCAAATTTGTGGTGGAATATGCCATTTTGATTTCACAAAATAGTTATTCACTTTGGCCAAAAACTGGAGTGAAAAAAAAATATTTACCTGAAAAAATGTAACATAAGCAAAAAATATTAAAATTTTCTGTCAGACAATGATTTTTGGTTAAAATTAACGGTTTCGTTAAAATAATTGTTTGTTTTTTTACAATAAGTCAATAACTTTATTAAAACTGCAAAATGACTTATTTAAAGTCTGATTTTATTAATCTTAATTTTCAAGTTTTTGGTGGACAATACATCTTTAATAAAATAATTAAATGTCCAATTTAATGTCGTGCAGGACGCCTCTAAGCGCTGAACAATCAACAGCCAAAAAAAGAATTATAATAATTAGTCATGTTTACTGCGTCCACTCATGAAACATGATTGCTATGGTATATGCACTCATAACTGTGGTTATACTGTAGTAAAAAAAAATCTATTTGCTACTCATAAACAATTTATTAAACATAATATCCTAAATGTTTAATTAAACTTTGCTCTCCAATTTAACGTTTATTTTAAGAATATTATTTAAAACATTTAAAAAAGAAAATGGTAATTTATTCATCCAGTTATTTCCTCACAGTATAAACCAGAAATTGACCGATGACCCCACCCACTTTCAACGAAGATAGTCAATCAATTTTGAACAACACAACCTATCAATCAATAAATCAGTTTAATAGAAAGTTCATTGAAACTAGAACTAAAACAGATTGACTAGATCAAAATTAACGTACAACATAATGTAAGCATCATGATAATATGATGTTTTAATTAGTTTAATTTTGTTTTCATTTTTAGCAGATTGTTAGTACATTCACTAGCCATAGTTTAAAATACTAAAGCCCCATCATTTTTATTTTGTTATTTTATTAATCTATTAATTTCGGCGAACACATAAATGTCATTTGTACAAACAGGGTCAAAAGAAATAACTTGATTACACCAAGGAGTGGCAAATGAAGCCAACAGCTTATGTCGCCAGTTTGGTGTGCCACTCCCAAAAAAAAAACGGATTTCGGCAGGGGCTAAACAGGCTTTAGCTCCCCCTCCCCCCTAAAATTTAACAGCCATGTCTTTTAAAAATAAAACAATGACTACTTTTATTTTTCTGCAACCCGACGGATCGTTTTATAATTTATGAAATATTTATAATGCTGGATCTGCCCCTGAAAACATACAAAAATGAAAATAAATTCATATTTTCATACTGTACAACAATTACTGTAAGTCACTTTCATAGAGAAAGTATTTTGTTTGTTTTCACTATCGTTATACTGTTAGTACTTTTATGCAACATGTACAAGCAGGCTACTTGAAGTCTTTTTATTATTGTTGCTAAGTTTTATAGGCTGACTATAAACCTTAGGTTAATATTTTTATGTAAATGATGTAAGCCTTGCTGTACATTATTATACGTGACCCCATAGTACTGTTGATCAGAGTTGATTAGAACCACATTGCATGTGGCACCAGCTGCTGGGAATTGAATAGAATGAATGTCTACAAAGAGAGTTTATGATAATCATTATTGTGTAAATATGATGAGAATTTAGCTGGGGATTCATTGTTATGTCATTATTCAAATTTTATTGACATAAAATTATATAATGTAAATTCATACTATCATTCTTATGTTTGGTATTGATTTGTATTTATTTATTTATTTATTTAATCACACTCTTGTTTACAACAAGACCAGCCAATTCTGGCTTATGAGTGAACAAATATATAATATAGCAATTAAAATAAACACAGATAAAAACATCAAACAAAATAACAAGTTTTAACAGTCTTACAACACCAAATAAATAACAACCAAACAAGCAAAGGACTCAATATTTTTTGTTGGTATTACAATTAGTAAAGTCAACCGTACCATCATAAAAAAAATTTCAAATTCTGGAATGGGTGTTTTTGTTTTTGCCTTTTTATGCAATGCCAAAATGATAACTGTTGCATTTCTGTATCAAGGGTAGTCCCAAATGAACCTGTAGGCAGTGCTATTATATGTAAATATTTATGTATTAATGTAGGTAGTATACTTTGCCATGTTCTGTACAACCTTATATCAACAGAACCGTACATGCCAACATGCCGTTTTGGCCGGGAGACTCCCATATTTTAGACTCATCTCCCGGCCTAATATAATATTTTGCTCCCGTTTTTCCCCATTTTCTCCTTGATGACAAAGAATGTGTGGTTTTCTGCATTAAAATATAACAAAAAGCCTTATACACAAGCAAATTTACGATATTTAATCCATTGTATACGACCATCTGCGGTTTTTTTTTAACGGAAAGGGAATTCCCCTCATAAAGCCACCATGTGATACCGTCTATGACGTCACACACTGCACTCCTTGCCTCTCGATAATATATAGAGGGCGCTGTTGACCTACAAAAACACCACCTCCCGTTTTTTAACTTCAAATATTGGACCTCTCCTTCTTCTTCTGTTGGAGCTAGTTTAAAAAACTAACTGGATAGGAAATATAATCAAAAAACTCAAAAAAGGAAACTTCAATTGTAATTGGTTAATAATAAGGAACGTAATGTCTACCTAAGATGAATAGCGTAATACAGTAGATGAAGATGATAATACTCTTTTTTGCAAAACAATTGCAGTTACAGTATCTCTGATTGAATGTATCAGTTGTTCTTCTGTATTTTTTTGCATTTGAACGATAAGATATTATTTGTCATTTTAACAAGGCGCAAATGAAATTTGGTTGGTTGGTTTACATTTTGATTTACATACAATATACAATGCAGAACATTAGCTAAACCACAATTATGCAATCACCGATAGACCATAATTCAACCATGGACCTATGATTCAACTGTGATAGAGATAACATGTGCAGTAAACATAGCCACAGTTTATAGACAATTTATACTCCACATCAGCATGCAAAAACCATACAAGATGATTGCTTATATACCAAGCTGCAACCCTTGGTTTTATACCTTTTATGTGCCCCTTGTGATTTATGTGTTTTGGAGTTGACCCTATGCTGACCTCATGTTTCTGCCAAGAATTCTAACCTTTTTTCATGGATACTAACTAACATACAGTCATACATTAAGTCTGTCTATACTATAGTGTGATGTCCCCAAATATGGTAGTAATATGCCCAAATATGGTAGTGATATGACAACATCATGTCCATATACTGCATGGGCACATCACATTTGTTTGTCACATAAAGTTTGATAGTGTAGACAGAGCTTTAGGATGGGCAATAATTTAGCAAATATGGTACAGTAACTGAATAATTTTTTATTCATAAATGGGAAAAACAGACAGATGATGCATGTACAGTAAGTTAATAGCATTCAATATCCTGGATGTTTGTGTTAACTACATTTGATTTCATAGTACATATTATCTTGTACACTATATTACTACAATATACAATATTATATCTGGTTCCTTTTTATAGTACTGTGCCAGAGGAGCTGTCATATCAGAATTATGAATAAATAACTAAAAATAGGAAAATGAATGTTGTTTGTACTGTATAACCCATAAATCATTCTGCCATGACCCACAGATTCCTGTTTGGAAACATTATATTTAACTGCTTAATTCAAGTACTAACTTGGTTTTTGCTATCATTTACATGATAAACTAGAAAGAAATTTGAAGTAGCGCCAGGAATGAAACAAATTAAGGTCAGATGATTCCAAGTCTTAAAATGATCTGAAACGAATCGATATTTTGTATAATTTTCTATTTCTCAATAAATCTCAATATGCTATTAAAAATTTCAATTTCAAAAGAATATAAAAGTTTTGATTGAAAATCTTCCTTTACCATTACTGCATCTAACGATGAGAATGCATCAATGGAATTCATTTTGTCCGCGTAGTTAATTCAACTTTGAACTTTGAACACACAAATAGAAACCTCTGACCCCACAGGATTCTGTATTTAAATTTTTCTTTTGGAGGGGTGGGGGTTGTTTACATTTAATCTTGACCAATGCAACTACAGTATCACAAACAATACAATGTTGTGAGTATGCGGTACATAATAAAATATCTCTTACTAGAATTGCCTTCTTTTCCAAAAAATCTACTTAATTCATATAAACATTGTTTTCTCAAAAAACAATATTCTATTTTCTTAAAATACAATCCTCTATTCTAAAGTATATTCTACAAACGTCCTAAAAATATAATGTACTATATAAACATATAATCTGTATTCAAAGAAAGTATGTTATTAGTAGTAATATATGCACGGCGAAGTCAAATTATGGGATAAGTGAGTTGTCCACAAGCTCATTACGTTTGACGGGAATAGTATATATTAATGCTTAATCCTGTATGCGTCTCTATGCTTCCTAGTGGTTCAGGATCTTGGTGTAATTACAGTACCGAGTCCACCGGGTAAAATCTATCCTATCAGCCTTAATTAATAGCAAATTTAACTGCACTGAAGCATCTTCTAGCGTACAGTATGCTTGTTTCAATTTATTCACATTTTTCCGGAATAATTATTGTCGCTTTGAATTAATTTTGTCGATGTTTAGATAATATTATAGAAAACATTAGCAGTTTTGGTATACCTGCACACTTTGAGCTAATTTGCAGTCATTTTTTGCAATGCAAAATTGTCTAAATTACTGTATCAAACTAGTTTGACGAAAAAAAGTTTGATGTGTCTAAATATGATTGATATGCCCAAATATGGTAGTGATATGACATCATCATGTCCATATATGGGCACATCACATTTTTTTGTCACATAAAGTTTGATGCTGTAGACAAGACTTAATGTATAGTATATCTGTGAATAATACTATTACTACAGTACGCAAGCATCTAAATTCTTATGCTATACACTCGGCGTTCAAAATCAAATTAACACCTAGAACAACTCTATAACCCTTATCACAGTAGACCTTGCTCTATGGTTGTACAGTAGTGTCAGTCAGGTTAAGTTCAGTTGAAGCAGCAACTTAATAAATGTAAATACAGTACAAATTTATTCAATAAAACAATTAAATCGGTTTGCTGATTAAATTTACTGACATACGATTAAATATTAAGTTCAATTGACCCTTTAAAGTTGTTCATGTTGACCATTATACAGCTTGTAAACAACACATTTCACATACAGTGTATAATACCTAGATAAGGTCTTCAGTTTTTATTTTCTATTCATGTATGTAAAAAATTATAATTAAAATCATTTTGTTATGGATTAACCAGGGCTGTAGCCACCAGTACGGTTGGTAAGGTTTCAACCTGACCAGTTTTTCACAGAGGCCTTTAACAACCCAGTGGCTTGAACAGAGATTGTTCTCTTTTATTGCGAAAACCAGACCACTTTATTTTTCGTGACTACATCACTGTTATTTAGTGCATTATCATTGGCTCTGTTTGTGCTGAAAAAATAAAAATAATCGATTTTTCCTAAGTACCACAAACCACAGAATTGACCACGTTGCAACTGAAAATGTTCTCCGACGTTAATCGGTTATATGGTAATCGCTTTTTAAAAATCATGTCAGTCATCCATACCCACAACGCAGTTCAAGTTATGGAAGGCCGATGAGAGTTGGTTTGTTTACATCCTATCGCTGCCTAAAATTGCCTGAAATTTCTACTCCAAAATGGCAAAATGCAGTTAGTTAACTCCAAACAGCAGTTAGTTTAAAGAGCAGTGGTTTTCTGGAAAAAGCAAGTGAATGAACTATATGAAAATTAAGTACATAATTCTATTTGACATGCTTTATTGTAATTCCGCATTATTGCTAATGTTAAGATCCTCCTCATCTAAGATAAATTTAATGACTCAAAGTATTTAAATGTATTAGCTATTATTAGTATAATATGTGTGAAAACTCCTGTTTTCAAACTAACATATTTTCACATGAACTTTGTCATTTAGAAAGAACCAGTCATGTTATGAACTCTCTGATATTTCTCAATACGCTCGATCGGTCAGTTAAAAACAACATCCAATTTATAGATACATAATTATAATTTTCATTTTGACCAGATGTGATATAGAAAATTCTAATCTAGTTGTCTACCTTGGCTTAAGTAGGATGCTAATAATTCTCGATCACAATATTTTAGTTCTTTAAAGATATAATGTTTATGACTATGACTAAAGCTCTGTTTACACTACCAACCTTTATGTGACAACAAAAACATTGGGGTTTGTGGCGTCACTATTCTGTAGTATTTCAATTGATTCGAGAAAAATTAAAATATGCATATATATATATATTGATGTTACACGAGGAATTCAAACCAACTGTATTTCTGAATATTTAAATTATTAGAACATACAACAGCAATTTTATGTTTAACATGGAAGTGTATGGGAAGTAGATTTGCAGCTCATTAATATGTTAATATGTAATGAACTGCCTCAAGCTACTTGACAATAAACTCAACACGGCAAAGTAACACACTTTAACCCAACTGTCAGCTTTTATTGAATTCCAAATGAGTGATGATATACTAATGAGCATTAGACCTGATTTAAATGTCCGCAGCTCACCAAACTAAGGAATTGTGGGAATGATTGATGCGAATACGCTAAGTATTTAAGCTAGATTAGTACAATATTTCAAACAATCTAATTGTAAATTAACATTTCAACAATATTCTGTATGAAATATAATATTTGGAAAAATTTAATTATATATTTGATTTTAAATATAAATTAATGATTAATACTAAATAAGAATACAAATACTAATAACTACAAATTCATAATTTATTTTATAAACAATTGTAGTAGATATTTCTTTGATTAATAATCCATTAATCCATAAAAAGTCCACACATAAATTTAATATTATGACGATACCACTATCTTGGAGGGGCACTTGTGGTTTTTATTAATATTTTTCAAGGTGTTCTACCATCAACAAGTCCGTAGCGAAAGATTAAAAACAGACGAGGCAAAGATGCTTTAAATATAAATATTAATTTAAAATATGACGATCGCTGCTGGGGAATTGGGTTGGGTGGTGAAAATTGAAATTTATGCTGGCTACGGCCCTGATATTCAGGTACCTACTGTACTGTATGTTGATTGTCAATTAAGATAAACTAGGAAGGTAATAGACAATCAATTATAATGTTGAGTTGATTCAAATATTATAAACAATTCATCCATTTTTCTGTACCAAGCTTTCCAATTAATTTTTCCATTTCTTGTCTTAACTTCTGTCTATAATATCAAACTAGTTTGACAAAAAAAGTGTGATATGCCCAAATATGGTAGTGATATGCTTAAATATGGTAGTGCTATGACATCATGTCTATATGGGCACATCATATTTTTATGTCACATAAAGTTTAATAGTGTAGACAGAGCTTTACTCAAGAACTGTAATGTATTGTAATGTACAAAGAATGTTTTGAAACATTATCTTGGATGTAACTAAATCTGACATATTGAAAAAGAACTAAATACCTCTAATACTTTAACGCCATGCTGACATTTTGTAGAGTAATTCACAAATTATTCTCAATTACTGATTTCTAAAGAATGGACAGTTAGTGCAAAATCTATTATGTACTCAAATATTAAAATATTTAATAATTAAGAATTATAAGAACAGGACATAAAAAAAAAGATTAAAACCTGTAAATATTACAGATTGAATGAAAAAGAATATTTAGGTGATCATTTAGAATAAAATGATCACCTATTGTTATTGTATAAAATCTTTATTATTATTTTTAGGTGATCATTTAGAATAAAATGATCACCTATTGTTATTGTATCAAATCTTTATTGGTTTTCCGCAACGAAGTTGCAGGAAAACCTCTTGTGATTGTACGAAATCATCAACTTTTTATTAGTTATCCGCATTCAGCGGATAACTCCTTGTAACTGTCCTGTTTCATCATCTTTTTTTAGGTGATCATTTAGAATAAAATGATCACCTATTGTTATTGTACAAAATCTTTATTATTGTTATTATTATTATTCTTCTTCTTTCTGTACACTTTTTGTTTAACAATTATCTCAAAAAGTTGAATAACAATGATCACAAAAATTTCACAATGTCCTTCAAGTACTTTAACTTAGCCATAATAAGCTTTTCAGCGTGATCACTCAACCGTGACGTCATTAATACGCGATTTTGTGAAATCACACTATCAATCATATCTCCATAACTCTTTATCACATATCAATAAAATTCACTATACGTAAACTTCAGGTGAAGGATAAAAATATTACCAAATAAAAACTTACATTTTTCAAGGTCATGCATGTGAAATTGCGCGTTAAAAATTTAAAAAGCTCCAAATTAAGTTTTGATCAATTTAGAGCATGAGTTAGGCCATTTGCGTGTTTCAAAAAATTACTGCGCAAAAATGCGTTTTTGCGTGCGCAATTCTTAAAATGCGTAAAAAATATGAATTTTTTTTACAAATCGTATTCTACTCACCATCCTTAGTACATTCACCAAATTTGAGTCTGTTCCGACGTAAAATAACGCTATACGAGCAGGTTAAAAATGACAAAATGCGCACATTAATTGTACAAAAGTGCTAAAAATAGTAAAAAATAAGGCCTTTTTAAAATTAATATAACTCTTCAGAATGCACGATGACCCCCAATTTTTTTAACTTATTCTGGAAGCCAATGAGTTGTAGATATAAATGTATATACACATTAGACGTACAAAATGGTATGACGTCATCATTTGGCCACATGAATTTTTAAAATAGGGTTTTTTCCCCTTTTGTAATGGACCACCATATTCAACAGAGCGCAACTCGCTTATCTGTGATCGATTTTCTCTAAATTTTTAATATATTCTACCTCAACCAATTATGTTACTTATGAGTTGCCAATATTTTCATTTGGATGATGTCATCACGTCTTAAAATTTAAATAACGATGGTTACGTAATTTCACCTACAAGGTATACTTGAATACCTTACAGCTCTTCTGAATTAAAGTTGACCTTGATGTTTATAACTTATTATGAGAGCTGGTGAAATGTAGATATGAATTATTATAAAAATTAAGCCTATCGGATGTTGTGACGTTATCATATGGCCAGTTAAAGTTAAAAAGTAGTTTTTTCATCTCTTTCGTCAAAATTATACAATTTTTAAAGAGCGCGCACCGCCCTTCTACGTGCCAAATTTTCTTCCAATTGTTATATTTTATTGCTCAATTCATTATCTTTCGATATTGTTATCCACAAGTTTATTTTGATAATGTCATCAGTGCCGAAAAATTAGAACATGATGTGTGTCCGTAATTTCACCAATGCTACACTGTATATAGATATACAGTATATACTGTACATAATGTATATGGCATATAATAGGCACAGCACTATAGTATAACCGTATAATAGGATGGCATACATCAACATTTTCTGATTGTATTTTAACATACGTGCATGTTTAAAAAATATTAATGTCAATAAAATTATAAAAATGATCACCTATAATTCGTCAAAGTGACGAATTAAATTCTAGTTAGGTGATCATTTAGAATAAAATGATCACCTATTGTTATTGTATGAAATCTTTATTGTTATTATTATTCTTCTTCTTTCTGTACACTTTTGTTTAGCAATTATCTCAAAAAGTTGAATAACAATGATCACAAAAATTTCACAATGTCTTTCAAATACTTTAACTTAGCCATAATAAGCTTTTCAGCGTGATCACTCAACCGTGACGTCATTAATACGCGATTTTGTGAAATCACACTATCAATCATATCTCCATAACTCTTTATCACATATCAATAAAATTCACTATACGTAAACTTCAGGTGAAGGATAAAAATATTAACAAATAAAAACTTACATTTTTCAAGGTCATGCACGTGAAATTGCGCGTTAAAAATTTAAAAAGCTCCAAATTAAGTTTTGATCAATTTAGAGCATGAGTTAGGCCATTTGCGTGTTTCAAAAAATTACTGCGCAAAAATGCGTTTTTGCGTGCGCAATTCTTAAAATGCGTAAAAAATATGAATTTTTTTTACAAATCGTATTCTACTCACCATCCTTAGTACATTCACCAAATTTGAGTCTGTTCCGACTTAAAATAACGCTATACGAGCAGGTTAAAAATGACAAAATGCGCACATTAATTGTACAAAAGTGCTAAAAATGGTAAAAAATAAGGCCTTTTTAAAATTATTATAACTCTTCAGAATGCACGATGACCCCCGATTTTTTTAACTTATTCTGGAAGCCAATGAGTTGTAGATATAAATGTATATACACATTAGACGTACAAAATGGTATGACGTCATCATTTGGCCACATTAATTTTTAAAATAGGGTTTTTTCCCCTTTTGTAATGGACCACCATATTCAACAGAGCGCAACTCGCTTATCTGTGATCGATTTTCTTTAAATTTTTAATATATTCTACCTCAACCAATTATGTTACTTATGAGTTGCCAATATTTTCATTTGGATGATGTCATCACGTCTTAAAATTTAAATAACGGTGGTTACGTAATTTCACCTACAAGGTATACTTGAATACCTTACAGCTCTTCTGAATTAAAGTTGACCTTGATGTTTATAACTTATTATGAGAGCTGGTGAAATGTAGATATGAATTATTATAGAAATTAAGCCTATCGGATGTTGTGACGTTATCATATGGCCAGTTGAAGTTAAAAAGTAGTTTTTTCATCTCTTTCGTCAAAGTTATACAATTTTTAAAGAGCGCGCACCGCCCTTCTACGTGCCAAATTTTCTTCCAATTGTTATATTTTATTGCTCAATTCATTATCTTTCGATATTGTAATCCACAAGTTTATTTTGATAATGTCATCAGTGCCGAAAAATTAGAACATGATGTGTGTCCGTAATTTCACCAATGCTACACTGTATATAGATATACAGTATATACTGTACATAATGTATATGGCATATAATAGGCACAGCACTATAGTATAACCGTATAATAGGATGGCATACATCAACATTTTCTGATTGTATTTTAAAATACGTGCATGTTTAAAAAATATTAATGTCAATAAAATAATAAAAATGATCACCTATAATTCGTCAAAGTGACGAATTAAATTCTAGTTTTTTTTTTTTTTCTGTATTCTTCTTTCTTTCTGTCATTTTTGTGTCACGCGTAACTCAAAAACGTGTAAACATAACATTTTATAACTTTGTCAACATGTGGGCATTCACGTGAAGTTGTGCACCCGCTATTGTGAATGACGTCAGAGTTGCGCAACGTGACTTACGCGCGTTTTTATGAATTTCGCGTATTTAACATAGATCGAAAACCATATAACATTTTAATTTGAAACTTAGAAAAAGTTTAAGTTATATCTTGCGCTAACTGACTGTGGGAAAAAAATGGCATCTTTCACACGAAGTTACGCGCGCACACGCGTTTAAAATTTTAAAATGCGAAAAATCAATTTCTAATCAACTTTCTACGCGTTTTATGTCATTTTGAGCATGTCAAAAATTCCCACGCGCGCGCATATTTTTACGCGCGCGGTGCGCACGTAGCGTTGAAAACAATTTTTTTCGCGTGATTTATGTTTTTCCAGCCTTTTCTAGTAATTTTACCAACTTTTAAACAATTTCGACTTAAAATTAACGTCATACGAGCACGTCGAATTGGATAATTTACGTACGTTTTTGATGAAAAAGTTCAAAAATTCCTTAAAATTTGTCAAAATTATACCTTTTTTAAAACAGTCGTAGTTTCTAAACTAAACGGTAAAAGTTATTTTTATTACGTATTCTGGAAGATGATGAGTTGTAGATATCGTATCATGCATCAATATTGCTAACAGGACATTGTGACGTCATCGTATGGCCATGCGAAAATAAAATATAGGATTTTTGTATCTTTCGTCATAGAGTATCACATTTAATAGAGCGCATCTCCACTTATCCGTTTTTCATTTTAACCCAGATTTTGATATTGTCTAGGTCAATCAACTACCTTTCGCATGGGTTAAAAATATTTTAATTTTTTTGACGTCATCATGTCTAAAAATGTAAATAACGTGGGTCACTTATTTTCATCTTTACAGTAACTTTCAATCTGTTATAGCTCATCAGAATAAAAAGCGGTAATCATGATTAAAACGTTTTCTGGAAGCTATTGGATTGTAGATACGAATTCATGTAAACATTTTGCCAATCGGATGTTGTGACGTCATCATATGGCCAGTTGAATAAAAAAAGTCGTATTTTCATATTTTGCGTAATAGTTCATCACATTTAAAAGGGCGCGCATCTATATTTTACGTATTCAAATTTCTTCTACACGGTAATATGTTGTTGCTGAGATAATATCCTTCCGAAATTATTATTTTAGTGTTTCATTTTGATACCGTCGCCATGTTAAAAAATGGAATAAATGGCGGGTCCCGTAATTTCACCTATTCTACACTGTATGTAATATGTATACAGATTATACTGTTTATACTGTATATACTATATGACAGTTGACACAAAATTGACAGAATTCAGCACTAACAACATATCATATTCTTCAGATCAGGTCATAATGCCATAATCTTTTTCTGTGTGCAAAATTCTAACGTATGACGTGCACGTGGCGTTTGTCGTGCGGATAACTAACTCGTCAAAGTGACGAGTTTCATGTCTAGTTTATCTTCTTTCTTTCTGTATGATTTTTGTGTATCGCTTTTCTCTGAAACTTGAAAACATAACATTTTGTGAACTATGTTAACATTTTGACATTTATGTAACGTCGTCAAGCGAAGCTTTTCATGATGTTTACAATTGCGCAACGTGACGTACGCGCGATTTAACGATTTTCTCGTATTTAACATAGGTCAAAAACCAAATAACATTTTATATTGAAACTTTGCACAAATTTAATTTATATCATGCGCTAACTTTCTGTGGAAAAAAAATTGCGTGTTTTACACAAAGTTACGCGCGCACGCGCATTTAAAATTTCAAAATGCGCAAAATTAATTTATAATCAATTTTCTACGCGTTTCATGTCGTTTTAAGCATGTCAAAAATTCCCACGTGTGCGCACATTTTTACGTGTGCGGTGCGCACGTAGCATTGAAAACGTATTTTTTTCGCGTGATTTATGTTTTTCCAGCCTTTTCTAGTAATTTTACCAAATTTTAAACAATTTCGACTTAAAGATACGTCATACGAGCACGTCGAATTGGACAATTTGCGCGCGTTTTTTATGAAAAGGTTAAAAAATTCGTTTAAAATATGCATTTTTTTAAACAATCGTAATTTCTAAACTAGACGGTCAACTTTTTGTGGATGGCATATTCTGGAAGTAGATGAGTTGTAGATATCGTATCAGGTATTAATATGGCTAACCGGACATTGTGACGTCATCGTATGGCCACGCGAATATAAAATTTAGGATTTTTGTATCTTTCGTCATAGCTCACCAGATTGAATAGAGCGCATCTCCACTTATCCGTTTTCCATTTTCACCCAAATTTTGATATTGTCTAGGTCAATCAACTGTCTTTCGCATGAATTATAAATATTTTAATTTTTTTGACGTCATCATTCCTAAAAATTTAAATTACGTGTGGCATTAATTTCATCTTTACAGTAAATTTTAATCTGTTATAGCTCGTAAGAATAAAATTTGATAATCACGATTAAAACGTTTTCTGGAAGCTATTGGATTTTAGATACGAAATCATGTGAAAATTTTGCCAATCGGATGTTGTGACGTCATCATATGGCCAGTTAAATGAAAAAAGTCGTATTTTCATCTTTTGCGTCATAATTCATTGCATTTAAAAGAGCGCGCATCAATATTTCACGTATTCAAATTTCTTTTGCACGTTAATATGTTGTTGCTGAGATAATATCCTTCCGAAATTGCTATCTTTGTATTTCATTTTGATGCCGTCGCCATGTTAAAAATTGCAATAAATAGCGGGTCCCGTAATTTCACCTATTCTACACTGTATGTGATATGGATACAGATTATACTGTGTATACTATATATGAATCAAAATAATAGAATTCAGCAATAAAAACATATCATATTCTTCAGTTCAGGTCATAATGCCAACGTGGACACTTCCTTTTGTCCTCAACCTATCCCCTTAATGTTCGGTACGGTAAGGTACGTCGTTACACGTTCATGTTGCACCACTTGCGCGGCGGAAAAACCAAACTCGTCAAAGTGACGAGTTACATGTCTAGTTGTTATTATTGTTTCTGGGCACTATTTTGTGTAACAAATATCTAAAAAAGTTTAATGTCAATGATTACCAAAATTTCACAATGTCTTTCAAATACTTTAACTTAGTCCTAATAAGCTTTTCAGCGTGATCACTCATCCGTGACGTCATTTATACGCCATTTTGTGAAATCACATTATCAATCATATCTCCATAATTCATTATCACATATTAATGAAATTTATTACACGTAAACTTCAGGTCAAGGGTAAAAATATTAGCAAGTAAAAACGCACGCGCACGTAGGGTCATGCGCGTAAAATCGCGCGTTCAAAATTTAAAAAGCTCAAAATTAAGTTTTAATCAATTTAGAGCATGAATTAGGCCATTTGCGTGTTTCAAAAAATTACTGCGCAAAAATGCGTTTTTGAGCGCGCGATTCTTAAAAAGCGTAAAAATACGATTTTTTTGTAGAAATCGCATTCTACTCACCATCCTTAGTACATTCACCGAATTTGAGTTCGTTTCGACTTAAAATAACGCTATACGAGCATGTTAAAAATGACAAAATGCGCACATTAATTTCACAAAAGTTCTGAAAATAGTGAAAAATATGTCTTTTTTAAAATGAAAATAACTCTTCAGAATGGACGATGACCCCTAAATTTTTTAACTTATTCGGGAAGCCATTGAGTTGTAGATATAAATGTATATACACATTAGACGTACAAAATGGTATTACGTCATCACATGGCCACTTGAATTTAAAAATTAGGTTTTTTTCTCTTTTGTCATAGATTATCACATTCAACTGAGCGCATCTCGGTTATTTTGCGCCCGATTTTCACTCAATTTTTTGTATATGATTGCTCATTTAATTATCTTTCTCATAAGTTGTCAACATTTTTATTTCGATGACGTCATCACGCGTAAAAATTTGAATAACCTAGGTCGTGTAATTTTAGCTACACCATACAATTGAATATCTAATAGCTCTTCAGAATTAAAGGTGACCTTGAAGATTATAACTTATTATGAAAGCTGTTGAAATGTAGATATGAATTCATATAAAAATTAAGCCTATCGGATGTTGTGATGTTATCATATAGCCAGTTGAAGTTAAAACGTAGTTTTTATATTTCTTTAGTCGAAGTTATACAAATTTCAATGAGCGCGCATTGCGCTTCTACGTATCAAATTCTCTTCCAATCCTTATATTTATTTGCTCAATTCATTATCTTTCGAAATTGTCATCTTCGAGTTTATTTTGATAATTCCATCATACCAACAAATTTGAACATGATGTGGGTCCAGTAATTTCACCTATGCTACACTGTATATAGATACAGTATACAGTATATACTGTACATATAGGTACAACTCAGCACTATAAGTGTATATGCATCATGTCATAGGATGGCGTACATCAGCTTTTTACGATCGTATGTTAACGTACGTTCATGTTTAAAAAATGTTAATTTCATTAAAATGATAAAAATGATCACCTATAATTCGTCAAAGTGACGAATTAAATTCTAGTTTTTTTTATTATTTTTTTTCTTTTTATTGTTTCTGTACACTATTTTGTGTAACAATTATCTCAAAAAGTTTAATGTCAATGATTACAAAAATTTCAGAATATCTTTCAAATAATACAACTTAATCCTAATAAGCTTTCCAGCGTGATCACTCATCCGTGACGACATTTATACGCCATTTTGCGAAATCACATTATCAATCATATCTCCATAATTCATTATCACATATTAATGAAATTCACTACACGTAAACTTCAGATCAAGGGTAAAAATATTAGCAAATAAAAACGCACGCGCACGTAGGTTCATGCGCGTGATATCGCGCGTTAAAAATTTAAAAAGCTCAAAATTAAGTTTTGATCAATTTAGAGCATGAATTAGGCCATTTGCGTGTTTCAAAAAATTACTGCGCAAAAATGCGTTTTTGCGCGCGCGATACTTAAAAAGCGTAAAAAATATGAATTTTTTTTACAAATCTCATTCTACTCACCATCCTTAGTACATTCACCAAATTTGAGTCAGTTCCGACTTAAAATAACGCTATACGAGCACGTTAAAAATGACAAAATGCGCACATTTATTTTACAAAAGTTCTGAAAATGGTGAAAAATAGGTCTTTTTTAAAATGAAAATAATTCTTCAGAATGCAAGATGACCCCTGATTTTTTTAACTTATTCTGGAAGCCATTGAGTTGTAGATATGAATTCATGTACACATTTTACGTACAAAATGTTTTGACGTCATCAAATGGCCACTTGAATTTAAAAATTAGGATTTGTTATCTTTTTGTGTAGATTATCACATTCAACAGAGCGCATCTTGGTTATGTGTGCTCGAATTTCGCACAACTTTCAGTATGTGCTTGCTTAATTAATTATCTTTATCATGAGTTGACACTATCTTCATTTTAATGACGTCATCACGCGTAAAAACTTGAATAACGTAGGCCGTGTAATTTCACCTTCGCAGTAAATTTGAATATCTTACAGCTCTTCAGAATTGAAGGTTACCTTGATGATTATAATTTATTATGAAAGCTGATGAAATGTAGATATTTATTCATATAAAAATTAAGCCTATCGGATGTTGTGACGTTAACATATGGCCAGTTGAAGTGAAAAAGTAGTTTTTTCATATTTTTCGTCAAAGTTATACACAATTCAAAGAGCGCGCACAGCGCTTCTACGTGCCAAATTGTTTTCCAAATCTTATATTTTTTTGCTCAATTAATTATCTTTCGAAATTGTCATCTTAAAGTTTAGTTTGATAACGTCATCATGCCAAAAAATTAGAACATGTGTCCCGCAATTTCACCTATGCTACACTGTATATAGATATACAGTATATACTGTACATATTGTATATGGCATATAGGCACAACTCAGCACTATAAGCATATAATAGGATGGCATACATCAACATTTTCCGATCGTATGTTAACGTACGTGCATGTTTAAAAAAAAATTAATTTCAGTAAAATGATAAAAATGATCACCTATAATTCGTCAAAGTGACGAATTAAATTCTAGTTTATATTGATTTTATACTAACATTTGATTAAATGTGCATATTAAAGCTCTGTCTACACTATCAAACTTTATGTCACAAAAAAATGTGATATGGACACGATGATGTCATATCACTACCATATTTGGGCACATCACACTTTTTTTGTCAAACTGGTTTGATAGCATAGACAGAGCTTCAATGAGAAATATGTTATAGCTTAACAATGCGCGTTGCTAGAAATAGCAGGAAACAGACATACCCTTTTTCCTATTGAGTACAAATTAATTTTCTTTGTGGCAAATCCCTGTATGATGTATTAAAGGCCAACAACACCATGTTTTTGATTGATAAATATCAATCAGGTTACCGCAGTACTACATCAGGTTATTGACTCAACATTATGTTACTACTATAATTACCATAAGGAGAATAATAGAATATGCTGGCACTATCTACAGTAGGATATATTATACATTAGTAGCAGCATTATTTTCATTTCAATTTTATGATTCAAATCATTCAAAGTAAATCCACTTTTTATGTTCCTTTCAATAGAGTAAATGTCAAGAAAAGGGGGTTTCAGACACGCTTGCCTTTTTGTATAACTATTTAAGTGAGTCCAATGTTGATATTTTTGTCAATAGTTATTCTTCATTCAAGACTCATTGTATTCTTTTTTTAAATAATTGTGCTCAATAGGCTAATTTTTACTATTTAACACATTTTTATTTAAGTTTGCTTCATATAGTGTTTATTGTATTAATATTAATTAAAAATACAAGTTCACATTACAACATATAAAAATTACATTAAAATATTTAAAGTATAATGATAAAATGTTATTTAAAAATACAAAACAAGTGCTGTGAATCATGTGTTTATACATACTGTAAGCCTACATAATAAAAAATAAAAACAGTGGTTTTTATTTCAGTTTTAAAAAGATTGTTATTCTCGAAAAAACATAGATATAAACAAGAAATATTTCTTACAAAAAAACGCCGCTCGACATTTTAAAATTAATCATTGTTCTTTCTTCAGATATATTAATAATTTATAGAAAATATGTTTTTGTTACCATGGAAACGTGTAACAAAATAAAAATATGTTGGTTAATAGCAAAAATACACAAAATCTAACATAGCTATTTAATTATAAATCACATCATGCCCATTTTGGTGGGTGTTAGTAATCTAGTTGTATTTCATTAAATAATTGATATTTCTGCTAATTTTCAACAGCATTTGAAAGAAGACATGTGTACCTTTCCAACAATGTATTATTTGCCAACAAATATTAATCTACTAATTAAAAAATGGCATTTAAAAATGGTCAATTTTGAACTTTAATGTGCTGTGTGTGTGTGTGTGTGTGACCTCAACCTGTAGGCATGCAACTGAATACCCTCTAGAGACAATGTGACTTCACGGTGGTACAAGTGAGGAAATTCTTCCGCAGTCTGTTGATTCGCGTCAACCAATCAAAGGGCGAGAATCCAAAATCATTCAACCGTGAGCCCTCATAGACTCTTTTCCCAGACGTTTTTTGAGTCCAGCAGCTGGGACCTATAAATTATAGTCAAGTTTACAAATTCCCAAAACTGTCGGCCTTAGAACTATAGCTACCGAGATGATAAAGCTTCTTAATGAGTATGTCCTCTTGGGACATTGCTGGCTAAAGCCGCAGCGCGAAAAAGGAAATGATTGAGGGAACTTATTCATAATATTAATAGTAGTAATCATGGATAATAATAAACATTTTTCAGACATGGTACATAAATTATAGCAAACGACATAACGTTGTCTTACAGTAAATCATAACAAATCCACTGGGAGATTAACTATTTATTAAACTACATGGTTATCGATGTCATCAAAGTTAACTCTCAAACATTGGCTTTTCTATCGCATGTTGGATAACATTAAACATTGATCATATAATTTCATACAATAATCTTTGATAAGAACCTGCTTTATGCTTAACTGCATTGTTCTCAATAAAAAATTAATGCAGGTTTATGTAGTGTGTAGTGTACTTTTTGCATATGAGTTAAAAGTTAAATGCAAAAGACATTTCAGTAGTTTAGTGTCTTAGGCTCTGTCTACACTGTCTATACTATACACTAGTTTGACAAAAAAAGTGTGATGTGCCCAAATATGGTAGTGAGTGATATACCCAAATATGGTAGTGATGTGCCCAAGAATGGCAGTAATATGCCTAAATATGGTGTGATATGACATCATCATGTCTATATATGGGCACATCACATGTTTTTCTCGCATAAGGTTTGATAGTGTAGACAAAGCTTTAGCCAGATTGATACTTTAAGGATATATATTACCATCTGTTAAACACGATTGTCAAATTGGCCATTTTAATGTCACACATATAGTTATTTGAACACATTTATTAGAATTACAATATTCCACAAGGAAAAATGGCTACAATAGCAACAATTGGTATGAACAAACATGTACAAACTCTTCACATTTTAAATAAAAAATCTCAGATTTATATTTAAGTTTTAAACTTAAAGACATAGACCACACCTGTTAGTACAGTATTTAACTATGTTCATTTCCTACAACTCAACAATGTATGTCAGTTTTTGAGATTTGGTTTGTCATAAGTGACAGCATGGAGTTATGGTGACAGTGAAAGGCGAGTGACAGATGATGCTGAGTGATGAACCAGGACCTAACTCTTAAAAAGATAGAAATAGGGATATTAGAATTAGCAGTTGTCTACCACCTGAACCTAGATCTTTAAGCTCTGTCTACACTATCAAACTAGTTTGACAAAAAAAGTGTGATGTACTGTACTGCTTAATGGTAGTGATATGCCCAAACATGGCCACATCACATTTTTTTGTTACATAAAGTTTGATAGTGTAGAAAGAGCTTTACCCTACAGTATGCAGATGACAATGTTATCTCAATGAATGAATATTTTTAACCAGAAGAGGATCATTATAGTGAGAATGGGATGCATGAGGTTATGTGGCCAGGGCTAGGTGGCCTGAGCTAGGTGGCCGATGACAAAATGATATGTAATCATTTTATTTTATAGATCATCCAATGTCAAGAAAGAAGTCAAAAAGTATCACTATTTTTCACATTTTACAAATGATTTTCTTGCAGGATGTTTTAACGAAAAGTCGGCAATATCCTGTGAAGAAGGTTGCAGGGCTGTAAATGCCCCTACACAGCTAAAAGAGGGCAACAAGACTGTACATTACTGCTGCTGTACCACGAACATGTGTAATGCAAATGTGTCTGATGTGTACGTTCCTACGCTGCATCCTCCGTTTGTCCCCGCTGTCCCAGGTAGGCCTACTGTATAATATCTATTTTTTTTATTTCATACTGTACGCATCTAACAGCGAACACAAACTCGCCAATTACTGAATGGATAATCTATTTTATAATTTATCATGCTTATAAACTAAGTCTCATTTGAGGCTTAGGGAGTGGAGTTTAAAGAGTCATGAGTTACAACCTTGGTGCTAGGTCAGGATTGAACCCCAGACCTTGACCATTTTTTCATATAATATTAATATTTATAACTTCCAAATTATAACTACATTTGAAAACTTATGTTTTGTGCAATAATGTGTCTATATTCTATATATTAATTTTTGTTTTTAATTTATATTTATCTTATATATTATTATTATAATTTAGCTCTACCCACTACACCACCCCTGAATAATAAAATCAATAATTCATTTTAAATAATCGCATATTCCTGGTTAGTATGTCAAAATATGAATTTTGTACAGATGTCCGATTAAGTAAAAATAAAAACCAGTTACAAAATATTTATTCCATATGAAATAGTGAGTCATTCTCATGAATTTCAAATTATAGTAATTTTTGTAAAATGTTATCTCTGTAGTTTGATATTTAAAATATGTGAAATTTAATCAGAAATATGTAATCGACCAATTACTGATCAATTTATGATTTAAATCTTCTAATCTATAACTGCTCAAAGTACTGTATGACCAGTCGTAATGCATGTAAGAGGAGATATTCTATCACCCTATAAAAGCCAGTCAAAAAATATCATTTTGCTACAGTAATGTTAATGGTTTCTTGTAACAAGGCGTTCACACTGTATTATAGACATTAGAATTTAAGGTTTTCACCTTAGTATAAATCTAACATCTCTTGTCGACTTGTTGAAGTTTATTTTTGGCGTAAAAGGCAAATGTTTTGGTTTATATTTTTGGTTTATTATTATCTTTTATTTCTGTTTTTTAAAATAAAACACATACAGTAATGTTCATTATCGTCTACACTTAAACTGTTCCCTGGAAGCCTCGCCTATTTTCATTTCTGCATGTAAAAATACAGTACAAGGAATTTGATTTCTTTTAGTCCTAATTGTTGGCTATTTTTGTTTAGTCTAATGGGTATTTACAGTATGAAGACAGACAAACTCTAGTTTCACATAGCCTCCCTTAAGCTCTGTCTACACTATCAAACTTTATGTGACAAAAAAATGTGATGTGCCTATATATGGATATGATGATGTCATACCACTACCATATTTGGGCATGTCACACTTTTTTTGTCAAACTAGTTTGATATTGTAGACAGAGCTTTAGAAATTACTGTAGCTGTATACTACTGATTTTCTATCCATGTTGCTGTAGTACAGTAGCTGTACAGTTTATGAGAAAACCAGAAAATTTAACCAGCATTGATATTGCAATCGGCTATATTATTTATTAATAACTAATAATTACTATTCCTACCTCAGTTGGACAGTTTTCAAGTAGGGATATGCTTAGGTGGATTGCTAAAATGTCATTTAAAATTATTTCCTCTAGAGAGTTTGACAGCCTCCAAGGGATGATCTTAAAAAATACCATTTGCATGAACTAAAGTGCTCTTTACAGAATTTAAAATGGGATAAACAATTATGATTAAACAAGTTTTAACACTAATCTTAAGCGATGTGATAATTTTGTTGATTAATTAATATGTGCATTCCCAGATAAGTGTCATTAGTGGTTAACATGTCTGTCTTCCAAGGGTTTTGTAACTCACAAATGTTTTTATTCTGACACTCCCCAAGCCTGAAATGAGACTTACACTGCTCTTGGGTGGAGTATTATTGATGGACACTAGGTCTTCTCTTTATCACTTACTAACACTATGTTAACAAGTAGTAACTGTTTCAGATTAAACTTACAATTACTTGACATATATAATATGCTTTCCATCCTCAAGATTATTTATCAACTTGAAACTGTATAGTTTATAATAGTTTATTCGCAGTAGATTTTTTTACAATAACCTACTGTAAATCTACTATAAGTTGATTAGAAACGTAAATACATGAAGCGACTGAAGTGGATTCATAAAAGTTTAGTTCATTTTGAATTATATAAGAAGATCTTTATTTAGGTGTTTAGTCTAAAAGCAGTAATTTACCAGGTTTCGTCTTAATCTTACAACAGTAAAGAGTCTTTCAAACCCTTTCCGGCATGACTCTGGTCCGACGCTGGCAAATCAAATTGAATGTCAGTGTTCCGTTTCCACGCGACTACGTGCATATCAATTGGCGCATAGCCACATGGAGCATCATGAAAACAAAATATTAATGTTCGATTTGATTTGCCGCTGGATCGGAACCGTGCCGGAACAAGTGTGAAGGAGACCCTTAAGAGTAGGAAAATAAATCTGACTTACTTAGCTCGATGGTGTAAAGTACTTGATAATACTTAAATTATTATTTTTTTGTTTCAATTGCAGAACCACTTCCTAGTAATACAAACAATAAAAGGACAATAATCATGGCCATACTACCAATATTCTGCCTCGGCATCGTTATGGTATCAATATTCCTCATTTGTCGTCTTCGTTTAATGGCGTACAAAGAAAGTCTGTCGGAGCTGCCGTCGATTGAATCTGGAAATTTAGAACCAACGTTCGATCTTGATCAAATGAAACTTTTTAATTTAGTCGGTCAGGGACGTTATTGCAACTGTTACCGCGGCACACTCAGCGAACAAGAGGTCGCGGTAAAATTATTTGCCGGTTCGTCAAGGAACTGCTTTTTAAATGAGCGCGAGATTTACAGCATCGGGACACTAGATCATGCCAATGTTTTGAAATTTTACGGTACAGCTGAGAGGTTAGGTGAAGATGGCTGGATGGAGTACTTATTGATAGTGGAATACATATCTGGAGGATCTTTGATGGGATACCTTAAAGACAATGTCTTTGACTGGTTTGGAATGTGCAGACTTGCACAGACAACTGCCGCAGGAATTGCATACATCCATCAAGAAATCAAAAACGGAGGTTTGCATTTTGTTTTTATTTTTCAATGTATAAAATGTAGTAAATTTGTTGTAAATTTGCCATAGATTATGTCTGTCTGGTTGTTACAGATATCCATTACTCCAGTGGCGTAACAGATTGAGTGCTCACTGGCTAAACCCAGGGGCCCCAGGGCTTATGGGGGTCCCAAGAGGAAAAATCATGCATTCAAATATGTCGAAAAAAGCTAAAAATGTCTGAGGCCTCCAGGAGCCTCAGACATCTGCGTTAAGCCACTCCCTTACTCGTCGCATAGTAATATTTGTTTTCTCAAACTTCTATGTGTTTAGATATAGTGAAGCCAGCGATTGTTCACCGTGATATTAACTCTCGTAACATCCTCGTTCGACCTAATGGAGCATGTGTGATAGGTGACCTAGGCTTTGCCATGAAGGTGTCAGGCTCCAGACTAGTGGGTGAGGATGATGACACCAGCTCTCTTACTGATGTAAGTTCATCACAAAATGTCATTTTATATCTGGTTTATTAACTATAGGTATACAGTTAGTAAGAGTAAAGCTCTGTCTAACACTATCAAAGTTTATGTGACATAAAAATGTGATGTGCCAATATATGGACATGATGATGTCATAGCACTATCATATTTGAGCATATCACTACCATATTTTGACACATCACACTTGTTTTGTCAAACTAGTTTGATAGTGTAGACAGAGCTTTAAAATGTAAATGGATGCGGTTCTGCTTATAAGGTTAAAGAAGATGGCAGGGCAACTGTTTTTTAAAGCTAAAACAAAAATGTATTGATTGTACTGCGAATCTACACACTCTGAGCAGGCATTTATTGACATAATATAGAACCTTTAAATCAATACTGTCAATACAAAGTGTCAGATGTGTGGCAAAGGTATAAAAATAAATGCTTATAAAATGTATAACTCGTCATGAAGAAGAATAGTAATTTGATACGGTCCTGTTATGAATGAATATTATATTATTAAATAGAAGGTAATTGGTATTGACTATCACAAAAAAAAACAGTTAATAAATAAATATGCAATACATTATTTATGAACTGTCATACCTTCTATCAAATACTTTCTATAAATCTCATAATACTGATTTACTGTATAGTAGTAGTTGTATATATTTGACATTTAAAAGTATTTTAAAAGTTCCTTTCAAATCTGTTTTATTTCACTGTGATTTATTTTTTAACAATCTGTGTATTAGGTTGGCACTGTTCGTTATATGTCACCAGAGGCTCTAGAGGGCGCTGTCAATTTACGCGATTGTGAATCGGCACTGAAACAGGTTGACATTTATGCTTTAGGGCTTGTCATATGGGAAATATCAAACAGATGCTCCGATCTGTTTCCCGGTGAGTTTTATAAGATCATTAAATATTAAGAGAGCAATAAAATTGTAAAAAAGTGAAAATAAAAAAAACATCTTCTGTCCTACAAAACTTCATATTGGTTATATTATTGTGCAATTATAATTAGGTGATCATTTAGAATAAAATGATCACCTATTGTTATTGTATAAAATCTTTATTATTATTTTTTTTTTTTTTATTATTTTTTTTCTTTTTATTGTTTCTGTACACTATTTTGTGTAACAATTATCTCAAAAAGTTTAATGTCAATGATTACAAAAATTTCAGAATATCTTTCAAATAATACAACTTAATCCTAATAAGCTTTCCAGCGTGATCACTCATCCGTGACGACATTTATACGCCATTTTGCGAAATCACATTATCAATCATATCTCCATAATTCATTATCACATATTAATGAAATTCACTACACGTAAACTTCAGATCAAGGGTAAAAATATTAGCAAATAAAAACGCACGCGCACGTAGGTTCATGCGCGTGATATCGCGCGTTAAAAATTTAAAACGCTCAAAATTAAGTTTTGATCAATTTAGAGCATGAATTAGGCCATTTGCGTGTTTCAAAAAATTACTGCGCAAAAATGCGTTTTTGCGCGCGCGATACTTAAAAAGCGTAAAAAATATGAATTTTTTTTACAAATCTCATTCTACTCACCATCCTTAGTACATTCACCAAATTTGAGTCAGTTCCGACTTAAAATAACGCTATACGAGCACGTTAAAAAAAAAACTTATTCTGGAAGCCATTGAGTTGTAGATATGAATTCATGTACACATTTTACGTACAAAATGTTTTGACGTCATCAAATGGCCACTTGAATTTAAAAATTAGGATTTGTTATCTTTTTGTGTAGATTATCACATTCAACAGAGCGCATCTTGGTTATGTGTGCTCGAATTTCACACAACTTTCAGTATGTGCTTGCTTAATTAATTATCTTTATCATGAGTTGACACTACCTTCATTTTAATGACGTCATCACGCGTAAAAACTTAAATAACGTAGGCCGTGTAATTTCACCTTCGCAGTAAATTTGAATATCTTACAGCTCTTCAGAATTGAAGGTTACCTTGATGATTATAATTTATTATGAAAGCTGATAAAATGTAGATATTAATTCATATAAAAATTAAGCCTATCGGATGTTGTGACGTTAACATATGGCCAGTTGAAGTGAAAAAGTAGTTTTTTCATATTTTTCGTCAAAGTTATACACAATTCAAAGAGCGCGCACAGCGCTTCTACGTGCCAAATTTTTTTCCAAATCTTATATTTTTTTGCTCAATTAATTATCTTTCGAAATTGTTATCTTAAAGTTTAGTTTGATAACGTCATCATGCCAAAAAATTAGAACATGTGTCCCGTAATTTCACCTATGCTACACTGTATATAGATATACAGTATATACTGTACATATTGTATATGGCATATAGGCACAACTCAGCACTATAAGCATATAATAGGATGGCATACATCAACATTTTCCGATCGTATGTTAACGTACGTGCATGTTTAAAAAAAAATTAATTTCAGTAAAATGATAAAAATGATCACCTATAATTCGTCAAAGTGACGAATTAAATTCTAGTTGGTTTTAATATTATTGTGACTTTGTGCAAATATAATCCAAAAAACATTGTATAATTAACTACTAGAAAAAAACATTATTATCAACTATCTGTTGAAATGGTGACTTAATTGTTGAATTATTACTTTCAAATTTAACGATAATGAGTGTTCAATTAGTTAACTTTAAATGTAAACATCTCTTGATGTTAATCATAAAGCATTTGTTATTGTTTAAATTGGTATACTGTAGTCGCTGGGTGCTGCTATAATCAGCAACAACTTTCCTGTAAATTATATTGCAACCGCAAATGTAATTAAATACTTTGGCAGGATGTGCTGATGGCTAAAACATATTTGTTAATACTGTTGCCAATGAGGATGTAATAGGCTTAGATATCAAACTCAACTCATTATTTTAATGTAAAACTTGACTTTTGGTCTTTTCACGCTTTTGGGTTTTGTTTCGACGATCAAGCCAAATAGCATTATTAAGTTGGCATTATTCCAGCAACAACAAAGATCTTGTGATTTAATTTGACACAACAAGGCAGTTTTATAAATAGGTCATAATATAGGTTTTAGTTGTTTTTGTTTTAAATTGAATTTTGTGAGGAGGTTCCTTAAGCAAAAGATAATCATTACGGAACATATCAATGATAGTGTTCAAAATGTTTAAAACACCAATGCCAGTGTTCAAAATGCTTAAAACACCAATATCAATGTTCAAAATGCTTACAACACAAATACCAGTGTTTAAAATGTTTAAAACACCAATGACAGTGTTCAAAATGTTTAAAACACCAATGTCAGTGTTCAAAATGCTTACAACACCAATGACAGTGTTCAAAATGCTTACAACACCAATGACAGTGTTCAAAATGCTTACAACACCAATGACAGTGTTCAAAATGCTTACAACACCAATGACAGTGTTCAAAATGTTTAAAACACCAATGACAGTGTTCAAAATGCTTACAACACCAATGACAGTGTTCAAAATGCTTACAACACCAATGACAGTGTTCAAAATGCTTACAACACCAATGACAGTGTTCATAATGCTTACAACACCAATGACAGTGTTCAAAATACTTACAACACCAATGCCAGTGTTCAAAATGGTTACAACACCAACACTAGTCTTCAATAATTGATTTTAAAAAATTTATATCGCAATGATAAACTATTTGTGAAACATTAAGAATGGATTTCAACATAAAACATCAATATCTTATCCTGCCTAAAGCTCTGTCTACACTATCAAACTAGTTTGATAAAAAAAAAAGTGTGACATGCACAAATGGTAGTGATATGACATCATCGTGTCCATATAAGGGCACATCACATTTTTTTGTCACATAAAGTTTGATAGTGTAGACAGAGCTTTAAATTGCATTTGTCTAAATGCTCCAACAGTGTTTATGACCTGCTTTCACAAAGCTAAACATTATCATTAGATGTAGCAGCCATTAAAAAGAATGTGTCCGATAATCAAACACAGTAATCTTGTTTCAACTATGGTTTTCGTTTACATAGATTGTGAACATTAATGGAATACATATAATCTACACCATTCAAGTTTGACCTTTCTTTATAGTTGCATTTAAACCTTAATGGTATTTTTTATATTCCGTCAAGTGGACTCTTCAATAACATTCCTCAACAGTTTAAATTTATATATGCAGTACATATACATATACACGCCGAGAGTGTTAAAATAGTGGCTATCCAATCGAGTTTGAACAATACCATGAAAGCCCAAGTGGTCTTATGGTTAGGACATCTGCATATCAAGTAGAATTCTGGGTTTGAATCTCGGTTTGGGGCGACTTTTTCTCATTCTCACAGATTTCCTCATCTTTATCGTTTCAAATTAATTATTTAAATTTCAGTATATCACCGGGCTGTTTAGAATTTATTCTGTGCCTGCTTATACATACATACATAAGTATGTACCAGTATTTTCATGGACAAGTAAATTATTTAAATTAGGTTAAATAATATATCCATAATGAACTATAATCTAGTAGTATTTTAACGGCTTGAGCTATTTCCACTCTATAGATTAATAATACTAGAAATTTGCTTTAAAAACTAGATTTTATGTTCTATTTAATCCAGTCTTGCCAACTACTGTTGTATTTTGAACTCCAAAATAATAATAAATATCCCTGGTTGTTTTGTATATCAACAATTGATGTCTACAGTATGACAACATTTTAAAAGGACACACCTTAGAACAGGCCATGTAGAATATGATTGGAAAGCATCATGGTTTAAGAAAGAGTATGTGTATTCTAACAAACCCTGTTAAGCTCTGTATACACTATCGAACTAGTTTGATGAAAAAGTGTGATGTGCCCAAATATGTTGGTGATATGTCCAAATATGGTAGTGATATGAAATCATCATGTCCATATATGGGCACTAATTTGTATGGATTTCAGTGGAATATACGATATAGTGTTTCCATTGCTGTACAGGCACATAGTTAAAAAGGGTAAAATGTAATACAATGATACTACTGTAATATAGTAAAATAGACTAAGCCCAATGTAGTGTTCTGTTGATATCCTGGAAAATACAGGTTAAATCCAGCTGACCTGCTGTTTATACAGGGCATTTGGGTTTCCTAACACCTATTATATACCTAAATAAAGAGTTCCTGCCTACTTCCAACCTTTTGTGTTCTGAATATGTCTAGAACAATACATAATGCTGTTAGTGTTATAAACTTATATACAGATTAACAAACAATAAACTACATACCATGGAATTTGTATGATCGAAAAAACAACAAAAGGGGAACATATTTAAAGTTATGATTAAAGGAATCTTCTAAGGCTCTGTCTACACTATCAAACTAGTTTGACAAAAAAGTATGATGTGCCTAAATAAGGTAGTGATATGACATCATCATGTCCATATATGGGCACATCACATTTTTTGTCACATAAAGTTTGATAGTGTAGACAGAGCTTAAGATTATATATGACATTCTCTAGAAGATTATACATAGCATTTTCTATATGTATACAAAATGTTACTGTTTATGTTAAGCATGTCTGCTTGCACAAGGCCGATGGCCACACATTGCGTAAAACCTAGACAATCTATAAAAAGAAATTTAAATGACAAGTCTAAGTGCTAGATTGATATTAGTAACTTAAGCTATGTTATTTCAATAAGTATCAAATGCCGCTTCTGTTTTTATACATTATGTATGTTGCTAATGTATTATGGTTATGAATGTATTGAGGTATATTTGTGTGTGTTTGGATGTATGCTGCGAAGGCGTGGAAGTGTGTTGCCAATATGCTGGGTTGCCAATGCACTGTGGTGTGTTGCCATGCCTTGGGCATATTTCCAATGCGTTGTGTATTTGCAGTGCTTCGTGGCATATTTCCATAGTGTCGTGGTGTATTTCGAATGCATTGGGGCATATTTCCAGTGCGTTTATAGTGTAAGGATTAGCCTTAATGTTTGTTTGGTAGATTGTATAAAATATTACGCTTCATGGTTCTGGTGGTAGAACGAGTCTTCTCAGATAAGGACTATAAACCATAGGTCGAGTGTACACATCTAGCTCATGTGCACTTTAAAGAACTTAGTACATCTTTCGAAACGAGCAGGGAGTTACTAGTGTGCTAGTACTAGTACATCACAGCCACTGATCATAACTGGGACTTCTGGGAGACCAGTCTTTGACTGAAGAGGTCGTCCAGTATAAATAAAATATTTTAATTCAATTCATGTAATTTAGCATGAAATTTTTAGATTATGATTAACATTACAAACTAACTATAATGAACTTACATTAAGTGCATATTGTGAATTTTTGTATGTGTCTTTACTAGCTGGTGTGCCTCCATACATGTTACCTTATGAAGCCGAGGTTGGTCAGCGACCAAGCTACGAGGATATGCAATTACTAGTGTCTGTCAATAAGACTCGACCCAAGTTTCCAGATGCCTGGAAGGAAAACAATCAGGTTAGATTATTTTCACTGTTTTCTATATCTATCTATCCTATATTAATGATTACCTTCATCCAAATGTATTTATTGACTGTGTTAATGCACAGCTACCCACTTATAGCCATCAATAGTTATCTAAACAGTTGAGAAGCTAGTGTTAATGGTTCATATTAGTTTACACTATGATGACCATGTCTTTATTGTAGAACTGATATCACTTTATGATTGATTGATTTTTAGAAATCCAAGAAGTTTTATTTATTTATTTGAAATAAGGACTAAAGGTATATTCTCCACTGACTAACAAATAAACAACATTCAGTAAAATTATTATTGAACTAGTTACAGCAGGACACCCTTTTAAGGGGACAATTTATTGGGTCCCAAAGGTGTCCCCATAAAGGTGGTTCTATTTTTACTAGAGTAGATTTATTCAAAATGATATCCACATCCTAAGCTCTGTCTACACTATGAAACTTTATGTAACAGAAAAATGTGATGTGCCCATATATGGACATGATGATATCATATCACTACCATATGTGGGCATATCACCACCATATTTGGGCATATCACTACCATATTTGGGCACATCACTACCATATTTGGGCATATCACTTTAGTATGCAGTACACTATTAACCATAATTTCCTTGTCTTTACTACCGCCTACACTTTTATTACAAATGCAATTTTTATTTAATTTTTCTTATAAATTTCTACAACTAGCAGATGTTTCTATTGAAATATATTAGCATTTAAGACAACGATAGGAAGAAATCTAAGAATGCGATATTGATTATTATTAAAGTGAAGTCTTACATATGAAGAGATGGCTTAAGGCATCACAGCGGCTCACTAAGAACACCTTTAAATTAAGCACATCTAAATTGATCTGAATGGCGCAATGTTCCATTTCAACTGGTACTATCCACTGGTTCATTAGGATTAGATCATTATCATAAACATTCATATCATTAGGTATAGTATATACACTAGATTTAAAATAATTTAACAATGGTGTGGGCACACTTAAGATACAAAATAATTGTTAAAGATGTATTGTCCCCCCTAAATTTTTTTTTTTCCAAATTTTTTGTTGAATATGTAATTTTAATGTCACATAATAGTTATTCACTTTGACCAGAAACTGGATTGGAAAAAAAAATTTTACCTGAAAAAAATGCAATTTAAAGGAAAAAATACTTAAAATGCTTAAAATTTACTGTTTCGTTTGTCTTTTCATAAGTGAAATCATTATATTTTTTAACAGAAGTGAATAATTTTATAAAAACTGCAAAATGGTTTATTTAAAGTCTGATTTTATTAATTTATTTATTAATAAACATAAATCTTTAAACATTTAAAGTAAGAAGTAAACCTACTAATATTCCTTTTTCTGATATGTTATATTAATTAACTATACTGCACTTAAATTTTGAGATTCAACTTTTGAACATAGTGCCCTTTGATTCAGATATATATCAAAGTATCTTTAATGATATCCTAATTTAACATTAAACTATTATTAATTCATGTTAAGTTATGAGGAATTTTAAACTGACTGCTGTTTGTGTTGATAAGTTTAAGAAATTAAACTAAATATTATATAGTTTATCCATCCTGTAATTGGCGAGTTACTCGCTGTTGGATGCATATGAAATAAAATAACCATGAAATTGTAGATATAACATCCGATACATCCCATATCTTTAATGTACTTAATGATATCCTAATTTAACATTAAGCTATTATATTAAATACAGTTATGAGGGATTTTATACTGACAGTGTTGGCTGTTTGTGTTGATAAGTTTAAGAAAAATAAACTGTGAAATTGTAGATATTATAACATCCCATTCATCCATTTTCTTGACGATTGAGAAGTGTCTTGAATAATAAGTTACACCAGAATGAATTGTTGCTAATCCATCTTGTGTTTAACGTCTATGTGTGACTAGTACAATCAATCTTTCTCACTTAATGACGCAAGACTATTCATCAATTTCAATATTTAAAGTTTCAATCAAAGTGGATTTTTCGGAACAAATGTTAAATGCACACAAATTGCTGATATGATGTTTCTATACAGCAGCATTCTATATTTGTAGTAGGCCTAGCAAAACAATAAATATGTTTTACTTGGAGGTAGTATGTTTTCACTTTACCACATGTAAAACTCTGGAAACATAATGCATGATTCTGATTTTTTTTATGCCTCACGCATCCATAAAAATATTCAGAAAAAAACATTATTTTGAAATTAACTTGTCTATTATGAAGGAAAAATAGCCTAGGAATTAATTTGATGTTAATTAGCCTAGGCCTATGTTTATTTGTATTTTATGGTTGATGTAGTACTGGAAAGCAAACTCAATACGTCGAAAAATTAAACATAGAGGGCGTACTTCGCAATTATTTAAATAAAAAATTTATTAATTAAAATAACATAGAGGGCACTATATATAATTTTAATATAATGTCTCACGCATTGTGCCGTTGAAAAAGTTGGCAGGTATACCTTAGTAGGAACCATACATTAATATATCTTTATAAGGCTGTTAATAAATGTAGCTTAGCTTAGTTTTTTGTATGATTATTGACTTTATAATTGTTGTCTATTTTCAGGCACTACGTTCACTAAAAGAAATAATGGATGATAGTTGGGATCATGATGCAGAGGCGAGGCTGACAGCTCTTTGTATTGAAGAGCGTATAATTGAGCTTATGGTTATGTGGGATAAAAATAAAGTTGTTCACTCGACAGTCAACCCGACACAGACTGACATTGTCAGGAATGGTGGTTCTCAATCTTCTATGGACAGTACAGATTCCGCTGTAAAGATCCGGCCAAACGGACAAACTGTACGTAGAGAAATGCCCTCAAGTCGTGTGCTAGGTGTAACTCAGTCAGTGTCCGAGGAAGCTGACGTATCATCTGGTTCGCGATCCATACCTCTAGAGAAAAACGAGCGTCAAGCTTTCTCACCGGAAACCTGCAGCACGACGATTTCCACTCATTCGGACATTAATCTCATGGATTTTACTTTTTCCCAACCCGATCCAAAAAATCTTCATCATTCCGATGAAAGCATTGAAAGGTTTACAACTGATTTGAAATATGCGCCTCGGGTCGGAGGAAACGAGGCTCTTGCCGAAATGTTCAGCTACAGCGAAAGTATATCTCCAAGTCATTCAGATGTAAATACGGCACAGGCGTCAGATATGTACGACAATACGGGATACAACTGCAGTAACAGACCGCGACAGCAATTTTACCGAACAGGTAATATTCTTCCGGAAAATATGACGATTAATCAAGCTAGACCCTTGAGCCAGTCTGGTAAATCTGATACAAATAAACACAGAGAGCAACAACAGTGCGCCCAAGCAAGACCACATGAGCACCCCAATGAAGGTGCTGCTGTTGTTGCCAATGGCATGAACTCTGCAACAAATACTCCTTCAAGATCGTTCAGAAACAGTCCTGTTTCAATGGATAATAGCACTGATGAACCCGAGGAAATTATTCACGGAAGCCCCAAACCACGCCCTTCGTATTTACCCGTAGTTCCCCAAGTTCAAAATGGCACAAAGAAAAAGTTAGTAGCGGTTTATGTACCAGGATCAGGTCCAACAACGAAAATTCAAACAGGAATCGCAAAACTAGACATGACAAATGGACGTTGTCATCCAGTCAGAGTTGCTACCAATGGCAACAGCTTAACCCGTTGTCCAAATACCGGGTCACTACCGTCGGTCAGTCCTGTTACTGGAGAGCACGACAGTAATGGCAATTTGCAAGCAGACAACGAGAATGGAACAGCTTTGAGCCACGAAGATCGTATCCTCTCGTATTCAGATGCGCAATTAGCCAATAAAGATGAGCAGCGGTATTCGCTCGATTTGGACAGAGCTCTGCGGTGTTATGCTGCTCGTCATGATAATGGTAAGCGTAAGGCTACACCATTCCGCATCAAGCAAAGTAAAATGGCGGTGCACGACATGGAATCCGAGAACGCTAATCAAAAAATGATGCCACCGCTTCTGTACAACTCGCATGAAATGCATCCGTCAAGTCGTGTGCCAAACGGACAATTTTGCCAGATTGACCAACAAGATAAGTTGCACTCGCAAAGCGGTAATACGAGCGGCGGAGTTAGCAAAGTACCTTATAATCGCCTCGGAGAGGCAAGTGGTGGCCAATCAGAATCATCAGAGAGCAGCGAACCACTACTGACCAATGACAGTAGGGCGTGTGATCCTCTAATAAGTAACATTGGAAAATATAAAGTGTCATGTTTGTAAATAAAATGAATGGTGTAGCCTGTTGTAAACCTGATTATTCGGTGTATGTGATCACATTTGAATGCTTTTGGAAATGTGTATGCTGGAAAAAAACTGTTGAATTTTTGAAAATTAAATGAACTTGGTTTTTAAGGCGATTTAGCTATGAACGCAATATCATTAAAGGCTTGCAACATGCTGCAACGATACGTAAGTGAGTTAACCAATCACAAGTGACAGATGTGTTCTAGTGGGAACCGAGCTTAAGCTGGTGACATTGAAAGGTTTTGTGAGTCGGCAGACTATTGTACAAAGATTAAAAACAACAAATGACCACGATGATGACCTGCGACGACCTAACTAGGTCATTTCAATTCATTGTGGGACATACTTCCTCGCTTCCCACCTTGACGTGGTTTTATGGTTTCTAAGTCCAGGCAACGACCGACAATATATCGAATAATCCTTGGTGGTCAGTCATTAAAATGGCCTGTATATACTAAGAGTAATGTCCACTTCTTGCCTATAAAATTACAATAGACCTTCTAAATTAAATGTTGAAATGTCGCATTATGTTTATGGGCGTGGACACTTCCACCTGTTTATGGGCGTGGACACTTCCACCTGTTTATGGGCGTGGACACTTCCACCTGTTTATGGGCGTGGACACTTCCATCTGTTTATGGGCTTGGACACTTCCATCTGTTTATGGGCGTGGACACTTCCATCTGTTTATGGGCGGGGACACTTCCATCTGTTTCTGTCAAATCGACATTTATTGTATCGCAGGAAATTGGTGAAACATTGAGTTCGACCAGTTTGAAAAGTGCAGACTAAAACAGGGTGATTAGTAAATTGGAAATGCCATGGTTATTGTATTTAAATTAAGTCTTGTATATCATCCTTGTGAATGCATTTCAGTATAATAACATAATACATTTGATTAGTTTACAATGTTATTTTATATCCGTTTTTATATATAAAAATCGTTCATTATTTTGATATTAAACTATTTTTTAAATGTGAATAATTCATGTTCCTTGAGAAAGAAAATAAATCTTGAATATCACATTTTCAAGTAAAAATTATGAATGAATTAAATTTGAGGATGACCGTGATGCTAGAGTTTACTACAATATATAAATTAAATTATGTTGTTTAATTTTTCTCAGTGTTGACTTAAAAATAATCATGTATAAATTATTTCTGAATTAGACATACTGTAAATCATGGATGTAAAATGATAGATGGAATTGGAAGTAAATACCCTAGTAGTAATTTAATTTTAAATAATTACGAAAACAAGTTTTTTATATTTATACATTTTTTTCATTTTATTACTTCTGTCCAAATTCTGGTGTTTTTTATTTTTTGATGTTAGAAATGATTTGAATCAGAGGTAAATCCCCTTTAATTGACTTAAACCTTGATTGTATCATAATGAAATACAGGTAACGATAATTGAAATCAGGGTTTATTAAACACATAATATATATTATTTATTAACCCAACCCATGTAAGAGTAAAAGTGGAATTGCAACTTTTACAATTAATCAAACAGTATTTGTTGAGATATGTTATACTTAAATTGTCGAGATTTTAAACATCGTCCTTACCACTAATAATAAACCCACTTGGGTGCAAAATGTGAGTGTACAGAAACAGCTATGTTTACACACACAAGAACATGAAGTATATTCTTCATGATTACGATGTATGTATATATGCTGTATATTGACTTTGAACATAGAGATGGCTAAGCTACTGGTAGTGGTTGGCCATTCCACTGTAACCAAAATTGTGTAAGGCCTCAAGATGATTTTGTTTACTACTTTCCATATAACAATTATTATAAAACAGGTCATGGTTAATGTATTGTGCTTTTAGCTTAACCAAATTGGTTTAAAGCTGTGTCCACACTATCAAACTAGTTTTACAAAAAAGAAGTGTGCCCAAATATGATAGTGATATGACATTATCGTGTCCATATTTGGGCACATCACACCTTTTTTTGTTAAACTAGTTTAATAGTGTAGACACAGGTTTAACAAACACAAACACATGTTCTACAGTTGTTTAGAAAATGGCTTTCATTTGATAATGTTGTACTAAGTAGGCTGAGAAAATTTCTTCATTTCAAAATGTTTTAAATATGGTTAAAAGAAGACTTATTTGATATGGTATAAATGTGGTTTATACTATTGAACCCACCTGGTTCCCGGTACTGTATCTCCACATATTGCTTTATCTATCCAGTTTAGGCCAATTCATGCAACGCCCGTATTATGTTAAATCCTATGTGATACATATGTGATGCTGTATTTAGGATCTTCCTATGATACTGGATATTATAATGCAGATACTGTACCGAGAATTGCTACAAATTGTAAATTCTATGTTTATACATTATGAAATGATTGTTTAAGTATTGTTTCATCTCAAACGATAAAATTATGTAAATTTTGTATATGTATTATATATTTTTAAGAGAGTGTGTTTGGAATGAGAGGTGTACTTTTAATTATTCCCTATTTTTACAAGTTTAGTGAATCAGTATTTTACAAAATGCTTACAGAAGTAGATGATAAGATGGATACCTTATTTTATTAATATTTTGAATATATAAAAAATTGGAAGATAGAGGTACCCATATCAGCATTATAAAGCATGATTTTAATTTCTAAATTTGTTTACCTCTCTCAACTATTGAATTGCTGAAATATAAAGCCCTGTCTACACTATCAAACGTTATGTAAACAAAAAATGTGATGTGCCCATATATGGACATGATTATGGCATATCACCACCATATTTGAGCATATCCCTACCATATTTGGGCCGGGCACATCACACTTTTTTTTGTCAAACTAGTTTGATAGTGTAGACAGACAGAGCTTTAGTGATGGTGCTACACAAAGTTGCAGCTCCATTTACACTCACAATATTAAATGCAACTTAAACCTCTTGGGACTAAATATTTGTAGTAGGTTCTGTAATTAATGGATTTTAACTGCCAAAATTGCTACAGAATTGTTAGCATTCTAAAAATACTTTCTGGAGTCTTTAAACTTAGTTAGAAGATGGGTCACCTTTTTTGTCAGACTGCTAGTAATTAAGGCACTGTTAAATATTGGTATAATATGTATGCACCTTATTCCACTGGTAAAAACAATCTACATGTACTTATGTATGTGCATTTTATGCATGTTTCTAAAAATGAAACCGATTTTTTTAGACTAACAGTTGCAGTCTAATGTTGAAATGTAAATAATCAAGTGTTACCGCCCTCTATAGTATTTGTGTAGTTAGTGTTTAAGCAACAAATTCATTGTACTAATAATGTAGCATTTAATCAAGGAATGTGCATGAATTTCTGGCAGGATTTCTTTTTCTTAAAATCTAACCAGCAATAGAAGGTACCTTCTAAAGACATTAAAACAACAAAATTAAATTGTAAAAGTGTGTATATATGTTAACGTACAAGAAATGTGGAGCAGATAAAAAGCAAGTTTTATAGGCCTATTCTTAAATCAGATCTATTGACAGTGACCATCAGAAAAGTTGATTTTTAAACAAATTGTCAAGGCACATGCAGGTACGTAAATAATGGACACTTATTTAGACCAAACAGCTTATAAATCAAAGGAATTTTTAATTTATTCAATTAGAGACCAGGAGCTTGGTATTTTTATTTTCGTGTACAGTCTGAAAAACAATCTGCTGCCCTCTGCTTCAAATGTATTTTATGCAATATACACCGTAAATTAAAAATGTAATATTAATGGTACAGTATTGAATATAAGAATTGATCAAAAATTCTTTCCGATAATGTTCAGTTCACAGAAGCTCCTACACTGTGTTTACATACACACATTGTTCTTCACAAAACCAACTTGATTTTTCATTTAAATTCCTCTTTATTTTTTATTCTTTTTCTTCATCAATTTTGCTTGAACTTTTTGTAATACTTTTGATGATCCCTTTTTCACAGATTTCTTGTTTTTCCCGCTCGCTTTCGTTGGAATATGCTCGTCTTTTGTGTCATCAACAGGTAGGTCCGTCGTTTTGAAACTGATTTCATCGTCGGGGGTTACTGGAGCGGATGCTAGGAATTCTTTCATAGTTTCTCTACTTTTTGCTTGCCTTGTTTTTGGTGTTTTATTAGTATCTTTACTCTTTTCAATAGAAAGTAAACCAGAATTCTTCAGCTTTTCCCATTGCTCACTCTGTAGATAAAAAACAAGAAATTTAGAGGATCTATAAAATGTAAGTAAAATATTGTACAGTATATGTTAACAATTGAAAATGTGCATTTGTTTTAAAGATGGCTGGTTTACATAAAACACTTGTGTGTATTTTCTTTACTTATTTTACCAATTTCACAAACTACTTAAGTTGCATAAATGTAAATGGGGAATAACCTGTGACTTGCAGCCTACTGGGCTGAATTGCGCACAGGTGTAGATGGCACGTAACAACCTTCTTCTCCCCTAATGGTCCCTTTGTGTCTAGTGCCTGTTTGTCCATAACGACAGGGGGTGAATGGACCAGTACACCAGGGTAACCCCCCTGCATAAACTTGTTACTTACACAACCATCAAAATCGTAATCTATTCCAGCTTTTGCTATTTTCTTCTGTCTTTGTTTACTTTGCTTTGCTCTTTTTGTCAGCAGCTTAAGTACTCTGCTTCCATCAGCAGTGAGGGCACTGTTGTGTTTTGAAATTGCTTTTCTTTTTATAACAGAAGGATTGAAGAAGCGACGGTCACAGCCTTTAAACATGTCTGGATGTATCTTTTCTTTTGCGACGACATGACCTGCAAAAGAATAATAATATTATGGTTCTTATTTAACATTAGGGTCTATAGTACAGTTTTTTTCCTGTACCATAAATCAATTGAAATTATTTGTTTTCAATTTAAATACTTTACTCACATTTTAAAAGTTTGTTGTAAGTGAGGTAGTTGTTCATTGTTTCAGCTGCAATCTTTGCTACCTCGTCAAACTCAAACTCTACAAATCCATAGCCTTTAGAGCGCCCACTCTAAATGAAACAGTAAAAACAAAATATAGTTATGTTCAGAAAGTCATTAAAAAGAACAAAATATGGAGCCTGTGAGACCTTTTAAATTATCGTATATTAAGGTCAAGTGCTTTAATTTAACCATCTAGGAGAATCTTGTTAATTTGGTAATCATGACTGGTTTAATAACTGATACTAACCTTTGTTGACCTACTGAGTTTCAATCTTGTTACTGTGCCAAATTGTGAAAAGAAGTGGCGCATCTGTGGCTCGAAAAATCCATGAGGAATGTGTCCAACGTACAAAACACCTGGTTCAATATCCGTGCTCTAACGACACAAAATATGGTGATGATACGAAGATGGTGACGATACCGAAAGAAAGTAAGAAATATATTTTATTTTTAATAATATTAATTAGGTATAGGCCTAGGCATAGAGAAACTCTAAAATAAAACTCACTTGACACTGAAAATTAATTAATTTTGTATGTACTGTAAATTAAATTCAAAATCATTATTTACTCATTGTCATTCATTTAAATATTATTATTAATTAAAATCATGATTGTTGTTGTTCAAATGAGTTACAGTAGATCTCTTACTAGTTGGGGCCAAACTGTACCTTTAAAATAACTTATTTCAGCCTAAAAAAACGAATCGTCCTGGGCCGAAACGTCCTGGAGCGAAACATCCCGGGCCGAAACGTACCGGATTAACGTGATAGAACTTCGAAAGCCGGCATGGACCGCCTAGCTAGCCTACCAGGGGCCGGGCCTAACTAAGAAGATTAAAAAACCAATTAAAACACTGAACATTACATACCCTTGGTTTTAGATGCTTCACTTTTTCTTCGAACTCCTTTTGCATTTCACTATTAAGAGCAATATGTTGACCTTCCATCTTACAAAGTTGTTTTTATCTAACTATCAAGCGACAAAAAACAAATCACACATGTACATTTGAGAAAGGCGGATGGTGCGCATGCGCGCCACAAAGATGAAAATGTGTTTTTTAATTTTATAACCTTTAACCTTTGTAAAACATGCTTAAAATTATTAATTCTTATTTCAAGATTTTCATTAAAATATTTTTAATCATACATTTAAAATAATTTTATATTGTTGAAATTTTTTATTACGGAAATAATGGTTGTTATGACATATTTTTATATTAATTTGATGTGAGCTTTAAAAACATCGCGGTTGCTATAGGAAACCGATGTACACAAATAAAGTGTGCGAGGATTGTAATTATTGTATCAAGAGTAGTGTGGGTTTTTGATTGATTGATTGTATTTCACACAAAACACGTACACAGAGAAATGAACAAGATTTCTAGTTTTATTGTAGATCAAAACAACTAAATGAACAATGCTTTAATTTGCCATAATGGCTAAGTTTGTAATTGCAGGTTTGTGCCTTTTATTACACTCTCTTTAATTTGTGTACAAATAGTAATACAGGCTAGGCTAGCCGATAGATGACATATTATAGGCCTAGCCTACTAGAGGCCTAGCTAGCTAGGCCTAGGCTAGGCCAAGCAGCAGCTAGGAATGGATAGGTCTAGCCTAGGCCTACCTGTAACCTGGATATATGCATAGGCTACGAACATTCAACACTTGCAATCTTATAAATAGAATATTTTTAATCAATAACAGTACAATGATTGAAAACTGCTTATTCTTATTATTTTTCAGGTCATGCGGATTGTCCGTATTATGCCAAGACTGAATTATTGGCAGATAATCTACAAACAAATCTAGCTGACTTTAAAATACACAAGATTGTGAAAACATCTGGAGAATGGGAGGTTAGTAAAAAAAATATATTTTTTATTTTGTTATTTATTGTTCTGTTTTATTTTAAATTTAATTTATCTAGGCCTATTGTTACTTTAATAGTAAAATACTTGTGCATATTATAATAAGTAGACTTATATGTACTTGCTGTTTTTTATTTTTGATTAATCATATCTGTTTTTACTTTAACATTATATTATATAATAAAACAATTTGCATAGCATCTGTCTTTTGTTTGGTATCATCATTACAATTATTAATTATTTAATAAATGTCTTCTTTTTTGATTTTCAAGGAATGGTTAAATACCACTTGCAGCAAGAATGGCTGGTGTCATAAAAAGTCTCCTATTGTTTGGAGAGAGCTTCTTGACCGAGGTGGCAAGGGAGTTCTGATTGGTGGTTGTAATGAATTCCAAGAATATGCTTACGGTTACTATGGCATTAAATCAGACATGATGAGCTTAGATATGAATAAAGTCAGCGAAGAAAATCTGTGTACAAAGGTTATAACCATTCAGGAGGATGAATATCTAAAGAGCCTTAGTAATCCATTGAAAGTTTGCATCTCGAATGCTTCTAAACCCATGGCTTACTACATGGTTTATGAAATCGCAAGAGGTGATGTCTTTGGCACAACAACGGAAATAAATTTGACGTTATTGGTAGATGACAAAGATAGCGGTGCAATTAAAGGTCTTGAAATGGAGGCACAAGATCTGGCTTGTACACTTTTGAGAAAACTCACCATCACAAGTGATGTCAAGGAAGCGTTTGATGGTGTCAGTGCTGTTGTCTTCTTAGATGGCTCTTCCTTTAAACCAGAAGAATCTCGTGATGATTGGTTAAATTTAAATGGTAATCTGTTCAGAGAATATGGCAGGACCCTGAACGCTATCGCTGCCAATGATGTCAAGGTGTTAATTGCTGGTGATGGTCCTTTAAATTTCAATGCCTACATGCTAGGAACCACGGCCCCAGCAGTGGCTCGACAAAACATTGTGGCTATGGCGCGGTTACTCGAAAACAGAGCCAAGGCAGCCATTGCAAGGAAGCTAAATGTTAACTCGGCATTCGTTGTAGACTTAATTACCTGGGGAAACATCAGTGGCACCAGTCTAACTGATGTCAATAAAGCATCTGTACATCAATATGACGGAGCGATAGTAGGACCTGATTGGTACTCAAGACCCGTCAAAGAGATGGTTCATGATGACAAATGGCTGTCTACTGAATTCTTTGACAGCATAAAGAACCATGAAAGTACTCTTACAAAGACTATTGGACATTGTGCCATGCTTTCAGCAGCTTCTGCAGTCATTGGTGTCTTGAAGGATTGGTGGAATGGTTCAGAGAATGGAACAATGTTATCGTTAGGTGTCTTTTCAGAAGGTATTTTATTATGGTTATGTAATTGTGCAAACAAATTATATCAGTAATGCTCTGTCTACACTATCAAACTTTATGTGACAAAAATGTGTGATGTGCCCATATATGGTAGTGATGTTCCCAAATACAGTATGGTAGTTATATGACATCATCATGTCCATATATTGGCACATTTTTTTGTCACAGAAAGTGTGATAGTGTAGACAAGGCTTAAGATGCATTCTTGATTTATTTGTTTATTTCATGATACTTATTTTCTATACTAGGTTGGTATGATCTTCCGTCTGACATCGTATTCTCCCTTCCTGTCAAGTTCCACAAAGGCAGTTACGAAGTTGTCCAAGATCTTGATATTAACGATGACGACAAACGGACGCTAGAGAGTATCGCAAAAGAACTAATTTCCGAGAAAGAAGTCATATTTCCACCTTCACATACCAACACTCCAACACCATCACCGGTAAATACTGGTGAACCTCAAGTGTTTGGCACAGAGACCAGTGAATCGAACCCTGTCACAGAGGAAAATCCTGAAAGTGTCGCAGCTGACACTGCAGATGTCAATATTGATCGTACTGGGCCGCTGTCAAGAATTGTTGAAGAGGCCGAGCCAGATAGCAAAGATAAGACAAGAACTAATAGTGAAAAAGTACCCACTGAACCAATAAGCGAAGACTAAGACATATTAGCTTCTGTATCAGTGCTGAAGTATTCATCCATAAGATGTAATAAATTAAATAAACTTGTGTATATAGCACACCATGTGTCTTGCAATTGTCCAGTTTTAATTCTATTAACACACTATCATCAGGAGACTTACTAGATTTAATTTTATTACCGATATAATTTGTTTGCGTTTGTTTGTATGTTATACATAACAATAATAAGTCAGGTATTGAGTGTAACACCTAATAATTTGATACAATATTTAATCAATGTTTTAATATGATATCGATTTTATAAGATAACAAGAACCAGTTTGATAAGAGCTCAGTTTTTCACTTAAGCACTATCTTGACAAGCAAAACGACTGATAAATACCAATTGTGGAAAACTACGATATTTTTTACATGCATGATTAAACAGTGCATAATGAATAACATTGATTGAAACACTGTATTTTGGGATTAAGATATTATTTCTCCGTGCCCTTCTAATATCTGTTAGTTGTTAGTGTTGTTTTTGTTACTTCTTTTGTGGATCTCGTGTGGGTTATTCAACGGTCATTTATTAGCCTATAATAATTTATAATAAAATCATCGGGATATCTATCACATCTCATTATCTTTATTATGTACAGTAATAATTTTAAACTTCCGCTAGAATACGCGAGGAAGCTTGGTTCCCACTAGCCACGCAACGCAAGGACGTAACGCAACGTAAGTGATTTGACCAATCAATCACAAGCGATGGATTATTCGAACAATGGCTTGTCATTGGTCGACTCGTTTCAGGGAGATACTGCCGACAAATTGTCATTGGCGGCAGACCAGCCTTCGCGAAATCTCAATTCATATGATACCATTGAATTGTTATTGAATGAAGAGTTTTCTACTGAGCTAAATCCATTCGTCATTGGCACACGAAGGGTCACAAACCTGTAATTGTGCGTGCGCACGGTTTTATTGTTGTTGGACAATACTGTAATTGTATTACTTAGCATTAAACTATTAATTTGCCGAGACTACGCGCATTATGACGTTTCTTCGCTGAACAAAATCCGTAAAAACTGTGTGTCGAGTTCGTTTATTTATCAATGGTACAATTACAATCAGTATTCTTTTTTTAATCGACTGGTGAGGAGGAGCACGTTCTAAATGTCTACGCATGTGCAAATAATTTACCATGACGTAGTTCCCTGGTCATAATTCGTCGCTAATAATAATCGAAAGCTCCCATTATCAAATTTGTAGAAAATTATTAAATATTCTTCAATTATTATTCAGACCTACATTTAGGTCTGTGCAGTTTCTTCGATGACGCATGCGCACGTATGTTTATAAGTCTGAAATCTTTACCATGCTCAATATACCAACCATGACGTATTTAGTTCCCTGGTCATAATAACACTAATAATCGAAAGGTCCCCTTATCAAATTTGTAGAAAATTATTAAATATTCTTCAATTATTATTCAGACCTACATTTAGGTCTGCGCAGTTTCTTCGATTACGTAGTCAGTATCTATTCGCACGCATGTTTACAAGTCCGAAATCTTTACCTTTCAAAATATCAAGTGTTGATGTTAACTTGGACCAGCTGAAGCGGGGCATGACGAAGAATGCAACAACTTTGATTGAAAAACGCTGATTAAACTAGAAAATCGATCGATGAGCATTCGCATCAATTACGATTAGAACGTTACATGATAAACGGCGGCGCCAAATTAACGTAGACAGAACGTCGATATAGGATGAAGCGAATGAGAATGGTATGCCAGCATTTCGTCACTTCTTACGTATTGATTATTTTATGAAACAATAGATACCATCAAAAACTACTAATCAACAACCTGATGTAGTTCGGTAAGTGGCAGTAGTGTCGGGCATTCACGTTTTACTCGACAGATCTCGGTCATCCTGTTGAACGCAAAGGACGACGAAAGGCCGATGCGCTCTGAATAAACACACGTGAAGCGACACGCGTCAAGCGGCGTCAAACGAAAGCGAGTCGCATGAAGCTTCGCGCGTAAATTGTTCGGTGTGCACACACCGGCCTTTATGCACCAGATCATCGTCAGCGTTGGAAACAGCCCCAAACGCATATTGGATTCGCACTAGTTACATTCGTCACACACTCGTCACACACGCGTTACAATCGTCACACTCGTTACACACTGCCGTTGCTCAACTCTGATGCACACTCTTTACGTGGTACACTAACATTATTTTCGACCAATATTAAATATCGCTATCAAATAAAACGTAAAATGTTAATAATCTTTTAAATTAAACATATTTAATCCTTATTTCAAACCTACAAAATAAATAAAGGTATAGTACCATTTCAACCAATCAACGGTACTTATAAAACCCAGATACGTAAGCGATCTATCATTATGAGCGCAGTGGGAGAATTTTATATGATTGCTGGAAACAGACAGATAATAAGAAACTCGTTATAAATGATTGGTTTACTATTTATTACCCATATCTTCCAAAATTTAAATAAAATCTGTTTAGTCCGTGAAATGGTATGAAAATATATTGATTCTATATATTTATTTTATTAGGCCTAACTTTAATTTAATCAATTTTTTTTCCCGAAAATAAAATTGTAATGATGATGGGGGGACGCGTAATTATTTCCCAAAGAATTTTTCTGAAGATCTGACAGTTTACGCGTGAATCTAGAATTTAACCAAATAGTTCGTCTGACTATCACACTTTATGTGACAAAAATATGTGATGTGCCCATATTATAGACACGATGATGTCACATCACTACCATATTTGGGCATATCACTACCATATTTGGGCGCATCACACTTTGTGGTTTGATAGTGCAGACAGAGCTTTAGAAGTTCCTTTACATTTCATGAATCAGAGACTTGACGAATGTTCTAGGTGACGTCACGATCCCCCACTATATCAGAACCTGTTATATGATATTCAAGAACAAACAATTTAAGTGTAAGACCTATTACAGATATCATACAGTACTCGATGAAAATACTCAGATTTTCACTCCTAAACTGACATCTTTCAAATATTTCACACATTTCTTAAATCAATTCTCTTCAAGTTGATACTGTGGATCACACTTGATCTTGCTAGCCAATCACAGATCAATCTACATCGTTTGTATTCAAGAAGGATTGAGAAAAAGTGAATTGAAAAATTACGAGACACTATAGACATGTTATATAATGGTGTGTGTGGGAATTAAAGCACCGTTCAATTAACAATTTCAATCTAGCAAATATTTTATTTCAATATTCGTTCGTCGCTGCTGCCACGCGATTATGATGCTGGGGCATCAGAGCGAACTACGCACAGACTTTATGATTCCGTGACGTCAGAAATATAAAAAATCAAAATAAATATAATTGTATGATTTGCTTTATTTTAGATTATTTAAATAGTTATCAAAGTATGGTAGGATAGAATAACACATTAGTAAAATTATTTTAGAAAGCGTATATTTTAAATAGGCTTATTGTGTATATAAGTGGAGACATAATTTATGTTTTTCTAATACTATTACTACGGAAATAATTGCCGAATAAATTTATATATTAATGATTTTTATATTTATCATAATGATTAATATCAATACCATTTCTTTTCATAAAACTAAACTTATTGCAATTTTATAACTCGGACAGGACCACAAGGTAAAACAGATGTATTTTTACTTGATTGTGAAATCCTGTATAAATATGTTGTTATTTATCAAAACAAGATCAAACAACTAAATAAATCGAGCATGCGCGGCTTACCATTTCCTCACATGGCGTAAGGCCAATAATAATAGTAAACTGATTCTGTTGAATGCATGATGGGAAGGGTTTGAGAGCAAACGTCACGACGCGCGCGTACATACAAACAACAAATCACGTACGTACGCGTCGTGACGTTTGCTCATAAACCCTTCCCATCATGCGTCGCGCACGCTATTTGCGATAAACCCAGAGATATGTAATAAGCTATATAATATCATTGGATAAACCTTATCCCCAAAATTGATTTAATGAATATAATTAAAATGTGGTATTTGAGTGTTGAACTTAACTAACATTAGTAGTACTTGAATTGATTGGTTCCTCGTAATTCAAATTTAACGGCCATTTACGTAACCGGAGTAATTACATGAAGCAGTTTAATTAATTTTTTACATCCTTGTCAATATTCACTTCGATTACATAAATAAGTGATGCAAACTCACAGATATCAAATCTATCTTCAATGAATTATTTCGACTCCCATCTGTGGTCTACGATTTCACGAACATCAGGTTCGATCGAAGATCTGATAGATAGTATAAGAGGAAGCTTTCTACTTGAATAAGCACAGGCGTGTGATTGCAATTACTGAGATAGTTGAAGTTATTATTTACTTCTCACCAACGTATCTACCATTCAGTTAGGAAGAATCGTCTGCAGTGCACGAACTTAGCGGGAAATATATCTGAACTTTTATCTATTCTTTATTGACGTGATTTTGTTTTTTTTACGACTGTACCGTTACTAAAAACCGACGTTAAATATGTCTCGACGTAGGCTGATGAGTGCAGAAGTTATTTCAGATTCTAACCGGATGGCGGGAGTTACGGAACGAATCGGTTCGCTTGGATTAAACGGCTCGAAAAAAGATTTGCGAGAACGTGATAATGAACGACTGAGACGGACTATGTCCGTGGATGACGCGTTGATTACTCAGCCTCAACAAGAAGAGCTCCAACCTGACTATTTTGAGCTCTATGCACGAGGTTAGCTTTTTCTTTTTTTAAGAGTTTATTAAAATGCCAAATTCGATTAAAAATGCACGAGGTGTTAGCTTTTTAATTTACTTCATTTTTTGCAAGTGTTTCTTTTAAAATCCCAAATTCGATTAAAAAAGCGCACAATTCTCCACTCTTTTTTGTACTTTCTAATTATTATCATTATTAGTATTATTACAGTCTAAAAATCAAATAAATATTTATTTATTTCATTTCAAATAAAATAATCACATTAAGCCTGCTTTTTTCATGTTTTTTGTTTTGTTTTTTAAAAACATAATTTTTTTTTTTCATATTTGGTAAATGTTTAAATGGCGAATAAACACAATAAAGTAAGGTGTGTGGACATATTCCAAAAAAAAGAACTTTATTTTATATGTTATGATATTTTGGAACCACAATTATTATTTAACTCAACAAATTTCACTCTATATATTATTATTATTATAATTAGTTTGCAGGCTAGAGCTACTGTGAAATATGAATATATTACATCATTGTGTTTTATTGTGACTGTGCTGGAAAATGAATGATTTTTGTTTAAATTGCTTATTGTATTTTTGTTTAATGTACTTTTAATCGTCGTTTTGAAGCAAAATTGCAATTAAAATGTTATATCTTGAATCAATATACTAATTTGTGGGCTGTAATTGTCATTTTAAAATTCCCAATGATATTTTTACGGTCCAAGTATTGGAGACAATATATCTACGCAGTTACCTTACAATATTGACCATCGGAGCCTGGCAAAGTAATCCTTGACCATTAAACTGGTACATTTCAATCAGAAAGTGACCATAACGGTTAACCTCAAACTGTATTAAGGTATTGTTCAAATGGTATCAATAGAACATGTTTCAATTCAACCTAAACTTGTGTATAAATGCACAAGAAAACCCATTTTTAGATTTTGTATGTAGAAAGAAGATGAAGTCTATAATTCAGCTTTTAATTAACGTAAATTACGTAACATTTTTTGCAAATTTATTTTTTGTATTTCGTGGGAACAACCCACCTTTATCATTTTCTCTTTCTTTTTTTTTCATTACTTATTACATATAAGTTGACAACATTAATATACAGCTCCCCTTTTAATTGCTAAAATATAAACATTTGTGAAAAAGCTTCATCGGAGTTAAAAAAAAAAGATAATTTATTTTGAGGGAAATCCTAACAAGTTTATTATTACAAATAAAGATTTACCTCAAATTAATCTTTACTTATTTGTTTAGTTCCTTTGGAAGGTTCCATGGCTGTTACAAGTTACATCTGTAGGCCTATATGAATAATTATCTTTTTCTCATCATTTTTATTTCATCAACCCAATAAATGGTATAAAATGATATAATGTTATACTCCAAACAACCATTGTTCAGCTTGCCACGCCAATCTATATGTTCCTGCAATATTGGTATTGATAATTTGTAAAGCTAATCTAAAAAGTATTGCAATATAAATATTGATTTATATTTTCCGAATAAAATTACTGAAATATCTGATAATATAAACTAGTTTATTAGATATTATTAGCATTATTTCCCTAGGTAAACCACGGGGGTATCGTCCTCGACATAATTAATATTTTATGGCAACCATATCCCCGGATGACACACCGGGTATAATCTACAGACGAACGTTACTTGCACTTGCTATGTTGTAGTTTCAAATGACTGCACAAAATAATGGCATAATGTGTGGCATTCATTTATTTTATTTATTTATTTCACTTTATTTATAGAGGATGACCCTAAACAGTGTATGCTGACAGTGGCCATGTGCATACTAGTACACCGGGGTAACCCCTACTCGTCTCGAAAGATGTACTAGGTTCTTTAAAGTGCACATGAGCTAGATGTGTACACTGGACTACGGTTTATAGTCCTTATTCTTATTCATTTCACAGGGGTTTAACCCAAATAAAACACACCATTCCCAGTGCTGTATCTCCACATACTATCTATTTCCGAAGTATCATAGGGCATAGGAATATTTGGTAATACAGCATCTAATTCATATCACATGTGGTGCCTGTATCATGTAAGGTTAAGGGTTAGATTACTACTTGTAGATACATGTTAAAGACGTTTTACCAAATATTTCTATGACACTTCGGAAATAGATAAAGCACCGAGAATCGGCTGAATAAACAAAAACATATGTATGAAATAATACACCAATATTGGTAATACGGTTAAAAGTGATTAAATAAATGATGAATATTTATATCACCGTAAGAATCTTTAATTTATGTGGAAAGTGTTACAAACATCTGTATAAGCCTATATCATCATGAATTATTATTAGTACACAATATTGGTAATACGGTATTTAAAATGATTTAATGCATGATAAATTTATCACCGTATGCATGTTTAGTTTCTTTGGAAGGTACCGTGGTTGTTACAAACATATGTATAAGCCTATATCATAATGAATTATTATTAGTACACCAATATTGGTAATACGGTTGAAAGTGATTTAATGCATGATCATTATCATATCACCGTATGAATGTTTAGTTTATTTAGAATGTTCCCGGTGGTCGTTACAAACATCTGTATAGGCCTTTATCTTATGATTTATTAGTACACTAATAGGCCTATTCGTTCAATGCTTGATGAATATTATATGAGACCGTATAAATAACAGAGTTTAACTTTCCTGTGTCATTTCACACTTTACAACAACTGTTGACTTAACAGATATGTTACATTCGTGTTCGGGCTAATTCAATATATCTTTGGCTATTAATGTCGACGGTGTACTCGTATTAACCGCTGTTGACTGTCTGAACATAGTCGGTTATTATACTCTACTTAAGAAGATAGATCTTTTTTTCAATCATCGTGCAATGTCTTCACCGTATATTAAACGTTCGTTAAATATTCTTTATAATTACTGCACCCGATTCTGCTACTGTTAATAGGTGGTATCTGAAAAACTAGTCATAAACGTTGCTGTCTGCATTATTTTCATTTCGTTATTTCATATTAACACTTAAAATAAATTGAACATATTAATGTCAACATTACGTATATTTTGAGATTGTTAAAAGAAATAATATATACTTGTGGAAAGTTTCATCAACGTGTAATTTGAAAGATATTTTATTTTGGTGGAATACTTCAATTAACTTGTGTTATATATAATTATAATATGCTTTAATAGAAATACTCTAATATCGATTTGTTTTTAGATCTTTTACCAGCTAAAGAATCCGGAGAACTGACAGGAAAGTTCCTGAAAGAAGTCACAGAGCAACTGGTCGAATACATCCAAGGATCGTTTGAACGAAAGAACAAAGTTATTGACTTCATGCAGCCGTCAGAACTAAAAGAAAAACTTCATCTTGATCTGCCAGATAAAGCAGAAAACCTGGATCAAATTCTTCTGGACATAAAAAACACGCTACGATATTGCGTCATAACCGGTTAGAATTTAAAGAAAATATTTTTTTTTTCAATTTCAATGTCACCTAATAGTTATTCACTTTGACCAAAAACTGGATAAAAAAAAATTGATTTACCTGAAAAAAAGAAGTAATTTAAAGCAAAAAAAATACTTAAATTGTCTGTCAGACAATAGTTTTTGGTTAAAATTAACTGTTTCTTTTGTCTTATAGGCCTAAGGGAAATAATATTTTTGTGCGTGTTTTTTCACAGAAGTAGTGAATAACTGAAAAATGGTCTATTAAAGTCTGATTTTATTACTTTTTTCATGTTTTGGGGGGACAATACATCTTTAAATTGATTGTTCGGCCTCCTATTACGATCTCCTGAAAGTGTTTTCATGCACATTCATTTTTGAATATAACTGTAATCTTAAATTAGCAAGAACAATTATAATGACAATCATTTAGACACAGATTGTAGTGACTAAAATGACCTGCCTGTATACCTCAGGGAATGTTTCTAAATGGACAGAAATTAACCATTTTTATTACGAATATATACAAATAAATTACTTAAAGTAGCAATTGCCTTAGGAGAAATTGTTTGTAATGGAAAAACGGATAACGTTTTAAGGGTAAGCAGTGACTTAAACGTGTTATACAAACAATGTAAGGCGGATACCTCGACTGTGTACAGTTTGGCATGTATTGATTTACAGTGTGAAATGAGTCGATGTCAATCTAATAACACTTAACAAAATGTTTTCACAATTGTGTGTTATTCTAATTCAAGTGGATAAGATTGTATTGAATCTCATGCTTGTCTGCTGCTGTCTCTAGATTTTTTTCAGCCAATTATCCAACTTGTACAATCATGCGATCTTTTATAAAACGCATCACGAATCAGAGAAGCAGAGCACGACAGTCGATGGTACAGTGTATTAGGAAAATAACGGCACACCCAAACTTAAAAAAAAGAAAAAGTCCATGAGCGTATTTGTATTTGTTGTTTGATCTCTAAATTACAGACAAATTTCTAAATTTAAAAGAAATGCCAAGAGGGCCTATATCGTTGATTGTCGCTTTAAACTTTGTATCACAATAATTTTATTTCAAATAATACCAAAGCGAATCAGAATTTTTAAAAAACATGATAATCGATCTCATTTTTTTTCTCACAAAACTAAACATTTTTCCTCCTGATTGTTTGTATTACAGGTTTTACTTTATTGTGTAATTCTGTATAAAGATGTTGTTAAATAAATAAATGAATAAATAAAAGACATACTATCTTCATACAGGACATCCAAGATTTTTCAACCAATTATCTCAGGGTTGTGACGTCATTTCAACTGCTGGCGAATGGGTCACCGCTGCTGTTAACACAAATATGTATGTCATTTTAATTTCTATTTTAATCAATATAATTTTACCTTTATAGATCAATATATTTTCAAAAAACTCTACAGCTTAGGTGAACATTCTATAAACTGATACTTTTTTTCATTCATAGGTTTACATATGAAATTGCTCCAGTTTTCACCTTGATTGAAAAAGCTACGTTGAAGAAAATGCGCGAATTTATCGGTTACAAAGATGGAGAGGGAATATTCTGTCCAGGTAACTGCACTGACTATTTTTATTTCAGAAAACAAACTCAGTCATCAGCTCTGATCTGTTTAAGACGGAGTGAGCGTGGTGGGTCAAGTTTCTGTCTACACTATCAAACTAGGTTGACAAAAAAGTGTGATCTGCCCAAATATGGTATGATATGACATGGTAGTGATATGACATTATCATAGACACATCACATTTCTTGTCACAAAGTTTGATAGTGTAGACAAGGCTTTAGAGCGTATTCATACATACTAATAAAACATGAAAAAGCATAATGAAAATGTTTCTACTTTTCAACCTTTCGTTTTCACTATATTAATCGTAAAACTATTTTACAATGTTCTTGTGACAGGAGGCGCAATCTCTAACCTGTATGCTGTTCTAGCAGCAAGACAACATAGATTGCCACAGTGCAAACGAATGGGACTAAAAGGCATGCCGCAACTTGTCATTTTTACATCTGTAGACGTAAGTCATTAATCTAATATCTAACAAGCCTTAACCTCTGTCTACACGTTTAAACTTTATGTGACAAACAAATGTGATGTGCCCATATATGGACATTATCACTTCTGTAGACGTAAGTCATTAATCTAATCATAGACAGTGCTTTAAACTATGTAAAAATTAATGTATTCATGTTTTTATAAAGCTAAATATTTGTATATAAGTCATAAGAGTTTTGTATAGAAACTCATAGAATTCAAATCGTTGATGAAACTTAATAATAGTTTAACTTACTGTACCGTTTTTTCTTTCTTTTGGTTGTTATATGACTCGTCGGTGCTGTCTGAGTTAAATCCCGACAAGACGAGTCATCTTGAGCGTCGGGCGTAGTTTTTAGGTCGTCGGGAGAACTTTAAACATGTTTCTGTCAACGATCGTCGAGTCTCGTTGTACGATGCTGTCCTGTTGGCCTTTAGTGAACATGGTAGACAGAAACGCGTTCTTTCCAAATTTTTTTATTTTTGAATTCAAAGTATACCGTATGTCTTTTGTCACATTTCAGAGTCATTTCTCGTTCATGAAGGCTGCCGTCATTTGTGGCATTGGAGCTGATAACGTGATAGCAGTGAATACAGATGAAAGGTACGTGGGTACAGTAATTGTATGGTAATGCATTCCATCCAATTGAGTTCAATGAATAATGAGTGGAAGTTTCGGAATCGGAATCGGAATGAAACGGTCACCCTATAGAACAAAAAGCTTTAGACAAGATAGAATTAACGGTTTGACATTTACAAGCAGTAGGCCTTACTTTTATATTTAAAGAGGGCGTACTGTATTTTGTATGTACCGAAATATGCAATTTTCCTCAATCGTCTAAAGCTTTGTCTATACTATCAAGCTTTATGTGACAACAAAATGTGATGTGCCAATATTTAGACATGATGATGTCATTTCACTACCATATTTGAGCATATCGCAGCAGTACCATATTTGAGCACATCAAACACTTTTTTTGTCAAACTAGTTAAGATCTACCACCCATAGTAAGATTACCAATGACTTTGTAACATTTTTTGAAGTATGGAAAATAGGGGTCATGCTGTCTACTAAACGTAGCTTAAAATCTCCGGCCGTGCCCTGGCCATGAATGCAATATTTGTATCATTTTGATGATACAAGCTATCACAAGTACATGCAAATGATTTCTTTTTCTTTTTCAGAGGAAAAATGCTAGTATCAGATCTTGGTGACAAAATCCAACAGGCATCGGCCCGTGTAAGTTACTCTTATGATCGTTTTTGTTCATTGATTTTTGAATTGAAAATATAACTTATATAGACTTATATAGAATACTCAAATACAGAGATAACGTTAGCTAAATTGTTAAACGTGGTCAACTTAGGCCTACTAGATATGTTAAAATATATTTTACATTTTGATGGCTTCTTTTTCAGGGTGATGTTCCATTTTTAGTCAATGCCACTGGAGGTACAACCGTAAGGGGATCATTTGACCCTATTCAATCGATTGCTGATGTTTGTGAAAAATACAATATATGGTTACATGTTGATGTAAGTTGTTTTTTTTAAACATTAATCTTCCGGTAGTCTTTTTTAGACCATGACTATAAAGTTATAACTCTTTAAAGCTCTGTCTACACTATCAGACTGTATGCTTATTATACTTTATTATAAAAATGTGATGTGCCCATATATGGACATGATGATGTCATATCACTACCATATTTAGGCACATCACGCTTTTTGTCTCATAAAGTTTGATAGACAACATTCTATCTTATTCAGGCTGCTTGGGGAGGAGGCGTCTTACTTTCTCGTCGACATAGACACTTGTTGGATGGAATTGAAAGGCAAGTTTACAAGATATATGTATTTCTAAACCATGTTTCCAAGCGAACACTTTCGTAATACGCCAGACTTCTCGCCATATATGCAGTTTAAAATCATCCGATCATACGATTCATTTTTTTGATATAATGTGAATATTTTCTGATACTTATAGGGCTGATTCGGTGACGTGGAACCCGCACAAAATAATGGGTGTGACGTTGCAGTGTTCTGCGATTCTTCTCAAGGAGGATGTAAGTTTTGTCAATGTTTAAATAGAAAACGATGAAAAGGGTTTCAGTTTGAAAAAAAAGACGAAAAAAAAAAACAACAACCTTGTCATTTGTAATTCCTCTATTTCCTTAATGTCGCGCAGGAATTTGTTTTCTAAATAATTGCTATCAAACTTTGTGTCTACAAATAAAGTTTAAAAGAAGGTGACAATGTTTTGTTTTAGGGTATTTTGATGGAAACGAACTCAATGAAGGCGAATTATCTTTTCCAACAAGATAAGCACTACGACTTGGAGTACGATACAGGGGATAAGGCGATTCAATGCGGACGACATCTTGACGTTTTCAAACTGTGGCTCATGTGGAGAGCCAAGGTAATGTGCTTCATGTCAATACGCCTTGAAAAATAATGAAAATGATGTTTGAGTTTCACAGAAAGTAATAAAACGCCCTCAATTTTTTCTCTTGCAGGGAACTAGAGGACTTGAAGCTCAAATCAACAAACTTATGGACTTGTCTCAGTATGTATTAACAAATATTTACATTTAATATTAATTCATAATCTAAAATTCAAAAAATTAATAGTTATTACCTAAAATGAGGACCAATAAAAGATAAGTTTGTATAAACCCTTGCCAAACTAAGTTTGTAAGGCCGCTAATACGGTACACAATGGACTATATAGGCCTACTTATAATAGGCCTTTGTTACCGTCATGTTAAGATTCACTATTGCGAAATTAATTATATCATCCGATATCTATCTCATCCATAATTTCAAACATAGTTGCTATGTATATTTTATATGCAAATGACAATAAATGAAAGTAATTTTCCACTGAGGAATGAATCCGATATCTATCTCATCCGATATATATCTTATCCGATACATATCTCATCGTACTCATCTATTTTGATGCTATACGTTTTAATTGATACTTTCTATAAATAACTATATAAAACTCCATGATTACATCATAGGTACCGATAACAACCATTTCCACCAACAGTGACAATGGACCAGAGCTAGATTAATATTCATAATGACATTATTGTGTTTTTAATATCGGTTTTTCTCGACAGATATTTGCAAGACAAGCTGCTAGAAAGGCCTGGTTTCCAAATGGTCTTCAACAAGGTGAGTTTAGATTTACAATCATTTCAATAATAATAATAACTAGAATTTAATTCGTCACTTTGACGAATTATAGGTGATCATTTTTATCATTTTACTGAAATTAATTTTTTTTAAAACATGCACGTACGTTAACATACGATCGGAAAATGTTGATGTATGCCATCCTATTATATGCTTATAGTGCTGAGTTGTGCCTATATGCCATATACAATATGTACAGTATATACTGTATATCTATATACAGTGTAGCATAGGTGAAATTACGGGACACACATGTTCTAATTTTTTGGCATGATGACGTTATCAAACTAAACTTTAAGATGACAATTTCGAAAGATAATTAATTGAGCAAAAAAATATAAGATTTGGAAAAAAATTTGGCACGTAGAAGCGCTGTGCGCGCTCTTTGAATTGTGTATAACTTTGACGAAAAATATGAAAAAACTACTTTTTCACTTCAACTGGCCATATGTTAATGTCACAACATCCGATAGGCTTAATTTTTATATGAATTAATATCTACATTTCATCAGCTTTCATAATAAATTATAATCATCAAGGTAACCTTCAATTCTGAAGAGCTGTAAGATATTCAAATTTACTGCGAAGGTGAAATTACACGGCCTACGTTATTCAAGTTTTTACGCGTGATGACGTCATTAAAATGAAGATAGTGTCAACTCATGATAAAGATAATTAATTAAGCAAGCACATACTGAAAGTTGTGCGAAATTCGAGCACACATAACCAAGATGCGCTCTGTTGAATGTGATAATCTACACAAAAAGATAACAAATCCTAATTTTTAAATTCAAGTGGCCATTTGATGACGTCAAAACATTTTGTACGTAAAATGTGTACATGAATTCATATCTACAACTCAATGGCTTCCAGAATAAGTTAAAAAAATCGGGGGTCATCTTGCATTCTGAAGAATTATTTTCATTTTAAAAAAGACCTATTTTTCACCATTTTCAGAACTTTTGTAAAATTAATGTGCGCATTTTGTCATTTTTAACGTGCTCGTATAGCGTTATTTTAAGTCGGAACTGACTCAAATTTGGTGAATGTACTAAGGATGGTGAGTAGAATGAGATTTGTAAAAAAATTCATGTTTTTTACGCTTTTTAAGTATCGCGCGCGCAAAAACGCATTTTTGCGCAGTAATTTTTTGAAACACGCAAATGGCCTAATTCATGCTCTAAATTGATCAAAACTTAATTTTGAGCGTTTTAAATTTTTAACGCGCGATATCACGCGCATGAACCTATGTGCGCGTGCGTTTTTATTTGCTAATATTTTTACCCTTGATCTGAAGTTTACGTGTAGTGAATTTCACTAATATGTGATAATGAATTATGGAGATATGATTGATAATGTGATTTCGCAAAATGGCGTATAAATGTCGTCACGGATGAGTGATCACGCTGGAAAGCTTATTAGGATTAAGTTATATTATTTGAAAGATATTCTAAAATTTTTGTAATCATTGACATTAAACTTTTTGAGATAATTGTTACACAAAATAGTGTACAGAAACAATAAAAAGAAAAAAAATAATAAAAAAAAAAATAATAATAAAGATTTTATACAATAACAATAGGTGATCATTTTATTCTAAATGATCACCTAAAAATCTATATTTTTGGAGCTTTTCAGAAGTTTAAATTCAGCAACGTTTTGGGTGCGCTGTTTCGTTTTTACTTTGCTATAGGATATTATAGGTGACACGCAGTATGAATTATTCTTTACCAGTTTGAAGTAAAGAATAGAATTTAACATGTTTAATAATCATGGACTTTGTCGCTGCATAATTTAATATTTTACATGTACATCTCGTATCTTTCCTCTCTTTCATTGAATATTATTTCATTAAAATTTATGAGTTTCTTAACAATAGAACAGCTGCAAACGTGGAAAAGACAATTTGAGAGAAGAGAATCCGATTAGCTATGTTAAATTTATATTTAGGCCTATGCGTATTTACTGTAGACATACGGGGTACTTTCTGTAGGCCTGTTTTGATGAAATCGTGAGGTAATTTCCCGATTGATCGTAATCAAAACGGTACTGGGTATGGTCTACTAGCGTTCCTGCTCCCAACTCGTCATCCATTCATAGAAGCCTTGATGAAGAAAGCCTACCTGGTGGTAACCATAGAACGGTCCCGAGATAACGACTATACTTCGGCTTTAGTCGATAGAAGATTGAAAAAATTGTTAGAGATAGAGTATACGATGTTTGATTATGTGTAGATGTGTGATTTTTTCTTTTATTCAAATGATGTTATTTATTTAATACATTTTTTATATCAGTTAATTAAGTTATCGTAGATTGTATATTATGCGATAAATATAATTTAATAAATTTTTGATATAATAATTATTATTATTATAATATTAATAAAAAGATATTTGTTAGTATAAAATAAAAATAGATATAAGGAAGAAAAGCAAAGAGATTATGGAGCGGCTGTACCAGAATATACAACATTAAGTGTTGTAAAGTAATATACTAAAAAATTTTTGGCGATCTTGTCAAAGGTCAAGCGCCTCAAAGAATATAGGCCTACTTAACTGTAGTCTGTAACATATTGTTAGTTGACCAAGAATGGTTACCAGTAGGATTTTTATTTTATTAATGATAGTATTCTATTTATTTTTATCAACGTATGAACACATGTTTTAAAGGATGGAGAACTGATTTCTCTTAAAACACCGATTATAAATGAAAACTCCAAAAAGACACTGAAGATGAAATAGGTCGGTTTTTAGGAAAAGGAAATGATTTTCGCCTCTTTCGATAGATTCCATAAAAAGTAAAATTGTCATTGAATTTCCAAGAAACCGTAAGTTCTTGTGGATCAGTTAAATAGTTAAAATGTATCGGAAGACTTTTGAAAGTGATATCTAGATTGCTTGTACGTCAGTATTTTTTTCTTGTCGCCTAATGAAGCATCAGCCTACATCCGTCTTTTCACACTTCGCCTCCTCCTTTCGATTTCATTCATTCATACTTTGGTTTTGTAGTAGTTATCTCGAATGCCAGAATATGGCAAATGATGATGAAATAAAGCTCTGTCTACACTATCAAAGTTTGTGAAAATGTGATGTGCCCATATGGACATGATGATGTCATATCACTATCATATTTGGGCATATCACTACTATATTTGGGCACATCATAGTTTTTTTGTCAAACTTGTTTGATAGTGTAGACAGAGCTTTAAGCAAGTGTAACTTCAAATAAGACATATTTTTGGAGTCGTACGGTAAAAATGAATGACGACTTCTTTTGATTTTGAAGTCTGTTTTTATTATGTCAAAAATAAAATGAATAATGATGAATTCATTATTTTTTCCTCAGAAAGTCTAAACATAGAATCACAAACATCTTGATAGGTGTTCCTGTATTCAACCTACATATTGTGTTTGATTAGTATTCCGTTTTCTACTAAACACACATTTTAAATTTATTTTTAAACAGCCTGAATACTGTAACGTATGTTTTTGGTACGTTCCTCCAAGTCTGAGGGGACTTCCAGACACGAGGGAAAACCAACTAAGACTACACAAGGTATATAGCAATTGATTCCAACTTGGACGCAACTCAATGATTCTAGTGCAACGCAAGTAATTTGACCAATCACGACGCGAGAGATGATGATCATTCGCGTCGTGATTGGTCAATACCTGTTGTGTTTACTTCATAATACGTTGTGTCCAAGAGAATCAAACTTAAACTTGATTACGGTAACATAACGTAAGAATTTTCCTATAGAACCGAAATTTTATAAAGAAAACACGCATGGTATTGCCGCATGCTTTATTACTATTTTTATCCATTTAAAGATCGATAATGTTACGAGAATTAAATTCAATCAAAGCTTCCTGTTAGAAGAACCATTATATTTCAAGTGGGTAGATAATTATGAATTATGACGAAGTGTCCTTGGTGACTTGTTGTTAGCGTATGTCAGTGTATTAAACAACAATAATACGGCGACGTCAAATGCTTAGCAATATTCGCTTTATATTCACAAAATGGTTTAAATGAGCAATTTGGCGTCTTTCGGGCCCAATTATTCGACCTGTTACCCTTCCCCCGTCTGGCGGGAACAATGTACAATGCTACTACAGGGTACGTTGTCTGGAGAGTGAGTCGCAGGATCCATGACTGTGTTTGAATATAAAGGGATACTGGGTCCTGTACCTGGGAGGAAGTTTCTGATCTCTCCTTAACAGGAGTTATGGATTCTAGTAAAATATTATCTCCTTACTCTTTGATATTATTACAATAGTTTTTTAAAAAATCGATATTTCGGCATTTTAACAACCCATGTACAATGATATAATTTTACTTTGATAGGTTGCCCCCGCTATCAAAGCCAGGATGATGGAACACGGCACCACCATGGTGGGTTACCAGCCTCTCAGAGAAAAGGTCAACTTCTTCAGAATGATCACTTCAAACCCAGCTACTACCAAATCTGACATTGATTTCCTGATCGAAGAGATTGAACGATTGGGAAAAGATTTGTAAAATATGCAACAAATATAATTATGAGTTGAATTGAATTATATTAACCGATCTAATTTGGTTATGTTAAGGACACCATTTTTTAAAGCTTGGTTGTTCCCACGACGTATGCGCAACGCAAGCGAGTGACCAATCACAAGCGACTGTTCGGATGATCTATTGCGTCGTGATTGGTTAAATTACTTGCGGCGCGCTTACGTCATTGCGTTTATCCATACAATTGTATATATTATTAGTACTGTACATAACATAACATAATAAAAACGCTATAACCTTTAAGTGAAATACAATTGATTGTGATTAAGTTCTACTCTTGTGTCTGAGACTGAGAATCGTGTCGTCGTAAGGTCGTATGTAATCCATCGCAATTAGCACTCTGAATAAAAAAAATATGAAAAGAAAACAATAATTATGCAACCTTTGATCCACATATAAAAAAAATTATTAGTAACTATTAATAAAATTATAATAGAATTAGTTACTAATTAAACAGCAATGTATAGTTGTATATAATAATATATATATTACTCTACACAACATGTATAATAATCAATATTTTTGTAGGATATACACTAATAATTTAACATTAGTCAGGGTCATAGGTCATACGGCAGATTATAGTAGGCAAACAAAAGGCACTTATTTTTTTATAGTGAATTTAATCACGTGACTACTTGGGTCTAACACTAACAGTACACATAATACACTACACAAATACATTCTTACTAATTCGTTTAAGCTCTGTCTACACTATCAAAACAAAAAAAAAGTGTGACGTGCCCAAATATGGTAGTGATATGCTTAAATATGGTATCGATATGACATCATCATGTCCATATATGGGCACATCACATTGTTTTTGTCACAAAGTTTGATAGTGTAGACAGAGCTTTGTTCCCTGCCACATTCTTAGTGTTACTAACCTACTGCTACTAATTACTGTCTGTTAATGTTAATTTATTCACATAACATAATGATAATACAGGTATAACATTTATCAAAGTACGAAGAAGACACAAATACTTTAATTTGTTTGGTCATCCCTACTATTCTGTTACTATTTCTTTACTAATATTATACAATATTTCCTCTTACAAATCAGTATACCAACATTCCATGGTTATAAATAAACCTTTATCAGATATACCTATACACTGTAAAAAATTTGTACCCACTTTTTTTGGTTACATGTTTAGCGTGTTTAAAACCTAAACGTGTCTTTATATTGCTCCACATTATCAACACGTCACTGATGTGTTGAGTTGGATACAGACTACATGTTTAGAATGTATTTAGAACCTAAACATGTTTATATCTAAACATGTTTAAGGCTAAACGTGTGGAAAAGGTGATGCTTTTTTTTGCTGTCGTGAATATAATATACGTATATAAATAATACTATAGATTTGAGGAACCACCCAGAAACATTTATACAATATTTAAGAATTTAGAAAAGTATATTCTATCTATCTAGTATTGTTATCATATGTGACCAAAGTGACAAATATCCCTGGAGATAAATGTATATAAACGCTGAAAATCAATCTTATTATTATGAAAATAATATTTAATTTTATTGAAAACTCGATTTTAGTGATAATATGAGAAAAGAGAGAGCTCGTTTAATTAAAATGAACATCGTTAGGGCTAATTATTATTGTGCAATATTATATATCCGTTTTTAGCAATAAAATGGAGACTAAAGACTCAGTTTATCGACTGGTTTATTTTTACTTATATTATTCATGAAGTCCATTGTCAAATTAAACAATATATCAGTTTTCGTTTCTTGTATACACACAATTATTATACAGTATAGTTGCTTAAAATTTGCTTAAACGATAATTTCTGAATATTTAATATAAAGGCCAATTTACACAGACGAGCGGTAACGGTAGGCCTAATATAAATATAGAATCTATGTTATTCTTGTTGACCATTACATAAAACGCGGAGCGGAGGGCGGTTTCCGCTCAGAACAGATTCTACGTGGGACGTACAGATACGCGGTTTTCCGCTTACCGTTACGTTACCGTTCGTCTGTGTAAATTGGCCTTAACTTTCAGAAGAACAACGTGCGTAATGAGTGGTCCTACCACGGAGAAACACTTATTTGTCCATGTGAATAGTGTGTGTACAATAGTTAGTTTAAAAGGTTAGAGGAATAAAGCCTAAATTGAGGTGAACGAAAATTAGAAATCGTATTTATTGTTAAGAAACGCGTGGTATGTGCAAATGTTGAATGAAGGTGGACGAGTTGGTTGAAGCAGAAGAAAAAGAATGCCAAGTACTGTCAGAAGTTAAGCCATACACCGTCAGTGCAAACAGTGTCAATGACAGGCTAGTCGAGGAATAAGTAAGTCCATTATGGGTCAAGGTGTCAAAGTAAATATGAAGTTAGTATGTTTTGATGGGCACTTAGGCATATTGTTTGGTCTTTGCATGGTTACTGTCTGTAACAGGCCTACTATATACGTATGATTTTACGGCCACAATTATAGATCACCATTATTAAAGCAACAATGTTTATAAATGAGGGTACGTTTATTGTAAATACATAATAGAAAAATAACGCTTAAAAAAGAATGACGTTTCGACTCCATCACGGGATCATTATAAAATAGTGTTTATAAAACAATAATGATATCTCAACCTTTAATAGGCTTTCGTTAGGAATGTATCAAATTTGTAATTATTTTTGTTTGAAAAAAATAATCGCATCAAAAAGGGAAGCTATCAAGTACTACCAGAGTAAGCGTTTCCTAAACTCATAATAAGTAGGCCTATAACGAAGGTATAAGAATCAATGCGCTACCGTACTAACTATGAAACGAGGTGGCATATATTATTATATTAAAATTAAATTTGGACAATTAAAAAACAACAAAGACCGATCGTTAAATTTTCACTTTTTGTTGACAATTTAAGACTCATAAGTTATCGTAACATAGTTGACGACTGGACAATTACACAAAGTCTGTGGTAGAGTCCAGAAATTTAAACCAAACAAATACCACAATTAAAGAGAGTCTGCGAACACCGTCTTGATAATAAAATAGTAAGTAAATCAATTATAATAATGTATAACCTTGTTTGGTTTCTATCATTCAATTATTTTCTAGCAAAGAAACTAAAATACCTTAACGGTTTTGATAATATCCTGCAGTAGGGGAAAGCTTTTTTAATATAGAATAGCTGTTTTAGGCAGAATGCTATAGTATAGCACAGGTGTAATGTAAGCCTGGAGATTTCATGTACGCATCTGTAGTAGGCCTAGCGTAAACCAACATTTAGGTCAGAAAAAGAACTCTTTAAAGTAGAGTGTATATGTATTCACATAATTGATCTATGGTTATTTAAGACTCAAGTGTGATGTAAAGTAAACCAATAATAATAGCAGTCTATTCATAGTTAAACAACAGTTGTGTTTAACGTAACATTCCAATTATGACGTCATTACCAGCTTGGTGAGATTGATCTCGACAAAAAACGATTTGATTGGGAAACAAGATTCTAACGTCAACTTTTCAAAATCTCTGTTTGTACTTGAAATCAATAATTCCTGATTTTTACTTTGTCGGTTAGTACAGCTTCCGATTGAGATGTATTATTTAGCAAGTTTATTTCCGTGTAACACAGCTTCCACAGGTGGTACGTGTACGTCTAGAACAACGAACTATTCGTCAATCGATCACCTGTAATACGCTATGTGTAAGTACCGGCGTGAAGATTAGCTCAAAATAAACATGTAATCGTCATCAAATCAACATTTATTAAATGGTTTCCAAAGAGAGGGTCAATTATTGTAAATTGTATTATGAATATGTCACCTTTACATTGGATGATGTATTAATACAGTACGACGTGTAATAATGTAATATTATGACGTCATTAATTGGTGCAACTATTTTTAGAATGATGTCTGTGTTAAATATTTCAGGTATAAAATAATTTCCAATCCCTTGCAAACCAATCACAAACATACACCGTCTACGGCCACTCCACGTTCACCACAGTCACGTCTACGTCCACACCCCCCATGGCCCTACCCATCGCGGCCCAAAACTACCGCTTTCTACAGTATCACCACATCTATATATCACCACATCTATGTATCATCACCATCATCATTCATCATCATCAATGTATCATCATCATTAATCATCATCTATGTATCGTCATCATCATCATCAGCGTCATCATCATCATTTATCATTATCATTTATCATCATCATCATCAGTTCATCGTCATCAACATCATCATCCATCATAATCACGATCATCATCATTCATCATCATCATCATCTATCATCATTCATCATCATCATCTATCATCATCATTTATCATCCTCATCATCATTTATCATCATCATCATAATCATTCATCATCATCATCATCATTATCATCATTCAGCAACATCATCATCATTCATCAACATCATTATCATCATTCATCATCATTATCATCATTCATCATCATCATCATCAACATCATCATCATCATCAACATCATTACCATCATTCATCATCATTATCATCATTCATCATCATCATCATTCATCATCATCATCATCATCATCATTCATCATCATTCATCATCATTATCATCATTCATCATCATCATCAACATCATCATCAACATCATTATCATCACTCATCATCTTCATTCAGCAACATCATCATAATCATTCATCAACATCATTATCATCATTCATCATCATCATTATCATCACCATCATTATCCTAATTATCATCATCATCATCAGTTCATCGTCTTGCGACATAACGCTTTCCACTATTTTATTCCATTTTGTTATGTCACGGGCAGCATGGTTTTATATGTATGACGGTTGTTTAAATTTCCTTAACCCGATAACTTTCTAGGCCATTTCGATATTTTACCCTACATGCATTGCAATAATGTTTCTTCGCAAATACAGTATAATTTGTATCGGAATCGTGGACGACCGAATAAGAATATACAATTATATTACAAGAACATGGTAAGTTTGATAAGGTGTAGCAAATTGCTTATTTATAGACTATTATTGATTAGTAATTATAAGCACTAAACGTTGTCGCTAACAGTTCGGAATGACGTCATTGTACAAAGATGTATTATACAGATACAACAATTAGTTACATTGGTGAATATTGAATTTAAACATGTAAGTCTGGCTGTGGGTCGAACCATTCTTTTGAAAGTCAATACAGGTACTGATTCAACGGTAATAGCTGTCATTTTACTAGCTATCAATGACTGATGAGGATTCAGACAGTTTTAAAGTAAACTCACAACTATACAGAGAACCGTTAGCTTATTCTAAATGACAATCTGTTTCGTTACATTTTAATGTTAACTATTGTTTGTTTTTATGTTTTTGTTTTCTAAAAAAATTTGATCGGGTAGAAATGATTTAGGTACACTATGTGTTTAAAAAAGTTAAATATTATACCCTGTCCATATTCATGTTATGTGAACCTGTAGAGCTGTGTCAGTTTCTGTTCTGTTTCATCTGATGAGTGTGTTAGCTTTGGTAGAGCATACGAAACAAATTTGTCGTAATAAAGTACTATGTAACCAAGTTTTATTCTTTTTCTGATACAGATCTAGCTCTACCAATGGTATCGAGCACTGAACCAGACATCTCTTAACCGTGTTATTTTATATACATATTATTGTCCACTATTGTGTCGACACTTGGACACATTTGGTATATAAGAAGACACGGTTATTACACAACAACCTTTACTTTATTTCTTTTTGGAATCACATGTACTACAAAGTGTTATTGATCGCCCCGACACAAATATACATTATGCAACAAAAATCTATGTTATCACAATAATTTGTCCGATGAGTGAACTAACAATATCCGGGCAGTTTTGATATCAAGAAGATACTGATACTTAAAGATACAATTCAGAATAATTATACTTAAAAGATTGTACAATCCGCTATCTGTACGGCCAAGGTTAGTATATAAAATATCAAAGTTTGTCAAACTCTAACACACTTAAAGCGCCGAGTTCTATAGATATCCTATCTAAACATTTAAGTACATTGTAAACACGTACTTCATTTAATCCGGATCGATGTCTTTTAGGCCTACCTGGCCAAAGTATAACCTCAATTTTAAGGCATTTAAAGGCATACAGAAAGACATTTATAAGGCATATGTATTTTGGAAAGCTCCCGTTTTTAGTCGCTTGCGACACTCTACAGCTCACTATGTCGGTCGGTTGGTCGGTACTAACTTGAGCACGCGACTGCAGCCATGTATATGGCCTTATTAAAGAAATCGGTCTATTATGTAGTTTCTGTATGTAGACATATTTATAATCTATTAATAAAGAGATTAAATATACTTAATATACTACAGTATAACAAAATACATGAATATTCATGAATATTTAAATTTTCTGTCGTGGGTGTTCGAGTAACAGTTTTTTACAAGCAAAATCGATTTTAAAAGCGCCATCTACGACAATGGTTATATATTATTTATCAATATAAAAACTGGAACGTGTATTCCTTTCTGTACTGAAACACTTGAGGGTTGTGTGTGATTAGTGTCGTCTGCTTCGGAATCAGAAGATAGAATTCAGAGAGAAAAGGGAGAACGAAAAAACTGGATGGACGCTGAGGAATATAGAGAACGAGGTATACTTGTCATTATAGACCTACTTAATAAAAGAGAGTATACGTATAGATAGGTAAAAAGTACATCTAAAGCCTGGTATTTTATGTTATATTAGATCATGGCAAGATTGTTTTTCAAGTGTTCGTTTAGTTAGTACCAACATGTTTGTTTTTTATGAATAGAGATAGGCCTACACAGGTCATAATGTTTGTCTAGGACCCACCTGTAGACCCTGTATACATGGTCCACACGTACGTAGACACAGAGAGCTTGTTTTCATATCTGATTTAATCACTGTTTTAAATATTATTACCTTTATCATGTTCAGTAAGGGTCTCTGTTGTTACATAGTCAGTGTACTTCCACAATCCATCCTGCATCAGCGTTGGTGCAAATTGATATGTTAGGTTGTGTTTGTGGAAGAAAGATATTTAGTTTGTTGTAGAAGATCCTATAATTTCCTGGTGAATTTTTGTTTCTCTTTTTGTTTTGTATGTTTTGTAGCCTATATGGATGTACTACTAGGAATGAATGATCGAATGAATGAATACCTTTACGTGCTTTGAAACGAAACGAAACTTACCATATTGACAAAACGTTATTGGTAGCTGAACAAACTAAGAAACAAACAATGTTTCTTGGATGATTGCTTTTTCTTGTCAAACCTTCCTAATGTTGATTAATATTTTTACTAAAAATCTAAGAACAAATATAACAATAATGGTTAGGTTCTTCAAGAAATTACAATTCAGATCGTCTTGAAAGTTAAGTTATGGAATGAGTACGGGATGTGATCGTTTATGTGCTTCTTATTTAATATTCGACAAAGATATTAAGCCCAAATAATGTAAGATTCTTACTTAGAATTATACAAATAATATTTTGACATGTTGATTTTGTTCTTGCCTCCGGATAGGAAACTATTACGCTATTAAAACGTTTAAACATCGCATCACAACATTATTGGATAATGTTCTTTAAATTGATAACTCTAACCCTGATCTCTAAAGTAAACAGCATCGCGACCGCTATCTTCTCATAACTAATGTATTAGTAATTAACAATTATTAATATGTTAATTTAAAATCTCAATGTGCATCATAATTATATCAAGTCTTTTCCACAAAGGACAAAACAATAATAATTGTTTATTACATTTAATTACAATTCTATTATACCAAATTGAATCAAATAATGTATAAGAATTGGAGCGATGTATTACAGTATATGCCAATCCATTATTCCATTGCAAAATGCGTTAGGCCTTAGTTTCCTATATTTCATAAAAATGTTTTTCAATGAAAAATGTTCTTTTATGAACAAGGCGTCTAAAAAAAGATTTTCCTGCAATATTAATATGTATGTTAGTGAATCGACCAAAACTGATTTGCTATAATCGAGTTTTGCTAGCCGATATGATTGAGTTGAACTTGAGACTTGGGTATAGCCAAGAGACAAGAAAAGTTCCAAATGTATACTACGAGTGAAGTATTAATACTTGGTACGTTTGCGAACATTCCATTAATATGTAATTACTATGTATAGAAACTGCTAGCAATCTTGTGTACCAGTTGATGATTTCATCTGATACAATGCTGTTAATGATCATTTGGCTGGTTTTAATCTTCACTTTGGTGTAGTTTATCGAACTTTAATTATACGCTAAATATATCATTAGGCTTTTGGAGAACATGGGCCGCTTTTAATGAACCTGCGTGTCAGAGTTCATTCTTTCTTTTCGTTTTTACATAAATTATAGGATATGTCTCAAAATCCTGGGTGTATTTTTTTCTTTTTGTATGCTCAGAAAAACAGGGATTTTGGCCTGATGCTGTATAGGTACTTGGACTTGGCTACTGGTAATATTCTTGTACTTGATAGTACCTTTTTTTGACCGTGGCAAATTAGATTAGTAGCCGTACTCGAATTGTGATGCAAGTTTTTACCTATATTGGTCTCTATACTCGATCATCGACTGTTTTTGTTTTTCGTGATATCACTAACGAGATAATCGTAACTATTGGTTCATATTGACCACAAGGAAATATTAAATTTCACGTTCAGTTTGCTGAGGGTTAAAAAATTCAGAGAACGTTGTTTGATGACAAGCAATAAGCAAGCAATATTAACAGAGGATTGGATGTTTTATGAAGGATTAAAATTAAACCCCAGACAAATACGGTAACCACTGCCACCGTTTTCGAATTTTCCTTTCAATATTGTAAATAACCGTTTTTTTCTTTCCCATCACAACGATATACGACAACGAATCTTACAAGCAATTTGAGTGTGTATGTATTTTTAATGGTAAAATATGAATAAAATATATCGAATAATCAAATTTATTTACATTGAATTAGCTAACACAAAAAATATATTTTCTATTGTAATGTAAATTCAACTTATTTCAAGCATTTGTCATAATCTACTAAACTAAACAAAATATTTATATTGTTTAAGTTTATGAGCGTTTGTAATATTTACGTTTAAACTGTATACAAGAGGATGGTATTGATCGTCCATTACCAAATGGCCGTATGTTAGTACCAGTGTTATCATTACAAGATTGTTGTTACACAGTTTGTTAACACTTAAAATTAATCAATATACATATTTATGGCCGACATTTGTCAACTATTACTACCTTTGTGGCGGCCATCTTCATTTCCTTTTTATTGATTGCAAAGGTTTTTCAAACGGCGTTTTGTGAGAAAGGCGCGCAGAACGATCTCGCGGTACATGTTCATCAAAGTGACAGTGTTGCTATTCATCAACTAGTTGTTATTATTTGATAGAATTATGTGTTAAAAGATAGATGAAGGTATAATAGCATTCATTCTTCATCCGTTTACGGGGGCGTTCATTGCAAAATCAAATATTTGGCTTTCCACTTGGTGGGTTGCTCCGCGTAAAGGGACTGGGACTTGGGTGATGAGTCAAAAATTTCAAAAATGTTTTCATTTGTTCACATCAACAGGTTAATTAATTATTTATTTTATTATCATGTGGTCAATGCATTTCACAGTAAGACGGTACTTATATATTTCACCCTAAATTTCTTAAAATGATTTCTGGGAACTCAATCAAATGTTCTTATTGGTCCGTGTAAACAGGTAGGCCTAAAGATATCATTTAAAGTAAACGGTATGTAAGTGACCAAATACGTTTAACTGATATATTTGTTTATTGTTTGTTGTAGTAAATTCAAAATGATTTCTGTGAACCTGATCAATTCTTATTGGTCCGTGTAAACAGGTAAAGAATGATATCAATAAGTAAACAGTATGAAAATGAAATTACCAAACACAAACTAATACGTTTACTGTCATATCTGTTTATTATATGTTTAGGCCTATACGTGGTGTACCGAAAACTTTATATCAACATTTGATTTCGCAATGCAAACCTTCAAACAATATATCTATTTATTGTTTGTTGTAATAAATTAATTTTGTATAATTTTAAGGCAAAGAGATGGTGGATTATATTTACGAATATCTAACTACCATCCGACAACGCAAAGTTATACCAAACGTTGCGCCTGGCTACATGAGGAAAATTATCGCCGATAAACCGCCACAGAAAGGTGAAAATTGGGAAGAAATATTCCAAGATATCGAACGGGTCATTATGCCAGGGGTAGGTGTACATTTCTTATTATTAAAGGACAAGTACTTAAGTATCAATATTGTATTGTATGTCTGTGAGACTAATACTAGGTAGTAAGCACTACCCATTTAACTTGACCGCGTTTTAGCACCGTATGCTATGGCAACAAAGAATACTATACGTGAATTTGTGACGTCAATGATTTTTTTCTACAAATTAAATCAATCTGAATGTCTAAATTATAGTATCTGAATAAATATTTTTTGTTGACGATGAAAATATATTTTAAAACAGTTATAAAGTAGTCAAGCTAATTTATTAGTTACCTGTCTCAAAAATAAAGTATTTATTCAATAAATATTTCACTGACATTATTCTTAAGAAATTATTTCAACTAGACATTCTGTTAAATGCTGAAGTTTCATTTTGCTGTAAGAGTAAATTTGTTTTAAAAATGTATTATAGAATTTAATGAGGACTTGTGTATTCAATTGTACAGTATAATTATGTACATCCGTTTACTGTTCATACAAAAACATGTTGAGTGCAACGCTCTGCAAATATACCGTTTGTGTTTATGATATTCCAATAAAAGTTGGATGAAAAAGACGATGAATTGAATTTTATCATGGTAGTATTTAGAACATAACCCTGTAGGCCTATTTTGTCCACAGGTGGTACACTGGCAAAGCCCTCATATGCACGCATACTTCCCAGCCTTGAATTCCTTTCCGTCCCTTCTTGGAGACATGCTTTCTGATGCTATCAACTGCTTAGGATTCACCTGGGTAAGAGACAATTAATTTGATTTATTTGGGTGACCATCCGGGTACAACAGATGTGACGTATACAAAACAGCACGTGTGTTACTGCGTTATTACGTCACTAAAGCGTTATTACGTCACATACGTTACCGTATCTCGCAGCGCAACGCAACAACGTATTGACGCAATCACAAGTGGGAACCGACGACGCAACAATGCCGCAAACATCGCAGGTTTTATTTCACGCAGGCGAGTGCAAACACAATTATTGGAAGGGCATTTTCTTACGTTGCGTAGGTTGCGTTATTTTGCGTCGGTAGTGGGAAGCAAAAAGCTTAAGTTTCGTATAAGATGCAAACGGGATTTCAACGTAAATTAATACAAAATGTCTTTAGAGAGTAACACCAAATTTAGACACAAATATTATGTTATACCATTATATTATTATGAAAACGTAATCACTTTAAGCGTGCTTTTAGTATAGAAAAACTACGACAATATATTTCCAATCACTGATTGAACATCTTAACCTGCAGTTGACATTTTGTCATGTGAATTTAACCAAATTTCTCTGACTGTGTTTGATCATGATATTAAATTACGAAATGCAGCAGTTAAAACACAAACTGTCAATGTAAAGATTGCAAATACTTCAATTTCAAACTTAAAAGCATTTTAAAATAGATCAGTATTTCTTTCATTAAGTAATTGAGTTTTATAGTTTGACAATCAATCTCCACTTACAATTAACTGCATGCTTTTCTTTCGATGATTATCCAATTTAGGCTTCTAGCCCAGCATGCACCGAACTTGAAATGAATGTTATGGACTGGCTAGGTGAGTCATAAGAACATTATATACTTTACTAATGCTGTGTTCTACCTTGTCTATGATTGATGCATACTGAACTGTTCATGTAAAATCACTGGATTATTTTATATAATATAATCAAACTTTATATATGGACATAATGATGTCATATCACTACCATATTTTGAAATATCACTACCATATTTGGTCACATCACATTTTACATCTAGTTTGATAGTGTAGACAGAACTTAATAGAATAAGTTTTATCTGAGAACTTGATGTGTGAATCGTAAAATCATTTACAATTGAATTTAGAGTTTTTAGATCACTACAAAGTATTTATTGAGAAATGAAGAAGTTAAATAACCTATTTTGAAGCATTTTTTAATTTTTTTTCATTATCATCGTCATTTAAACTATTCGATTATTGATTGTATATAAATATTTTTTTAATAAATTTCTAATTCTTTCATTTACATCTGCATTCAATATTCTGATGAAATTAATTGAATATATAATATTGTACACATTAGGAGAACTTATTGGACTACCAGCTCACTTTCTTCACAAGACAGCGGGTTCTTTCGGAGGAGGTGTTATACAGGTAATGAACATCTACTCTTCTAATGTACATCTGACTTAACTTTTCTACTGTTGGAAACAACATTCTTTGTCAAAAGTGAATAAGAGCTAAAACACTATCAGAGTGAGCCAACTGACATATTAGTATCCTTGTTTTGCTTTCTAGTTTTCTTTAAATTTCATATTCTTTTTTTAAGAAGTTCTAAGTTCTTTTGTTGCTTCTCGTCTTCTCATTCTTTCCTTTTCTTAAGTTCATACATTTCATTAATATAATTTAATTCTTCATTGTTTACTACTGTAAGACATTTTTAGAAAAACTTGAAAAGCTAAACAATATTGGCGCTTCAGAAAGAATTTGTTTATAATTTTAGGGAACATTGAGCGAATCTACTTTCGTCGCAATGTTAGCCGCTCGAGCAAGTGCTATTAAAAAAGCACGCCAGCTAATACCAGAATTCGAAGATATGGAAGAGGCGGTGATCTGTTCCCGGCTTGTTGCTTACTGCTCTGATCAGGTATAGTACATTTATAAGTGTTGCACATGACTTTTTTGTACATTATACTTGACTTTAGTATTTTATAGCTACCTTTTAAATGATAATTATCTACTGTATTAAAAGCGCGACAAATTGAAATAAAAATTGAAACAAAGACAAAGTTTTTATATGAATTAAGCAACTAAACATCAGCAGAGTAGGCTGATACTTTGGCGTCGTAATGTGTTATAACATCTAGATACACGTATTACGCACTTCAGGCCCATTCATCGCTGGAAAAAGACGCCCTGCTGACGATGGTGAAGCTACGGAGCCTAGAAACCGACGATAATCTGAGTCTGCGCGGTGCGACATTACAACAAGCAATAGACGAGGACCGCAGCAAAGGACTCATTCCTTTCTTTGTAAGCATAACACTTTTAAAGGAGTTTGTTTGTAATGACGTAGGCTATCATCTAAAGCTCTGTCTACACTATAAACTTTATGTGACACACAAATGTTATGTGCCCATATATAACCACGATGGTGTCAACTATCATATTACTATCATATTTGAGCATATCACTACCATATTTAGGCACATCACTTTTTCATCATGTTTTCAACGTTTTGCCAGTCTTTCTTATAGTTCATGTTAGCAAGCAATCTATGCCTTCTCTAAATAAATAGACATACACCATTTTTACGTCACTTTTTTTTCAAATCCATTAGATATGTGCTACTCTTGGTAGTACTGGGGCATGTGCTTTCGACAATCTGGAGGAGATGGGAAAAATATGTAAGTAAATTAAAGATGTCTGTATATTCTTCTTATACTCCATTGAATCAGTTGACCACGTTGTTCACCTATTGCACTGCTACATTCTATTCATGTACATTGTTACAGTTGGTCTGTTGGTCTGAAAGCGGACGACACGGTTGCCTAATCGATTGTTCTATTTATAATAGAGAAGGCATAGATTGCTTGCAAACATCAACTAAGGGTTTCTTTCGTATAAGAAAGACTGGCAAAACGTTGAACATAAACATCTTGAAAATCACGTATCTAAAGCTCTGTCTACACTATCAAACCAGTTTGACAACAAAATGTGCCCAAATATGGTAGTGATATGCCCAAATATCGTAGTGATATGACATCATCATGTCCATATATGGCACATCACATTTTTGTCACATAAGTTTGATAGTGTAGACAGAGCTGAAAACGGTGCATCAATGTTTCAATCTGTTTCAGGTTCAGATGAAGATATCTGGCTTCACACAGATGCTGCGTATGCTGGCACGGCATTCATCTGCCCCGAGTACCAACACCTTATGAAGGGTATTGAACATGCGCAGAGCTTCGCTTTTAATCCTAGTAAATGGATGATGGTAAATTTTGACTGCACTGCAATGTGGTAAATATACGTTTTTTATAAATAATCTCTAACTGGTTTGGGTGACAACGTTTGTTTACAGTTTATTACTTCTTTTCAAATTGAAAACTACATGAAACAAACAGGATTACATAGTTTTAGTACTGTTTTAATTAATTTAATGTTGTCTCGCTTGCACATTGTGATGATTTATGCAACATCATAAATATCGTTGATGTGTAACGAATAGTTACGAATATTTAAGTTACTTAAGAATCTTCTCTGAAAGAAGTTGTGCTCAGAAACAACTTCTTCCAGAAAAATATAATGATGTTATATATCTAAATGCAAGGACAAACAACCTATCTAAATTTCTCTTTTGAGGAATGAATGATAAAAATGTTATTTAAATGTCGAATAAAGACTAGTAAAGGTAGGGTTGCGGTACACCACATTTTTTCCAAAAGGAAATAATGTTGAGAATTTCTAGACGTTTTGGTTGTTTTTGCTATAATCTTCGTCTGGAGAAATGTTAATTATCTTCACGGTATAGAGAAAAGAAAAAAAGAATAACAATAAATAATGTTTCAGTAGAATATATTAACATAGAAAAATAAAACTAAAGCTCTATCTACTTTTTATCAAACTAGTTTGATAGTGTAGACAGAGCTTAAAGCATTAATGTTTCTATTAGATATTAGTGACTCGTCGTACTTTACGGTTCATCTGCAGTTTACTTTTGCCCTTAGTGCAGATGTAGACATTTCCACAAATTATATTTTAATGAATATATTTAACAAGTTGCAGCTGCATATTACAACATTATCTTAAAATTAACATACGTCTCTTTAAAAATTATGATTTATCGGAAATACACCGACACAGTAGATTACATCTAATGCACTCCAACCCTGACTACATCATAACAAACATTACATATTTTTTAATAGTTCATATAATGTATACAAATAATAAACAAAGCCCAACACCAAAATATTTGTTTAATGTATAGGATAATGTGATCAAATCAATTTAAGAGACAGATAATAATAAAAATATAAAATTATATAATATTATAAGTATCTCGTATGATTGATGAATATGAAATTAGAGTGTGAAGTAAACTGCTTAAAATAGAGTGAAATATGTTAATATACTGGATTGAATGTAAACAGGAAAGAGGAGATTCCGCCCTTAATCCTTATATAGGCCTATAACTGATAAATAGGTAGCAAAAGATACCAAAACGGAAATAATATGTATATAACATATGGACATGGACATGATGGAATTTTCCATAAACCTGGCCTAATTTACCGATGCTGGAAGTTGTGAAAAAAACGTGCCTGGACATTACAAAGAAAACGGGAGGCGAGTTTAATATTTTATAGGACACCTTTCATTTAGTAGACAATAAAGAGTGCGGTGAAATATAACAGTATTGTTAGGTTTTGACTATTATATAACGCTCTGTCTACACTATCAAACTAGTTTTACAAAAAACTGTGGATGTACCCAAATATGGTATTGATATGCTTAAATATGGTAGTGATATGACATCATCATGTCCATATATGGGCACATCACATAAAGTTTGATAGTGTAGACAGAGCTTAAGATCAATCTATCATTGTGTTTCAAAGTCAACTGAGTTTGATATCTTTACATAGAAGTACATTTAAGTTAAGTTTTAAAATTGTTTCAATGCGTTAGCTGCCTGACAGCAGGTAAACAATACTCCATTAGTAGTTATGGATCGTTAACAGCTAAATACAGTTATAGAATTATACATAAAATACATATTGTACATTTAACGACAAGGCAATTAATGTAAGGATTGATGGAACGATTTCAGACTCCTTGCTAAGTGTAGACTAATGATACACTACGTATTGCAGTAACAAACACTTTAGTCTCATTCTAGTAATTGAAAGTCACGAATATTTTGTCGTTATTAAATTAACTTATTTTATCGTCACCCGGTTGCGCACACTGTTCTATTTTATCGTGGCCCAGTGCACATTGTTCTATATCATCGTCGTCCAGTGCACGGGTTGTTCTTTTATCGTCGTCCAGTGCACGGGTTGTTCTTTTATCGTCGTCCAGTGCACGGGTTGTTCTTTTATCGTCGTCCAGTGCACGGGTTGTTCTTTTATCGTCGTCCAGTGCACGGGTTGTTCTTTTATCGTCGTCCAGTGCACGGGTTGTTCTTTTATCGTCGTCCAGTGCACGGGTTGTTCTTTTATCGTCGCCCAGTGCACATTGTTCTATTTTATTGTCGGCCAGTGCACATTGTTCTATTTTATTGTCGCCCAGTGCACATTGTTCTATTTTATTGTCGCCCAGTGCACATTGTTCTATTTTATTGTCGCCCAGTGCACATTGTTCTATTTTATTTCACGAGTTGTTCTCTAGCTGTAGAATAATGATACGTTGTCCTCCGGAAGAAGTTCAAGCAAAGAATATAGATAAGATCATGAATTAAGAAATATACGGATATCCATCAGTTTGAGATCAAAGGTTCCATTATTGTCTCTTGACGACGAAAGCGCGGATTTTTTATTTCCGGAGGTTTCATGAACAATGTGATAATTCAAATATAAAAATTGCATATCTCATTAATATTACTAACTTCTAAAAAGTACGGTCGTGAGAAAGTGAACTTTTCCTAGTCCGATTTCGATGAAATTAAACTATAATTGTTCAGCAATATCTTGTTATTGTCAATTAATCCTCAACGCAGACATGCCAATAGAACAATCAGACTGCGCATGCGATTTATACGTTTTGTTGTTGATCCTGATCAAAAAATGTAATAGTTGATTCGCAGCGTTCTATAGAGGGCCGCGGTTAGAGACATGGAGTTGAAAGAGCGTGTTTGTTTGATTGCAGAAGTGCTTTAGTTTGATGTCACCGTCGATACGTATCAATCTATTCATTAATCCATCTATTCATTAATCCATCTATTCATTAATCCATCTATTCATTAATCCATCTATTCATTAATCCATCTATTCATTAATCCATCTATTCATTAATCCATGATAAGATATACAAATACGACAATCATATCGAACTCCATACATCTGAATTCATTGGAAAGTATTTCTTTGTTTGTTTACAGGGTTAGTGACAGCAGACTTCTCCACAATACCTTCTGTGTAAACCCACTATACCTGCAACACGACAATGAGGGCGACTCAGTCGATTATATGGTAACTCATTTTATCAATAATATGTTCCTATTAATTGTACAATGCGAATGCGAAAGTTGCATAATAATTGATTTCGCCACTAAAAAAAGAAAAATAAACGGTTAATTATTCTGATGGTCTTCATCAAAATAATGGGCTTCTTTTTGTTCAATTTTTTTTTTCGATCTAATTTTAGGCAAAGTGAATAATTATCATTAAGAATGGTCTATTCAAGAAAAAAATATATCTTTTTAAACAAATTAAACATTAAATATTATTTTGACAGCATTGGCAGATTCCACTTAGCCGGAGATTCAGGTCCATAAAGTTATGGTTTGTGATGCGTTCGTTTGGGATTGAAGGCCTACAGGAACATATTCGAAAGGTAAATACTTTTAACTGTTACATAGTTTGTCGTCAGATGTGGTTTGTCGCCACCAATTTTTACCGTACTTTCGGGTTTTGTTGGTGTAAAGTTCTGAGACAATTTTGAATTTGTGTCTATAGTAAGACCTATGCAATGATATAAATGTGTGAACTTACCTGAAATTCTCATATTCTAACTTATTTTGTTTTGTTTTTTTATGATAGGGTGTAAAACTTGCCAAATTCTTTGAAGATCTTGTAAGACAAGATTGCAACTTTGTTGTGGCTGCTAAGAGAGTGTTGGGGCTGGTTGTCATACGATTAAAGGTAAGTTATCCAGCGGCTACAACAACATTTACATAATTCGAAAATAAACTTGATAATGATGGTAATTCTGTGGTGCTAAAGATCTTTATGTGGTTAAGCCATTAGAGAGCTTTTATTTCGATTTCCGGCAATTTACGAAAAAGAACGGTCATGTTGATTCACTATATTTATATGTGCGCCCTCAATCAAATCCTCTAATAGTTATAGTCGTTTCTAGGTCCTGATCGAGTGGAAGCTCCTTCTAATATCTAGAAGTCGATGTTTACACCCACTAATACAATAACCCACTCCTAAACTAACACACAACTAAACTAACACTACTAAAATAACCCATAGGAGTCTTGTGAATTGACGGCAGAACTTCTGCGCAGGCTCAACAACTCCGGCAAGTTATACGCAGTCCCCGCTTCGGTCAAAGGTCGATACGTAATTAGATTTACCGTTACGTCACAATATACAGAAGAATCCGACATCGTTAAAGATTGGCAGTTCATACGAACCACAGCACGCGAACTCTTGATGGAGAAGAGTATAGAATACATCACTTCTGGAACTAGTGACATCAAAATTGTGATAGAGTCCACGACCACAGAGAAGCAACAACCAATTATGCCAACAATAGAGTTTTCAAGAGGTCTTTGCATGTCAGATGATTCTGATATTGATTCTGATTTCTCAGAAATGTCAGATATCATGGGAGATGACTTCAAAAACCTGGCAGAAGGAAAATGCGGTGAAATGAAACACTTGGGCTTAAGCTTAAGTCCAAAGAAGATTAAAAAGAAGTTTGTTAGCAAAGGTCGAATGGGGTCAACGGCTCAAGCAAACGGAAACAACTACACTGGTGTTGTCAACATTTGCCACCATTTGTAAAAAATACATTAATGGTGTTGTGAGCATGCGTAGATCGATTTCAGTAACTTTATGGTGCGCATTCTACGTTTCAGTAATTTGTGTATTTCTAAATAGTTGTGGTCCTATTTGTTCTATTAACATATTAAATAATAACAAAATAAGATATTTATTTCAATAACAAAACGATGCAATATACTACAATACCTGTATCTAAAATAATTGTATTCTATGTATGGTAGCGTATGTTTGTACTTGTTCTAGGTCTACTAGGAAAATGTTCTAAATAAGTACAAAATGAAACTCCATTTTAGTTTGGAAATGCATTTTTGTACTCAATACGTATTTATCGTAGAGTTTCATTAGATATTATATTATGTTGCTTAGGCTTGATTCCCACTGACGTAATCGCCCACAATGCAAGCCATTCATGACTCACTTGCGTTGTTGCGTTGCGTAGTGGGAAACGAGCTTTACGTAACGGTAATTTACTTACAGCATTGCGCGTCACGGTGCCTTTACTTAACAAGCTGGTTCTACAAGACTATTGGCTGCATAATTAATTAATTAATAATCCATCGTTATCTTTTCTTTCAACGACAAATTGAATATCAAATTTGAAGCAATTATTAATTATATTTATACAAACTTTTTTGTAATTTACAAGTGCCATTTAACCTAACATACGTAATTTCATACGTAATTTCATACGTAATTGCATACGTAATTGCATATTAAATAATATACCGCAACGAAACGCACAACCCAACAACAGCATCGCTTATGAGATAATATGTTGATGATAAATTACCTCTTATTTAGTGACAAACAAGATCGTTTGTGATCGTCACAATAACGTATTCGTATATAGCCCATACGAAAAAAAGACTTCAGTTCATCTGCGTTTACATGGTGTCTTTTGACCTACTCCGTCACTGCAACATAATATCGCTAAACTTTGTTCCCACTTGTTGGACGCAACAAAGCAACGTAGGCGCAACTCTAGTAATTTGACCATGGATGGTCCACTGACACTTGTGATTGGTCAACTCACATGAGTTGCGCGTACGTACGCCGTTACGTAAGTTGCGTTGCGTCCACGTGGCAACCAGGCTTAACCAATGAATTTAGCAGAATTTTTTTAGTGTTTTATATTTCATATTTTATTGAACTGAAATTTAAAATAAATATTTGTACACATTTATGATTGAATGATTTTAGAGTAATAGCAACTAGAATGTGATTGAAGTGTTTTGGATTAAATAATGTTTTTTCTACCTACTTTGTCGATTAAATACGTCTAGTATCGATGATTTATAATTAAACATAAATAGATAGATAAATAAATAAGTTATTTAAGAACATTTAAAACATGTTGTATGAAAAGAATGTCAAGATTTAAATAAATATAAATCATTTCTGGCTCTTAACAAACTTAATCTCTTCAGGCCCGGCGTCTAATTTGATTTTCATACTTTGCAAAACTGAGTTGTGATAACGTTACGAGAAGAGATAAGCTCCATTACATTGTTATCCTAATCAGAATTAATACGAAAATGTCTGCAATAAACCAGTATTTTAAACTCGTTCATGTGAAAACTTTTTATTTATTTTAAAGTCAAAATGTAGGATTACTAAATCTAAATTTGTAATGATAGCAACTATACTATACAAATATTGTCATACGTTGAGATACACATCACTAAGATTCGGGTGTTACTATAACAATAATGCTATTATTTTCCTTTACAGAAATTGATTTCCTGGTGCCACCCATCAACTATAAATTTCACCCTATTCTCGTCGAGCTCACGTCCAACATAAAATGTAAAATATTTTTGAATTTCACAAATCTTATGCCATATATTTTCTCCTTGTAATTTTACGATATAACCTTTACTGTGAACATTGGTGATGTTCAGTTTTTTTAGTATAAGTCCCACGTAAGCATCTTCCCATGGCAGGAAGCGTACAAATGGTGACGTGTATAACACCTTAGTTGTGACGTCAGTAGACATAAGATATGACGGACCGACAACATAAGGAGCAAAAGTTGCTTCTGGGTAATCTTCTTCTGAAATAAACCACTTGGAATATTTCTTTCTACTTGGTTGTAAAGATGACTGAACATGGCCCTCTACGAACCCGGTCGCCGGAGACGCAATTAAGTGAGGAACCAGTGAAAGGTAGTTGACAATAATATCACTATCGACTTTCAGCACGAACGTTGCTTCTGGACAAAAGTCTCGCACCCACTGGAAACCTAGTAAAGTCTTTAAAGTTAGATTCTTATATGTATCTAGGAAGTTTCCTTGCACGATATCTCCAAATTTCTCCGATTCCCTTTGAGTGCGCCGCTGCAGAACTTTATTTTCTGTTTTTCCGAGTAGAAAGATATGTTGAATACGTTTATTTTCAACAACATTTGCTTTCCCCCAATATTGTCGAACAATTCGTCGGTACCTTTCTTCCGTATGTTGGTTAAAAATCATTGTTAAAATAAAAACTTTCTGATCGCCATTACATGCATATTTATTAGGTATAATATAAGATGTGTTGAAATCATTGACTTCATGAGATGCATACATCGGTTTCGTCTTAGTTATTTTTATTTTGTTATTTTTTCGTCTTATGACGTATACATCACGTGGTACACCTGGTTCATTTGATCTGATTTTGACAATTGAATCTTCTTTTAAACCTTTAGCAGTTTCTTTTAGTAATCGTTCGATACGTTCTGCAGCGTCCTCTGCCGTTTGGTTGGATTTTATCTGACCTGCTTTAATGATAAAAATCGGATCTTCATTTTCGTGAACTTCGTGTTCTTTTTCGTCAGTTAAATCGACGCCATTTTGACGGTTTTCAATTTCTTCAAATCTGTCAAAGTGAGGTTTCCATTGTTTTAGCATTCTATCCACGTCTTCAACATTATCTTCAATTCGATGTGCACTTGTGATTGCAGATACAGATGCAGGTTGCCATGTGCCAAATGTCAAAGTGTCAATTTTGCCGTTTCTACGGAAGAAATTACGTCTTTCTGTTTTCGGTTCTTGTAATCGCGTTACGAATGTTATACATATCGTTAATATGATTATCAAAATTATATACTTTAAATTTTTTAACAGTTTTCTTTTCATAATGATGGCTAAAGAATCAGATTACTGAACCTGTATAAAGAAAAATAAACACGATTAGTATGATTTTTGATTTGTCAAAATACTATAGGTGTATTCGCAGGAGAGGAGGAGGAGGTTTGCTGTAGGTTTATTCTTCGCAGGAGAGAAGGAGGTGTGTTGGTGTGGTCTTCTCTGGACAAACTATAGAACTAAACCCCCGACTAAACCGCGAGAGTCGGAGTGATACGATCCCCAGATGTTATGCTTGATTGATCACACCACGAAGGCCTAAAGCTCTGTCTACACTATAAGACTTTATGTGACAAAAAATGTGATGTGCACAAATATGGACAGGATGATGTCATATCACTACTATATTTGGGTATATCACTAACATATTTGGGCACATAATCACACCTTTTTTGTCAAACTAATTTGATAGTGTAGACAGAGCTTTATATAATAACATGAATGGTGTACTAATGATGTACATTGCCGATCTATGAGGTAGTTTACAATCAATGTTGTTCATCAGAAAATGGTGTGTGTAGAAAATCTAATCTATATGAAATCATTAAAACGAGTTTATGATTACTAATAATTAAAAAAACTACTTACAAAATCAAGTCGTAACGTGATGTATCATTTCTCAGCGCACTAAAACCGTCCTATGAAACTCGCCACTCCATTAATAGGATAACTAGAATACAACTTATTGATTAGGGTACTCGATTGAGTATGGCGGACACGTTACCAAACAATTATAGGTGTAATACCCTTTTGTAAATCTGAATTCTCTAGTATTTTTTTAATTATTGCACAAAATCGATCAATTGTCTTTCCCCATGACTGCGCATGGATTGTACCCCAATGGTTGAATACTGCATTTTTGGAGCAAACAAAATAATGCAGAACATTGTAACTTAAACGTAAACATAGGCTAAACGTAATTTATTTTCTCAAATTGTTTTTTTTTTCGCTGCGTCGACTAGTGAGAACCAAGCTTTAGCTGTCGACTAGTGAGAACCAAGCTTTAGCTGTCGACTAGTGAGAACCAAGCTTTAGCTGTAGACTAGTGAGAACCAAGCTTTAGCTGTCGACTAGTGAGAACCAAGCTTTAGCTGTCGACTAGTGAGAACCAATATTTAGCTGTAGACTAGTGAGAACCAAGCTTTAGCTATAGACTAGTGAGAACCAAGCTTTAGCTGTCGACTAGTGAGAACCAAGCTTTAGCTGTCGACTAGTGGGAACCAAGCTTTAGCTGTAGACTAGTGAGAACCAAGCTTTAGCTGTAGACTAGTGAGAACCAAGCTTTAGCTGTCGACTAGTGGGAACCAAGCTTTGGCTGTCGACTAGTAGGAACTAATATTTAGCTGTCGACTAGTGGGAACAAAGCTTTAGGTGTAGACTAGTGAGAACCAATATTTAGCTGTCGACTAGTGGGAACCAAACTTTAGCTGTCGACTAGTGGGAACCAAACTTTGGCTGTCGACTAGTGGGAACCAAACTTTGGCTGTCGACTAGTGGGAACCAAGCTTTAGCTGTAGACTAGTGGGAACCAAGCTTTGGCTGTCGACTAGTGAGAACCAAGCTTTAGCTATAGACTAGTGGGAACCAAGCTTTAGCTGTCGACTAGTGGGAACAAAGCTTTAGTTGTCGACTAGTGGGAACCAAGCTTTGGCTGTCGACTAGTGTGAACCAAGCTTTGGCTGTAGACTAGTGAGAACCAAGCTTTGGCTGTCAACTAGTGGGAACAAAGCTTTAGCTGTAGACTAGTGAGAACCAAGCTTTGGCTGTAGACTAGTGAGAACCAAGCTTTAGCTGTAGACTAGTGAGAACCAAGCTTTAGCTATAGACTAGTGAGAACCAAGCTTTGGCTGTAGACTAGTGAGAACCAAGCTTTAGCTGTAGACTAGTGAGAACCAAGCTTTGGCTGTAGACTAGTGAGAACCAAGCTTTAGTTGTAGACTAGTGAGAACCAAGCTTTGGCTGTCAACTAGTGGGAACCAAGCTTTAGCTGTAGACTAGTGAGAACCAAGCTTTGGCTGTCAACTAGTGGGAACCAAGCTTTAGCTGTCGACTAGTGAGAACCAAGCTTTAGCTGTAGACTAGTGAGAACCAAGCTTTAGCTGTAGACTAGTGAGAACCAAGCTTTGGCTGTAGACTAGTGAGAACCAAGCTTTAGCTGTAGACTAGTGAGAACCAAGCTTTAGCTATAGACTAGTGAGAACCAAGCTTTGGCTGTCAACTAGTGGGAACAAAGCTTTAGCTGTAGACTAGTGAGAACCAAGCTTTGGCTGTAGACTAGTGAGAACCAAGCTTTAGCTGTAGACTAGTGAGAACCAAGCTTTAGCTGTAGACTAGTGAGAACCAAGCTTTAGCTGTAGACTAGTGAGAACCAAGCTTTGGCTGTCAACTAGTGGGAACAAAGCTTTAGCTGTAGACTAGTGAGAACCAAGCTTTAGCTGTAGACTAGTGAGAACCAAGCTTTAGCTATAGACTAGTGAGAACCAAGCTTTGGCTGTCAACTAGTGGGAACAAAGCTTTAGCTGTAGACTAGTGAGAACCAAGCTTTGGCTGTAGACTAGTGAGAACCAAGCTTTGGCTGTAGACTAGTGAGAACCAAGCTTTAGCTGTCAACTAGTGGGAACAAAGCTTTAGCTGTAGACTAGTGAGAACCAAGCTTTGGCTGTAGACTAGTGAGAACCAAGCTTTGGCTGTAGACTAGTGAGAACCAAGCTTTAGCTGTCAACTAGTGAGAACCAAGCTTTGGCTGTCGACTAGTGGGAACCAAGCTTTAGCTGTAGACTAGTGAGAACCAAGCTTTAGCTGTAGACTAGTGAGAACCAAGCTTTGGCTGTCAACTAGTGGGAACAAAGCTTTAGCTGTAGACTAGTGAGAACCAAGCTTTGGCTGTAGACTAGTGAGAACCAAGCTTTGGCTGTAGACTAGTGAGAACCAAGCTTTAGCTATAGACTAGTGAGAACCAAGCTTTAGCTGTAGACTAGTGAGAACCAAGCTTTAGCTGTAGACTAGTGAGAACCAATATTTAGCTGTAGACTAGTGAGAACCAAGCTTTGGCTATAGACTAGTGAGAACCAAGCTTTAGCTGTAGACTAGTGAGAACCAAGCTTTGGCTGTCAACTAGTGGGAACAAAGCTTTGGCTGTAGACTAGTGAGAACCAAGCTTTAGCTATAGACTAGTGGGAACCAAGCTTTGGCTGTCAACTAGTGGGAACAAAGCTTTAGCTGTAGACTAGTGAGAACCAAGCTTTGGCTGTAGACTAGTGAGAACCAAGCTTTAGCTGTAGACTAGTGAGAACCAAGCTTTAGCTATAGACTAGTGAGAACCAAGCTTTAGCTGTAGACTAGTGAGAACCAAGCTTTGGCTATAGACTAGTGAGAACCAAGCTTTAGCTGTAGACTAGTGAGAACCAAGCTTTAGCTGTCGATTAGTGTGGGAACCAAGCTTTAGCTGTCGATTAGTGTGGGAACCAAGCTTTAGCTGTCGATTAGTGTGGGAACCAAGCTTTGGCTGTCGACTAGTGGACACCAAGCTTTAGCTGTTTTCGCTGCGTTCTAGTGGTAACCAATCTTTAGCTTTCGACTAGTGGGAAGCTTATTAAATATACGGATAATATATTTAAATATATTTAATGTAGAATAAAATGATTTTTAAATTGCAATTGTTGAACAATCATATTGCCATTTTCCCAGATGTCAGTGTTTTTATTATCTTAGCCCTTTGTAATAACATTTCTATTATCATTGACGCCGCATTGATTAACACAACAATCCTTGTTCACAAGCCTTTTATTGATTTCGTTTAGTTTTCATAATACAAATAAACTTTAGTAAATCAAAGTAGGCAAAACATGCACATACAATCTGTATAATGTATGTTTTGGTTTTATTTTATTGTGGACTTTTCGATTTAATGTGAACATTCTTATTTGTGTTCCTAAAAGTCTTTTATTTCAAAATAGATAGATACAATACTTGCAGTTTTTAAGTAGTATTCATTTTATAAATATAATGCTAATTTTATTTAATTATTTATCTGGTAATTTCTATTCGATTTCAGTGAATTTCTCTCCGTATAAATTATTATCTCCCTAAAATAAAAATGGAATAATCCCAAACGCAAATGTTTAACGTAAAGGTTTATCAATTTAGAGGGCGCAATTATATTAGTACCGAAGGTAATAGAATTGTAATGACCTTGAATTAGCATGTGACAACTCATATGTCGTATTCTATTTTTGGAACTTTCTTTATCAACATAAAGATTCGTTGAGTACTTTTTGTAAATTATTCGAATAGAAAACGTTAACAACGCAAGCTTTTTCGTTAAGATCAATCTCAACGCTCAAAATACTCCGTTAAATACCGTAAGTACGGTATAGCCTACTAAACGGAAAAACTATACTCTATACTGTAAAACTCCGAATACGACACTTATCACCATCAATATAAAGTTACTATGATAAGAAAAACTTTTAAAAAAAGTATTTAATAATATACAGTAAAATGCATTAAATCCACTAAAATGATTGTGTTGGAAGAGAAAATCTATGGTATTATTAGGCATAATAGGATCACCATGTTGTTGAATAAACACAATATTAATGTAAGTAACTGCAGAAGTTCTCTTTCATGCGCCACGCACTAACAATAGATTTTATGCGTGCGTCACTAATCCTACGTTCTACGAGAAATGTAAAATGCTTTCGTATTTCACATATACGACTCATTACACCTATATTCTCTATACTGTACATATAGCTGTTACTGTGTTTTATTTCTATCTTTAACTTATACAGTATTAGCCCCACGTAAACGTCTTCCCATGGCATAAACCGAACAAATGGCGCTGTCTGTAAAATGTTTGTGCTGACGTCAGACGACATGAGGTATGACGGTCCTGCGGCGTACGGCGCGTAGGTTGGCTCTGGGTATAGTTCTTCAGGTGTGTACCAACGTCTGTACTTGTTCCGGACTGGTTGCGCAGACGTTTGATGCCCTTCGACGAACGAAGTGGTCGGAGATTCAACGAGATGAGTTATCAACGTACGGTAGTTGACGAGTATATCACTATCGATCTTCAACACAAATGTTGTATTTTGACAGAAATCTCGAATCCACTGAAATCCGAACAAAGTTTTTAAAGTTAAATTGAGATACGAATCTTCAAAATTTCCTTGCACAATATCTCCAAATATTTGCGATTCCTTTTCAGTTTCCGTTTGACGAGTTTCATTTCTTATTTTTCCCAGAAGAAAAATATGCTGAATTCGTTTACCATTCACAACTTTATCTTGTCCCCAATATTCACGAAGAACACGCCGCCATTTTGTCTCTTTGTGTTGAATTAAGACCATTGTTAAAATGAATACTTTATCGCCATTACAAGCATTTTTGTTTGCTATAATATAAGACACGTTGTAATTATTAACTGGCTTGTTTGAGTATAATGGGATTGTCTTAGTAATTTTGACTCCTTTACCAACGCGCCGTATTATGTAGATATTGTTTTTACTCCTTTTAATTATAACACCGCTTTCTTTTAAGTGTTCCACTTCTTGAAGTATATTGTCAAATACTTCAAATGTTTCATTTTCTGTGATTTGTTTATTGTTGAAATTTAGACTGCTTCGCTTGATGTTGGTGTTTTTTTCTACTTTAACATTTTCAAGTTCGTTTCTTTCTAATTGTAGTCCTACTTCCCTCACAACATCTTTATGAATTTTAAACGTGGAAACATTAGACGCTGCAATTTCTGAACTGTTAGCATTATCCATGCTAAATTTTCCACCACTCCAGTCAACGTTCTTTTTGAATAAATGTTTCTCGTTCAGCCTCAGTAACTCTGTTATAGTCCATGTTAATATTACTAGCAAAACAATGTATTTTGAGTGTCGAAACAACTTTCTCATTTTGGATTTACGTTTTAACACCTACTTTTAAAATTCAGTAACGTCTGTAAAACAAGAAAATATTCTCTCTAATTAATGTGTTAATATGACACCATAACAACGAATATTTGTTTTAATTTTATTTATGATTTATGACCCCTCGAATCTCCGGGTATGAGATTTACAATTGAAAAAGATACATTAAAGAGAACATTAGTAAAACTCTTTATAAAAATTTTAAAAAAATTAACAAAATATATAATGAATAATAATGCCGGAATAGAAGTAACGCACGTAAACGCTTATTGAACGCAAATTCAACCCAGTACAGCTATGCGATTCTTATTGGTCCTTTTAGGTGTTTTTATTTTTCTATTTTAATATTTTAAGCTAAACTTTTTGAATGTTCCTGTATAGTATTTCTTGTGTAAATTGCATCCTTTTTTATATATAATTATCATTGGTTTTATACTTTTATACAAATTGTAATATTGGGAAAATGTAAATATCTTTGTAATTCAGCTAAGGCTGCGATGATGATAGTGAAATAAATGAAATGAAAAAAAAAAGAAAAAAAAAAGAACACAATATAAAACGCAAATGTTCAGTTATCAACGCGTTGGTTCCACTATTGCTCTGGAACGGCCGGACACATTTAAATAAAAAGAACAATAAGCTAATTGTCCGGCCGCCGTTAACACATAAAAGTCATGTGAACTACATTACAATACATAAATCTCATACCTCATGGTAACGTTCTTCGTAAACTTCGAGTTTACATATCTACTTCAAGTATAAAGTCAACCGATTTTCTACAGTACTGGTACCAAATAAACAAATGCTTCAATAATAAATACCTATTGAAATGGTTGCCACGTTAGTTGGATATGACCTTAAGGGTATTGATCCTAATTAATAACCGTTGAAACAATTGTTACGTTAATCAGATATGACCATATTTATTGATCGCAATTAATTTAGTTAAGAGAAATAATTTACAAAAACAATTTTGGGTGAAATCTCTTTGTATACTGATATGTTATTATTTGATCATGTCACTAAAATCTATAGATATCAATGCTACGTGCTAGAGTTCCCGCACCAGTGTACTCTGGTAGATACCATGTTGTCCAGTGACATTGAGTGTGTTTTCTTTTGATTTACAGTATAGATTTATATAGGACAACCAACTCACTGGGACAACTGTTGATCAAAGCCACCCACTAGATGTATATAGAGTAGGCCTATGACAACATTTGAAACAGCTCAGTGATAGCTGATAATACTACATAATGTGTAAACAGTCTAATCGTAATAAAGTCTAGTAAATACTCCGTAGCATGTTATTATTATACTGAAACGGGGGTCACAACTTAAAGTTCAATGAACTTACTGTGATTTCCATCCACCCATATACACTGTATAAAACTGTTTGAATTCATTTGAATAGTGGGAAAAAATGTAAACAACCCAAATATATTAGGGTTACGTTCCCACTTTAAAGCAAACGCGCGACGTAAGTCATCCGCGCCGCAGGCAAGTTATTTGGACCAATCACGACGCGATGGCTCAGTCGCGAACTGTGATTGGTCAACCCTCTTTGCGTTGCGTCCAATTGGGAAGTCCTTCTGAGCATTTTCATGTATTTTTTGTCAGATAGACAAAACATATTGTGTCCAGGCGTAGGCCAGTGGCGTAACGTAGATCCCTGAGGCCCCTCCAACGTTCGAGGCCTCAAGCGTTTTAGCCTTTTTTCCCTCTGGGCACTGCCCAGGGGCCCCATAAGCTCAGTGGCCCCTGGGTTGAGCCAGTGAGCGCTCATAGCCGTTACGCCAATTGCGTAGGCATCCATATACCTTAAAGGTGACTAACGTAAGTTATTGGGAGGGACCGCATACATCCTTTCCCATCTTCCACGTACTGATAATAGTCTTCAGATGGTCCTTACTGATATCACGTTTAACAAGAAATGTAAAATGCTTTCGAACTTTACAAATTGACATTTCACTTTTTCCATCTGTTAACTTATATATATAACTGTTACTGTGTTTTATTTTTATATTTCGAGTTAACCTATTCAGTATTAGTCCTATATAAACATCTTCCCATGGCATAAAACGAACAAATGGCGCTGTTTTTAAAATGTTTGTGCTGACGTCAGACGACATGAGGTATGACGATCCAATAACATACGGGGCATAGCTTGGCTCGGGGAACAATTCTTCCGGTGTGTACCACTTACTAGTGTTGTGTCGAAATGGGAGCGTAGAAACTATTTTACGACCTTCGACAAACGAAGCCGTCGGAGATTCAACGAGATGAGGTACCAACGAACGGTAGTTGACAAGTATATCGCTGTCGATTTTCAACACAAATGTTGTATTTTGACAGAAATCTCGGATCCACTGAAATCCGAACAAAGTTTTTAAAGTTAGATTGAGATACGAATCTTCAAAATCTCCTTGCACAATATCTCCAAATATTTGCGATTCTTTATCAGTTTCCTTTTGACGAGTTTCATTTCGTATTTTTCCCAGAAGAAAAATATGCTGAATTCGTTTACCATTCACAACTTTATCTTGTCCCCAGTATTCACGAAGAATACGCCGCCATTTTGTCTCTTTATGTTGAACTAAGACCATTGTTAAAATGAATACTTTATCGCCATTACAAGCATTTTTGTTTGCTATAATATAAGATACGTTGTAATTATTAACTGGCTTGTCTGAGTATAATGGGATTGTCTTGGTAATTTTTGACCCATTGACCATACGTCTTATTATGTACCAGTTGCGGTCATTTCTGCCACGTCTAACTCTCACCGTATTTTCTTTGAAACGTTCCATTATTCGAACTATATCATCAAAATTTTCAGGTAAAGTTTTTTTGTTTTCTGTGATCGTTTTACTTTTTTTAATTGCTTTATTTTCTGTGATCGTTTTATTTTCTGTGATCGCTTTATTTTCTGTGATCGCTTTATTCTCTGTGATCGCTTCATTTTCTGTGATCGCTTTATTCTCTGTGATCGCTTTATTTTCTGTGATCGCTTTATTTTCTGTGATCGCTTTATTTTCTGTGATCGCTTTATTTTCTATGATCGCTTTATTTTCTGTGATCGCTTTATTTTCTGTGATCGCTTTATTTTCTGTGATCGCTTTATTTTCTGTGATCGCTTTATTTTCCGAATTTTCTTTAGTTTCTTTGATTGTTTTAGTGGTTTTTACGTCTACATTATTACTTCGCGTGATGCTGATGTTTGGTACACTAATGCCATTTACTTCATTTTGTTCCAAATCCCTCACAACTTCTTTATAACTCTGGAACGTGGAGTCATTAGAAGCGGGACGTTCTAAACTGTCAAAGTTGTTGTCTAACACGTCAGATATTTTATTCAAATATCTACTTCTGTCGAATTTATTTTCTTGTTTCTCGTTTAGTACCAGCATTGTTTCTATTAAGAATTTGAATATAATCAAAACAATAAAGTATTTTGAGTATCGAATTATTTTTCTCATTTTGAATGTTATCAGTCAAATGTTACGCCAAAGAGTCCATTGCAAAGATGGTGTCTGAAACAAAAACAAATGCGTTTAATTATGATCCAAAGATGAGATCGACTAAACTTAAGAACGCCTTTTCACACCGCAATGCTGCTATCACATGAAACATTTTTCACGAAATCATCGAATAAACTCGTTCACAATATTATGGCAAGTTCTTCTAAAGCTCTGTCTACGCTATTAAACTAGCTTGACTAAAAAAGTGTGATGTGCCCAAATATGGTAGTGATATGTTCAAATATGGTAGTGATATGCCAAAATATGGTAGTGATATGACATCATCATGTCCATATATGGGCACATCACATTTTTTTGTCACATAGAGTTTGATAGTGTAAACAGAGCTTTAGAGTCTGTAAATGTTAGCAAAATAAAATAAGCCTACAATATGTAAAATACCAATATTAAAGCTTGGTTCCCACTAGCTAGACGCAACGCAAGAAAGGAAGTTTAAGCGTGGTTCCCACTAGAACGTAACGCAAGGACGTATGCGCAACGCAAGCGAGCTGACCAATGAAAAGCGACAGTTCGAATAATCCATCGTGTCTGATTGGTCAAATTACTTATTATTATCACGTAACAACACGTGTACAGTCATCAGTAAGTGCGCGCGCATCACACAGGCACACATTTCAAATGAATGCTCTATATCAGAAGGAATTATTGTTTATAGTACTTACCGAATAGAAATACCGTAACTTTAAAAACTGTCCATTATTACAATGAATTACACAATTAGGAATGATAGCGACGTTTGTATGCTTGGAGCAAACGGGACTTACACAAACATAAACATAAACGTGCCATTTTTTGGAGCTGCTGTTGTGATAATTGATCAGTGTAAAGCTCTGTCTACACACTATCAATCTAGTTTGACGAAAAAAATGGGTGTGTGACCAAATATGGTAGTGATATGTCCAAATATGGTAGTGATATGACATCATCATGTCCATATATGGACACATCACATTTTTTGTCACGTAAAGTTTGGTAGTGTAGACAGAGCTTAACAATTTGTAACACGGCTAATATTTCACTCTGAGCGCCATGTCGATGTTACAATGGAAGGTTTGTTATATTTAAAAAATGTTAATGTTAATGTTAAAAAAATATTACTGAAGAGAAAATACTTTTGTATGAAATGAATACGATAAAGAAAGAACAAAAAATGTGTACATGCGTAAATGGAAGCAATGAAAATAAAGGTGGGCGATATGCCTACAAAAGGGAAAGAAATTTCATTTGGTTGCCTTTTCGTCACATACAGTAGTAGTAGATGGGAAGAGATATTATTTGTTTCTTAGTATATTCAGGGAAGAGTCACTCTTCCCTGGAATATTAGAGTGTTTTTAGTATTCGTTTAACGAAGTACACTGCAATGCGTATATATTTAACTCTATTTTTCTTATTTAACTAGAATCTTTACACGGTTGATGACGTGCGCCAAATAGGTGGTTGTAATTTTTTTCGTTCTCACTGAGGTAAAGTTTACCTACCATAGAAATGGAATAATCCCAAGCGCAACTTTCTTGCTTGCTAGAGAGGGCGCAAATAAAACTTTTAGCCTACTTACTTCATGTCTTGCTATCTGTTGTCATTTTTTTTTAGTACACTAGGCCATCATTTAGGCCTACTGATTTCAAACATGCATATTGTCTTTTTCCCATTTTTCTATTTACACGCTCTTTCCTCAACCTAAAACGATTAGTTCAGGTTAGATTTACCTATGTAAATACAACTGCAATCGAGATGCTACATGTTAGGAAGAACTGCCATTAAGTATGACTATTGGAAACATTGTTTCTGTATCTTTCTTTGAAGTTTTATCCTTTTTTATTTTATCTAAAATGATTCATCTTGAAATATTTTTGGTGAATACGTTTCAAAATGCTCTCTTTTTGTTTCTTATTCTGTTCCCTTTTAAGCCCAATAATAATTTTTACTGCAGTATACAACTACCTGTATGTTCAATCAACTTTTATTTCAGTTTGTAAATTGTGGTTCTAAATAAACCTTGACCATATTATAAACTTCATGCACTGTTGACATCATCATCCGAGAATGACATTGCGAATTCTTCCAAGGTAGGTTTGGTGGTAAACGCCCTCTCTCTATTGTTATCAATTCTCACATGATCGTGTGTGGCATGTGCGTGGATTTTGTCAGGAGGTGTCCAGTCGGTGTTGGTGATTTGTGTCAAAAAGGGCCAAAACAAATTAATTAGGCCTAGGTATAATAAAATATAATTTGTAGCTATACATGATAAGCGTACTTACTAGATACTAGATATTTTAGATCGTAAAGTGTTCGATTTGATGGCGGATCAACTAGCTAGGCCTAGCCTAGTACTACTACTAGGGCCTAGGCCTATACTACTCTAGTACAAGCTAGGATTCTCCCTAGCTAGGCCAGGTAGGCTAGGCCTATTATATTACTACTCTAGGGCCTACTAGCTAGGTAAGGTAGGATAGGCTTTACTAGCCTTGGTCTAGCTAGGCTGTGCCTAACTCAACTGTCATGTTCTGTCCTTTTTTGTTAGGCTAGCCCTACTCTACGATTCATTAATCGCAGCATAGCTATTCTGATTTTTTTTTTCAATTGTTTCTTCAAACTTTCTTTAGTTCGACATGGTGTTTATAGAAGAGGATGAAGAATTACTTATACCCGGTTCAGACCGAACCAAGGGAGTTGACAGTTTCCATGACGAAAACGGTGTTTTAACAGCTTCGGGAAATGTACAGGAAGAGGAAAAGCAAGATGATACAACTAAAGCTACGGTCAGCGTACCACAAGGAAATGTAAGACCTTCTCATTAAATATTTTTCTAAGTGCTAAGTATCCCTTGTCTAACCAGAGTAAAGCCTTGTCTACACTATCAAACTTTATGTGACAAAACAAATGTGATGTGCCCATATATGGACATGATGATGTCATATCACTACCATATTTGGGCACATCACACTTTTTTCATGAATAAAATACTGTAATTAGCATAGCCCTTGAGGGGGTATGAGAAAGCATATTTATTTTCTTTAAATGTACCCATCAACTTCTAATACCTGCCAGGAATTTTACCTCCACAAATTTGTTTTTGTCATAAAGTTGTTTAAACTCTTACCTATAGTGAATGGATTAAAAAAAATTGAAAATTAAATCAACTGTACCTGCTTTTTGTTTTGTATGAAATATATGTATATTACAGCATTTTTACAATGGTTTTATTTACACAAAAGTAAACAAATTATTTTATTTTTTGCAGAAATCATTCAGTTTTCGTAAGTTATGGGCGTTTACAGGGCCAGGTTTTCTTATGAGTATAGCGTACTTAGATCCTGGTAACATTGAGTCTGATCTGCAGTCTGGTGCCATTGCAGAATACAAGGTAAATCTATAAACAGAAACCCCAAAAAGCTTCACCTTAATAGGGATGCCTCCTGAATATGGGTTGGCTGTAAAACATAATATTATTACCTCTCCTTTGTTCCCATGGAAAGTGTCCCCTGAATAAGAGTGTTCCAAAGAAGGGGTCCTACAGAATTATCAGTTACATATTCTTCTCTTTCATAAGTGCAATAGTAATATCAAGGTAATTCTGGACTGCAGCTGGTATTGTTATCAAAGAGTATAGTTTATAACCATTTAAAATGTTCACATACACATTCTGCCCTTCCGTCTTTCCCATGAAACCTTAATGTTGACAAAAATGTGTATTTTATCTTGTGTTAGTTACTATGGGTGTTAATGTGGTCAACAGTAATGGGTCTTGTGTTGCAACTACTATCTGCTAGACTAGGTTGTGTTACAGGTAAATTCAATTCATTTTATATTTTATTTATTTTCCATTTTATGAACTAAACTTTGGTTTATTTTGATATTTTACAATTTAAATTAACTCACATCAATTTATTCCTGTGTTTTTACTGTATCAACAGTAAAGACAAAAAGTTAAATTCATTTTATTCTTAATTTGTCCATATTATATATATATACCGTATATACTCTGGTATAATCCCACTTCGAGTCTAATCCCACCCCTACTTTATGTCTGATTTCACAAACAGGCATATCCCTGGGTATAGTCCCAGTAATATTGACTTTTGGTCTGGATGTAGGTCTAGGGGGTGGAATTATACCAGAGGATATACGGTATATAAATGTAATTTTTTTTTCTAATCTTAATTTTAATCTTAACACCTGTTCATCAAAGGTCAAGACCTTGCGCAAGTCTGCAGTAAGGAGTATCCTAAAGGACCCCGATATGCATTGTGGGTAATGATGGAAATTGCAATCATAGGCTCTGACATCCAGGAGGTCATAGGTTCTGCAATAGCAATCAATTTACTTAGCAACGGGCAGTGAGTATTTTTGTACGATATTATTTTTATACAAATCGTAGAACGTAACCTTCGTTGACAGTGGAGCTGATAATAAATATAATCCCATGAGGATGAATATTGTGTGAAATGCCTAACCAAATAAATTCTATTCACATAAATATATTTGTTTTTGTTTTTTTTTTCTAGCATACCAATCTATGCTGGTTGTATTATTACAGGACTTGATACTTTTACTTTCTTGTTTCTAGAGAATGTAGGAGGTAAGGCAACGTGGCTATTCCTACATTATATTATTTTAACGCCCAGTGGCTGTTGTATTCACAAATCGTACTTAAATAAATATTAAGTATTTCACTTAACTCAATAAATATTTAAGATATTTAGATAGGAGATTTTTTTAAATTTTAAGCTTAAGTTTTTCTGTTAGCCTAAGTGTAAATGGTGAATACGGCCACTTGTTTGGTATGATATCTATACTAGCAATATCAAATCAAAATTAAGGTTTAGTCTTGTAAATTCCAAACATTCAGCAAAATATGTTACCATGTTATTTACTACTGTTAATTGTTAATCATATAAAGGTCAAATAATTAACCAATGGTGTTTTATTTTTAGGACTTCGAGTTCTAGAATCTTTCTTCGGTTCATTGATAACCACAATGGGTGTGTGCTTTATGTATTTGGTAAGTCTGAACATAGTAATATCATAATGGTTTTATTCTTGCCATTGCCTTATATTATTGATGTTTTGACTACTACATTTTTAGAATAACGAATAGTACTTCAGACCAGAAATATACCCATACCTTGTACCCAGGCCATAACTGTTTGCCCCTTTTTTTTCATTTATTTATTTATTAACTTTTATTTCTATTAATTGTAGGGTGCATAGAAAAATAATAACAATGAAATAAATTAAGAAAAATACCATTAATAGTGGATTTTACAAGAAGAAAATACTTGTCACATAAAACCTTTTTTCTAAGTACATTAATTTAGTTCACTTTTGTGGTGCCCTGTCTCATGTTATTTATTATGTTTGTGTATTTTATTGTTTTGAGACAAATAAATGAAATGAAATTGAACCAGACCGATCAACTGTTTCTCTTACTAACTAGTCTACTATTCGTTTTTTTTCCTTTTTCTTACTAGTACATTAAAATTGAACCAGACCAAGGTGAAATCATGAAGGGTTTGTTTTTCCCGTACTGTTCAGACTGTAGTTCAGCGGCAATACAACAAGCTGTCGGTATAGTGGGCGCCGTCATTATGCCGCACAACATATATCTTCATTCGGCTTTAGTATTGGTAAGTTTTTACAATTTTTAATTATTTTTACAAATACATTTTTAGCAATTTCTGTTAACCAATAGGCTATTTGTTTATTAAGTGGATATTCTATTAAAAGTTTTTTTTTCTTTAGTCGCGAAAAATCAACAGAAAGCAAAAACAAGAAGTTGAAGAGGGAAACATGTATTACGCGATTGAGTCGGCGATAGCGTTGTTTATTTCTTTCCTCATCAACTTGTTTGTGGTGGCCGTGTTCGCTGAAGCATTTTATCTGAAAGAAGACCCAAGCTTAGCAAATGCTGTAAGTCTTCTCGTATTGCGTGCCTGTTTTAGAATGTGCTTGCCGTCCAATCCCAAGGTCCAGGATTCAATCCTGACCTAGTGCCAGGGTTGTAACTCATGACTCTTTCTATGAAAAAAAGTATAATTATTTTGGTGTTAAATCTTTAAAACTGGTATATTACTGTTATTATCTATGGAAAATGTGTTAGTATTTTCTGGCTGTGTGCACCTTATGGGCATAAAAAATAGGTATGGAAGGCAAAAACAATAATTTTGTATTTGAGGAGAAATAACTCAAACATTCATCTGGGCATAAAGCTTTTGATTACCCAGCATTATAGTATGGTTATATGTTGTGGCACATTGTTTATTTTATTATCTAACTAACATTGAATTGCTTCTTTGATTTCAGGGCCCATGGATCAGGGAAAAATATGGACGTGGTCTGTCCATCATTTGGGGTATCGGTTTGCTGGCTTCAGGTCAAAGTTCAACTATGACAGTAAGTGATAATATTTTTTATCGGTAAGGTCCATGTCACACAATGGTATTATTACAACATATTATTATGTATTAGTAAAATGGTAAATCATCATTTATCCTTTTTTGTCAGAATTTGTAAATAAATGTTATGAATGAAATGAAATTATAGGTAAACAGAAGAATATTTTAAAAGCAAACGGTACAAAAATTCCCCCATTTAATTTTAAATTGATTGATTGAAGATTTTCAATAATAATTTTTTTTTTTTCAGGGTACATATGCAGGCCAGTTTGTTATGGAGGTAAGCTTTGAAAAGATGCTGAAGGGTATAACAAATTAAAGAGAAATATTTATAGTATTTTATGTTGAAATATAATCCTTGTTCATATGTCTGTATTTAGATAATTTTGGATCTAGGAAATAATTTATTGTTTGTTTAAGTGTCTTTAATTTGTACTCAAGGCCCCCATAAGTTTTTTTTATCCATCTTATTTTGACGTTAATTTAGCAATAATTTGGTATTTTTATTCTGGTTTTACATATATGTCATAAATACATAAAATTTAATTCAAAATCATATAAAACTTTTTATAACTTTCAAAATTTGTATGTGTGTATATGGCAGATTCATATGGCAAATTTTATTTCTATTTTTGTAATCACCACATTTACATTGTACAGGGATTTCTAAATATCAAATGGCCCAAATGGAAGAGAGTCCTTCTGACCCGGTCAATTGCTATGGTACCGACCATCATTGTAGCTGTCAGTGCTCAGAGTGAGTTGGACGTATTGGACAGCGGTTTGAACGTTCTACAGAGTATACAGCTGCCGTTTGCGTTACTTCCCATCCTGCATTTCACCAACAGTGAGAGGATTATGGGAAATTACAAGAACAGTTTGTAAGTATTTTGATGAAATTAATAATTTCTCTTTATTCATCTCATAAAACAAACAAAAACACAAAACAAACAAGGAGTAAAACATATTTTTAAAGATGAAAGGGACCTCCAGGAAACCCCAAGGGGCTTGTGATAGGAGGCTCACTACAAACCAGTTACATTAATTAAGATACCGTAAAAAAAGTATATATATATATATATATCCACCCTGATATAGACTCCACCCTGTCTCCTTTTGTTGTATTTCTTTTATTCCTGTCCACCCAGGCAGCACTTGCCAGTTCTTATACTATGACGTTAAACAAATTCCTTCACTTGCACTGATGAAGGGCTAGTGTTGCCCGAAAGCTCTACTAACTTTTCTGGCTGTTTTACTTTATCGTTTTGATTTAGCTTTTCGCTTTTTTTTTTAGTATCTCCATTGAGATCCAGCCACTGATACCCACAGTATTGTCATTTTTTCAGTGCTTATTTTATTTTGTATCTCCATTAAGATCCAGCCACTGATACCCACAGCATTGTCATTTTTTCAGTGCTTATTTTATTTTGTATCTCTATTGAGATCCAGCCACTGATACCCACAGCATTGTCATTTTTTCAGTGCTTATTTTATTTTGTATCTCCATTAAGATCCAGCCACTGATACCCAGAGCATTGTCATTTTTTCAGTAATTTGCCTTTGGATTTATATATATACATTATATATAAATACTGTAAATAAAAATAGACGATTAGACCATGACAGGATTAACAGGGGACCGCATTGTTAAGGAATACCATTGCCAGGACAACCAGATACCATTTGTTTATTATATTTTTGTACTGAAATTGTATTAAGATTAATATGTGTGAAAAAAAAACTTATTAATTTAATTCATTTTTAGGTTTATCAAAATATTGGTTTGGGTTTTAGCAGGTGTCATAATGGTGATCAACTTTTACCTTGCTTTCTCTGTAAGTTACTTCTTTTCATTATTTTCCTTTTTTCTTCATTGATATACCAAATAAATAAATGAAAAATAAAATAATACATGTAGTACTCTACCTAGTAGTACAACTACAATGAATAAATAAAATGGATAGACTCTCTTAAATCCAGAGTTTTCTTGAGTTCCAAAAGGTACCAAAGTCTACACTATCAACCTTTATGTGACAACAAAATGTGATGTGTCTATATTATATAGACATGATGATGTCATATCAAACTAGTTTGATAGTGTAGACAGACACACTTTCAGGATACCAGACATATTAGGCCAGCCCAAGTATTTGGAGAGTGGACTCAGTATTTGATGCAATTTTCTGATATGTTCACTATTTGTTATCTTACAGGTGTTGAACCATCAAGCGTGGTGGGTGTACTTCATTGTGGCTGTCATCAGCATCATCTACCTGAGCTTTGTTGGCTACTTGGTCAGTTCACCACATTTCTTTGTTAAACAAACTAGAATTATTAGGAACCAAAAAATAGGAACCAAATATCACAATTACCACCCAGAACTGCCCGCTTTAGCAACAACCCAATCCCATATTTCATCCGCCTGCTTAATGCCTGATCCCATTGTAATTTTTACATTTTTCATCTTTTTATGTATTTTATATATTGGTGTTTTAAAAATATTTTTACAAGCATGTATTTGAGGTTACACGCAATCTGGCCATTGGCCACAAGTTGTAATGTTTATTTATTGTTTTTTAAAAATAAAAGCTCATGCCTCATGGGTGTCACTTTCGATGCCCGTCATGTAGAACAAACAGGGAAACAAATTCGTTTTTGCCAGTGGCCATCCGACTCTTAAATTCTTGAACTTTGACTCTTGTTATATTGTACTGTGTATTGTGATATTTTGTATATTTTGTAAGATCATTTTAATCCAGATCTTTTTATTTGAATTGTCCTGTGTGGGATGATTAAAGAATTTTGAATTGAATTATAATATTATAAACTTTTACACCACTTTTATACCAATTTATTATCTTTAATTGTTTTATTGTTGTTTACACTGTAGGCTGTAGGACTAAAGGCTGCCTTTATTCTGCAGGTAAGTTCATGACACTATCACAATATTTATCAATTTGTCTCTCCATCCATCTTAATAATGATTCCACTGTATATGTGTGCTTGTATTATCAACAAATATTTCTTTTGTCAGAATAAATTGACACTGCTTATTGGCAAGACGCCAAGCTTGACGTACCAACAATGGACGGAGAAGCGTTTATCGTACACGAGTGAAGCTACGCAAGATACAGTTGTTCACAGTGAGCAAAATTTGGTTCCTCCCTTGTAATTTAACTATTTTAAAACATTCTCAAACTGTATGCAATACAATACACATCTTTAAAAAAAGACTAAATCTCTGTCTACACTATCTCACTAGTTTGACAAAAAAAAGTGTGATGTGCCCAAATACGGTAGTGATATGACATCATCATGTCCATATATGGGCACATCACATTTTTTTGTCACATAAAGTTTGATAGTATAGCCAAAGCTTAACAATGAAATATTCAGATCAAATTCTACACGCACACAAATATGCTAACTATTAAGTATTGAACATTCATTTGTTTTAACAAATTGTAAAAGCCAAAACAACAATCAATATACCAAATATTTTATATATATTATATATAATAATACTAAGCAAAGTAATCAAAAGGCATTATTAATTCTTTAGAATATAGAAAAAAGGTTTATAGATTATAAAAATAAACAAGGTAGATTAATTAATTAACGAATCATGTTCGTTTAATATTTTATTCATTATTATTCATCACTGCCGCCAGGTATAAAAAATACAGGAACATTTATTGAACAAAAATAATTATATAAAATAACAAAGATATGTCAACAATACTTGGACATCAAGTTCTATTGGTCTAGAATGTGCTAACTTGAAGTGCTATCTTTAAATTAATATTTCTTTTATAATTTCATTACCGTATTTATTCGAATAAACGCCCCACTTTGAATAAACACCTCCCTCGATTTAAACATCTCCCATAGAACATCATTTGAAATAAACGCCCTGCTTTGAATAAACACCTCCCATGATTTAACTGCCTCCCATAGAACATCATTTGGATTAAACTCCCTGGGCATTATATTTATTTCCTCGAATAAATGCCTCGCCAAAAATGCATAATAAACAATATTGTATTACAACACATTTCTATTTGTAGTAGAATTCATTGATTGACATGATCTACAATTTAATTTTGATACAATTTTTACTGTATTTTATCACTTCTTGATATCAATTGTGTTGTATTTTTTCACCTATTATTGATTATACATGTTACCGTATTACATCCAACGGCTCCCTCAAATAAACGCCCACCCTAAAACTCCCTGAACAATAATCGCCCCGGAGCATTTATCAAATAAATACGGTATTTAAAAAAGAAAATTTTAATGTAAATTTATATGAATTGGGTATATTTAATTCCACTTACTTGGTTCGAATGTATTTTCTACTATACATAAAAGATAAATATTTTATAAATCTACAGTGTATTAAATTAAATCTATTTTACTGTGCAATGCAAAATGTCTGGTAGAGAGCCAACAGTTTGTTAGCTAAAACAGACGCCTTTTAAGTTTAATAAATGTAAATTATTTTTTAAAGAATATTTATACAAAAACTATATTTGCATGGCTAGGAGGTCTTCGGTGTATTTTTGTATTCAGGGATAATTCCATTTTGGGGATATTTTTTTGTAATCTGATTGAAATTGCAGTACTTAATAAGTTGGTACAGTATGGGTAAATAATTTTATCATCAAAAAGTAAAAAAGATCTACTACTAAAGAATTTTTGTTATTACATTTGATTTATTTGGGTGAACACCGATATCGAAAATAAAGAACATGCAAAAAAAGTTTTTTTTTAAATTATGTTGTTTTATTTTTTGTTTATGTTAATTAATCTTATTTCATATATCTATTACTTATCTAATAACAACTTGGATATTTCACTAATAATTTTTGGATGTGTCACACATTGTAAAATTGTCTTTACATCGACATTCTGTTCATTATTTTGTCCAGCAATGTCCGATACTCCCTGCTTGATTTCTTTGGACAATTCCTGACGTGGCACAATTTCTGCAGTCACGCCGATCTCTCTGAAAAAATTCATACAATGTTCATAACTGGAGGCAGTATATCTTTTTGTCTTTACCTCCAAAACATCGCTATCGATCAGTTTTCTTTTACGATGGTTCCTTGTATGGCATTTTGCAGATTGGTCATCTTCTAATGACCGTCCAACATTAGGGCTGTCCATTGCATGACATCTTGCAGATTGGTCATCTTCTAGTGACCGTCCAACATTAGGGCTGTCCATTGCATGACATCTTGCAGATTGGTCATCTTTTAGTGACCGTCCAACATTAGGGCTGTCCATTGCATGACATCTTGCAGATTGGTCATCTTTTAGTGACCGTCCAACGTCTGTTTTTTCAGAGTCTTCATGTAATATCCTTTTCACCCTTGTCTTCTTAATATTGTTCATTATTTCGTTTATGTATTCCAAGTTGACATCCATTGAAACAATACTCTAAGAAAAGGAATAACAAATTATATTATTAGAAGTGGAGTTGTGGCTTGGTGGTTATGATGCTTGGCTGCCAATTCATGGGTCCTGGGTTCAAGTCCTGTCATGTCAGGATTTTTTTTTAATGACACAATACAACTCCATTTCAAAGACTTGTAATAAGACTTTGTCTATGTAGAGCATCTTGTGTATATGTTTGTCTTGTGAACGAGATTGCCACCTTTAAGAAGGATAGTGAATGAATTTGCTTATGGTTATCCTTGGCAATTTGCCTAAATATATAAACAAAACAAAACACTCAAAACATTTCTTTATTATACCTCTGTGGGATTTAGCCAGTCCCCACTTTCTTGATCGTTTTTTTCATAAAACCTGCTAAACACTGCCCTTGTGATGGCTTCTTGTAAACGACATTCATTGTCAACAGGCTTTAAAAAAAATATTCAGAAACACAATTTTCAAAAGTGATTAATAGTACCTGTACACATAAAAATGATAAACCAAATATTCTTAAACTCACTAAGTTCATCCAACAGTTAACACTAACACTCGTCTCCAAGGACTCCACATAATGCCACCAATGGTGCGGGACAACCAGGATGTCACCCGGCTGAAGCGTCACGATATGCGGTGTCGCTGACTGGAATAAAGAGTGTTTCACAAGGTCAGGGTTCATGATGTTGACTTCGCTAAAAACACTTGATTCTTCATACGGTATCCGTGTTGGGTAAAGAAACTCAGTTTGATCCGGTGAGAACAGATACCATTTCTTTCTAGATATAAATAAACATCAAAATATGTACAGTGTAACACCTGTATTATGTAAATATCTGGTATTACAGAAAACAGACTACAGGGTTATTTGTTTTGATGAGATGAATAAAGAGATTGATTGATTACATGAAGATTTAAGGAATTTTGTTTCGTAAATGGCAATTTTTTTTAACGCACTTTCCAACTACTTGCAGCACCAGGTTGCAACCATACGAATCGTAATGACATGGTGTGTTGGCGCCCTCACTACCGATCCAGAGGGTGCTATCATAACCATCACGACCCTCAAATCCAAGAGTTGACCAACAAACCTCCTGTAAATAGTAAAAGTAGAACATTTAAAAAGTAAACACTTTATATTTAGAACAAATTTTTAGATTTAGGTACAATACCAATGATTTACAATTGTCTACTACACCATTTACAATCAACAAGCATATTAGTACTAGGCCTATATAGTTTAAATATTTTTAGATTATTTAACTATTATTTAGTTTTACTTTCAAAATATCTTGGTTTTCTGAAAACATCTCAGCCATGTACTTATAATCAGCATAACACCAGTAGATCTCTGGGTTATATTTCATCAGTGGATTGTCATCCCGCGTTATTTTGTTTGATTGGTTTTGAGAGGATGATGGTGACGCAGTACTTTTTGTCGATTCGCACCATTCCACCAAGTTTGTCATGGTTGCCATCTCATACTCGCATTCACCTTCCCATTGTGCTATCAAGAAGATCAAGAAGAGTGTAAATTGGTTAAATTTAAACAGGAATTTTGTGTTCAAAGAGTACACCGCAGACTCAAAAATCATATGGTCATTCGAGACAACCAGACTCATCAGAAGTCATACCAAATATCTGCAAATCCTTCTCTTGATACTGCGCCCCTTAACCAATATATAATAAAAGTTATATATCATATATCTATGAATATTGATAGCATGCATTGTTCTCACACTCTCAGTATTTTCTGTGTTCTGTACCTTTATCTTTGTACCCTATTCTAATTTTGATCAACTTTTCTTTTAAAGACTCGGAAAACTTATGTAATCCCCATTTTGAGCAGGGCCAGTTTTTGGCACAGTCTTTTAAAACTACCGGGCTTTCTACATTATCCTCCAGAAGGAATTTTGCAACACATTTCAATCCTGTAACTTCTTCTTTCACTTCCATGTTTACGTTTTTGTTGACAATCTCGTTTTGTTGAGCGCCCTCTTTAAGCAAACCTGGGAATTTATTAGAGGGCGCTTTTTGGTCTGTGATCGGAAAACTGGCATAAAAAATTGTTCCTAAAAATTAAATTAGTTTAGCGTTTATAATGTCTACCCCAAATATTATTCATTTACCAAGTGATGAAGAGTTAGATGTTCCAGTTGTGCCATTAACGTCGTCCGCTTTAAAAGCAGGAGCTCACCATTATGCTCGCTATTGTGACAAACAAAATAAGGTAGGCTAGGCCTCACTCTAGCTAGGCTCTAATAATCGATCTAAATCTAAGGACTAGCTAGAGCTAGGTACGGTGCACTCAGCGTGGTGACCGGCCTGAATCCGGCCTAGGCCTAATAGTAGGCTAGGCCTTGAGGAGAGACGTAGGCTAGTAGTAGCACTTGATCAGGTTATAGACCAGTAAGGCCCTCCCCTGAGTGAGGCCATATTTATTATATTATTATTATTATTATTAATAGTTGGTGTCTGTCATCTAGGCCTAGCCTATCCTATAAATAAAATAATAAAATAGACCATGCATGGCATGCCGGTAGAATCACATGATGCATCCTCCATGTTCTTACATTTTTTGTTTCAGGAGTTCAAATTATGTAAAGCAGAAGAAATGGATCCTCGCAAGTGCTTGAATGAAGGCAATGATGTGACCGTGTGCGCTTTTGACTTCTTCCAAAAGTTAAGGAAACATTGCAACGATTCGTTCACAGAATACTGGACGTGTCTCGACTACAGACAACAAAAACTGTACAAGTATGTTAAACTTTTAATTTTGCTGCTTGGATATCTTGTTTTTCAAGATTATTATCTGATGGATTTTCATTTATATTAAGCCTAATTATAATGTATATATGATTTATTAATAATAATTTCTTCTTTATTAATATAATATTTGATCATTTACTAATAATAATGTCATTTACTATGTTTCTTTCAGATGTCGTCAAAAGCAAGCTGATTTTGATAAATGTGTACTAGATGAACTTGGCTGGATTCGACCTAAGCTTGGTGAAATTAACACGGTTAGTTAGTGCTACATTTGTAAATGTTTTCACTTCAGTAGACATTTGCATGTTTGAATATAAGGGCTAGGTGAAATGGTTAATCTGTACGAGTTGACTAATTCTAATTTATATTTATGCTGTTTTATAGGTAACAGTCCACAAGACCGATCGTCCACTGCCTGTCCGTACGTTACGGCCAAAACCAGAACCCACCCCTGAAATTGAGATACCCGATAACCTACCTCCTTCAAAGCTTGGCTCTAAGTTTTTCTTCTTTTGGTAGAGTTCTTGAAACTTATCCATTTGAATAGAACTTTATATTAAAAGTAAGCCGATGTTTATTAAAAAAAAGCGGAGGAAATGTTACTGCAGTGATGGAATGTTACTGCAGTGATCGAAAGAGTGTTTTCCAGAATAATAGATGATTTATTAAATGAAATATTTCAACAACTTAATTATAGAATTGGATTTTTGAACGTCAAATAAAACAAAATGTTTGTGTGCAGAAGAGAATAAAACGTATTACAGAAGAACTATTACAATTGCATACCTTATTCAACTTCCATAACTAGTGTGCCAAATACCCTAACAGTAATAAAGTGAGTTCAGTTTATGGAATGTAATTGTATTCCTTAGGGTTTTTTTTACAATAAGAATACAGTACATACTAATAATAGCAATTATGTTTCTGCACTAAAGAAATTTACAATTTTCTCGGCTGTTTCTGATGCTAGACTCGTATGATCCAGCAGTTGTTGTTTTGTAGCATTCACAATGTTTGAAAGACTACCGCAGCCTTGCTGAAGAACAAAGCACTGTAAGCTGACAGTTAAGAACAAATACATAACTCTATACTAACTATTTTAATGTTCGCTCAATTTGCTGGGCTCTTTATTGTCGGATGTGAATATAATATGTAGGGAATATACATACAGTCGCTGTACGTATAACTAGGCGCTAAAAAAGGATATGATGATCCGTGAGACCAATTCCCGAGAGACTTCCCAATATCATTGCATCATCTACGTGTCTCGTAGCAAGTGTATCTAACCTCTGTTTGAAAATTCCTGATGCATGCTTTCCTTTGGCCTGGAAGAAAAAAAATGCCATTGTTTGCCTTTTTAATAACATTTTAAGTTACTCTCTCTCTTGTTGAAGAGAGGTGTACTAAAGTAATACTAACCTGGCTGTATGTATGCTAACTAACCTTTGCAATCATGGCCATTATTTTAGCTGTTTCACTATCACTATGTGAGGGTAGTATCTTCATCTTACTAGCAAAAACACTGGAAAGACAAAGTTCAAATATTTTTCAAAAAATGGCGAAATGCGATATATGCATATGTTATAAATAAATGGCTACAAACACTCTATAAGATGATGATAATGCAATATATGCGTATATATAGCAATATTATTGCATAATAATTGAATTTTAAAAAGTGGATATTTTGGCCATTTTTCGAAAAAAATCCCTGTACTGTTAGTAAGGGATTTTTTAGGAAAATGGCCAAATTTCGACCTTTTTATTTTTCGACATAAATAGTTACTATACGTCTATAAGATGATTATAACGCAATATATGCGCAAATAAAGCAATATTATTGCATAATAACACTATTTTAAAAAGTGCTTATTTTGGCCATTTTTCGAAAAAATCCCTGTACTATAGTAAGGGATTTTTTAGGAAAATGGCCAAATTTCGACCTTTTTATTTTTCGACATAAATGGTTACTATACGTTTATAAGATGATGATAATGCAATATATGCGCATATATAGTTTATAAGATGATGATAATGCAATATATGCGCATATATAGCATAATAATCAAATTTTTTGGCCATCCCTGTTTTTAGGAAAATGGACAAATTTCGACCTTTTTATTTTTCGACATAAATGGTTACTATACGTCTATAAGATGATTATATTGCAATATATGTGCATATATAGCAATATTATTGCATAATAATTGAATTTTAAAAAGTGGATATTTTGGCCATTTTTCGAAAAAATCCCTGTACTATAGTAAGGGATTTTTCCAAAAAAATGACCAAATTTCGACCATTTTAGTTTTCGAAATAAATAGTTGCAAATACTCTATAAGATGATGATAATGCAATATATGTGCATATATAGCAATATTATCGCATAATAATCAAATTTTAAAAAGTGGATATTTTGGCCATTTTTCGAAAAAATCCCTGTACTATAGTAAGGGATTTTTTAGGAAAGTGACCAAATTTCAACCTTTTTATTTTTCGACATAAATGGTTACTATACGTCTATAAGATGATTATAACGCAATATATGCGCATATATAGCAATATTATTGCATAATAACACTATTTTAAAAAGTGCTTATTTTGGCCATTTTCCGAAAAAATCCCTGTACTATAGTAAGGGATTTTTTCAGAAAATGGCAAAATTTCGACCTTTTTATTTTTCGACATAAATGGTTACTATACGTCTATAAGATGATTATAACGCAATATATGCGCATATATAGCAATATTATTGCATAATAACACTATTTTAAAAAGTGGATATTTTGGCTATTTTTTGAAAAAAATCCCTGTACTATAGTACAGGGATTTTTCCCAAAAATGACCAAATTTCGACGATTTTATTTTTCGAAATAAATAGTTGCAAATACTCTATAAGATGATGATAATGCAATATATGCGCATATATAGCAATATTATCGCATAATAACACTATTTTAAAAAGTGCTTATTTTGGCCATTTTTCGAAAAAATCCCTGTACTATAGTAAGGGATTTTTTAGGAAAATGGCCAAATTTCGACCTTTTTATTTTTCGACATAAATGGTTACTATACGTCTATAAGATGATTATAACGCAATATATGTGCATATATAGCAATATTATTGCATAATAACACTATTTAAAAAAGTGCTTATTTTGGCCATTTTTTGAAAAAATCCCTGTACTATAGTAAGGGATTTTTTTCGGAAAATGGCCAAATTTCAACCTTTTTATTTTTCGACATAAATGGTTACTATACGTCTATAAGATGATTATAACGCAATATATGCGCATATATAGCAATATTATTGCATAATAACACTATTTTAAAAAGTGGATATTTTGGCCATTTTTCGAAAAAATCCCTGTACTATAGTAAGAGATTTTTTAGGAAAATGGCCAATTTTCGACCTTTTATTTTTCGACATAAATGGTTACTATACGTCTATAAGATGATTATAACGCAATATATGCGCATATATAGCAATATTATTGCATAATAACACTATTTTAAAAAGTGCTTATTTTGGCCATTTTTCGAAAAAATCCCTGTACTATAGTAAGGGATTTTTTAGGAAAATGGCCAAATTTCGACCTTTTTATTTTTCGACATAAATGGTTACTATACGTCTATAAGATGATTATAACGCAATATATGTGCATATATAGCAATATTGTTGCATAATAACACTATTTAAAAAAGTGCTTATTTTGGCCATTTTTTGAAAAAATCCCTGTACTATAGTAAGGGATTTTTTCCGGAAAATGGCCAAATTTCAACCTTTTTATTTTTCGACATAAATGGTTACTATACGTCTATAAGATGATTATAACGCAATATATGCGCATATATAGCAATATTATTGCATAATAACACTATTTTAAAAAGTGGATATTTTGGCCATTTTTCGAAAAAATCCCTGTACTATAGTAAGGGATTTTTTAGGAAAATGGCCAATTTTCGACCTTTTATTTTTCGACATAAATGGTTACTATACGTCTATAAGATGATTATAACGCAATATATGCGCATATATAGCAATATTATTGCATAATAACACTATTTTAAAAAGTGCTTATTTTGGCCATTTTTCGAAAAAATCCCTGTACTATAGTAAGGGATTTTTTAGGAAAATGGCCAAATTTCGACCTTTTTATTTTTCGACATAAATGGTTACTATACGTCTATAAGATGATTATAACGCAATATATGCGCATATATAGCAATATTATTGCATAATAACACTATTTTAAAAAGTGGATATTTTGGCCATTTTTCGAAAAAATCCCTGTAGGCCTATTATAGTACAGGGATTTTTTCCAAAAACGACCAAATTTCGTCCATTTTATCTTTCAAAATAAATAGTTGCAAACACTCTATAAGATGATGATAATGCAATATATGCGCATATATAGCAATATTATTGCATAATAACACTATTTTAAAAAGTGCTTATTTTGGCCATTTTTGGAAAAAATCCCTGTACTAAAGTAAGGGATTTTTTCGGAAAATGGCCAAATTTCAACCTTTTTATTTTTCGACGTAAATGGTTACTATACGTCTATAAGATGATTATAATGCAATATATGCGCATATATAGCAATATTATTGGGTAATTAGTGGTTTGCTCATTACTATACCTTTAAACTTACCTGTTTTGTATGGCAAACATGAGAGACAATTCCCTCTGTTCATGCAGAGCAGATGACAGAATTAAGTAGCAGTTCTGATGACCACTTTGTAGTTGCTTCAACCTGTCGACAAAAATATTATGCAGTGGTTACATTTTGTGTTGTTACTCCTTCCAGCTCTTGTCTCTTCAACGCATTGCCATATGATTGAGCAAATGCAACATCTGTGAAAGTTTTTGAAGCAAAAGTATTGATCAAATAAGGACTTTAATACCATTCTGGGCTACAAGGCATAATTCTGACTGTGGGTCACAAGAGGCAAATTAGCCTATGTAATATATACCCACACCCAACAAGCCTTTCCCTACCCTTCCTCTGTTGATCTCCAGTGATGGAGCCACGAGAAATAAAGTGGTCCGGTTTTCGCAAGAAAGGGAACAATCTCTGTTCAAGCCACTGGGTTGTCAAAGGCCACAGCCATGATATCAGTGGGTAGTTCATGTCACCAACTTACACCAGTAATTAACTAAACCTGAATGGGTCTTTATGTTTAACTAATTTTCATTTGTGTAAAAGGTGTTGTTTCTCTTGATTGCAGATCACAAATTTATTTTCTCCCCAAACTAAACTTCACCTGCCAATCATCTGAAGTGAAAGGTCAACCTGTTGACCTGAATTAGGCAGTTGAGTGATAGTAGTGGTGGCATCATCAGCTCTTACAAGTAAAAATGTGACAGTTGAAAGTGGAAAGATGCAAGTATCCTTGGGGGTACTTTCTGAAACTTCAAATAAGAAATTCAATGTTGTTAAAATAATTTACCAACACTGCCAACTCTCTATTTTAGCATTAAAAACACCAATTAACCAGACATATAGCATAGGCAGCCCAAGCAAGGGAAAGCCTCCTCCTCTCTAACCATGTCCTCCTAAACTAACTAAGGCCTAATAATAATTACAACAGATACAAATGGTCAATAAATGCCTTTCATCATCATTCCAATAATGGCTAGTTAGTTGTACTAGCTAGTCATTAGTATGGACTCATTCTAGTCGCTAGGCCTAGCTACAGTAGGTATCAGTCAAAAGTAGGCCTAGCACTAGCTAGGCCTAAAGTAATAATAATAATATAGTAGGTAGGCCTAGGCTCTAGCTATAGGTAGGCCTCTAGTACATCATTAGAGAGGTATGCTATTCTATTTACTTACATCTCACTTTATACTGTTTTTGTAAACACCTACAGATATCACAGTCAGCTAGGCTAGTATTGATAATAACAGGGTCAACGCTATGTTTTGCCATTTGTTGTAAATTTGTTCTATGCTAGGCCTAGCCTAGGTAGGTTTGTAGGAGGAGAGGTTTGAAGGCCAGCTCGTTAGGCCAGCCCAGGAGCAGAAGTTCGTACGACGTGCTGTGTGCATGCAGCTGTGGCAGTCCGACCGTTTCACGCGGTACCATTACTCTGATTGGTTAAAATAGTTAGACCTACGGTGTCATTTGATTGGTTAGAATTTTGGGCCTCTCTGATTGGTCAAATGTTAGAAAAGAAGGCGGAGTTAAAAAAAAGGGAAAACTATTTAGTGACTTTGACGTTATTTCAGTTATACTATATATCATAATTTAAATCAGCATTTTACAATTGAATTTCCACCTAATATTTATTCATACTATATACACAATATATTTTATTTGTTTCTAAAATAAAATCAATTTTGTCTATTCGTGTTTTTAAAATAGTCTTAATACATACAGGTATATAACAATTTAGTACATTTACTAAATAAATACAAACAAATATTGCTTCATGTAGCATTCAATAACATCCTTTTAAATGCAGTTTTCTCAGATTAATTTAATATTGAGGTAAAAGACAAACACAAACTAAACTTTTAATTACTTTAGTGAAATTGATGTCTAACAATGCCCCTTAACATGAGTGTGATACTTATAGAAGATAATGATTATCTTCTATAATATTAGGATCCAAATGAAATTATTTCAAGGTGAGTGTGACTATTTTGCTTTCACACACACACAAGATTAAAAAAAACCTTTTAAATTCAAAGAACAAAAATCAACAACTGGTTAAAATAACAAAATAAAATAGTGAATTGAAAAAGAAAAATCAAACCTTCACTGACCTAACCAATTTAAGTAACTCGCCAACTGCAGGCATACAAGGTATTCACTTTATATCCATTCAAAATAAAACATATTGAAAACAAGAAACAAAATAGCAACAATAGCGCTTATGGCTTACGTTACACCTTTTCAACAATATGCTTCTCCCCTAAAGCTCTGTCTACACTATCAAACTAGTTTGACAAAAAAGTGCGATGTACCCTAATATGGTAGTGATATGACATCATTATGTCCAAATATGGGCACATCACATAAAGTTTGATAGTGTAGACAGAGCTTAAGAGTCTCCTCATGTCAGTGCTGTTAACTACAGCACTACTGCTTCTGTCCACGACAGTAAACCCTTACTCATCTCGAAAGATGTACTAGGTTCTTTAAAGTGCACACAAGCATTTTGTGTACACTGGACCTACGGTTTATATTCCTTTTCTGAGAAAACTTGACCAGATGGACCAGAACCATGGAGCGAGTGAGCCTCGAACCCTTGCCATAAGGATTACGATTACACTGTCTTAACGCCAGTGTTTTATTATAGGTCCACGGTTAGACCAATAGAATATTAGTAATACAAACCAACAAACAAACCAACCCACTGAGCCATGACATTACAGTATTGAATATTGTTTAAAAGTTTTCATGGCGAATAAAAACTAGTAAAGCTAAGTTTTTGGTACAAAATAGGAAATAAATTTGAATACTTCACTAGTATTATTACAGTATTATTGTTACTATGTTGACAGGACACGGTACTGTACAATGGCATAAGTAACGGTGGGGAATATGATGAGTTAGAAAATAATGTTTTCTATGTCAAGTTAGTTACTGGATTTTTAAAGTTTAAAAAAAGGCCATTGGCAAGTTAATTATGATATCCTACGTGGTGGGCATCCTTTAGTAGAATTTATCACATTCTATAATATACACTCTAATGTTATAAATATGCTGTATTTAAACTAGATACAGACAAGAATTTACTTTATTTAGTATTTTGTACAGAGACATTCTTTTACAATCTTAAATTATCAATAGAATTAGAAATAATCATGTATTACACTTAAACATTAATATAATTTATAAACATATTTGCATTCTAGGTGCTCAAACAACATACTTAAAATCTGGATTATACTTACAATAATTCAAAACAATTAAAACAATAAAATATATATATATATATTTATTTATATCATAATGTATTTAGATAATTTACAAACATGGCTTACAATCTTACATAAACAATGTAGTCAGTTTATAAGCTTCTGTCTAGCATTGGTGAGACTCTGCTGTTTCTATGTTTTTATCAAGAATCATTGTTTGATCGGACACTGATCAAGACTCCAGTGTTTTCAACTATTTTGCTCAAGATCGTTGGTTTCTTTTTTTCAGACACTGGTAACTAAGAGCCTCAAGAAGAACAGAATCATTGATTGTTCAGACAGTGCAATTTTTGCTGAAGGTTGATGGCTTCTTTTTCAGACAATGACACTGGTTACGGAGAGCCTCAAGAAAAACAGATGTACACTTCATCCTCAATACACAAATTGAATAGAGCAACAATAAAAACAACAATTGTATTTATACATCTGATCAGTTCCAATCATTAGTTCTGTCAACAGTATGTATATCATCTCTAATGGAAGCAATATCATCTTCAAATGATAAAATACCTCCAACTATTTCTACACCTCCTTCATCACTAAACTCATCCACATCTACCGCTTCACCATCATTATCATCTCTAACCAATCCATTGTCATCAAAACACGAATTTGAATTTTGATTGGAATTAAAACTCATCTGATCGTCCGTATTCGATGATGCGTAAGCAACTAGATCATTCTCGCTTGTAGTGGTGCTGTTTTCTATCGATGTTTCGCGAGATTCGTCCTCATGTCGCATGGAATTCGTTTTAGGTGTTGGTCCTCCGTAGTGATTTTCATTTATGCTTATTTCTGTATCATCGTCATCTGTGAGGCCTTGTGAAAATTTTAGAGTACCATTTAAAATGTCTTTCACCTGCAAATAGAAGAAAATTATCAATGTAATAGTCAAACATATTTAATTGTACTAGCATCAAGGACGTTCAAATTTGTTGTACCCAGGTTGTGTGGCCGAGCAGTTAAGACAGGGGAGCCGCAAACCATAACTATACAATCAGCACAGGTTCAAGGCACTCCCTCGAACATTGTTCTGGTGGTAAGTCCGATAAGGACTAAAACTGTTGATCCAGTGTACAATCATGTGTACCTAGTACATCTTTTGGAAGAGTAGAAGTTTATCTGGTGTACTGGTCCAGGCAGCCCCTGTTGTTTGGTGGCAGCACTCGACACAAAGAAAACCTTAGGGGAGAAGGTTGTGGTATGTGTCGCCCCATTAACATTTAAAAACATAACAATATGTAGCACCAGTCAGTAATGACAGTATCATTGAGAGGTTATCATGATGAGTAATCGAGACAGCTAATCATGATATGAATATTATCTACCTGTTTAAGACCAGCAATTGACAACAATAGGTCATCTTCTGTGCCATCATTGTCATGTTTAAGTAGTTCCTCTTGCATTTGCACTAAAAGATGACAAATATTACCAATAATCATTTAAGATCAACATGGAAAATAAGAATGGCAAAGATATTTGTATTGAATATGTTACTTTCAAAACAATTTATACAATACATGATAAATAAATATAAATAAAAAACAAAAAACATTTGCATTATGTTGGAGTTCTACACAAGGACATTCTTGTCAGATGGAAAAAATTTGATTTGCTAATAAAGGAATGATTATTACTTGTTAAAAACTTACTTAAGTGAGCCTCCATCTTGGTTGCGCAATACCTACGTAGCGCCTGCATGTCATTTAATCGTCCTTGAAGGTGTCGTACTTCCTGCTCCAGTTGATTATAATCCTGTAGGTCAAAGTTCAAATGAAATAATATTGTTTAATTATTCAATCTTTATTTTCCATCATAACAACAAATTAATGACATAAAAAAGTGTGAAAAGGTGAGATCTGGCTCATAGTATTCTAATGTGTTTATACAGATGCCTTTAAAGCTCTGTCTACACTATTATCAAACTAATTTGACAAAAAAAGTGTGATGTGCCAAATATGGTAGTGATATGCTTAAAAATATGGTAGTGATAATTATGACATCATCATGTCCATATATGGGCACATCACATTTTTTTTGTCACATAAAATTTGATAGTGTAGACAGAGCTTAAAATATGGCCATTCTATCCAATACAAGATGGTTGGCAACTACGTTATATTACATAACATACTCACATCCTGAGAGTTGTTCTTCTTGTTCTTAGTTTTCAATGGTGGTGTGGACTTAGCCACAGGTGCAGGGCTCTCATCAACCGGTGTTCCATCAGCAGTGAGTGTGCTCATTTGTGTTGGAGCACGGCTTACAACTGCTCCTCCTTTTGAAGATGCCGTTTTAGCAGAGGGCAGCGGTCTGACAGTGACCGATATGCCATCAGACGCTCCACCAAGTGGGTGAGGTGTACCTGAATTAGTTTAGATAAAAACAATTGTCAATCGTTAAATGAAAAGGGTTAAACATTGATCTTGAATAATGCAATCTGTGCCAACCCTCTCCGACCCCCCACACCCCTCCCTGACCCCACACCCTTCCATGACCCCACACCCCTCCCTGACCCCACACCCTTCCCTGACCCCACACCCCTCTCACAATGATACTGTACTTTTTAGTAAGTGTAATATGTTTACCTTCAGAGATGTCTGATGGGTCACTGGTAGACTTTGGTACTTTCTTCTCGCCCACCCTGCCTTTAGCTGTTATACGTTTTAAACTATTAAAACCTGAAGTGACAACAGCTGTGGTCTTATTCTTGATATTTTGAATCTGCCTTGAATTCTGGTTCCCTGCACGACTTGAAGTTTGAAGATTTGAAAGCATTTGAAACTGGTAATTGGCTGGCCTTGCATATTTCTGAAAATGATGATAGTAAATCAATAACAAGGAATGTAAGAAAGAATAAATTGAAAAATAAATTTAAATGATTTTTTGATGAACTCACTGATGGATCACGAAGGTGTAACGCCTTGTTGATCAAGAAATGTACGTCTCCGATTGGTGGAAACCTCATTAATAACGTCATACATCTAGCATAATCACTGGAAATTACTATAAAAAATACAAAATAAATAAGAATGAACAATGCTCGTGAAAGAACACATACAATTTTATTTATCACAAACCCTTGAAATGGTTGATTCCAGCCCAATATATCCAAATAAAATCACATTTACTGTATTACACCTATTTATTTATTTATCTCATAAATAATTAAGATAATAAATAAACAAGTTTAAATTGAATACTTACATAATTCTCGGACGAGCACCAACATAGCTACAAATATATAATCAACTAAATCTAACGTTGCACTATCACTAAATATGGCATCCCATAATACCAACAGGTCTTGAAGTATAACCTCACGTCCAAATAGTAACCGTACCCATCGTCTACAAAATATAAATGTCAATACATTTGTTTACAATGTCTTACTTTATTACTGGTGCTAGAGGTCCAAATGTCTCCTCTCTGCACACCGCCATTTCTTGATTAATATCGTGTATTACCGAAAGGGCCGGCTTACCAAATAAAATAAATATGTTACTGTATTCTTTGTTGGAAAGCAATATTTTAGGTACTACATCATAGGCAGCTGGAATGTGAAGCTTTTTTTTTTGCAAAAGCATAAAGGGCCAAGCTATGAACGGTCAAGCTATGAAAGGTCAAGCTATGAACGGTCAAGCTATGAAGGGCTGAGCTATGAAGGGTTGGCTATGAATCGCCAAGTTATGAAGGGTCAAGATACAGTATGAAGGGCCAAGCTATGAAGGGTCAAGCTATGAAAGGTCAAGCTATGAAGGGTCAATCTATGTACGGTCAAGTATGCAAGTTATATATATTGTTTAAATGTGTATATATCTGGTATTATATATGGAAAGCTTCATAATGATTGAATGTGCTGCTTCCACAAAATTTTCTCCGATATATAAAAAATAAATTTTTGTTTTTTGTACACTACATCATCAAAAAGCTAAAATATTGTCTGCATAAATAAACACACAAATTATATACTTTTGAATTTTACTTACATGCCATATATCTGAGGTTTAATATCAAGTCGATTTAGATGTTGATACAACTGTACATCTTGGCCCTTAAGGATCACTTCCTGTATTCTTGTTAAACGTAGAACAATGGGGGTTGACGGTGCATACTCTTCAGGTGTTTTGAAAAGTGGTTTGTCAAACTTGTCCCTAGCTAGAAATTTCCTATAGTCTTCTCGTCCATGGCGATAACATGGCTCCATTGTTTCCATTAATTGTGTAAACATACAACTGAAAAAAAAAGTATATTTTACACATTTTGTTAACATTTCTTCTTGTCTTTTCTTTTTTTTTTATTATAAAATCAAAAATGAAACATTCTGCTGACCAATGCCAATATTATTCTGCTGACCAGTGACCGATGCTAATCATTAATTACTTACTATGCATCATGTTCTAAGTAAGATGGATCTAATACTTCAGTGACATCATTACTATAAGAAAAAAAAAAAGATTATTACTGATTATATAACAACAATAATATCACATATATTATATTTATATTATGAAATTTGTGTAAATATTAGTGAGTTATGCAAATTAAAGAAATAATGGAATTTGAAAAATGTCAAATCAATCGATGGTTAACTTTGAGGTGTGCATGTAAAAAAAATGTATAAATCTTGTAGAGCGATTATTGTATAATTTGTTAATAATTGATGATTAGTATTATTTTGCCAGCAGATTGTCATTAACTGCCTTGTCACTTGTCCCAACAAGTGACAATCTATTCACATGACAAACATACAGTACATTCTCTGTAAAGCATTTTCATATTAATAATTCTTGATTGGAATCCGATTGAAACAGAATGAGAAATAATTATTGTACACTTACACTATACCTACCAGTATTTGTATTTAAACAAATTTCTGTTAAGCTCTGTCTACACTATCAAACTGATGATAAAAAAAAGGTGTGATGTACCCAAATATGGTGGTGATAACACCAAATATGGTAATGATATGACATCATTATGTCCATATGTGGGCACATAAAGTTTGATAGTGTAGACAGAGCTTTAAATAAATCATTACATCACACATCAAACTGAGCTACATTTTGTACTACAATTTATAATACTCTTATACTTACTTGTCTACCTTACTATATCAATAGTTTATAGAAGGACTTATTCTGCTACAAAGAAGTACACACCACTCGTAAAACTGTTATAGTTTTATAGATTTAACACCCTCTAGTAAACACCACTACAAACATACATGTCACACCAAATATTCTTTATAACAACCCACACTGAAAATTACTATCAAATTACAAAATGGATGTTGTGAGATTTTAGATAGAAAAGTACAAAAAACAAGAAATATGTTAGTAGTTGAAAAATAAGAAATATTCTTAGTAAATAAAAGTAAAAAATGGAGAGAGAAAATGTAAGGCATGAGCTATTTTAATATCATGCATATGATAAACTTTCAACAGAATTATTATCTATTTTTATTTTTTAATAGAGAAAATTAAAAGAAATTACTCAGGAAACACTTTTCTGTAAAAAAATGAGGGTAATATATAATATTTCAACTCTACGGCCAAGTCCTACTCAGGAGGCACCCTTATTCAGGGACACCCGTCTTAAAGGGAATTTTTTTTTGGTCCAAATAGTGTCCCCTTAATAGGAGGTTTCTACTGTAATAAGAGGATAAGATAAGCATTGAAAGGAATTGTGATGACCTATGACCTAGGTACAGTATATCATGTTAATTCATGACCTATGACCTAGTTATATCATGTTAATTCATTTTTGTTGTGACAATTCAGATGTGTTTTCTTATTCGATTCCTAGACACAATTTGGGGAGATTCTAGGTCCGGACGATGACCAAATTACCAATGTGTGCAAATCAAAAACGGCATAACATTTTGCAACCCCCAAAATAATGAAAAGTATCTAATCTAAAGAATCCGTCGATAGCTCATGCCTTTTACGAATTATGAGATGAAACCAAAACAATAAAATCAGTGATATAAATAAAACAAAATAGATGTTAAGCGAACCTTTTGGAATAGCCAGACACTCTGTAAACAAATTAATTATACGTTAATCAATATAACATCATTAACTTAATTACAATGACAAATTATTAATTCATTTGTTAAAGCTTTGTCTACACTATCATATATCCATATATGGACATGATGATGTCATATCACTACCATATTTGGGCACATCACACTTTTTTGTCAAACTAGTTTGATAGTGTAGACAGAGCTTAAGTAGGTATCATAAATAGATAGTAAGATTTCATATGATAAACATAATATCAGATGTAGGTTGCAACGACTGTACAAATGAATGAAATTAATATTATTCCAGGAATACTATACTGATTAGTATGTTTCATGAGGTTATCAACATAGAAAGTTCAGAGTTCAAAGTTCACTTACAGTTGTGATTCAATTTCTTGAGCATGTATAAAAGCTTGGTGATCACAATGCAGCACAAATATCATTGGAGCTAATAGTTCATGCATGCCCTGTAAAAAAAATAGAATCATTTTATAAAAAAAATCAAGATCATTTATACCTAAAGCTCTGTCTACACTATCAAACTTTATGTGAAAAAAAAAGTGATGTGCTCAAATATGGACATGATGATGTGATATCACTACCATATTTGGGCATATCACTACCATATATCACCTAACTATTACCCTAGTATATGCATGCCATGTTTCAGAGCCGTCAGACGATGCGTAAAAAACTAGTAGGACTTGAAAGTTGGCTCAATAGTGTCCACATGGAGGAGAAGATGAGAGTCCTAGACTCGGGTACCCCAAGTAAAAACAACTCACCTGTTTATATGAAATGCTTTGATGTTCCCTCGCGTAGCAGAACAACATGTCAATCATCATAGTGCGCACATCTTCCGATTGAAAGAACTGAATCTCGGGAAACGTCCTCGTCACATCTTGCTTTATCATTTGACGTAGTTCCGTATCTTCAAAATATTTATTCCAAAGACTCTGCAAACGAAACAAGAAAGAAAACAAATAAAAATAATTTTAAGATTATAAATCGGGCTAAGCAATAATAACCTTTTTATTTATAAATTGTTTTTCTTTAACAATGTTTTACAAAGGTGTACATTCAGTCGAAGCTGATGATTAAGGACCCTCACAAAAAAACAAACACAATTACATAATTTAAAAAAATCTTTATCTTGAGAGATAACTCTACTGCCGATTTTTGTTAGTAATTTTGATGTATTTGTGTAATGTAACGTGAAATGTAAATTGTATAATTTTGCTAATTCTGAAAATTGATTGAATAAAATTTATTTATGAATGAATAAAGCCTTGTCTACACTATCAAACTTTGTGACAAAAAAATGTAATGTGCCCATATATGGACATAATGATGTCATATCACTACCATATTTGGGAATATCACTACCATATTTGGGCACATCACACTTTTTTTGTCAAAATAGTTTGATAGGGTAGACAGAGCTGAAAAGATACTAACATCTTTTTCTTGTGATAATGGATGATGTAAAACTGGATCCGGCGAGACGCTAAACTTGTCCTTGTTGCGTGGGTTTGTAATGTGCTTCTCTCGTAACTCTTCATATTTTGTGCGCCATTTGCGTACTGTTGGCAACCATTGCGACTTGTCATTGGGGAGACATTCAAGATAAATCTACAAGAAATTTACGATAGTTAGACTAAATAAATCATAGGATAACAATAGATCTACATGTGTAAATATAGTAGTTATCGGCGCCATGAAATTGGTGGTCGGAAATTCCGAGTGGTGGACGGGGCCGACCATCGCCGACCACCGTGACGAGAACCCTGTTTATAGTATAACTATATTTGAAGTACAGAAGCATAGAGTAGGTTGTTTCCAAACACATTGTCAGGAAAACCATACCGACATTATATATAGTACCTTGTAGTATAACTAAAACAAAAACAAAACTGAGAATGAAACTTATATTTTACTAAAGACAATCAATTAATTTTGGGCTAAGGTTTCTTATTTCACTTGGCTTTAGTCTAAGTTTAAATAAGATTATATCTTTTCAGATCGTATCTTTATGTTTAACCTTTCAAAAGTTGTTCTTATACTTTTCATTCTGAACGGAAATTGATAGAGCACGCAACTTGCTGCTGAGGACATCTGTATTCATATAATTAAAGTTCAATGCTATATTAAAACACATACAATGATACTTAGTATATATCTAGCTGGAAGCTACAGCATAAAACAATGATCATTTTAACTATGTAATCTGGTTGTTTGATACAGTTTGACATTATCAGTATGAAATTATCATTGACAATAAGAACAAAATATATAGGCATCCTTTCTATCCAATTATTGTAGAGAACACAGATGGCTAGAAGCTATTCTGAAACAAGTTATAAGTACGCTACAATATCTGCACTCATCAATGCTCTTGCTTTGCTAGTACTTCAATACTAATAAAATCAGTATTAAATAGACTTTTTTATTTTACATGTATATATTTTTTTTTGCCGTGAATGTACTTGTCACATTGGAAGTGTTTTCAATGTGAAAGTTTCATATTGTTTAAATAAACACTTTTAAAGATAGTTTGTCATTGCCATATAATAAAATACACTACACTTATATCATAATTTAAATTGTATATTATATTTTTATAGCCTATATTTATTTGTAAATAATGTATTTTATCATAATGTTATTTGTATGTATTTTATTGGAATTTAAGAGGGCACCTGAATATCAACTGGCATTAATTTGTTCAGCTGGATGGGTTACATTTAAAAATAAAGTTGAAATAAATAAAAAAAACTACATAGGATTAAAATTGAGTGTCTTGTTTGAATCTTAATAATCCTGTTAAAGGACAAAATGTGCCATTCCGAATAATGTTTTAACACTGCAGCCCATCCCTATTCAGGGGATACCACATTAATAGGGTAATTAATGATTAATCTTTGAATCCTATATTAACTAGTACTTTCAATGCTAATACTTACCTTCCAACATACACTTCTAAACCGGCTGCTTCTCAAGCGGCCCCGAACTCCCTCGCATCGTATCACCCTTAAATAATCGTCACGTTCAAATAACCACTGCCACTCTTCTCTGCAAAAAATTCAAGAAGGTAATATTAATAGAGTTTTGGGAAAAAGTTATATTTATTTAGGAATTACTAAAATATTCATTGACTGACAAAATAATGTTGGTAAAATACTATAAAGAAGTTTGCTATGGAAATAAAAATCATGACATGCTCAGTTGTGACAAAACAATTCATTTGTGTGTTGAAATAAAAAAGGTGCAATTTAAAAATATATATAGACTCTCCCAATACTGGATTCTCTAGAAAAAAAACTCTCTCAATATCAGACTTTTCTTAAGGTTCAAAATGTCCCAAATTAATTTTTACCACTGAAAACACATTTCGGATACCAGACTTTCCGGAAAAACAGACATATTAGGCCATCCCAAAGGTGTCCGGTATTGGGAGAGTTGACTGTATTATTCAGTTATTTATAACATGCAAAATACTGATTTTAGTACGAATAACAAACATGAAGTATGCAACAAATATCTTCAATTGATGAATTGAAAAATTCATCAAAGGTGTCCGGTATTGGGAGAGTTGACTGTATTATTCAGTTATTTATAACATGCAAAATACTGATTTTAGTACGAATAACAAACATGAAGTATGCAACAAATATCTTCAATTGATGAATTGAAAAATTCTAAGAAACACACGTTATGTATAAAAGTTATGGCATAACGACACATAAGATTACCCCGAGACAAAACGAATTAGTAAGCATCACACCCGTTAAAACAGATTGCTGAAACGTGTCCTTATTACGTGATAGTCATCACATTTTATCACGGCGTATACATGTGGGATTATGAGAATTGACGGCGCAGATCGATTTAATTGTCAACATTTTGATCTATGCAATTTGTAGGAAGACATTTTTTTCTTGTTTGTAATATTCTTTGCCATTACGGTATAAACCAAAAAATGATTTGCAAATAAGATTCAACTAATAACAGTCAATATACTGTAAGAAATTGGATTTTAATGTTTATAATTAAAGAAAACCTTTAAAAATTAGAATTTTACAATTTGATTAATTTATCGTTTCAGTAACGAAATAAATTGGAACTGTTTGTGAATAGACAACCTACTGTACAGTACAAGAATGGAAGAAAATATAAAGAAAATGCAAAAAAGGTCAAAATAGACTTACTGTACATAAATATTCAATTTTTTATTTTATCTAAAATCAAATTTTCTCTTTATTGTCAAATGTTATGTATTTAGAAAATATCAAAAAATTTGTAAAATATTTGTAGTTTATACAATATTAATAAAACTTGACATACATTTTCTAAAAAATATTTTTAATTTTTTTTTTTGGGATTTTTAATAAAAAATAATGTCCAAAAGTCAGTAGGGATCAATTATTTTAAAGTAGTATTTTAAAATAAGTGCAAAGTGCAAAGTAGTGCAGATATAGCATGAAAAAATATCTTACATAAAAAAAATTAACATAGCTCAGAATGTGTCATTTATCGCAAACGAGGAATTTAAAATGTTTTAATTTCTCATATCATCAAAAAAGGAAATAACAAATTCAAGAAGTCGTAGATAAATTATGAAAGAGTTTGGTAAGTATTGCAAATGGTACTTAAGTTAATGTATTTCTTTGAATTGTAGCAATTGTACTCTCATCAATTTAGCATCTCATCCTTCAGCTATCTATGTTAGCATATTTATTACCATCTATATGACTCCCATCCATCATCTCTTAGTCTCTTTTTCTATCCAATGAATTTCTAAGTTGGTATTGAGAGCTTATGTGAGCACATTATCTTTAAAATCACTTATTTACTGATCAAACCCTTCGAAGGAATGACAGTTTTAACTTAAAAAATACAATTATTAAAATTTTAAAAGCATTACTATATAATTAAACTAATATTAGTGTTTAGTGAGTGAGTGACCGAGTGGTTAATACAGTGGAACCGTGATTACATAGCCATAACATCGAGGCTCACTCATTCCATGGTTCTGGTGGTAGAACGAGTCTTCTCGGATCATCTGGACTATAAACCGTAGGTTTAGTGTACACATCTAGCTCTGCTCATGTGCACTTTAAATAAAGAGCCTAGTACATCTTTTGAGACGAATAAGAGGTTACCCCGGTGTACTAGTACACACACAGCCACTGTCATTCACAGCCACTGATCATAACTGGGCCCTCTGGCAGACCAGTCTTTGACTGAAGAGGTCGCCCAGTATAAATAAAATATTTCAATTCAATACTAGTATTGTCTAGCAATTAATTTATACTGTACAGTGCATTTACCTTTGACCTCTATGCATTAAACCAAAAATTACATCAACTGAAATAAATGTAACTTAAATTACTTTAATCAGATTAATCAGAGCCTTACTCCGACATAATTTGTACTTTAAGTACATATTGATAACACATCTCCATCTCCATCTGTCAGGCTCCTTTAAGACTGCTTTGAAAACTCACCTTTTTAACTCATTCTTCTCTTAGTTTTCTGACATTTTTGCATAATGCGCTATATAAGCCTGAATTACTAAATTTTTATTACTTTTTCAAGTAATTCTTTACTTACTTGTAAGATGTTGAAGTACTTCTACTTCTAATTTCTGGATCAGCGTTGCCATTGGCAACTGCATCTTCTACCACCAAGGCATCTTGTTGACTATACTCCCTCACAAGACGATCTGGAATATTAAAAAATGAGATCATCTTATAGACACTTTGGTGTTGAAATGTGTTCAATATGTTAAGCTCTGTCTATACTATCAAACTTTATGAGACAAAAAAAGTGTGATGTGCCCATAGACATGATGATGTTATATCAATACCATATTTTGGTGTCTACAATATGTTAAGCTCTGTGTACACTATCAAACTTTATGTGACAAAAAAATGTGATGTGCCTATATGTCATCAATACCATATTTGGGCATCACACTTGTATGTATTTGTAGTGTAACATTCAGTTCATCAACAATCAATTTACAATCATCTGATATTACATTTTTTCATAATAATATTCTCGTTTTATTGGTTTGTATTTTTTAGTTTTAACTGGATTCCAAGAAAGAACAATGTATAAATATTGAATATCCAGAATAAAGAAAGATCTATTTATATTAATTTGTTCTACTTTTAAATATAAAAATGATGAGGTTATTGGTAATGATAAATGAAAATGTACTGATAGTTATAACATAACAACATATCCAGAAAATCTGTGCGTGGTAAAAAATTGTCTTTATTCAGTGGATCAATTTAATCCAAGCCGTTAGACATTGCATACAGGTAGAGTACATCAGTATGCAAAAATATTAATTACACAATTGAAATTATGAATATGACAACCAAGGCAGACATTACGTAAATTGTGCAGCAAAAGCAACTAATTGTCTATACTATCAAACTAGTTTGACCAAAAAGTGTTATGTGCCCAAAATACGGCCAAATATGGTAGTGATATGACATCATCATGTCCATATATGGCCCGGGCACATTACATTTTTTTGTCACATGAAGTTTGATAGTGTAGACAGAGCAATGAATAAATGTTTTTTTAATTTTTCCAAACGAAGAAGTATACTAAATACCACTGTAGCTAGCATACGGTATTGTACTGGTTGAGTATTTGTGCGCAGCGCTAACACTATTATATTCATTTTAACAAAAGATATACTAAAAATAAAAAAAAAAAATCATTCTATTTTACCTTGTTGAAAAATTGTGCGCACATCATTAAAGCCGGCCTGCAAGCTACTGATAAACATTATGGACCGATAACTCTATCAACGTGAGAACTTAAGATGAGTCAAGACGGATATTGTTACATTTCACAGAATTACGTGGATGTACAGCGGTGATATAGATACAGTTGTTTGCACCTTTCAGTTAATTTAGATTAACTTTACAATTCTAATGTTATTCCTGATTTCACAACTACAGTACTGTTTGCCAATTAACACAAAATATAAAGTAAACCGTCTTTATAATTATTGTATATCCAACATACTGTAAGCAAACACAATGATACCAGGTTCAATGGCTATGATTGAATAGGGGCCATTAAACAGTATTTTAGTTTACATTTCATAAAAAATAGCTATTTAATTCCAGTTATATTCACTCCAAATAGCTGTTATTTCTACTGTGTGTCGTCCCAAAAATTCCTGAGAAACGTGCATCAACCAAGATATTACCAAATTAACAAAGTTCCAACAATCTCCTGGTAGTGTAATAGTAATCTAGATTCTGTGAATAAAAGAAACTCGCTCTGAATCGAAACTTGGAGAAAAACTAGTGTCCACTAATGATATTAAAATGAAGTGCATAATATGATTCCAGCTTTGTAATTCCTTCGAGTAAGCGAAAAAAAAATAGATGTCTATTTGTGAGCAGGTGATTATCAAACATTACAAAAACAAGACAATAAAACAATTATCCACTCCAATTTGACTCCTGCAGCAGTGTAGCAACAGTGATGTCCTTACAATATTGATATCAGCATCAAAGTGATTCGATATAGAAGTGCGTTACTCATATCAAATGCAATAAGAAGATGAAATGATATGATATATATCAGTATGCTGACATGAATGTAATTACAGTATGGCGTACAAGTAAAACGATTAAGTTTCTTCTTTGACAAGACAAATATCAGTAGTGATACAGCTTAAATAGAACCGAGAACAAATTAACTTTATTTTAATAAAGTCCAATACTGGAAAGACAAAGAAATATCCCTCAGCTACTGTACATTATATAGCAAGACTATTGCAACAAAAGACAATTTGCTTTCAGGAAAAATACTGAAATTAAGCTGATAAAGTGGAGCTGAATAAATAGGACAGTTTCACAAGGTAATGAAATTTACAGTAGAATAGATATTCTAAAGAGCGTAACATACTTCAAGATACAAAATAAGAAGCGAATTAATTATAGAAAATACACGGCTGCTGGCAGCTATACTCATAAAAACAATGCTGCTGATATACAGTACAAACTTTAATAGCTGTACTTAAGTAGAAAAGATACTAGAAAAAGGTCTAAAAAAAATAAGAGACAACGATAATGCATACAGTGGTAGCATAATAATATATTAATATTATAATTCCAATTGATTGTACAGTATGGTTTATTTTTATATAATTATTTTATAAATAGTTTTATCTAACGTCTAGTAAAAGACCTTAAGCCAGTACTTAGATGATGATACTGAAATGATAAAAACTTCTGACCTGATGATATTGTTAATAACAATAATAATGCTGAAGATGATGATGATGATGATGATGATGATGATGATGATGATGATGATGATAATGGTTATGATGATGATGATAATAATAATAATAATAATAATATATAGTCGAGACAAGATGAACTGAAATTCCAATATTCTCCTACAAAGACGAAACAAATATGATCCAGTGGAATAGCTATCTGCAACTGACGACGATATATTTACAATTTCTGGAACAATGCTTTTACACCGTCAAAGGAAGATCAATTCGGCAAAGCTGAACAGCTTTTAGAACAATACTACTTGCGATCGTAATGACTTTAGCGAAGAATAAAAAAAAACTGAAGTGAATTTACGAGTACTGTCTTTACATCAAAGCTGAGCTAGATTAGCCACACGCTGAGTTTCACATCTTTTTATAGCAAAAAACAAACATTGGTTTACGCAATTACTAGTTGGTAACAAGTGAAAATTTCCCGAAGTATTTAACAGGAGTCTGACTAAAAACCATCAGGTGATGAGGTTCTCATAACACCACCTCTACACTTCAACATTTATTAATTATGAATATATTGATTAGAATGTAATTAAATGACATCATCACAACTAATTATGGAAAAAAAGACCAAAAGGAAACTCCCATGTGTTGTGTATGGATTTTACCTTATTTAAGTCCCATTGGCTATTGATTTCTCCAGGCAAAGATTATACAATTATTATTATTATTTCTAATCTAAAGTAAATCAATAAATTTGAATATTTAATGAACATAATTGAATAATGCCTGTGTGGAAGTTAATCAACAAAATAACCAAAGTGCTTGCTACTGTAATAAAATGATTCGTTCTTCAAAACTGATCCCCAGTTAGCGGTGATGGTGTATCCACATCCACTCCGGTTTGGGTGGTAGCTTGATGTTTTTGTCTTTTTGTTCTCTTCCTTTTTCACTCTTTCTCTTTTATTGTCGAGCGCATAGAGACATAGTTTATTTGCGCTATAAAAATCTATCTATTATTATTAAAGCACATTCTCTCCTACTATTCTAAGTAGCTGTGCTGTGACCTACATTTGAATAATCTAGGTCATAACAATGGGACTAGCTTTTTGTTTCACATATACCAACAACCACTGACACCTCATTTGACGCTAACCTGAAGGACTAAAGGTTTTCATTGTTTGATCATGGAAAAATATAATACATTTTTAAAATGATTAAATATGGTTTATTTTCTATTTATGCGATTGCATTTTGTTTAAAAAACATTTTTCAAGTTTGAATCCACAGCAATATCAGGTAAATATTAAATAGACATTAAAAACCAACATAGTACTTTGAATGATATATCTTCAATACAATGTAGTGTATATTGTGGCGTAACATAGAGATCTGAGGCCCCTGGTTTAGGTCCGCTAAGTGGCCCTCCAATGCAGGAGGAATTGTTTTTAGCTTTTTTCGACATATTTTAATGCCTGTTTTTTTCTATGGGCATTGCTCAGGGCCCATAACAGCTCCGGGGCCTCTGGGTTTAGCCAGTGAGTGCTCATAGTCGTTACGCCACTGACTGTACAGTGACTGTATCTATAGTTTAATCCGTTAATGCAGCAAATTGTACTTCCCTTTAATCGAAAGGAGTGGTAGTGTAATACAAATATGACAGCATTGCCAAACTCTCTGATAACATTCTTAATGTTTACAAAAAGCATAACAAATTAACATAACCAAATGAAAAACAATGGGTGGAATGGAATACTATTCTATTTTTGAAATGCGACATTGTCAATCTGATGGTATGTCTCACCATTTCTACTATTTCCATACGTTTCAAGCACTTTCATAATTTCTTCAAAGGTATTACCCTTTTCATCTGTACTGATAGCTGTAGCCATCTTGGTTCAGCCACAAACTCAATTCACTAGATTTAATAACATTACACAGAAATTCAAGAAAACTTTAAGCACTGTCCCAAACTTTATGTGACAAAAAAATGTGATGGGCTACCATATTTAAGCATATCACTACCATATTAAAACATATCACTACCATATTTAAGCATATCACTACCATATACGGGCATATCAAACTAGTTTAAAAGTGTAGACAAAGCTTTAGTTATTTCATAGCTGAATCAGAATAAGCCTAATTTCCACATTTCTGCAATACATCATCGACCTGTGACATTTTAAAATAATTACGCATTCAACATTTTGTGCTTATGAATTGTCAATTTACAGACCATACGTGATTCAGTTGCATTACAAATCCACGAACGGATAATTAAGTGTTAAATTACTAATGATAATTTATTATATCGCTATTAGAAATTCACGCAACAACCAGAAGTGTGCTCAATTTTATGGAAAATTCTACGAAATGTAGTTCATGTTTAATGTTCTAAATTATGAATGTTCACAGACTTACTGTATGTTAAAAAGGCTTCTAACTACTTTAAACTAAACAAGATTTTATGTTCTATATTTCAATATTGTGCAAGCTATATTTTCTGTCTAATGTCCTAAATTATGAATGTTTATACTGTACATGTTAAAAAGACTTCTAACTAATTAAATCAACAAGTTTTTAAACAATTTGTTATGTTCTATATGTTAATATTGTGCGAGCTATATTCTCTGTCAAATGTCCTAAATTATGAATTTTTATACTATACATGTTAAAAAGTCTAACTACCTTACTTAAGTTTTTATTATGTTGTATAGTATTAGTACAGTAACTATAAATTTCAATATTGCGCGTGGTATATTTTCTGTCAACTTGATTGTTTTTTTTTTATATGACATGAAATCTTCACTTTATCAATGCTTTTACAAGAATTTTATATGTTAATGAATGAGAATATTCTACAACTTCAAATCACATACAAAAACCAGCTTCAATATTATTCTAATCTATTACATTGATCAAATACTACACATATACAATATGTGTAATACACACAATAATTCGAGTCATAAAAGAAGTTAGATTTCCACAATTTTTCACCATTAAGACTCTGAAATGTGAATATTTTAATCTTGACAATGAAATTTCAGACCATTTAAACATGCTTAAAGACTAAATATCAAAACATTTTAAAAAATCTGAATATAAATTATAAAAATGGCTTTATTATGCACTTTCCAATTGTATGACCCGTTATATGACCCCCGGGAGAGGTGCGTCATTTACAATAATCATTGGTGCGTCAAAAAACCTAGATGGTACGACACACCAATAAACAACGGTGTGTCAATGTCCGTCACTTTACCACCCACCATATTATGAACATGGTCACAGTGCGTCAAAGTGGGTGCGTCATGGTTACTTTTTTGACGCAGGGTGCACCATGGTATTCATAAGCTATGACGCACATCTGACAAATGACGCACCTCTCCCGGGGGTCGTATAGTGGGTCATACAATTGACAAGTGCATTATTATTAGTATAAAGGCTTAAATATAAGTTTGTTTGTCTAAACTACAATGAAAGAAAGGTATTGACAATGTATTTATATATTTTGGTTATTTTTAATGTTACTGTACCTGAAAGAGGGTGAGGTAAATTGTCACTCATTGTGCGATGATGATGATTCCAAGTCACTTGTAAGATTTAATCATCAAATCATCCATATAAATAAAACTAAATCTGAAATGAAAAGAACTAATAAAAATCAAAAAGAAATGAATTCCTACACACATTTCAATGCAACTTCAATAAAACAATATTTAATGCAATGCATCTTTTTAATCGGAATTGTTGTCAACTGAAATTAAGTTTCTTGTTTACTTTTAATTAATAAATTGTATCTTGCATAAAAATTTTAATTTGTCGCATACAGATGAGTAAGGCCCTTAAAATACTAGCCTGCCTACCTGGTCCTAGGCCACCTTTTATAGACTAGCATAGCAGTATCACGTCTCAGTTCAGTTACTAAATGCTAGGCCAAACATTTAACACCAAACAACTCCACTCATCGACAGTCGTCGCCGTCTTTCGGTAGCCATTTCTGACACTCAAGTCCAGCCTAATCATAATGAATCTTAATTAAGGAGGCCTAAATAAAAGCCTAGCTAGCGTCTGTGCTAATTGACTCATTGATTGCATTAATATAATAACAAAACAACACACAATCATTAAACTCACATTTTCAAGTTTTGGAACATCAATAAAGTACTACCGCCATACATAAAGTAGCCTTTCTTCCTAGCTAGGCCTAACTAACCTGTCCTTGTGAATTTGCGTGTCACCTGACGTTCCATTATTATCACGGCCACCGGTGTTTTTTAATTTACGCTCGAGCTTCACTAGGGCATAAGACGCCATCTATAATTAAATTATAAGTATTTAAAGATATATTGTCCTCCTGAACAATTTTGTTAAAATTTTGTTGTTGAATTATATCATTTTAATATCAAATAATGGCTTGACCAAAAATTGGATCTAAAAAAAAATTATTTACCTGAAAAAACTGTAATTTAAAGCAAAGAAATAGTCAAATTGGCTGTCAACCAATATAATTTTCGTTGAATCTATCCGTTTATTTTGTCTTTTTATAAGTGAATCATAATTTTTTTCTATGAAATTGAACAACTGTGCCGAATGGCCTATTTGAAGTTAATCTTCATTTTTCATGTTTTTGGGGGACAATACATCTTTAATAAAATACCAAATAAATACGGAACATAAAACAAGCAACCAATAGTTATTGTTTCAGTGAAACACTGTTAAATTTCTTTATTATCATGTTTCTCAAAAAACACCATTTATTCCCCATAAAAGCTGCGCTTATACAAGATATATTCCAGAAATTCACACTTGTGTTTGCAAGCATTTTTTCAGGAATAAGCAATATACTATATAGGGCTAATAATAAAGTACAAAATTATTTTATGCAATAAATGTAGCCACCATGGTTTCAAATTTAATTGCATTCGAACATTCTAAATCTTTTACAAAAACCATTGGGAAATTCCAAACAACTTTGGATTTTCCCAAACATATAAACTAAAATAAACAGAGAAGGCATTTTACAACAAAATAAACATAATTTACACCCAAAATGAAACAATAAGCTGCTAAATCTTGATTACAAAGATGAGATGTATATGTGGGCCTAATAAAGTATTATTCGCTGTAAAGTGCACGGTAGGTTACCTTGTGGGGACACAGTTCGTATCACTTCTCACTTTGTGTCCCCACCCGAAGGACACAATACAAGTTGACATATTATGTGCCGTAAACATTCAATAAGATTTATATCATATCATATATCAATTTTTAGTCAATTGACTTTTTGTACTAAATTTGCTCATTATCAATAATAAAGTTCATAAAACAGAAAAAATATATAAGATTTTCCAATGTAAGACTGCTTTTGCTCTAAATATCCAGCAAGCATGTTTTAAGAGTGGTATCTAAGGCCAGGTAAAGTTAATAATAGTTTCACAACCCCTCCTACATTTTAGAGACTCCTTAAATCTAAACAGTCCATTCTGCAGCTGTTTACCGTACAAAAGTAAGCTATAATGCTTCTAATATTGACATAACAAATCATTTCTCCATAAAAAACATTGAAGCCCTTTCACAAACTACAAAAAATAAAAAACCAGGATGTGGAGGTACCATTTTGACACCGAAAAGTACCTCCAAATTAAGGACTGATAGTTGGTATGTAGGATATAATTTATAGCTGTTTTCACTAGAAGTCACTTACTGTACTTTTCAACAAATATATCTCCCTGCACTTATCATCCTAACTTATAGTTGAATATTATGTATGATTATAAAAAACAAAAACAAGTTATTTTTCTTTTCGATATTATTACAAATAATATTTCATAGGAGATTACCAATTATAAGCGTAATTAATTCTAATTATCAATAAATTATATGAAAAATAAACAACTTGTCAATGTGGTTGATGCTAACAATTCTATCAAATATTAAAACATAATGTACAGTGTAACAATGATGTATATACATATACAATTGCACTAGCCTTAGTGACAGACACGTATGTACAAAAATAGTATTTAATTTTTACAAACAAAGGTAACCTTTGACCCAGTTTATACCTTGATCAATCAAGAAAAAAAGTGAAAAAATTGGACACGATGATTAATACAGTTTTAATAGTACAATAATGATGTAATTAAAGTAATTTTAATATCATTATTATTAAAATAATTCATCCATCCATCTTCTTGTTACGACGAGGTGTACGAATGAAAAGTACGCTTTTAGCTAGTTCTTTTCGAGTGCCTGAGTTTTTTTTTCATATGTACACAATTATAAAAATGTACAGAATAATATACAGCTGTATAGTATGCTTTTACAACTGTTAACAAAATTGTTAACATAAATCTTACCTTATAAAAATAATGATATTTAGATTACAAAATGAATCATTAGTATATTATATTGATATGTTGGTTTCATTAGAAAAAGTTAACTATTATAAATTTCATATTCCTTTATGAGTAATATTAATAAAACAAATGGGCCTATATTGGTTTTATCTATTTTACAAATATTGAAAAATGAATTTTACTTAAGAGAAAGTTTGTCAATGTAGGAAATAGAAATATGACTTGTTGGGATAATCAAAGTGTTAAGAACTGGGCATTCTGGGAAATATTTATTTGAATATGAGTGGTATACTCAATGCACCAATTTTATATAATCTTAATATATGTATATTTTCAAACTTGCTACAGCGAATTACTTTGAAAAACTATTTTTGAAATTTTGAGACAAGTTTAATATTGATATGAAATAGAAAATCAAATTTAAATGGAAACAAAAGTACATCCCCCTCTATTAGTTTACACATGAAATGTATAGAATTCTAATTTTGGAAATGAAAGAAGTGACTTTAATTTTGGAAATGAAAGAAGTGACTTAAAGAGAAGCGACAAGTTAGCTAGGCACTATGGTTTTTCTACAAGTTGGACAATCGGTATCATTTTATCAGTGAACAATGAAGTAATAATAATAATCAATATACAGGTTTCATGAATATACTTTAAATTAATGATAATAAATAGGACTAATGTAAAATTATCAAATTTTCTTAAAAAATAAGAAATGTTTGCCAGAAATTTATCTTCAAAACTAATACTCAATAATTTTTGCAAGGTATTTTTATTTATAATACAACATATTTTTTCTTTTATTTACTTAAAAATAAAAGATTTTTTAAAAGTGTGATTTCAAAAGTAGATTAAAATACTGGCAAGAATTTAGCAGATTGAAAATACACACTGCTGCAGGTAGGTCTATTGTAGACTTTAAGTGAGGGAAACGAATTGAGTCTACAGCTAATAGGTTTGGGGAGTAGATGTATTCTTGAGGCAAAGAGTGTGAGGTTTAAAGTTGTACAATAATTGATATTATTCAGATATGACTGTCTTTAGTTACGGTTCATTTCACATCTAGTAACATTATCAATTGTTAAGCTATTTCTTTTGTTAAATGCATGATTTTGAAATATATTTAGAGAAAAAATGACCTAAACCAACCCACAACTAGTATAAAGATTACAGATGAACATGTGCCTATAAAAAGTAAATAAAAAGTAAACAAAAAGTCAGACCAAAAAAATTTTTCTTGTAACATTGAATTACATTGATTATCTCTAAATGACAAATATTTGGAAACAAAATAGCACCCTCTACTGTTCATAAACCTACTTTTATAATGCAAAAATAATCTAGCGCCCTCTATTTGTCTGGTATACTAGAGAAAATTTAAATAACCTAATGTCAAAAGTGTTGTAATATAGATGTTTGAAGTGTAATTCTGATCGACCAATTAAAAATGGCATCACATGCCACAATATAAATTCATTTAAATTTGGATTTAATAGACAAACTTGTGAATTAAACACCTAAAAGCCACGTCAAGATCCGCTTTCTTGAGTTCGGACATGAGGAACTGTACTGGGACTAGAAAGCGCCACCATAGGCGTTGAATTTTGAATTGCGGTCGGATTTACATAATTTGCATGAGGCTGGTCAGTGTTCTGAGGAACAGATGCCGGTGTAAACAATCGCTCGTGAATATCACGCAGCAACGGTAAGGTAACCTTAGACGGGAATGTGGGCGAGAAGCCCGGTAACGTCGTGTGCATAGTGGCGCGAGGTTGAATCATAAAGGGCAACGTTGAAGCAGGTTGCACTAATGCAGCGTTTGTCGTATTCCATGGCATTCGAAAGTTCTGCATTAATAGCTGATTGGCCGTAGCAGCCATTTGTGAGGCAGGTATTTGTTGCTGGCCTGGGAGAAGCCCAGTCTGTGCTTGATTTATAGGTCTACCTTGCAAAATTTGATTTGCAAATTGCGCAGTATGTTGATTAATTAACTGGTGGGGTTGTACAGATGTGTGTGGTGACATTGTTTGGTCAGCGCTAAATTGTCTTTGTAAGTTCAACATTGTGGCATTAGCTTGATTCAACCCATTGGTTAGTAATGAAGTATCAACCAAGCCATCTTTGCCTGGTGTTGCAGGCGATATCATTGGCCGTGGCACGGTCATCATCCCTGCATTAAACGTCCCTTGCGTCGTAGCTAATGTGCTTTGCGTATTTGGGCTGAAAGAATTCGTAGGAAAAGAGTTTCCAATTTGCATAGTATTGAGTCCGTTGAGGGAGTTTTGTCGCAACGTATCCTCCATTAATCTCGTGGCAGCAGCCTGTAGGTCACTAGGTAGTTCATTCGGGTCACCTTGATTCATTGATTCCTCTTGACTTGAGTTACTGTCCTGATCCGACATCATAGCGAATGAGAACTGATCAAGAGAAGCTTTAGCGTTGCTCACGTCGTTGGAGGCTTGAAGAAGAGCCCGCTCCAGTTCTTCTTGTTCTTCTGTGGTTGGCAAAAAATCACCATTTTTACCTAAGAAAAAAATGATAAGCTTTTATAAGCTAGCTTGCCAACCAACTCATTACCATCAAGCAAGTTAAGGAAATTTGGATAATTCCACTACGCACCCAAGGCAGCCAGCAGTTACCCAGATGAATGACATGGACCAGTACACCGGGTTAACTCTACCCTACTGTTGAGAAGGATACACTTGGGTTTTTTTTAAGTGCACACGAGCCAGACATGTACACAGGTTCTCCAGTTTTAAGTCTTTTCTGGAGAAGACTTGGTCGGGGAGGTTTAGGGCCACTCCGCCTTAACTACTAATCTACTCATCACCCACATTTAAACATCACCCAGTTATGTCTTTAACAATAATGCAGTATCTACAAACCTCCAAACATTTTGACTCCAAATATATCAGTCAGATCATCTGCCTGAAGAGGTAACAAATTGGCAATATCGTTGTTTTCCAACACATCATCCTTGTCATCTCCATCAATCTGAAGGTCGGATGTATCGATCGGTAAGCCAGCATGGGCATCAAGATTAAAAGAGATATCACTGGCATCTATGCCATCGATACCATCAGGTGCTGGGCTTAGTTGAGATGTATCTATGCCAAGGTTTAAAGATGATAGCATCTCAAAACCTAGAGGTTCTATTCAAAGAAAAATTCAAGAAAATATAAGAAAAGACAGACAATAAGTATCATGCCCCATGAGGCACAGAAATTATGCAATTATCATTTGTGGAGAGGGGTGTTCAATGAAAATTTCTACTTTTCGCCCTTCGAGGAGAAAGGGCTATTGTCGGTTAATCCAGGTAAGCTAGGCACGAAATAGACTATGAAATTTTAAAACAATTTCAGAACATCAACCACAGTGCTACTACAACAGTCAACTCACTGGAAACCAGACACTCTCAAAAACCTATTTTCTTTAAGTTCAAAGTGTTTAAATTCTTTTTCACCATTCAAACACATTCATGATATGCTTAAAAATATGATAGTGATATGACATCATCATGTCCATATATGGGTGCATCACATTTTGTTGTCACATAAAGTTTGATAGAGTAGACAGGTCTTTAGGTATCTAATCTTATTAGCATTCTAAATGTTGTTATGGTATGTCACCAACCTAATGGAGGTACAGGTTTCTGTGGACGGGCTGCTTTCGGTTGCTTCTTTTTCTTCTTCTTAAAAGGTCTTGTTAAGGCAGACGGCTTTGTCTTCTTCCTTGGTCTACGTGGTTTAGGTTGGCATTTCTGAAAAGATGACCAATTTATCAATTTATAGAGGTTCATTAAAACAGTGACAAGTGACTTGGTCAGTTGCATGAACAATATAAAGTAGATTCCCTTCTTTAGGACAAACATATTGAGGGATAATTTCCCTTAAAATAGGGGACACCTCTATTAAGGGAACAATTTATTGGGGCGCTGTTGGTCCTGAAAGTGTCCTCTCAATAGACTCAATTACATGTGTAACCTAAATTACTTTTCGGACTAACCAGACGAACTGTTCGGACTACAAACAATTGAATAAATTTAATTTTTAGGTCAAATTGCATGTATCTTTTTATAATAGTAAAGTCAAATTGGTTAATCAGCTTGCGGCTTATGGAGTAAATAGTAGAGTAGAAATAAGGTTTCACCTCAAAAAAATTGCAACAAAAGGTTTTTCAACGGATTTTGGTAGTATTGAGTGTACTAAATAACAGAAAAAAAGTCTCAAGAATTTCGACCACCGGAAAGTGTTTTTTTTCAAGATGGCCGCCAAAATAGATAAAAAGTTAAAATGTCCATACCTCCTAAACTACTTGGTCTATTGATATGATTTTGGTACCAACATACTCAGAACATACATATTTATATTCGCTATAATAGAACATTTTGGCCAAAAATGACCGGAAATACCATTTCTGACAATTTGACCTTTGACCTTGATATGTTGTATCTTGGTAACAACTGACCGTAGGGAAACAAATGATGGCTCAAATTGTTCAGAATGTACATATTTACATTTATTGTAATGAGACATTTTGTCAAAAAATGGTTGGAAGTAAAGGTTATTGACCTTTAACTTTATCTGTGTATAATTTCCATATCTCGGCAACTATGTGTGGTAGAGATTTAAAATTGGGCTCTAAATACTGAGAATATACTTATTTATATTTACTCTAATGAAACAGTTTGACAAAAAATGACCAGAAACGACATGTTTGACCATTGACCTTGATATGCTATATTTCGATAATGACTGACTGAGATACACCATTTATGGCTCAATTTGTTCAGAATATAATTATTTTTTATTTCGTATAATGGTCTAATCTACTTATGAAATAGAGAGCTTTCCTGGGAATCAAATAACTGTAATATTTATAAAGACCTTCAGAATATGAGTTCAAGTTCAAATTGTTCAGAACATACTGTATACAATCTTAATAATAATAGTAAATAAAAAACCGAAAAGTAAACAAAAACAAATATAATAATAACTTTTAAATTTCTAATTATGGTATAGCAGCAATTGATTAGATATTGTGCATGTATTTAGTACGGCATCTTAAACAACTGTTCCAACTTCGTCTTCATCATCGCCATCAATCTCTCTATCTACGTTGTTCCATTCTTCTAGTTGACACACTCCCCAAACTGAAGTACATGCCAATCCATAGCTTCTACAACTGCAACATACATCCAGTAGTTACAATGGATGATTTTATATCCTAAAACAGATTTCAATCTGGTTACATTAATCACTCTAGTAGGCCCCTTTGTCTAATCTGAAGTACATTTCTCGGTTTGTTGTATTTACATGATACAGTAAAAGTACCAGTAAGTCCGTGTCTTCTCCAATCAAAGTTACTGTATTATGTTCAGAGACTTCAACTGTTGCCAGAGCAATGTCAACATCGTTTTTTTTGTTTTTTTTTAAACCATATTTAATGAGGGTGATCCATCCAGCTATTGCTGATCATTAGGGACCCTCAGAGGTTCACAAGACAAACATATACACAAGATGCTCTACGTAAACAAAGTCTTATTACAAGTCTTTGGGAGTGGAGTAATTTGGTCCTTAGAAAAAATCCTGACATGTGACGGGACTTGAACTCAGGACCCTTGGAGTGGTAGCCAAGCATCATAACCATCAAGCCACAACTCCACTCGTTGGCTGCATGTCGTACAGGACATTCTTTTTTCTATAGCTCATATGAAAGCATGTTGATAAATTTGTGTTTGTTCTCATGCTTTGACAGGAATTCTTCTTTCTTTCCATCAAATTCAGTTAGGACAAATCTCTCTAGACGATGTAATGAAATATGAAGTCCGTTTCCACCCTCACTCTTCAAAGCCAAAGACATCTTTAGGAAGGCAAATAAATCAATAAATTGATAGAAAGTAACCTAGAATATGACACTGATGTGTGCCGATAGTTTCACTCAACCGCATCAGAAACTTCAAACTATCGAGGAGTTTGGATTAAAGGCCATGTCTATTCGTTTTGGAGCCAAGTCACTGGATTTCCCAAATAGCTACAGATGCAAGCTGTTTAATAAGAAAGTTGCTGAGGGTAAATAATTTATCAAACCTCAACAACTACTACCACCAACCTCATCTGCTACAAAATGTCACAGTCTTAGAGTATACTATCAAATCATGCAATGGATAAAGAAAGATAATACCATGGATGCTACCAAGTCGGGGAAGTTTTTAATAAAACATTTGTGCCAATAATGACGATTGAAACTGCTGCTTCAGAAGAACTTTTGAAAATCATCCATTGTAACTGTACTACTGGATGTAAAACTGTATGTTGCAGTTGTAGATGCTATGGATTGGCATGTACTTCAGTTTGGGGAGTGTGTCAACTAGAAGAATGGAACAACGTAGATAGAGAGATTGATGACGATGATGAAGACGAAGTTAAAAAAGTTGTTTAGGAAGCCGTACTAAATACATGCACAATATCCAATCAACTGCTGCTATACCGTAATTAGAAATTTAAAATTATTATTATATTTGTTTTTGTTTACTTTTCGGGTTTTTTATTCACTATTATTATTAAGAATGTATACAGTATGTTCTGAACAATTTGAACTTGAACTCATATTCTAAAAGTCTTTATAAATATTACAGTTACCCAGGAAAGCTCTTAATTCCATGGGTAGATTAGACCATTATACGAAATAAAAATAATTATATTCTGAACAAATTGAGCCATAAATAGTATGTCTCAGTCAGTCATTATCGAAATATAGCATATCAAGGTCAATCATCAAAAAATGTCGTTTCTGGTCATTTTTTGTCAAACTGTTTCATTAGAGTAAATATAAATAAGCATATGCTCAGTATTTAGAGCCCAATTTTAAATCTCTACCACACATAGTTGCCGAGATATGGACATTCTACATAGATAAAGGTTAAAGGTCAATAACCTTTACTTCTAACCATTTTTTGACAAAATGTCTCATTACAATAAATGTAAATATGTACATTCTGAACAATTTGAGTCACAATTTGTTTCCCTACGGTCAGTTGTTACCAAGATACAACATATCAAGGTCAAAGGTCAAACATGCAAGAAATAGCATTTCCGGTCATTTTTGGCCAAAATGTTCTATTAGGGCAAATATAAATATGTATGTTCTGAGTATTTTGGTACCAAAATCATATCAATAGACCAAGTAGTTTAGGAGGTATTGACATTTTAACGTTTTATCTATTTTGGCGGCCATCTTGAAAAAAAACCACTTTCCGGTGGTCAAAATTCTTGAGACTTTTTTTCTGTTATTTAGTACACCCAATACTACCAAAATCCGTTGAAAAACCTTTTGTTGCAATTTTTTTGAGGTTGGCCCCTTTTTTTCATTAGTTCTACTCTACTAAAATGAAAAATCCACCTCATGAGTTGGGTTTTTGAAACAGCTGGTTTATCTCAAAATTTACACCACATGCCACCATTACATGTGTAAATTGTAAAGTCTAAACAGGCTATATAAATGCGCAATTACAAAAACGTTTCAAACTAAATATTCAATACTAAGATATCAATTAACATTAGAAACAGCCCAGCAACAAATTTAACAACAATCGTTAGATAATTAAAGTGGTAATCTTACCAAAACACTAGCATGGAAATCACAGAGAACTCTATCATTGTCAATGATAAAGGCAGTATTTGCACACTGTGTATAGTCTGACTGGATGCCTGTACATTGATAAAATATCTGTTGATGTTCATTTTCTATAATATCTGATATAACAGTATAAGGTCACTAACATAGATCATTACATTACTATCCACAAATAATGCATTGGTATTAAGCTCTGTCTACACTATCAAAATAGTTTGACAAAAAAATGTGATGTGTCCAAATATGGTAGTGATATATATAATATATAAAAATTTAATCTGTAACTCTTACAGAGTGTTCTAGATGGCATGTAATAAATAAATGCAGATTCAAAATAAGCGGGCCTTTGAGTTGTTAATGAAGGCTTGTCTGACCATTCCAACATTATCGAGAACCTGTTTGAATAACGTGTTCGTATTTCTACCACGCTTAAATGTGATATGACATCATCATGTCCATATTTGGGCACATCCCATTTTTTTGTCACATAAAGTTTGATAGTGTAGACAAGGTTTAGGGTTTTGTATAACACCAGGTAATGGCTACTGTAACAATGTCAGTAAAAAGGATTAATTTACATGACTATAATAAGATGTTTGATACTGTTAAAAAACAAAAAGGGTTGAACATAGATAATGTGTGATTGTGCTTATCTGCAACATATTATTAAAATAAAATAATACAACAGAAAAAGGATACGGTTGAAGCAATGTGTTGCAAAAGGCATGCTCTTTGCTCCACACTCTTTGCCATCTTCATCTTTAAAACAACAATCAGGGGCGTGACAAACTTTCCGATGCTTTTCTCTGTTTAAAAAAACAAAACACATTAACAATTACTCACTATTAAATATACATACAAACAGTTAACAGTATACAGTATAGTGTAGTGAACTGGGAATATGATGTCTTAATTCATTAATGAATTGTAGGGGTGTATTCTATTGATAAATATATTTTTTAATTGTAACTAAATTTATTTTTATGAGGCTAAAACATTTGTATCATAGATACTTTATCTAAAGCTCTGTCTACACTATCAAACTAGTTTGACAAAAAAAGAGTGATGTGCCCAAATATTGTAGTGATATGCTTCAATATGGTAGTGTTATGACATCATCATGTCCACATCACATTTTTTTGTCACATATTAAGTTTGAAAGTGTGGACAGAGCTTTAAATATTGTAGATCTTCATCTAATATTCAACGAATCACATGTTTCTTTTCAGCTTTTTGTTCCAATAACAAGGATCTTTCATTACAAATATTTTGAAAAACATACCGTCTAGGTAATTGGTTTTTGATTTCTAGAAGTAACTTTGTCGTTGATGCTACGTGTTGCCTGGTGGCTTCTGATAGAGCTAAGCATGATGCACGCTCCGACGCTTGTTCACGCTTCGACGACTCTGACCTCAACGCTAACAGACAGTTCTTACGAACATGAGATTTAAGTTGTTTTAAATAATCACTACGAGATATTTCAGTGCTACTTCTGAAAGGGAAATTAAGAGTTAAATGCAATCACTTAGAAAGTGTATTACAAAAATTTATTTAAATAATCACGAAGAGATATTTCAGTGCTACCTCTAGAAGGGAAAAAAGAGTTACATGCAATAAATTAGAGAGTGTATTACAAAAATTAAACATACATGATGGTTACAGTACTAATAGTAGTACGTATAAATGACTACTTAATGTTATAAATAGATAAATATATCATAATTGTGACTGTGAAACCATGGAGGTATACATCTATGGTAAAACAAACAAATAATAATAATGTAGTTTTAGCCTTTCTTTCAATGTGTTGTTCATTTATGTGTAATAGACGATGCTTCCTATTGTGGAACTTGTTTTTGTAAGTTGGATAAATTCTTGGCAACAGTATTATTTTAAAATTACATAAAAACAAAACATTGGCAAATACAGAGTTATACAGTATCTAAATAAAATACTGTACAAACACTCAATCTGTCTACATAGCTATCTCCAATTTCTTTTCCTATTTAATTATAGCATCTTCGCATACAGTATATAACACAATACTCAAGGTCACAATCATAAAGTACATACATAGTGTGTAAAATATATTATTACTATTTATCCTAAAATTAACCCGAACAAAAGGTCTACTGTCCTTTCTGCTGCAGTATTAGCACACTTACAGGAAGTTTGAGTCCATTACAAGCCAGTCCTTTGAAATTTGATTTTTATAATATGATTATATATTCATTTCATTTATTTCGTTTTTTATAAATAATAACAAAATCACAAGGTACAGAATTGCTACATACTTTTTTGTTTCTTCATCAGATGGTGAGAAAGATGTCCTATGACAAACAGGAATTTGGTTACTTTCTTTTTCACTATCTTCATCTTCAGAGTCTTCTAAACCTAAACAATTTTTAATAACGTGTTATTGGAGAATAATGTACAAAATAAATACTATTAAAAAATGAAACAATAATTGTTACAAAATTTATCAAATGTATGATGTAATTGTGAATGTTTTGTTTGTTTTACCATGTTTCTGTCGGGGAAAACAATTTTTCCATCTACACATTTTGTATGGAACAAATAAAGATGTGATTTGATTATGTATTTGGAAGCTAAGAAATTATGATATTATTACATTTTGATTTAAAACTACATGTTCCAATGGATACAGTAACTTTAGAAACTATTGCTCTGTCTACACTATCAAACTTTATGTGACGAAAAAATGTGATCTGCCCATATATGGACATTATGATGTCATATCACTACCGGAACCATATTTGGGCAAATCACACTTCTTTTGTCAAACTAGTGTAGAGCTTAAATCTGTACAACTAGTTTCAAACATGCAAAACAAATTAACTCCAACAATAGAAAATAGCTCCTTTACAGAGTCAGGAAGTTCACACATAAAACATGCATGGGATATCCTATTGTTCACTGTAGTAGAAATTAAACTGTTTAATAAATAATATTAATATCACATTAACAGTGTGTAAAGCTTTGTTTACACTATCTAACTAGTGTGTGATGTGCCCAAATATGGTAGTGATATGACATCATCATGTCCATATAATGGGCACATCACATTTGTTTTGTCACATAAAGTCTAGACAGAGCTTAAACTTAGTTTTAATCTGATAGACTGTGTCTTGTTCATTTGTTACTATCTAGAGAAAGGTAACAACAATAAGTGATGCTACCATAATGATTTATAGTAGAAAATGCAGTACAAAACTATGTTTCTAATCAGACATCAGATGCTATTCAAACAAATTCCCTGGTAATGTATACGAATTCATCTTACCTAACGGAAATAGATCTAGATTCCGATGCTCTTCCGCTCGGTATAAATCCTTTAATTTATCAACTTCTTCAATGTCCGTTTTCTCAATAAAAACCTGCCTTGGTCGTTTTGGTCTTGCTTGTAATATTGGCACATTGGGTGGCAGATAGGGAGGTGGAATATGGAATGGTTTACTATTAGAATTAAGCCCTTTACCATCTGCTGTAGAGCAACTACTGCTAACGTTAGTTCTTGAATTAGAATTTGAATTTTCCTGAAACGTTCTAAAAGGGGGTAAAGTTTCAAGCTGAGCTGCCGGGAAAGGTGAACATTTTGGTGGTTGTTTTAATTTTTTCGCTCGTTCTAAAATCTGTTTTTGTCTTTGTAAATGCAGACGGACTTTATTCTGTTCCAGTTTATCGTAAAAATTGTCCCGAGTTTTGCTTTGTCCGAGCGATTTACTAATTTTCGATTTCGACTTTGGTTTGCTCTGAGTGTCCGAGCTACTGCCAGCATGATTATCAACATGGTGGTCAATTATTTTCTTTGGAGGAAGCGAAAGAAGATGAGCTACGATTGAATTAACGTGAGAAGCAGCTTCGGGCGATGAGAAATTGTTAATTTTTTCCTCCTGCATCTTTTGTTGGTTAATGATGCTTTCAATAAGGTCCATGTCGCCAATGTTGCTGGCAACTGAGTTATTGAGATAAGAGGGTAATTCATCTTTTGTATCCTTATTGTCCCCATTTTTACTATTTGCTTCTGTATTTTTCTTTTGTTTTGTTCGTTTTGGTACAAGTCCCAAAACTTGCATGTGACTGTTGCAGTATCTGAAATTAAATAAAATCAAAATCAATCAAATCAATGATTGTATTTGCTGATTACAATAATAATAATAACACGTTATTTCATTTTTTAACAGCGCCACAAACATGAATACATGTAATCTCATTCTCTAGATAGGGACATTCACAAACACACATTACAGGTAACGGTAGTAGGAAATTTTGTTTGATGACATCACAAAAAAGATACCAACCTCTCTATGAGCATACAAATATACATTTACTCCATCCCTTATTCATTGTACAGTACAATGAACAGGAGTGTACAGTACAATGAATAGGAGTGTACAGTATGTTATTTTCACATATTTGTAAAGACACTTTGTACACTGAAAATGGCAGTACTCCATCTGTCATTTATTACTGTGGTGGATCACCATGTTTACATGCAGTACAAACAGAGAGATCCAACCCACACTTCCACTTTAAATCTCTGTCTACACTATCAAACTTTATGTGACAAAAAATGAGATGTGCCCATATATGGACATTATGATATATCACTACCATAGTTGGACATATCACCACCATATTTGGGAACATCACACTTTTTTTGTCAAACTAGTTTGATAGTGTAGAGTTTTAGGATGGGATTGAAATGTGAAATGTTGTAGCCATACACCAAACTGTACACAAAGGTATAAAATAAAGCATTGAGGCAACAACTCACTTTCTTTCTTGGTCTTCCGGTATAGGATTAGTGCATCGTAAATTGTTGTATTTGGCGACAAATTCACATTGCTTGAATGGCGCAGACTTGTCTTCTAACACGTGGCGTATGCAAAAAGCAAAGCCCTTTAATCGTCTTTGTTTACATAATTTGTTACTGTATGAGCAGAGTGGTTTGTTGTCAACGTCGGAATAGTGTATGTGCTTTCCCTCATACATTACTCTCTAAGGGAGCAACACCATTAGCTACACAAGAACAAACAAAGTTTGCTAATTGTCAGTAAAAAAACACACATGAGTTAATATCAAAGCTAATTCACCAGAAATTGTAATGCTACAAATTGCACTCCTCAACATATTCATGGGTGCTATGTATTAGGTCTCCTGTTTAATATCTTGGTACGTAGAAGAGGTTTGCCAAATTTAAGTGGCCTGTAAATGGCACACCACAGGTGCGATTTAGGTGTGTACAGGTAAGTGATCGCACTCCCACGTCTAAAAAAGGCCCGATTTAGCATTAAATAGTGCTAATTCATTTACAGTACCAGAATTTACAGAATTCCAAACAGTATTGTTAATCTTGTTTAAAAATGTTAATTTAAATCAGATTCCCTTATCTATTTTATGAATGTCATCTCAAGGGCCATTGGATCAAGTAAAAATAATTATGTTATGCACATTTTAAAAAATTTGTTGGGGGTTTTCAGTACAGTGTAGGCCTAGTAGTATCAACTGGAAACGCTACAAAATGTTCTAATACAGTAGGTTAAGGTCTTCACTTGGGTGAGCACTCAAATTTAAGGGTATTTAAATATTGTTGTTTCGATTCAGCAAAAAAGTAACAAATTCAGGAATTGATGAAAACAAAAATTATTTAAAAAAAAATGATTTTTAATTAAAAAGATGCAAAATGCATACTGCAGTTTATTCTGGCATGAAATAGTACTACCCTGTAGGCCTATATGGTTAGTATTAATTAAACTACCACTGAAGCTACAGTATTATTCAATTATATGAAATAATGATGCGTTTAATATTATAAATATATTATTTAATGAAAGTAAACCAGTCTTTCTATATTAAAATTAAATAATCTGTATTTTTTTTATCCAAAAGCTTCTGTTGCTAAACAACAAATTATATTTGCCGAATTGCGAGATAAATGTATCTAACATAATTTATTATCACAAAATAATCCTAGTTATTTAAAGAACTATAATCGTCAGTTCTATAAGAAATTGTGCACTAAGAAATTTGAATTTAGTTTTATTAAAACACACCTTTTTAGGCCCGCCAGTATCCTACTATAACACACGACGATCAAAAATCTAACTCCCGCGGTCAAAGACCGCGTCGAGGAGGGCGGGCCTCACGAATTATGTTGCTTCGATTTTGAGTCGCCAGTGAAAGAAGGCCTGATGATTTTGTCTTATTTTATGTTTTTTTAATACCCAATAATCTATATATAAACAAATATAGTTTCTTGAATCATCTATCAAACAAAATATACATAATGTGTTTTATAAGATTTAATAAATTACCCATAAAAGAGAATTTAAAAAACAAACAATTTACAAAAATATTCAAACCTGAAAACATTCGTAAAGTATATTTTTCTACAAAGTAATTACATTTTCCAAAAATATATATCCATTAACCTATGCCAGAATCACCTACCGTATTATGATTATTTGAATTCTCAAACATTAACGCAAAATTCGAAAGGGAAATGATCCCATGAAATCCATATCAAAGATGGCTGCCGTTTTGCGTGATAAAAGGTTATTGCTGTTCCTACGCCCCGTTTTCTCTAGCGGTGTGTGACAACCGCGTGGCCTTTATCGGCAGCGCGCTGAAGCCGCCCTACCACGGTGTGTTTAGGCTCTAGGAATAACAAAATGACTAATCGACCTAATTGTTTTTCATTAAATCGTCTAAATAATATGATGTTAGTGCTGTTCCTAGCTAATTTCTCTTTAATCATACATTAAACTATATTCAGTACAGTCGAAATAAAGTAGTTCGAAGGCATGAGCGAGCAAACTCGACATTGCCCAAAGCAGCTGGTTTTACAACGCGGGAAGGCGTGCCATTTTGAAAGCATATGATAGGGAGAGTACCATATAGTTTACACCAATTTATTATTATTTATACGTATTAAATATGCTTTTAGTTATATTAAATGTGTTTTTAGATATATTTTCCTTGGTATGCTATAATGGAAAATGAATTTGACAGCACAGGCTTTTCAAAATACATCATTTAAAATCGCTAAGCCATACTTGAATCGTTCGAACTTGTTTGGACGAGAACACCGATGAAGTCAGCGGTATATTTGCACATTGTTTTACACTGTATACCTTTACCATATACATGTTAGTTTTTTATAACTGAAGTATTAATCTATATTATGACATACTGTAAAATTATATTTTTATTATTTTATTTTATTAATTAGTTATTGAGTGATAAATTATGCTGTTTTGGTTTTGTACAGTGTTTATTTGACAGTACGATCCCTGTATTTGTATTCAGCCAATAGAAGCATTCTTTAGATACTTGTAATTTTCAAACAGCCAATTGTAAAGAGGGTCTTATATGTGTGAATGGATCCCATTGGATATTGGTTTAAAGACCTCTACCGAAGCCATGTGATTATACTAGTGTATACAAACTTACGTTTTGGCATTGACAGATAGGGTACACCGACAGATAGATAATCCAATTGTTTTCTTCGTTTCCTCTCAGTAATATCTCATTTGCATGCGTTTCACTATTTTTTTTTCTACCAAAATCTTTTATAAATACATAATATAATAAACCGTCTAATAAATAAGCGTAGTGGTCTATGTATTTTTCATGCTTGTTGTAAAAGAAAAATAAAAAAAAAACTTTTTTTGCCATTGAAAGGTGATGTTTATTTAATCCAGTTATTTTTCCAGTGTGCCCATTTTGAAAATTATTGAGAAACAGTTATTTTTGTAAGAATTATCCATTTATAAGCTTCAAATTTTCATATTCTTTTGTTATTCACCGTCACACAATAAAAGAAAAAAGATATTTTACACTGATAGGCCTAGTAGAATTTTAATATTATTTTTAATTTCTATATTGTAGATTGTAGTTTGGAATTGTATTGAGATTATAAATGAATATCAAATTTTAATTGAAAAAAAAAAAAGAATAATTTCACCAAGAAGTAATTTTAAGTTGATGACAATTTTGCACCATGAGAAACAAAGCATACGTCGGCATGTACTGCTTCATTCCGCTCCAATTGTGATAGCTTCCTTAAACTACCCCAATTTCAGTGTATAGATTACAAACTTTAAAGCAGTTGGTTGAACTTTAATCAAGTAAATTAATTAATTAAGCAAACATTTGTATGTTTTTATTTTGATTTTGGAAAAAATGTCGATGATTAATTGATTGATATAAAAAAAAAACAAAAAGAAAACAATTGCAATTTTTTTAACTCAAGTCTAAAAATAACCATAATTAAAGGTCATTGCACTTTATTCAAAGATTTGACATTTTAATTTGAACCAAATAATTGAAACAAATATATTAGAAAAGTATTCATTTTTAATAACTTCTACCTTTCGCACATTTTTATATTAAAGATGTATTGTTCCCCAAAAACATGAAAAATGAAGATTTAATAATAAAATCAGACTTTAAATAGGCCATTTTACAGTTTTAATAAAGTTATTCACTTCTGGAGAAAAAAAACCCAAAAAATAATTATTTCACTTATAAAATTACATAAGAAACGTTTAATTTCAACCAAAAACCAGTATTATTCAGTTATAATAATTTTATTTTTTTTGATCTATTTTTTGGTCAAAGTGAATAACTATTATGTAAAATTAAAATGGCATATTCAACAAAAAAATTGTAGGGGGACAATTATATCTTTAATAATTAATATCGAAAAATGAAAATTGTAATACTGTAATCTACAATAGTATCAAAAACATTATGAAAACAATTTATAGGAAGATAAATTAAAAAGTGACCTTTATCATATTGTACTTTGCATGACAAATATCCCCCATCCTCAAAAAAAAATTAAATTAATAATTTGGATTATACTTATTAGTTATTCTAAAGCTCTGTTTACACTATCAAACTTTATGTGATGTGCCCTTATATGGACATGATGATGTCATATCACTACCATATCTAAGCATGGAACTATCTTATATTATAGTTCCATGATTTAAGCATATCACTACCATATTTGGGCACATCACACTTTTTTTTTGTCAAACTAGTTTGATAGTGTAAAGCTTAATAGTAATATATCTAATAATATATTTTGGCAAGAATTATAAAACATACCAGAGACATATAATATAGTATATTAGTCTGAACATACTATTAATAAAATAAGACATAATTACTGTATGTAAATAATTAAAAATAACAATTTCACTAATCTATAAAACAAAATCAGTAATTTGTTGTGTAATAAAATATTAATCATATATGTACTACTGTTGCTTATATTTCAAATTGGACCCAGGGCCAAAAGGGAGAACAGTGTCTTAGACTGACATGGGCCACTATATTGGTATTGTGTATAAATACTGAATTACAGTACATTCAATTTATCTATATTTATTTACATTAGGTATCAAATTGCTGGAATTACAAAATATGATATGGCCAAGTCACATCAGTAAAGCATTTTAAAACAAACATTCATCACAGTACACAGAGTGCTGCCCATAAACATGATTGAGGTCAAACATTGAGGTCAGTCATTAAGGTAAAATATTGAGGTCAAATATCGCCAAAGTTACATTTATTGTAGCAATCCATTTCAAAGGAAACACAGCACTCAAAACATTTAACATTATCATGTGCCGCTGATACAAAAGCGTTTGTTTATCTTTTACAAAGCTTAGGAAGAAATAAATGTATATTTTTGGAAAGAAACGCATAGAATACAAAGATAAACATCCCTAAAACTAAATCACAAAGAATGGAAAAGAAAAGGCACCCAAATTAGGACTAATTCGAGTTTTTATTTGTAGGATAATTTTAATCTACTTGTCCGTTGGTAGGTTAAAATGCCAGCCTAACACTTGTCTATCAAATCCACATGTAAACAGGTTTATGTTGGATGTTTCCTCATTCCAGGCTGTACAAGACACCATACGGTGATGACCCTACAGTGGACAAAAGAATGCAAAATATATTTAAACATTTATTATAGAGGGTAATCATCTTAAAGATGGATTGTCATGATTTATAAAATCATACTTTGAATAGGCCATTTTGCAGTTTTAATGAAATTATTCACTTCTGTAAGAAAAAATAGATAAATAAAAATTATTTCACTTATAAAAAGACAAAAAAAAACTTTGGTTAAAGATGTATTTTTTATATGACATTATAAAGGCATATAAAAAAAAATTTTTAGGTGGACAATATATCTTTAATGTTAACCAAAGACTATTGTCTAACAGATAATTTGACTATTTTTTGCTTTAAATTACAGTTTCTCGGGTAATTAATTTTTTTTTTGGATCCAATTTTTGGTCAAAGTGAATAACTATTATGCGACATTAAAATGGCATATTCAACAAAAATATTTTAAAAAAAAATTATTTTCAGGGACTATATATCTTTAAACTTTATTTACGGAAGGTAATTCTCTAGAATATGCTTTTCTAGTTTCAGTATGATTGAACATTGTATGGGAACAACATTAAATTCTCAGTTTATGCTATATTATACTTGTACCTGTCTGTTGCTTCTTGGTAATCGGCCAATCCTTACGCCGTTTAAATCGTACAATCGGATGTGTCGGTTGTCATGGGGAATTGCTATCACATGACTCGTAGGTGAAATTGATAATCTAGGAAAAAACACGAAATAAAAATAAATACAATTTGTACACAGACTTTGATAATTAATATAGTAGATTTGAGTGAGAAGCAAAGAAGTTATATTAATTGACTAGAGAGTGAACTCCAATGTACAATACCTCTCTATTTTAATTATATCTCTATGGTGAGTACTTACTTATTGACAATCAAAGACGTTATAAAATTGACTAGAGAGCGAACTGCAATGTACAACACCTCTCTAGAATTTAATTATCATCTCTATGAGTACTTACTTATTGACGGCAGAGTCTGTTCTTATCATGGCAATAGGTGTCCTCATATTTTTCAAATCCCACACTTTTACAGATCTATCATCTGATCCACTTACTACTTTATCATTTGGCGCAAACGATGCTGAAGTAACAGCGCTGCACAGAAACAAGTGTATTATTATTATTAGCAATGATGGATATATTGAATAGGTCTAAAAGTTACCTATTCAAAGTCTGATTTAATTAATCTTCATTTTTCATGTTTTTTGGGGACAATACATCTTAAAATGTCTAGGTTCGTATTGAGATAATTCCTTTGCATCTCAAATGAAGCTACTGTGGGATTGGAACAGCGCCCCCTACCCCCTTCCCTTTGAATCCTTATCCAAATAGAATCGTTCCACCACCGGAATGGTGCCATCAAACCTGTTCCTGTGGCTCTAGGTTGCAGTATCTCTATTTTAACAGCTTGGCAGCTCAACTATTTATTTCAATTAATGTCTTTTCAAATTCATGGCAAAAGTAAATTCATTTATAAATTCAAATAATGATATACCTACTCTGTATGACCTTGAAACACGTTGACAGAGTGAATGCTGCGGTCTCTAAAGTCCCACAATCGGAATGTTGTGTCTGTTGACGAGGTAACAACCAGTCTCTGACTTGGATGAGTTGAACAATGAGTGAGGTCTTGATCATGGCCTGAAAGCACCAACAATAATTTAATAACAAATCTGTCTAATGAAAAACTGGACACTTGCGAGTGAGTGGCCAAGCGGTTAAGACAGTGGAACCGTAATTACGTAGCCATAACATAGGCAAGGGTTTGAGGCTCACTCAGTTCTGGTGGTAGAATGAGTCTTCTCGGATAAGGACTATAAACCGTAGGTCCAGTGTACACATCTGGCTCATGTGCACTTTAAAGAACCTAGTACATCTTTCAAGACGAGTAGGGGGTTACCCCGGTGTACTAGTACATCACAGCCACTAATCATAACTGGGCCCTCTGGGAGACCAGTCTTTGACTGAAGAGGTTACCCATTATAAACAATAACAAACAACAAATAATAACAAACAAACTCTACGAAAATTAAACTTTTTTTGAGGTTCAAAAGAATTTTTAACATTTACCTGTTAGTGATTGTATTGTGGTTGATTTTTCGACATCATAAATATTAGCTGACCTATCCCATGATGCAGTTACGATCTGTTTGCCTCCCGCTATCCAGTCCGCTGCAATGACAACCCCAGTGTGCTCTCCGATGACACACTGCGCTGTCTTTACATATATGATGTTCTCACTGTCACCTAAATTTAAAAAATTGTTTATTTACTTCCTACAGCTTTCAAATGGAGCCGGGGGAAACAAAACATTTAATATTACAGACTGCTTAAAGAGGAATGCCTCAATCTTCTCAAAAACAGTATCTATTATATATCTACTTACTGCAGTAGTAATAAGAAAGAAGCAAGCATCAATTAAAGATACAGTATGAAACTTGCTGTAGTGCATTTTTTTTAAATATATTCTTTATACTGGGTATCCTCTTCAGTAAAAATAACTGTTTTTCCCAGAGGGCCCAGTACACAAATCACAATCACAGTAAAATAACAAAACAATGTAAAAAAAACAACAATACAAAGAACTATAAAATAAAGAATAAAATACCACCCCACCCACCTCACATTACAAATAATTATTAATAATTAAGAAGTAAACTAATTGAATATAAATAAGTCCATCAAAATCATAAGTTGTTTGTTGTTGGATAAAAACATACCATCTTGGTCTTCTTTATCTGACCCATCCAGGTCATCTCCACTCGATGGATTTGACCTCTGTAAATAAAATAACATAATATATATATATATGTTCTATATGATCGTGAGAGATCGAGGGTCGAATCCAACTCTCACCGCATTGCTTGTATCCTTAGGCAAGATACTTTACTAACATTTGCCTCTCTCCACCCAGGTGTATAAATGGGAACCCGGTTAGATCAAGACACAACTTTGCACTGATTACTAGCTGCATTATGGGAGTATGTTTCCATACGCGTTTGGTCCAAAAAATGACTGGGGTAATAATGTTCAGCGCTTAGAGGTTTCACAATATTAGGCACTATATAAATCCAGGATATTATATTATTATTATTATTAATACATAGCAATGAAATTAACATAATAAATAAATGTAACATGAGAGAACTAGAACATCTAGTTCCTAGAAAAAATGATTATTTGGGTATATTTACATTTCCTTCTGATATTTGAGATGCAACAGGTAGGCTAACTGTAGACTTCCATACATGAGCTGTGCTATCACCAGAAGCTATAAACAAAATGTTCTAAAGATTAGCCTCTAGTAAATTCATACTTGATTTAATTGTTTTTGTTTGTATCTGTTTTTGTATATCTCAGAGCATGGACATATAAATAATTTATAGGTCCATGCTCAGAGCAAACATAATTTCTATGTCTAATTTATATGCAAATTCACATTCATTCAATTCAATTCAATTAATGAAAACTTTAACAATAAACAATATAAACAAATAAAGATGTTATGAAATTGGATCAAACTTAGAGGCCAAGGCCTGTCTCAGAAAGACCCAACAAACTAATTCTTAAGAAAGATAGATTAACCCCAGATTGATTTGATTGTTTAATTATTTATAGTAATCCCAAAATTAGGTCTGAGCTGTGATACTGTTGTTGGTCAAAACACTGGACACCGCTGACCATCAACGATATCTATATTGACCACTTACGTACCTGTTAGGACAAGTGGTTCTTTAGGATGAAACCTTATTGAATTTACAGATCCACTATGGCCAACGTATTGTAACAGACATGTTCCTGTTTCTATACTCCAAAGGCGAGCTGACCGATCTAAAAATGAAATATGTATATGTAGTTTTAAAATTATTATACAAAACAATGTTAAGACACTATAGATAATAATTGTATAGAGTAAGTCAGTTTTCATTATTTATTGCATTTGTATATTTATTCAATTTATAATTGCAATACACTGCAAGAATTTTAAATTGATATAGATGAGGTAATTTAAATAAAAAATAACGTTTTGTTATTGCACACATGTCTCTAAAATACAATGATACCAATTAATGTGTTTTATTCTATATATTATATTCACACAGTTACAATTTAAAGAAATCTACACAAAAAAAAGAAAACTAAACTACCTACCGGCCGAGGCTGTTCCAAGAACTGGATTCTCCCCCTTTGACACGCTCACCTCCCATACCCCATCTTGGTGACCTTTGTATGACCTTACAAGTTGACCTAATGACGTACTACTTGGACCTTTGAAGCTAAATACATTCTACAAACAAAAATTTATTTATCAAAATTTATTCCAAAACTAACATATTATTTCAACAATCTTTTAAGTTTAATCCTAAATTATGGCATACTGTTAGTATTAATAATAGCAACAAAAAACAATTAGAACATTTTAATCTAGTGTTTTTTAATCTGGTTTCTATGGTGATATCTAGGTCAGTAGCATAACAGGTGGTTTACAAGTTATTATTTACCTTTCCAGATGCAACCCTCGATTTAGGACGAATTAATTGACTAATCTGATTGGATGCTGAAAAATATAAAATAAGAACATTGTTGAATACAACACACAAACATTTGAATAACAAAATTTAATTTTGGACCTAGATTATTAATCTATCAATCAGGCCTGCCAACACTACAGGCTAATGTATTATTAACTGTTACTGCATGAATGACAGCACCCACTTATAAAGTGTATCAAGATTTAATTTAACAGTCTAGAATAAATCATTAAATTTTAATATAATTTGACATTTACGATTGATTTCAATAAGTAAATTTAATCAGAACATAAACATCCAATATGTAATTTATAATTTAACATGTTGTAATAGAATATACAACGCAACAGATTGCATGTTGGTGCAATAGAAATTAATATCATGAAAATCAATACAACAACATAATATAAAGTAATATTAATAAATACATTATGTACACAAAAACCTATTTATTACAAACATGTAGAAATAGTCCTACACAAGAAATCGATGTGAATGAAGTTTATGAGATAGGTCAGTCAGTGATTCACTATTATCACAATCAATCAATGATAGTACAAATGTATTAAATATAACATTTAGGAGACATGATTATAATAAAAACAAGTTTAGTTGTCAGTAGAGATTATTGAAATGTTTACATAGCTGGCCATTGTGTATGTAGTTTGTTTCTTTAATCATAGAGAGATAACAATAACATCATGTGAGTTTATGATGTTTCAGATACTGGGACCAATATGCTGTTTGTATATTATTTGATTTTAACTACAGCAAATGTACTAAACTACTATTTAAACAATTAAAATTAATTATAAAAAAGAAATAATTATCTAAAGATATTGTCCCCCAAAAACATGAAAAATTAAGATTAATAAAATGAGATTTTAATAGGCCATTTTGCAGTTTTAATAAAGTTATACACTTCCATTCAACAAACAAATTATTTTTCAGGGGGACAATACATCTTTAATTAAAATTAAATATATATGGATTTTGGTTAAATTTGATATTGCTAATGTTAAGTCCATCACTAAAAAACATGATTACCATACAGTAATATACTTATGCTTCTAGATTTTGCTTTAAAAGGTACACAGAATGAGGACTGTAAAACAAACAAGTTACAGTACCTTTGGACTTGACCTTAGTGTTACCATCCACGTCAGTACTGACACCGTCTGTACGTCCAAGCTGGGCAGCCTCTAGCTTCTCAGTCAATGCTTCCACTTTATCTTGTACTGACACAAAATAAACACTAGACATGAAACTCGTCACTATGACGAGTTAGTTATCCGCACCACGACAAACGCCATGTGCACGTAATACGTTGGAATATTGCACACAGATAAAGATTATGGCATTATGACAAGAACTGAAAAATATGATATGCTGTTAGTGCTGAATTCTGTCAATTTTGTGTCATATAGTATATACATGCAAACAGTATAATCTGTATACATATTACATACAGTGTAGAATAGGTGAAATTACGGGACCCGCCATTTATTCCAATTTTTAACATGGCGACGGTATCAAAATGAAACACTTAGATAGCAATTTCAGAAGAAAATTATCTCAGGAACAACATATTAACGTGTAGAAGAAATTTGAATACGTAAAATATAGATGCGCACCCTTTTAAATGTGATGAACTATTACGCAAAATATGAAAATACGTCTTTTTTTATTCAACTGGCCATATGATGACGTCACAACGTCCGATTGGCAAAATGTTTACATGAATTCGTATCTACAATCCAATAGCTTCCAGAAAACGTTTTGATCATGATTATCACGTTTTATTCTGACGAGCTATAACAGATTGAAATTTCCTGTAAAGATAAAATTAATGACCCACGTAATTAAAATTTTTAGGCATGATGACGTCATAAAAATGAAAATATTTTTAACTCATGCGGAAGATAGTTGATTGACCTAGATAATATAAAAATCGGGGTAAAAATGGAAAACAGATAATTGGAGATGCGCTCTATTAAATGTCATGCGCTATGATGAAAGATACAAAAATCCTATATTTTATATTCGCGTGGCAATACGGTGACGTCACAATGTCCGGTTAGCCATATTTATGCATGATCCAAAATCTACAACTCATCAACTTCCAGAATGTGTAATAAAAATAACTTTCACCGTTTAGTTTAGGAACTACGAATGTTTAAAAAAGGGCATAATTTTGACAAATTTTGACGATTTTTTGAACTTTTTCATCAAAAATGCACGTAAATTATCCAATTCGAAGTGCCCGTATGACGTAATTTTAAGTCGAAATTGTTCAAAAGTTGGTAAAATTACTAGAAAAGGATGGAAAAACATAAATCACGTGAAAAAAATTGTTTTCAACGCTACGTGCGCACCACGCGCGTAAAAAAATGCGCGCACGTGGGAATTTTTTACATGCTCAAAATGACATGAAACGCGTAGAAAGTTGATTAGAAATTAATTTTTCGCATTATAAAATTTTAAACCCGCGTGCGCGCGTAACTTCGTGTGAAACATGCCATTTTTTTTTCACAGTCAGTTAGCGCAAGATATAACTTAAACTTTTGTTAAGTTTCAATTTAAATTGTTATATGGTTTTTGATCTACGTTAAATACGCGAAATTCGTAAAAACGCGCGTAAGTCATGTTACGCAACTCTGACGTCATTTACAATAGCAGGTGCACAACTTCACGTGAACGCTCATATGTTGACAAAGTTATGAAATGTTATGTTAACACGTTTTAGAGATACGCTCTGCACAAAAATGACAGAAAGAAAGAAGAATACAGAAAAAAAAAAAAAAAGATGATGAAACAGGACAGTTACAAGGAGTTATCCGCTGAATGCGGATAACTAAAAATCATTTGAAATATCTTAAATCTTCTAATAAAGCAATTAATAAACAACTAATGTTTGTAAAGGTCTGTCTACACTATCAAACTTTATGTGACAAAAAAATGTGATGTGCCCATATATGGACATAATGATGTCATATCACTTACCATATTTGGGAATATCACTACCATATTTGGGAACATCACTACCATATTTGGACACATCACACTTTTTTTGTCAAACTAGTTTGATAGTGTAGACAGAGCTTTAGACTTTGCACATTGATACAAAACATTAGATGTACACAGTATACACCTGTATGATAAAGTTAGGGTGTGTACATTATATTTTAGATGTACTGTATGTGCTTAAGATTTGAGCATGTGCTTATATTTGATATCTACAATGTGTTCTTGAAAATGATCAAATAGATTTTCAAAAATGTCTTTCCAGGTGTATAAATGGGTACCCAGTTAGATCAAGACACAACTTTGCACTGATTACACTTGTTGCATTATGGGAGTATCTTTCCATACGTGCTTGATCCAAAAAATTACCGGGGTGCAGTTTAGTTATATTTAGGAAGTAGTTCGGCTATCTTTTACATAAGGTGTGCCCAACTTATGTACAAAAAGAAATATCGTGACCGGAGTAATAATGTGAAGCGCTTAGAAGCATTGTGCAATAAGCACTATATAAGAACAAATATTATTATTATTATTATTATAATTTGAAGTTACCCTTGATATTGTACTATTGAGGTATGTGTCTATCTACTTATACACAAATATGACCACGTAAAGGTTCACTGCTTATTCGCAATTAGGACCATATTGTAAAAATCACATCAGGAATTAAAAATGTTGTAAAAAATCATCCGACTAAAAACGAATAAATTAATAACCATAATGGAGTGATTATTGAGTGCATCATCACTAGGAAGAATATTGGAGACCAATAATTTGTCATTAATAATCAAAAACCATTTTGCAAAAACTGCATAGAGAGGCATCTTATCAAGAATAACTTATGGCGTAATTATTTAAAGCACTCATAAATAATGAGGATTAGTTGCCTATATTATTATTTTGTTTTCAATTTTTTAAATATACTACAGTTCTAAACAGAAAAGGGTACAGATGTTTATTTTAAAATTACAGTATTGTGCAGATACAGTTTAAGGAAACTTATCACTGAGAAATAATTGAGGAGCCTCTCTTGTTTTATTACCATGTCTAAACAGACTTTTATTTGGATTTATGCTCTCCCAATCCAACACATAAGAATTATTTGAGGACATAAACTGGGCGACATCAAAATAATGGGAACAGGACAGGGACTGCTTGAAATAGCCAATGTTTTATCTCTTTCGTTTTTTGACTTATTTTATTGTTTATTGTTTTATACAGTATTTCTGTATTTTTGCATATTTGTATTGTATTTTTTTTAACCATATTTATTGAGGGTAATCCATCCAACAATTGCTGATCATTAGGGACCCTCAGAGGTTCACAAGACAAACATAAACAAAGTCTTATTACAAGTCTTTGGGAGTGGAGTTGTAATTTTGTCCTTAGAAAAAATCCTGACATGTGATGGGACTTGAACCCAGGACCCTTGGAGTGGTAGCCAAGCATCATAACCACCAAGCCACAACTCCACTGTCAAATAACTGAATAAATGTGTATGAATGAATGAATGTGTCTCTTCAAAATTATTATTATATGATTAATAATTAAAAATATTATGAACAGATATTTTTGTTTTAAATATTATTAAGTTTTAAAACATTACTAAGCCCTTATTTGTCATATTTGATGGTCCTGATCCATGGTGGTTGTGGCTCAATTTGGAGCTTTCATTGTATTAGAGTTGACTCTCTACATAACAAAAGAATGCATTGAATACCACCCTCTAAATATGAGCTAAGTAGTCTTTTTAGAGTCAACGAGACAAATATTCTTTTTTTTCAACAACTTACATGCTAAATTTTCTGCATAAACCCCCTCAAATTCATGCTCGATTTGCTCGAACAACTTCTGAAGTCTTGAGCGAATTTCAATTGGTAGAATGCTATCATTTTCATAGACACGATGTCTAAGCCCTCCGTCTCTGGAGCTGTGTGAACGCCGGATTGAAAGGCGCTGTTTGCTAGCCTTTTTCATGCTCCCTTCAGTAGGCATTTCGAATCTGTTAAAATTAAAGTTTATTAAATAAAAGTCTGAATGACTAAAAATTAATATGTATTGTCATTGTGGTTGGTTAAAAATGAAAAAAAAAAATTCTCTCTCACTGGAATTAATAAACGCCTAATAATTCTTAATAAAGATAGATTTAGACTTAGTTGACAGACTTCCTCAAAACAATAGTGGTCTAGCAAAACTAGTCTGAGCCTACCTAGGAGCTCAACATCTCCATGTCTGCCCTCTCTACACTGAAATGTTGTGATTTACTAGTGCCTAGAACTGAGGGAGAGGGAGGTCTCTCTAATATGCCTGCAGCCTAGCCTAGCTTAAAAAGGGTAAACAACCGCAGAAAATGATACTTGCCTACCACAAAAAGCAATACGATTAGAATATAATAATTATATCAAAAGAATATGAAAAGGTGCTGTTCCTAAATCAACTTATCACGATCTTGTTCCATCATCATCCATCATATATAGATTTGATGAAGATGAAATCGTCGTGTGTCACAAAAAAACAACCATAACCTTATTTTTTTAGGTAAAGATGGCTCCCTCAACGATTCTAAACCTCATTAACTTTTTTTGTGATAATTGTTTTCTGAAACACTAAAAACAGAGCCATATATATAAAGAGTTACGACATTGAAAATTAGAAGCCATTTTTGTGTCAAAGAATTCGCACGCTGAGGGCGCGCGCGTCTCTTTTGTTTAGCGTTTTCCTATAGTTCATGCATTATTTTTAGATTTTTTTGTCTATGAAATAACGCTTGAATTCCGTTTTTATTTTATTAATTAATTTTATTAATGGTATTAATTTGGTAACATATATATATTGTGTCTATAATAACAAAAGAATAAATGCTAGGGCCTACATGCAAGTCAGGATACATCAAAGCATGAACCAATACAAAAAACACACAAATTCACCCCTCTTTTTATACAGTATATGGCTCTCTGTGTGTTTTTGACACAAACTTTCAGAGACTCGTTCATCATTTCATTTGTAATAATTTGCCTTTATTATTTTAATATTGTTCATACCCTATTCAATATATTAACAAATATATCCACGACACTTTATTATTTTATTTAGTCATCAAAGCATGCATTATGAATTGAAACTATTACATAATTGTTATTAATAGGACGTAGTTATGGGATGTTTCGTTCCAAAATCAATCAATCGAACTTTATAATGTACTAGCGCACGCGCGCGCAATATTCTTTGCCGCAAGTACTTCTGTACGCTGTGCACATCGATATTTCACCGTTAGATGTGCAATTACATTTTTTTAAATATAAGAAAAAGTTTAAAGTATTTTCTTGCTCCTATACTTTACATACATTAACGGAGACAAGTTTGACACAAATTGATATGCATATCACGTGACTATAATCCAATGTCGTAACTCTTTATATATATGGCTCTGACTAAAAAATGTGTGTGCTGCCCTCTATACGAAATAGATAACTAAAATATACAGTACTAACAATTGTGAAATGTTTCTAAATAATAATACAGTAGCTTATTTTGCTTTCCCAATAATTGGGATTATCCTTGATTATCTTCTTCGAGTCTTCCAATTAAAATACACATAAGATACAGGAATAGATAATTCTATACACACCTTGTTCTCTATCAGTGTGTCACATAACGTGTGACCATCACTGTCCCATCTTCCATTTACTGTAGTCTGTGTACAATACTACAATTATGATAAATAACATTTAATCTTTGACTGATGGTATTTTGTATTGAGTACAAAACGATATGTTATTATTCCAATCACCACCATTAATATGGTAAGCAATTATTATATTTATATCATAGCTGGAAATCAATTAATTGCATACCATGAAATCCATTCTTCTGCCATTTGATCTGGTTATGATCTCAAATTGTATGCATTTGATGACCTCTGACCTATATTATGGATTTATTATCACCTTCACAGTTGCCTCCTATTATTCCTAAATTCTAAAATTTATATTTTTTATGTCTATTTAAATTACGTACCAACATAATTATTACCAAATTAAATTATATTATATAAAAATGTTAATGGAGTTGTGGTTTGGTGGTTATGATGCTTGGCTACCAATCCAAGGGTCCTGGTTTCAAGTCCCGTCATATGTCAGGATTTGTTCTAATGACAAATTACAACTCCACTCCCAAAGACTTGTAATAAGACTTTGTTTATGTAGAGCATCTTGTGTATATATTTGTCTTGTGAACAGGATTGCCACCTTTAAGAAGGATAGTGAATGAATTGGTTATGGTTATCCTTGACAATTTGCCTAAATATATAAAAAACAAAACAAAAACAAAAATTATTCACTAGAAATAAATCATAAAGCGAAAGCACAGCACTGAAAGCATTAAATATTGAAGTTGACAGTGTGATAACACAGCTCATCCTAAACCAACGGATTCAATTAACAAAACACCCTAAAGGTCTTTGACCAATAGAGCATGCTCACACCACCGTATTTCAGCCCGTACTTAAATGTTTTAAGCTTGGATATATCATTAATTATGCACACTAAACAATTATTTCTTCTAAATTTCATGTTCCGAATCATTTAGTATTACCTAACAGATAGCCAGTATGATGAGATATTTTTACATAGTGTGTCTATATTTAGTAACATTAATTTACTAGGTGACATACCATGTTATTGCTACAATGTGTTGTGGAGCATTCACTCCAAAGAGTAGGTTTGAGTTTATTAACATTTAATGTCATTACAGTTTGCGGGGTTAATTCCTCCAATAACTAAGATAAACAGAACAAGATATGCCTTTGTTGTAAATGCCATCTAATATAATTAACTCACATCACCATGTATATAATACTGTATTTTAATTAAGAATATGTAAATGAAACTTTTTAAACTACAACTTTTTAAGCGTTTTAAGCATTTTATCTTCTAAATTGTATCTACTTTTTTTAAACTTAGGTTTTTGTGCAATAACTTGTGTGTGTATTCTATTTTTTTAATTTGTTGTTTATATTTTATATATATATCTGTTTTTAACTGTACTAATATATATTTGCCAATATTTAAGAAGACTTTCTATTATTATTTTATATGATAATGGACAAATAAACTTTTCACAATTCAGTATGACTGTAGTCTAGGTTCACTCATTCAGTGGCCGTCATCTTTTTTTATAACATTTTATTTATTATTTTATCTCTCATAACAGGTGGCTAATTAAAGAATTTAATGCTGTGTATATTGGCATTGACAACAAAATACCAAGATAATAATTAATACTTTAAAAGGTTAATGTCTATTTTAGTCCTTATTGTTTGAAGTCTGTGGTGTAATATGACAAATAATAGTACGTCATTTGTAGTTTTAAAATTTCTACAACAACATTCATTTACTGTAGCAACATAAAAAGGTGCTATGATATATTTCAGTGGCCATATTCACACTTAAAGCTCTGTCTACACAATATCAAACTTTACCTGAAAAAACATTTGATGTGCCCATATTTAAGCATATCACTACCATTACACTTTTTTGTCACAAAGTTTGATGTGTACACAGAGCTATAGTGAGATATTTCCCTTCAATAGTATTTCACAATAAATATAATTAAGCGTTTCCCTTAATTTAGATACGAGATATTATAAGGGTGGGTGTTTCCCTAAAGGCCAATTTAAACAGAGGAGCGGTAATGGAAAATCGCATAGCCGGGTCAACATAGAATCTGTATCTATCCTGAGCGGAAACTGGTCATAAGGGATAATATAGATTCTATATTTTCATTACTGTTATATCTCGTCTGTGTAAATTGGCCTTTAGCCTAAGCTTGAATGGTGAACACAGCCACAGTATTCTAGCTGCTATCGATTTTTAAAAACACACACATAATTGAATATTTGTGTTTTGACAACAATATAAACCAATGACTAAACCTTCATAGTTTTTATTGCAATTGACAAAAGCATAATTGAACATACATGGGCTACTAACAAGATCACAAGTGCAACGTTGTATGTTCTAAAATAGAGCAACATGCATTAGGAAAAAACTACATTATACATGGGGTTAGAATGTACCCCCTCCTCCCCACCTTAATGTGGCTTCATCCGTTATTCCAACTGTACATAGCTATGGTGAATTGATGGGTTTAAACATGGTTATTCACTTCGGTTGCATTTACAGTACTACAAACAAAAGTGATTTAACAGGAATTCAACAAGAAATATAGAGTAAAATGATGTTGTTTCCGATAGTAGGTGTTAATTTTGTCCCCCTCCCCTCTTCCAATAATAGATGGTGTCTGACCAAACATAACAGTATATTGTTTTATATCAAAATTGTAGTATATTATATAAAGAAAACAGCAGTAAAGCATGTACTCTACAGTATCATATCCAAAAAGGATAATCGCATGACGACGTAATCGCATGACGACGTAATCACATGACGACGTAATCACATGACGACGTAATCACATGACGACGTAATCACATGACGTGACTATTGAATAGTTACACACATTCAATAAACATACAAATTAAAAACTATCAAATTCATTACAAATCTAAAATTAATGACATTCATGAATAGATTTAAAAAATTCACATGCACTTATTTGGTCCTACATTAGGTGCAGGTAAAACTAATACAAACACAAACGGATTCTACAATAAAAGCTCTACACTATCTCACGTATTTAAATAATATGTAGAGAGTACAGTAGGTTTATCAATGACAAACACAGACATTCTGTAAATTCTTTTAGAAAATGGTGTTTTGATAATTATCTGAAAATAAATGTAGCTAAACAAAAGATAAAGGCACAGTAATTAACTTAATTAGAATCAACAACGTTGAGTCAAGGCAATCTAACAACAGGACGCTGAGCTCGCCTTGCCAAGTTAAGAACTCTTTAACAGTCCTTTGATCTTATGTCTGGCTGCAACAAATACCAACAGTACTGTACTATGTACATATTCTCTGTGGCGTGCGTTGTCTGTTAAGTGGCGTGGAACTGATAGTGTCGCAGCTACAGATAAACCCTTTGATCTCCGTAGCTCAGCATCCTGTTGTTAGATTGCCTTGGTTGAATTAACTTTTATTTCTGAATAGCAAATTAATTTTGTACTGGATGAGCACTGAAAAAAAAGTGATATTTTAAATAATTTGAGGAACTAAATGGATTCTTCTACGAGGAAGACTATATACTGGTACAAAGTACACTATTATAAAACTCTAATTTTGTTTAGTTTGATGAGGAACGACGATCAACAGACAACTGTACATAGTACAAACAATTGCAGAAAGAATCACTTCAGTATAGTCTTCCTATAAATATGGAATCCATTTAGCTTTGTTTGATGAAGATCTTATTAAAAAATTACTGTGTAAATAAAGATTGAAATAAATAACCATTTCGACTACAAATACAACTTGCTAAGCTCTCAATTCAGCAGCCCTGCTACTGTAGTGTAGTGTGTACTCTAGTAAATGGTGCTAATTTTGCAGCTTTCTTAGCCATTTCCACATCAGTACAAAAGCCCTATACTGTAGATTAACCACCACAATGTGTTGGTTGACATAACATGCCTAAATACACACTATACAGTCTACAGCTATAATGAGATGAAATTACTATTGACATTAAATAAGCAACTGCAGTTTGGTCAAAATATGGTTGTTGGAATTTGGAAAACATACAGTATTTTCAGTAAATTATCAAAAAGCTTTCAATTTTAGCCAGAATATTTTATTCCAGATGCATAAATGAATATCATACAATTTAAAGCTTTACTGTAGATCAATAGTATAAATCAATTTCTTCCATTTAATGTGATTTGAAATTCATAAAAAACAGACTATTAGGCAAAATCACTTTTTTTTACAACCAACTCGATAAAATGATGCATTTGTACATGAAATAGGAAAACATTAAACTTAAAATATTAAAATAAAAGTCATAATTTTCAGTTTAAAATTCCACATATTTTGATAAAAAAAACAGTGAAGCATAATAAGGAATATGAAAGCGGTGATCCATATCAAAACACATAGTTCAAAGGTCAAACATATCCTGTTCAATAGGCTTTTTGATCCAGAGTCCTAAACCTGCTTCTTCAAATCCTTTCACTAGTTGCCTCTTCGTCTCTTGGTACTCGGTAGCCTGGGCTTTCGCGTCGCAATACATCTTGACCTCTTGTTGGTGGTCAACGTAACTCGGGAGTAAACCGTACAATCGTTTGAACGACGCGTACAAAGCGTATTTTGACAACCTAGAATACTGTTCGCTCTCATCCTTCCCGGTCATCGTGTTGATTACCTCGATTCCGCTGTCCCCGCTCGTCCAGTTGATACTAAAATTTGGCGCCTTCCCAGGCTGCCGAGACTCTGCGTTGCTGATTCCACTTAGCATCGGTTTGTTTAACTTGTACTGGCCTGGCAGATTTTCTGAATTCTTCATACGTGTGTGGACAGCCCTCAGCAAATGCTCAGCATGGTATAGTGACCCTAATATGATACTGCTTAGGTAGATAGGTTTAACAAAGTGTGACAACAGAGCTCCTTGTACACCCAGTATATTCCATCTAACAAAACAATAATATAATATTTGTAAATTGATGTTCTTAATTGGATTAAAAAGTAAAAGTTTATTTTATCTTTAAAATACAAAAGGCAAATTATTGGGGAGAAAATGACAATGCTGTTGATATTAGTGGCTGGACCTCAATGGAGATACTGTACAAATAAAATGTTGGAATAACAAAATAATATTTAACATTATTATTTTAGAAAATTCTAACTCACGATCAGTTTTTAAATACTCACAGTATAGTATAGAATTTATGCAAATTAGACATGATAAATTACTAACTGATGATGCAGATAAAAAAAAACACACAGAGTGTAAGCCACAGATATTACATAAATCATAATATAATGTTATGCACACAGTAGAGTACTAATTATACTAAACTGGTATACACTTCATTGAAGAGGTTCGATTTTAATATTGAAGTTGAAGTACTGTATACTAACATATTCAGCTCATAAGTACTAATACCGATTTGGGAGTATGCATGCTTTACACCAGGGTAGTTATAATACTGTACCACCAGTATTTTCTTCCAAATGTGTTTTTCGTACGCAAGAAGTTTTTATTATGTACAATAAAAATGAAAAAATATCGATCGTTTAGTATAGAATAGATCAAATAGTACAGTACTAATTGTACTACATGTGACCCAAAATCGTCCAATGAAATGACAGGTACTGTACTGTACGTTATATGATTGTAAATAATTTATATACATAAGTCCAATTTCCTTGCAGTAGATTCATTCTTGATATTTCAACAAATTATGTAATGATTCAATAATTAGCATAATATTTAAAATGATATTTTTTTGAAATATTGATTATGTTATGTACACTAAGAAACTGTTCAGATGTCACACAAGGATAATGCTAATATTTTAATATTCTCTATTTAAAAATAGGGAATAAATAAGTTAGCATTCTGTGTGACTGTGACCACTGTGTGGTTAGATACTAAAACATGAGATATGTCACAGTTTTTTGTAATAGTGACATATCTGACGAGCACATCAGAGCACCAAGCATTCCATGTCTAATGAGACACTGGAGGGGGTCACTTTTGTCACTGGAGGGGTTACTACATTGTCACTGTCACTTGATCTCATATTAATTATCAGATCTTTTAGTGCTAATAGTATTAGTATTAAACTAAGTCTTTTGAATTGTACACCAACTAAAGTGGAAAATGAACAAGTGATTAGGTGATTGGCTGGGTTTTGCTTACTAGTTAGGTGATCATTTAGAATTCTAAATGATCACCTATTGTTATTGTATGAAATCTTTATTTTTTTTCTTTTTATTGTTTCTGTACACTATTTTGTGTAACAATTATCTCAAAAAGTTTAATGTCAATGATTACAAAAATTTCAGAATATCTTTCAAATAATATAACTTAATCCTAATAAGCTTTCCAGCGTGATCACTCATCCGTGACGACATTTATACGCCATTTTGCGAAATCACATTATCAATCATATCTCCATAATTCATTATCACATATTAATGAAATTCACTACACGTAAACTTCAGATCAAGGGTAAAAATATTAGCAAATAAAAACGCACGCGCACGTAGGTTCATGCGCGTGATATCGCGCGTTAAAAATTTAAAACGCTCAAAATTAAGTTTTGATCAATTTAGAGCATGAATTAGGCCATTTGCGTGTTTCAAAAAATTACTGCGCAAAAATGCGTTTTTGCGCGCGCGATACTTAAAAAGCGTAAAAAATATGAATTTTTTTTACAAATCTCATTCTACTCACCATCCTTAGTACATTCACCAAATTTGAGTCAGTTCCGACTTAAAATAACGCTATACGAGCACGTTAAAAATGACAAAATGCGCACATTAATTTTACAAAAGTTCTCAAAATGGTGAAAAATAGGTCTTTTTTAAAATGAAAATAACTCTTCAGAATGCAAGATGACCCCCAATTTTGTTAACTTATTCTGGAAGCCATTGAGTTGTAGATATGAATTCATGTACACATTTTACGTACAAAATGTTTTGACGTCATCAAATGGCCACTTGAATTTAAAAATAAGGATTTGTTATCTTTTTGTGTAGATTATCACATTCAACAGAGCGCATCTTGGTTATGTGTCCTCAAATTTCACACAACTTTCAGTATGTGCTTGCTTAATTAATTATCTTTATCATGAGTTGACACTATTTTCATTTTAATGACGTCATCACGCGTAAACACTTGAATAACGTAGGCCGTGTAATTTCACCTTCGCAGTAAATTTGAATATCTTACAGCTCTTCAAAATTGAAGGTTACCTTGATGATTATAATTTATTATGAAAGCTGATGAAATGTAGATATTAATTCATATAAAAATTAAGCCTATCGGATGTTGTGACGTTAACATATGGCCAGTTGAAGTGAAAAAGTAGTTTTTTTATATTTTTCGTCCAAGTTATACACAATTCAAAGAGCGCGCACAGCGCTTCTACGTGCCAAATTTTTTTCCAAATCTTATATTTTTTTGCTCAATTAATTATCTTTCGAAATTGTCATCTTAAAGTTTAGTTTGATAACGTCATCATGCCAAAAAATTAGAACATGTGTGTCCCGTAATTTCACCTATGCTACACTGTATATAGATATACAGTATATACTGTACATATTGTATATGGCATATAGGCACAACTCAGCACTATAAGCATATAATAGGATGGCATACATCAACATTTTCCGATCGTATGTTAACGTACGTGCATGTTTAAAAAAAATTAATTTCAGTAAAATGATAAAAATGATCACCTATAATTCGTCAAAGTGACGAATTAAATTCTAGTTTTAATTTATCTTTTATTTAAGAAACAAAACCCTCATTTTCAGAGGTTTATTAGGATTTAGTAGAGACTACAAAGTAGTGGAGCTGTTATAGCTTGGTGGTTAACATGCTTGCCTTCCAATCCCAAGGTCTGGGGTTCAATCCTGACCTTGTTCCAGGGTTGTACTGTAACTCACAACTTTTTCAACTCCACTCCTTAAGTATCACATGAGATGTAGTTAGTACAGTAGGCATGATAAACAGATAAATTATAAAAATAGTTTATTGGTGAGTTACTCGCAGTTGGATATGTATGAAATAAAAACATTTTAAAAAGCAATTGTCTTCCTGTTCTTATAACCCTATACTGTAGGTTATTGACATCAGTAAACATAGGCTTGTGAAAGTGATTTTGTCTGTGTTAGAAACAATAGAATAAATCTCTATTGCCAATAGTTTAGTCATTGGTTTCGTTTATGCCTGCCACCAGTTTCAGTTTCTAGTACTCAGATAGGCGTGCGACACGGCAGAAACTAACCGCACTTCATTTTTACAAACCATGGTTAGCGACAAGGGCGTATCTCACTTTTCCTCAACCACCTTTCGCTTGTTTTTTGCACTTTATAATTTCACAACCATTAAGCAATTTTTAAAATTAGACTTAGCTGATGTTTTTGGAGATAAACATCTTTAGAATTTGAATGTCAGAGTGGTAATAAAGCGTGTACACAGACAACATTAAACCTCTTTCAACAGTTAATGTGTTTAGTTACATTTTCTCTAATAACTTTTACATTTCAAGTGTTGTGAGGCATAGCATTGTAGTAAACTATGCTCAATGATATAGGATATAATAAATGGTATAATTACACATTCATTTGGCAGGTGGAAGAGGGTCTAGGTTTTCTAGAGCAAATCATCGGCGGAAATTAACGGTTGTTATGAAGTAGAGAATAATAAATTATGATAAAAATAGCTTGGTAATTATACAATGATGACTACATTTAGTTAAAAAAAAGAGTAAATTATATGCAAAAATAGGAATGTACTGTACTACTACTGTATGCATCTTATGCTGTAGTCAAGTTCTGCCTGCACTATCAAACTAGTCAAATGTGATGTGCCCAAATATGGTAGTGATATGATGATGTCATCGTGTCAATATATGGGCACATTTTTTTGTCCCATAAAGTTTGATAAGTGTAGACAGAGCTTAAGTATACAGTAGTCCAATGCTTGAATACAATCCCAGGCTACATTGAGACAGTTGAATTTGGTAAATTTCAAGAATTGGTTGTATTATATTATGTAATCAGAGTATACTGTACAGTAACCCCACCCCTCAAATGACACCCCCAGGCCCCTTGGGACTATAGCACTTAGTCATACTGTAGGTGATGTACAGTACAATATACAGTAGGATGTGTACATCCAGAATATAGTGTAACTGTATACTGTACAAAGAAATATAAAACATTACGGAAGACATTAGCTCCTCAGATATACAAGACTAGGCTGAGAGACACATTCCATTATTATCATTTCTTTAAATGTCAACCAAATGTCCAGGATACATTAGACTTTATAAAACATTCAGTCGTTTAGTCATCAGAATGCATTTTGTAAAAAGAATTAGTATTACTGGAGGACAAAAATATTGGTTCCAAATCTAGATTATAAACTGTAAAAATGTTGGTAATGACCTTTGACCTTTAGCATCTTAAAACCAACAAATTGACCTTTAGCATGTTGACATTACTAAATGCTGATAAAGAAATATAGTATTTACAAAATTACAAATGGCATTTAATTGTATGCGCATTATTGATTGAATTTTGATACTGTACTTTATAATAAGGATATAAGAATATAATAGGATCTACAGTAGATTTGTTATGCATTTTATTTATTGAAAATTTATAATTATATAATATTGTGTATGATTGAAATTATAATTCAAAGAAGTTCCTTTTGAGAAATTTCATGCACTGTAATGATAGATAATTCCTTACTTATAAAAATACATCAGATTTCTCAGATAAATAGAAATAAAATATTTGAAATATTTTTCTTACCTTGCTAGTTTGTCGCTACATGACATTGTGAGTAACCTTTCACCTCTTAGTACGCCATCCCACGTCTGAATAGTTGATGCCGACTTGACAGGAATCGTACCTTCACCAGATTCAATCTTGGTTCGAAGCTGCCCTCGTGCTTTGCGATTTGGGTGTTTATCGCTCAAATCCGCCTCACCAGTGGCTTCATGCGGTGAAAAAATACGAGCATCTCCACACGGAGACGTACTAATGTAGAGATGAAAGCGATGGCCTTCGCGCAGTTGGAATCCGTTGCCTAAGTTTTCAAAAACAGATTGCTCGATGGTTTCTCTTTCTTTGTGCAATTCAAGTTGTGAATAGAAGAAACGCAACAAGGAACGGCGCGCTACGATCTCTGCATGGCAATCATTAACGGCTAAACCCTTTTCAGACATGTATTCACCGCTCACGCATTTCGTTCCTGTTGTAATACACAAAATTTGCGATTTTGAAAGGTCGTCGCCGACCGTCATCACGATACCGGCCAAAACTTTACGCTTTGCATACTGCGAAGAAAAATTGTCGGTTAACTCGCCAAACTTCTGAAGGACGAGCGTGTGTACGTGATCGGCCAGCGTCATAGCAGGAACCATGTAGGGGTCTTCACTCTGTATTGGCTGTAAACCAGGTGGATGCATCGGCTGCACGTCAAAAATCTCAGCTAAGGCTAACTGAGCAGCTCGCGCCTTTGCTTGTTTTTTGTTTCTACCGGATCCCGTAAACGTTTTACCATCTAACTGGACACTAATTACAAAATTCTTCGCATGACTTTCACCCGACTCGGAGATGAACTCGTAATCTAGTCCGGGCCGCATCTCATTAAGAATCATAATTGGGTTCTTTCCGCTTGGTTGATCGGGCGGCGTGGGTTGCGTGAGCTTAGAATTTCCATTGTTCTCCGGAGGATTCGTTGAAACCACCGTGGAACTTGTTTCAACATTTGGAGGCGGGTTAAAGGGGTCCACACAATCTGATGTGAAATCGCAACTGTAAATACGCTGCCCCATCGCTAAATGAGCTTCGTTTGGATTTGGAAACTGGATGAACGAACGCAAAGCATTTTCAGCTGCGCTCAGTTTTGCCTTTTTCTTGGTTGTGCCTTCTCCCTCAAATGATTGTTCGTTAACGGTAACAGACATACAAAACGTTGGGGCGTGTATTGGGCCTTTTTGCGCGACCAATGAGAATTTCAAACCTGGCTTAATCTCGTGCAATTCCATAAGAGCGTTTTTCGGTAAGGCTGGTTGTTTCATCTTTTTTGGTCGTTTTTTGTTTCTTCGTCGTCTAGGTGTATTTACGTCTGTAGAATCATCTGTCGTGTCAGCATCCCCTTCAAACTTCCGTTTTATTCCCTTTTGATAATCCTCGCTCACGTCGCCTCCAAAATCTTCATTCTGCAACATGGTGTCTAACATGGTGTCCAACATTGTGTTCACATTTTCTTTCATGTCAAATACGTCTTCATTAATATTGTCTATAAACAAAAACAAAATTGAATGTTACAAATTTACTTTTAAATTATTCACTTATGACTTACTAGAGTACCATTGACATTAATATTTTAAATAAAAATAATATTTTAAAACTAAAACAGACAAAGTTCTTGTTTTTGCCTCAAAAGAAAATATTTATTGTACGAGTACTTTGACCATAGGTCATCATCAGGTATTTTAAAACTATTTGCTTTAAAATTAATTAATTAAAATTATTATTAATACAAAAATTTAACCTTACTAATTAAAATACAAGTAAAATAAATTACAATATAATAATTACAAAATAATAATTGTCATATAATAATAATCATATTCTGTATGAGTGAGTTGCCTAGCGGTTAAGACAGTGGAACCGCAATACGTAGCCATAACATCGGCAAGGGTTCAAGGCTCAGTTGCTCTATGGTTCTGCTGGTAGAACAAGTCTTCTCAGATAAGGACTATAAACCGTAGGTCCAGTGTACACATCTAGCTCATGTGCATTTTAAAGAACCTAGTACATCTTTTGAGATGAGTAGTACTAGTTCACACACAGCCACTCATCATAGTACTATACACTGGGACCTCTGGGAGAATAGTCTTTGACTGAAGAGGCTACCCAGTATAAAGAATAAATAATAATAATAATGTTGCTTATAGACATTATGCTGATCCTATAATCACATGACATCTTTTGGGTGTGTGCTTCTATTTTAGTATAAGGGTGAACATATCACCCTAGGCTACTACCTGCTGCTATGGTAACAAAGCTGCGAGTTTGAGGAATGTGCAGTAGTGTACTCAATTCTGTGCTGTTTGAGTTAATTGATCTCAACAAGTTTTACTCTCTGTTTCAATACATGAACCACTAGAGTAAAGTCATGAGTAAACAGATCAACTCATTGGGGATAGAGACACAGTCTGTCTTCTGTCCACAAATAGGTTTTCATTTGATTATAGTATAATACCACAAAGGAACAACAAAACAGATTAGACTCTGGATTTAGGATAGTATTTTACTTAATGTAGTACTTATAATTTACACACACTTCTGATCTAAAGTACACTGTAATTTAGTAAAATAAAATTTATTTTGTGTGGTTTACAGCAAATTACAATAATTTGTCCCTTCCCCCCACCCCCCCCCCCCCCATGTTATTAGGGACTTTACGAAACAGGATAAGAAGCCACAGGACTGTGCTCATGAATAATTTATGCATGAGCTTTAACAAAGTGCGCGGAGCTTAGTGTGAAATTCTGTCGTCTTAACTTTTTGAGGACAATAAAATTGCTATTATCCCGTTTACAGAGAACGACTAAAAACAATGTACACTCGCGATAGAAATGTGGTATATTATTAACTACCCTAACAAATCAACCAATTACTATAGCAAGACTTCAAAAGAAATGTTATTGAAATATTATTTTAGCAATAAATCAGACAACATTTATAGGTAATGTTTGTACAGGTTTACTAACTGTATAACAATACAAAACAAATTTGTAGAAGATCTACTGACCTTTACTTTGTTTCCTAAAAAAAGTAAACCTAAAATGAACGTGCTGCAAACAAGAACTGAAATCTACGGTACAATAACAAAACGTTTTAAAACAGTGTGTTTGTTTAATAATATGCTAAAAACCAACAGTGATTTTCATTGATTGTTCAGACAGACAGGAAGACCACATGAGGAATTAATAATTTCACATTAATAATGTTTTTTACATTGAAAATGATTTTGTATGTTCAGGGCCATAGCCAGCATAAGGCAGACGAGGTGCTCCCTTCATCTGTAATGTTCAATTTTCACCACCCACCCAAATTCCCCAGCAGAGATCGTCATATTTTATATTGATGATTATATTTAATGCATCTTTGCCTCGTCTGTTTTTAACCTCTCGCTACGGCCTTGATTGATGCTAAATTCAATGTGTACAGTACATTATTTAATATAAATTTAGCATTAATGAATAAGTTGTGGGTGAATTGTGAATTTTTAAAATACTAAAATTGGATACTTAAAAAATAGATTTTAAGTTAGATGAAAAGAAGGGTAAACAAATTTGATTTAGATTTCCAGTCAGTGATAGGCACTTTCACATCTGGTAATGCACTTGTCAATTGTATGACCCACTATACGAGCCCCGGGAGAGGTGCGTCATTTGTCCGATGTGCGTCATACATTATGAATACCATGACGCACCCATGCGTCAATAATGTGACTTACCTTTAGGTGACCATGACACACCCATTTTGACACACTGTGACCATGTTTTTAATGATAATTTGGGTGGTAAAGTGACTGACATTGACACACCATTGGTCATTGATTTGACGTACCATCTAGGTTTTTTGACGCACCCCTGCGTCAGTAATTATTTGTAAATGACGCACCCATGACGCACCTCTCCCGGGGGTCGTATAGTGGGTCATACAATTGACAAGTGCATAAGCTTCGATAAGATAAAAGATGGCTTGTGGGCCAACTTGGTTATTTTAATTATAAAAAAATCGTCTGGATTTATATCCGCAGCAGGCAGTGTGCTTAACTTGGAACCAACAGAAAATCATGCTATTTTTTACCTCCATCCGGTCCATCCATCATGGGAATTCCCATCACTGATGCATCATCATGGAATGGCTGCCCAGCCAGATCAACCATCACAATAAATAACCAAAGACCTGTGTGTCAACTACATACAGAATACCGCTCTGCTGTTCATAAAACAACCATAACTACAGTACCAGACGGTCTAGGCCTAGCTAACAAACTAGCCTAGCTAACAACCTAACCTAGCTAGGCCTCCTCCTCCCCCTGGAAGGGGGGTAATTCCTCATGAAATATGCCTGGCTAGGCTTACAAACATTATGAAATAATTGATATAATTACATTAAATTAATTAACTAATAACTACTAAAATACAACCTACCAGCCTCCATCATGATTACAAGATGGAATACAACAACTTGTTTGTATAAATACAGCTAATAATACTAGCTTTTGAGTTCGTGAATCAAGGCTCAAGCTCCTGGAAGAAGCATGTACAAAATCCAGCCAGTTGTGTTGTTCGGGATGCTACCGCCGCCGCGCCGCCCCCGCCGCCGCCGCCGCGAGATGGAAAAGGAAAAATACCAGCGTGCTTTGTTTGATAGAGGGCTCACCTCCATACAACCAGAAGAAGTTTTATTTTTTTTTTGGAAAATTGTTGTTTTATTATTTGCCATTGTGTACGACATTATAAAACAAATATGCATTGTTTAAACAGAATTTATCATATTTGACCACATATACTCTGAATAATAATGTATTTATTAGACCTACTTTAGTGGTTAACTCTGTGGTATTTACGTAATAATAGTAATCTTTGTAATTATTTGTAACGAATCCTGTTTTTTTTCCCTTTTTTTTTTGGCCTGCGTCAGTTTTAGTCTGTCGCGAACGACAGTGTCATTTTAGTCTTACATTCTTTGAATGATGACTAAGTCAGGACTGTTTAAAGCACCTTGGTATTACTTCGATAATAATACACTTTTGTTTCGTTGCTGTGCAGTGATTTAGCTAATACCTGGTATTCAGACTTTTTTTGCCTACATCATTCATTCGGATCGGATTATTCAGGTGATTGGGTTTCATTTTTGTTCTTTATATAAATTAATAAAGTTGCCCAGCACGTGACAACCAAATACGGAAACGGCAATTGTTTCCCGACATTGAAATAATATTTCCAAACCCGGAAAGACGAACATTGTATTCTGAACACCTTTCGGCGAGTTTCATCATGGATAGTTACTTGTTTGGTTTAATTGTGACGACAATTTTACTATGTAAAAACTCAGTCGTCTTGTCCCAAGAAGAAGAAAAGCACTTATGCAGGTAAGTCAATGAGAATTTCAATTATTAATTAATGACGCGAAATAAGACAGAGGTCTACAGGATAGACCAGACTGTCAAACTACTGTGTAAGAATGTGTCCAGGAAGCCTAGTCTATGACACATCGAATAGTCCTATCCTTGAAACCAAACTTGAAGTAAGCCTATACTACCCCCAAAGGCTTGTGTAATGATATTATTTTATAGAGGAGGGTATATAGGGGAAACTAGTCAACGCAACTTTATTATTTCTAATTTCTTAAAAGGTTGTATTATTGGGAAAATATTACAGAACACAAATGACTCACCACCGAAATTCCTTATACAAATGATCGTGTCCACCTCACTGTCAACCAAAACCATCGCAAACGGATTATGGTGATTAAGATCGTCGTATGACACATAATGATTAAAGTATACCCTCGATTAAGTACCATTTTATATTTAAAATTAACTCAATTATACAAGACTCAACCCAACCATTACACTCAGATATTATTATTAGCAGATCAGGAAGGGCTAGACTGCCAACACTTGAAATCACAATACCATAGGCCCACAATTCCGATGATAATTGGATACTTTTTTTTTCTTATTTTAAGTTTTCCTGTCGTAACCCGCTATGATAGATGTTGGAACTTTTTTAGAGGATATTATAGCTGTGATGTTGTTTATGGGTAATATCATTTGTATATTTTAACATAACGAATGTAATATGTCATGATCACTACAAAATGATGCGAGAAACAATGAGTGTATTAGAATTAATGATAATATTTAATAATTAATTTAATTCAATTATCATACTGGATAAAAGAACCAATGATGATGAAATAAAGTGGGAAACCCACAGAAGACAAAAACAAAATCATAATTAAAACGTTGGCAACATAAACCGTGTTTGAGCAAATAATATACTTTAATTTTAGGTATATTGGATGCTGTAGTGGATGGACAGGGGATGACTGTAAGCAAGGTAGGTTCTCCTCCAATCATAGACCGTAATATAATAATACATTTAAATGTAGATTGAAGAAGAAGATACGGTAATTTGTTAACAAGTAAAATATGTTAAGGCTCAGACGACGGAGGGACTGACTGGTTTTATATGAAGCGATTTTTGAAATAAAGTGGACGTTTCTTGAAGCCGAACGCTGCGACCGATTGACAGATTGACTTGACCAATTTGTTCCCCCTCCCCCTACCTGGGGAATTATGTGTCTGATGAGGACCAAAATTAAGTTTTTGTAATTATGTTGTGACTCATTATAAAGAGTGTGAATCAGGGCATCATGGTTACAATTGCGAGGAAGATTGTGAATGTGACAGTGAAAGTGAAGAAGAAGACGTATGCAACCATATTGATGGATCGTGTGGTACGGCACAGTGTATGCACTGCAACACCTACCAACGCTGTAATAGAGATACCAACGAATGTGAGTGTATGCCCGGGTGGCAAGGAGAGCGTTGCAATATGCCGTGCGATCAAGGTACCTACGGACAAAACTGTAACCAGACATGTAATTGTGTAAACGGTATGTGTAGCAACATAGACGGTGAATGTATATGTGAAACGGGATGGTCTGGTACGACCTGCAATATGACATGTGATGCGGGTTTCTATGGTAATCAATGCGACCAACCATGCAACTGTTCTAACTCTGCTTCGTGTGATCCTGTCACTGGCACCTGTGATTGTCCACCTGGATTTTATGGTGATAAGTAAGCAAATTTGATTTCAATGCTATTATTTTTATAATGCATAATATTTAATGCAAATTGGATTATTATTGTTGTTGCCAAGTGTTATATTCCTTACAACAAACTGGTCATTGTATCACAACTATAATCTCTGTTTTTTTAATTTACAGGTGTCAAAATGTATGCCCACCTGGATTTTTTGGCAAGAACTGCTCAACTGGTTGTCTCTGTAGCGTCGGTCAAGATTGTGACGTAGTTACTGGCGCTTGTGAAGGAGGTAGTTATGCCATCATTGACCGTTTTCTCATCATGATCATCATCATCAATTTTTCATCATATACCATCATTTTGGTATTTCAATATACTGTTATCATTCTCAACAACACAATTTTAATCGAGATATTCTAACTCCACAGTTCCTTTTTTAATATTACAAATTTTTAATCTTTGTAGATGGACTAAAAGACGCCAATTCCAGCATCCAGGACTCCAACAAAGGAGTAGCGATTGGCGTCAGCGTATCTGCAGTATTCTTATGTCTTATCATGGTCTGTGTCATGGTGGTGCTGTGGAAGAGAAGACAAAGACGTACGTCGAAATCTGTCGTCGTAGACGAAGCAAGGGAGATAGCAGTATCTCCAGGTAGTCAAATCAACCTTTAATGTTTCCATATAATCTGGTTCCTCAAAGCTCTATTGATATCGTCACGTTTGGCAACTTTCACTCGCAAGGCCGAAGTGAGAGGTTAAAAACAGACGAGGCAAAGATGCTTTAAATATAATAATTAATATAAAATATGACGACTGTGCTGGGGAATTAGGGTGGGTGGTGAAAATTGAAAATTTCAGAGGAGGCGAGCCTCATGCTGGCTACAGCCCTCAACTTTGATGTCGGAGTAATCACAACTGCTTAGATAATTATCATGGTACGGAACTTAATAAATCGAATTCGTCTTTCCATTTTTAGATATTGGTTTACCTGCACAAAGTACCGACAGTAATACTACGTCATCACCCTTACCGACGCACCATACTCTAGAAGTAAACAATCTTTACCACACAGTTGATCATAACCGACCGCTTCATACTTACGAAAATGACAACAGAGTAAAAACGATCAATGGTCTTGAAGACGATGGGGAATATGACATGCTCCGAACAAACCAGCAGCCACAGGTTGACCGATTTAATCCTAAAACGAGTACAGACTTAGCTGATGGTAAACCCACGTCCACACAGTACGTCATTACGCCATTTTCTCATCTGGAGAGTGACACACCAGAGAATTATGAGGAGCCTTCTGAATGTTACGAAACAGTTGGAGACTTTAACCAACTCGGTGATACATCATATGCAATACCAATACAACAACAAAACCAACCCAGTGATACGTCGTATGCGATACCAATGCAACAACAAAAGTCGCCATTAACGCCAAATGACTACAGCAAACTCAACAGAGACATTTGTCCGAATGCAGATGAAGACAGTGGCGGTGATTACGGAAAGTTATTGAAAGTTGAAGAATTTAATGAAAGCGACGAGGAATACGACACACTTGGAGTAGTTAAACACAAACGTACAAACAATAGTAGTAATGATACATACAATGTTTTGAAAGTTGAACTTTAAAAGGCATTGCTACTGAAATGTTCGTGTACTGAAATATTTGTGTCCTGAAATATTTGTGTCTTGAAATATTTGCGCCTCGAAATGTTTGTGTCTTATTAGTTATGATGTTGATGATAGGATAGTTCTTTAGTACCATAGTATGAGCTTCTTGGATGTCTAGACACTTTCAGAAACCAGTTTAAAATCACATAACTTTTATTTAACCGTTGCATTAACTACAGACATAACATTGTACCTTACTAATTATCCCATGTTATTCATCCAATATTAACCTGACCATTGTTAGATGAAATGCAGTTATAGAGGTCATGTCTCTAAACTTGAACCTCCCTTACGATACCATATATTGTTACTATCCCCTTTCTCCCTAAATTCAAACTATTATATAGTGCCCTCTTACTTTACTGATTATGTAATATAATTTATATCAGAAGTATTGCTTTTAATTATATATAATATCTATATCATATATTGTACACATTCACATAAAGTACATTTTAATAATTACTGACACCTGCTATGTTTCTATGTTATAATCATGTAAGTTGTTCTTTTGGTAGTATACAACTTACTAAAGTTAATAAACATTCAATTAAAGACATTGTATCTTGGTCTGATGTTGGTTTTACATTTTTCTGGTTTCGTTTACTCAATTTTAGCCTCTAAATAAACAATATGTGGTAAACCATGGACAATAAAATAACTTTGTTTTGAATTATAGTAATTAATATTTAAACTTAAAACACATATTTCGTCTTTTGTTATAGCTTAAAAATTAAACGTGAGTTTAAACAAAAAAACTCTTAATAAGTATTAACTACATAAGTTAATTACTTAAAAAACATAAATTATATTTAATCAAAACGATGATAAATTAATAATAATTTAATATGACAAAACTATAAATAAATTACATTTATTTTCTTAATAATTAACACCCAACTTCTAATACACATACTTCACTTTATGTAAAGACAAAACCTCACATTAGTCAACATATATAAATAATTATCCATAAATTTGCACCATTCCATTTAAAACATTTTAGATATAACCACTTAATATATAATAATATATATAATATATCTTGCAAAAACCACAAAATTAGTTTCAAATATGAAAACAAATTTGGAATAAAGTGAGGCAACCCATTGTGACTCGCTATTTGATGAACAAAACAAGTGTTAAATAGTGATCACAATGGCTTAACTCACATCATTCAGAATTTGTTTTATATTATCATATACATGTGTCTTGCAATTGTGTAAGTTTACTGTTATGCAATTACTACAATTGATCCCGTCAGAGGAATCATTTTAAACATTGGTAGGAGTTTTGTACGTAATTTCAGATGCTTTACGTTTGGTAACCAATATCAAATGAGTCACAATAATTGATCATTATTTAATTAATCAATAACCTTACCAAATAATTACCTTAAAATAATACTTTAATTATAAATAGCAAGGTGAACGCACTACATTAATAGCATTTAATTTGATCATAAAGTAATAAATATTACTCCATGATTTGATAGATAGTTGAGTCATGGAGTACTAAATATTACTCCACGGTTGAGTTGATACATCGTAAGTTGTATACATAATAGATTTCTAGGTTAGATCATATCTTCACAGTAGGTGGATGGATACTGTTTGATTGCTAGACGTCATCATCAGTGTTGAGTATTGGTTCAAAAGAGAAAGGACGGAATGGATGGCCTTCTCCTTTGTAGAATTTACTCTGGAACTCAACCCTAAAAGCAAAATATTGTGTTTTATTTGTGTCTAGAACAGTGGCGTAACGGATATGAGCACTCACTGCTAATGGGGGTCCATGAGCAGTCCCCAGAGGAAAAAAAGGCATTAAAAACAGAAAGAGGCATCCAGCATTGGAGGGCCACTTGGGGTTCCTAATCCAGGGGCCTCAGGAAATAAATGAAAATAATGTTCTCGACTAAAGTTGTGCAGTTATGTGATGATGTCATCAAGTTAATGACCCTTTTAGTTGGGATTGTGGTTTTACATTTGAAGTTATACAGATTATAAAAGATTATCAAGGATTATCAAGGATTATTTAAGATTATAAAAGATAATTAAAGATTATACTAAAGCCGATGTTCACATTTTATTCCAAAGGAACAAGATAATGTAAAGACTTACCAATGAAGACGAAGAGTATGCAAGAAGGCAGACAAGCCTTCCATAAACAGTAGAATACCAATGGTAAGCACTGCCCAGAATGCAAACAGCAGGTAAGTGGCAATAGCTCCTATGAACCCTTCCATTCCAAAGCCTAACGCCAACACCATCGTCCACAGTACCTCTGACAATTCTGTAAACAAAATACAGCAATCAGGTTATGATCAGTGATTCGAACCCCAACCTGTCGAGTGGCCGAGTGGTTAAGGCAGGGACGCCGCCACAGACCATATCTATACAATTGGCACATGTTTAAGTCACTCCTCGACCATTGTTCTGGTGGTAGAACAAGTCTTCTAACTAAAAACTGGAGGTCCAGTGTAAACATCTGGCTTTAAAGAACCCAGTACATCTTTCGGAAGAGTAGGGGGTTACCCCGGTGTACTGGTCCATTCAACCCCTGTCGTTGTGGACAGACGAACGAGCGCCGTTTGGTGGCAGCACTCGACATGAAGAGATACTCACCAGTATGAGTCATAGATGTAGATAGGCTGCTGTGTAAGAGATACAACCTAGCTACACAGTCATATACAACCCTTCAAAAACTTACCAGCATGGGCAAGGCTAAGAGCCCATAGACGTAGGTAGGATGCAGTGTGGGAGATGCAGCCTAGACAGTATTCAATGGTGTGGATTCCTTGGTAGATCAAAACCTCGCCAAGTTCAAACTCTTCCTGTTCAGATTCGTCCGAGCTGGTTGACTGCGATTCATCCAGTTCATCGTGGTGGATTATCTCGGCACTGTCATCGCCGAGTTGCTGCGACTTTGTCATTCTTGCACCCTGGTATCTTGATGTCTACGGTAAAATGGGGTAATTTATGAATTTAATTTCTATATTTTCAATACAGGTGATATAATCTGTACTTACCCACACAAAGTTACAATGCTTAGCATCCAATAAGAAAAAGTATCCAATCGAAGTACGATACTTTATAAGGATAGGTAAATTTGAGGCAATCCTTACTTGAATTTTTATTCAAAACTTACTGCCAGGGACATTTAAAGCTCAGTCTACACTATCAAACTTTATGTGACATATGTGATGTGCCCCTGATGATGTCATATCACTACCATATTTGGGCATATCACACTTTTTTGTCAAACTAGTTTGATAGTGTAGACAGATGAGATAACTTGTTTTGATGGTCACAAATATGAAATTTGGTTGGCAAGTAAGTTTTTACCACAAAATTAATTATCATTATACGTTTACTTAAAATCTGATGAAACCTTTCCACAAGTCAGTAGAGTATATCAATACATTTACAACGTTTTAAAAATATATATACTTTGGCATATTGCCAAGAATAGCTATCTAAGTTAATTCATTCACCTATTCAGGTGGCAATCCCGTTCACATACAAACATAAATCTACTACAGTCAACTCTCCCAATACCGCACTCTCTGAAAACCAGAAAAACTCTCCCAATACCAGACTTTTTTTTAGGACCAAAAGGTCCCAAATTGATTTTTACCATTAAAAACACATTCCGAATACCAGACTTTCCAGAAAATCAGACATATTTGGCCAGCCCAAAGGTGTCCGGTATTGGGAGAGTTGACTGTACTTGTGTGAACTTGCTATTGTTTCTGGCTTTCACACCAGTCCCACCCTTTCCCACTTATATTCCAAGTTTCCTGGACTTCCTGCATTCTCACTCCTGAGGACGATCAAAGCATATTGATCGAAACGTCGAGAAACTCAACAGTTCTTTTCCGAACTAATATATGTGGTGTACCGCAAAATTGATATCAATAAATCTACTAACTTACGCAATCCATCAGCTATAGTCCTTCTTCATTTGTTAATATATTTTTTTATTGTTATCAATGTAAACTATTTCTCACCTTTACTGGGTGTTTGTAACGCCAATACTCGACGCCAGGTTTAGCTACTAACAGCCAGGGGACGGCGAGAACGGCTATGACAACCAAGCCGACTTGAACGTAATACTGATGCGACAACAAGGTTAGAACAGAACAAAGCGTTAGAACAACATGCACTAATATTATTAAAGTAGCAAACAAGTATAGCTATACTACAGTAAAGCTATGTCTACACTATGTGATGTGCCCATTTATGGACATGATGATGTCATATCACTACCATATTTAGCTTATCACTACATCATCACTTTTTTTTGTCAAACTATAGTTTGATAGTGTAGACAGAGCTTTAGACATTAGATTTGGAGGAGAAACATACACAAGAAAAGATCAACAAATTATACTGCTAGTTCACTACACAGAGAAAGCTGAATTTAAAATACAAAAATGATTAGCGATATTAGTAATATTAGCTGTTTGGTTGTTTGCTTTGCCATCTCATTTTGTTGTAGTTCTAAATATAAATTAGCAAAAGAAGAAGATATTAATTAAAAGTAAACCTGCTAAAAAAAACAGCAAAAGCAATTAGTTGTATCAAAAACCTACAACAAATATGCAAAGAAAAAGTTTGATTATTTCACAATACCCAATGCAAAAAGTTGAAAAGTGAAATGTAGTGTGTTTATAGATTCACAACATTCAGTGTGAGGAGTGCATTAGTTTAGCTTCACAATATACCATGCAAAATACATACAGTTGTGCAGGGGAAAATTAGATGAAGAGTGAATTTAATAATTACTAAAAAAAGCAAAGCATGCATACTGTACCTGTACAAGAATGACCTCTGACCCGAGTATGCAACCTCCCTTATTCTTTGTTTATATACATGCTTTCTCTAGATAATACTATCTATTAACTTAAGTCTACTACCAGTAGCCTACCCATTGATTCCACTAAATCCTGCCATCCTAACCTCCTGGGTTTAAGTCTTCCACGTTACCAATACTGTGTCACTACAGTACTAAGAATCATAACAAACCATAAACCCCATTGTTTATACTAAATGCTCTCTCATTTCAGAATCAAATCTTGCACAGTACTATGCCATTACTTAAGCATCGTAACTTAAGTAGCAAGAATTGGTCTCAAGTAAACAAACCACAAAATGATAAATGTGATGAAATGTACCTTCCCGTGAGGTGAGTGATGTTCCCGATATGATACAAATGGTTTAGCTAGCAACATCCAGGGCACTGCTAAAACTGCTACGAGAAGAATGAATATTTGAAGACCATACTGTTCAGGAAAAAAGATTAATAATTAAATGTTAATCTCTTATTGAAATTGTACATTATGCTTTTGCACAGCCGCTTCACCTGTACCCAATCACAGATTAGCTTAGTTTCAGCTGTAAAGGAATGACTACATTAGGTACCAAACGACCACATTAGGTAACAAATGACCGCATTAGGTACCAAATGACCGCATTAGGTACCAAATGACCACATTAGGTACCAAGTACTGCTACGATGAACTGTAGACAAAATATTAAATGTTACTTGGCTGTGACTTGGGGTTGGCTAATAATATTCATATTCAAAATACTAGTCACTTGAAGCCTGTAAAAATATAATAATGCAAATCAAATATATGAAATCGTTTTGTATTGTAGTAAATAATAATTCTGGCTTTTATTATGCAATTAGCACGAGTGTTTAATAACAGCTCCTTACCTGTCCACTGTACATCATGTCTCCATCTGTTAGTAGGAACATGTTAATCATAGTAATGATTAAGCTGGGTGCCTGAGCAGATGAGTCACCATCATACTTGAACCATTTGAAGATAATGAGGAAACACATGTAACCAAAGATAAATGTGAGGAAAATAAACTGAGGGATGAATTCACACCAGATGTTGATGAACTTTCTGAAGTAACTAGAAGAAAAAAGAGAAAAAAAAAATGTTATTAAATATATATTATTATAGAGTTTATTTTTCGTCATGTAGAGGTACATAATGCATGCTTACTTTAACTACTTACGAAGTAGCATTTGTTGTATTCGATTGGGAACTTTCGTTGTTAACATAAAGATTCATTGAGTATTTTTTGTATTCGAATGGTAAATTTTAAACGGATTGTGCTCAACAGAAAATCATCCAAATAGAAAACGTTCTATCTTGCGCTGATAGCTAGGGTTAGATATGAGCCCAAGGTAGGTACTTCAACAATGCTTGGTTCCTACTGGAGAAGCAATGCAAGGACGTAACGCAATGTACGTGAGTTGACCAATCACAAGCGATGGATTATTCAAACCCTTGCTTGTCATTGGTCAACACGCTTAGTTTGCGTTTGCGTCGCGTCCTAGTGGGAACCAAGCTCTACGAATACAAGTGTTTGTATACTTACACATGGTTGAATATACCTAGTATGACACCAAACACCATTTGAGTAACACCAACTATCACAGACATCTTCATCTTGTATGAGTTGAGGAAGGTGATTTTATTATTAGACACTTGCCAAATCTAACAAATAAGAAATAATAATATTTTATAATAATAATAATAGTATCTAATTTAACTAGTTTTTAGTGGGCCTCCTCCTATCACAAGCCCCTGGAGTTTCAAGGAATTCATCTTTTTAAAATTTGTTTTACTCCTTTTTTTGTTATGTGTTTTGTTTATGAGATGAATAAAGAGAAATTGATTTATACAGAGAGTCACTAGCTTGATATTTGATTTGTGAGTAAATTGTCCAATATACTTACTGGATCTAATCCCAAGGGATAAGGTTCAGCCGAAACGTTAGGATTCAACTGATACATGCCTTCTCCTTTAACGGTCTCATCAAACATGGCCGACACATTCCACTTGGAACCAAATATATTTATAGCTTTTGAAAATATATCATTATAGATGAATCCACAATACATCGCAAAAGCACCCATCAATAAGATGATATAACGGCCACCAAGGAAAATACCAAAAACCTGTCAAAGAATTATTAAGAATATTAAAAATTGTTTGTGTTTAGTGGAATCTTACTGGTTGTACTAAATATCTTTTATTTTTCATTTCTAGAGAGAATTATTTAAACAATTTTTTATTTAATACGATATATAAAATGTACAAAACGATAGCACTCGCTAAAAATGTTTGTATTACAATAAAAATAGTAATTTAAAATCTATAAAAATACAAATATATATACAAATGTTTTCTTAAGTCTTTAAAGTATGAAAATCTTTTAATTAAACAAAGAGACATACCATGGGCCTAACAAACCAATCTGGGTGGAACATTTAACAGTCAAATATGCTCAGACTTAGGCAGATCCAAGGGAACCACCCTCAAACCCCCAAAACAAGGTTTTTTAGCATTTAATAGGATTTAAACCAAGAGGTATTGTGAGTAATTACAAATGTTACCTCGTCATTTCCGAATGCTTCCTGCAGTTTACGTTCATTCAACACGAGATACAAGCCAATCAGAAACATGATAAAGCCGTGACCCAGGTCACCAAACATGACACCAAAAAGGAACGGGAATGTGATGATGGCATATGGAGCTGAGGATAAAGATTAATTTAAAATTATTATAATAATAAAGAAATATTGCACAAATTACAAATGTGATCTTCTTTCCAGAATTTAGAAAACAACAAAACACAAAGAAAACGTATGAAAAAACACCAGACCACAGCGGGGACCGTGGTTCTCTTTCATTCGTGGTTTAATCAATACAGGATTGCCTATTGGTTTTAACATGTTGTTCTCCGTGCATCAGTGTTAAGCTCTATCTACACTATCAAACTAGTTTGACAAAGTGCGATGTGCCCAAATATGGTAGTGATATGCCCAAATATGGTACTGTAGTGATATGACTTCATAATGTCCATATATGGGCACATCATATTTTGTTGTCACATAAAGTTTGATAGTGTAGACAGAGCTTTAGGCTGTTCAGCTCTGTCTACACTATCATATCAAACTTTATGTGAAAAAAAAATGCAATGTGCCCATATATGGACATGATGATGTCATATCACTACCATATAACTAGTTTGATAGTAAAGACAGCACTTTAAAGGCATAACCAGATATATTTATCAGATAGATTTATTCTTGCTAGATGGAGTATCAAACCAATTGTCTGCCATTACCTGGATTAACTTCTCTGTAACTTGCGACACCGTATGCATCTACTATACTCTGGAATACAGCGGTGAACTTGTTAGTGTTGTTGTAGGTGGGTGGTTGCTCATTAGAGGTCATTTTATTTAGAATCGACGGAACACTGGAACCACTTTTCTCCTAAAAAACAGAACGATTTGAAAAGCTACGTAAGAAAAAGTTGAGAACATGGTGCCAATCTAATTGGCTATTTCGCATTCTTTAAGCGTGGTTCCCACCAGCGACGCAAAGTAAGAAAATGTCCTTCTAATAATTGTGTTTTCCCCCGCCTGCGTGAAATCAAACCTGCAATGTTTGCAGCACTGTTGCGTCATCGTCGTTCCCACTTGTGATACAGCACTTTGCGTTGATACGTCACTGCATTGCGTTCTATTGGGAACCACGCTTTAGAACTACGTTTAATGTTTTATATTCCAAATTGGATAACAAAACTGAAAATAACACAACACTTACAGTTCCACGTCTTAGAGCAGCTTGTATGTGTTCTAGATCTGCCACGGGACACCAGCACTCACCAATCAGACACTTTTGAGTAACATCAAGATTGAACAAGTTAAGGGTGTGGTAAACCGCTTTAAGTTTGCGTACTTTAATGAACCAGAGCCGGATGTTACTGGCTGCGGAGTGGAGTACTCGTTGGCGATGCTCCTCGGTTTGTCCCAATACCTACAAAAGAAATTGATGTATATTTTATTGTAGTTTTAACTTTTAAAAATATATGATCATAAACTGTACTAAGCACTACACTGTCAATTCATAGAACTCTGGCTGGAGCTAAACTATTATATTACATAATTATATAGTAAACATTACATAGAATTTAACGAAGTGTCCTCTTAATAAGTGTGTTCCTTGAATAGGGGTTGGCTGTTACTAGTGTTAAAACATATAAATCATATAGCTTTATTTCGTCCACAAAACAAGTGGAAATAATGATGCTTGTCTCATACAAAGATAAAACATAGCTTACTGTGTTAAGATCTTCGATCCTTGTCATAACACCCATTGCCATTTCTCTGCGTTCACTTTGCATCTCTGGACATGGGTACAGACTTGCTCGGAATCTAATGCAGAAAATTCAGTGTAAATATAATGTTCTCTAATGGGTTACCAAATTGTGTATGAGCAACAACAAAACTTGAGTTTAAAAAGTTATAATAGCCCTGTATGTAAAATGTTTAGTATTTTTGAATTAATACAGTAGAGCCCTATTAAGCTCTGTCTACACTATCAAACTTTATGTGACAACAAAAATGTGATGTGCCCATAAATGGACATGATGATGTCATATCACTACCATATTTAAGCATATCACTACCATATTTAAGCATATTACTACCATATATGGGCACACATACCCTTCACAGATTTTCTTGACTCTGCTTTTGAGCTGTTCACCTTGGAAGAAAATAATGAACACAGATTTGTGCACTTGATCTCCCTAAAAAAAAGAAGACAAATATTGATTGAAATCTGAAATATTCTTTTTTATCTGAGGTCATTAAAATTTGTGTCGTTTACAACTATATATATAATTTTACAGAATTTAAGTGTTGACTTACCGTAGTTGGATCTTCTAATGGAGCGTCTATTACTGCCTGCCGGAGGAACACGTTTCCGTGACATACTCTCCACAACATCTGTTCAAAGGCTGGTATGCGTTCACGGTTGATTACTCCTGCCAGGAAGCTACAAATAAAAATATAATTTTGTATTTATTATCTGCATTAGTGTATTTGCATTGCTTAAAAGGTTTCAAATAATTCTTTAAGAACTCTATCTTTGGCAGTACATTGGTTTTCTTGGTCAAATTGTTTGGTTTATTAAGCTTTTTCCTGATTTACTTAACAATTTTTAACTTTCTTTTTACGTTTGTGTTAAACAGCACATAGAGACTATTTGTATTGTGTGCTATACAAATTCAAAACCATTAAGCCATTACTCCTAGTGTCAACCATGACACTTCCCGTGAGAAATTTAGACACATATGCTAATCATGATTCCAAAGATACAGCCAGCAAACTAATGGCAGCACAAGCATGGAGTTTATCATTTTAATAATAGAACATTGATTGTATTTCGTATCTGTTGTTAAGTTCTTACCCAAGCCTCATCGGAACACCCTGTCTAGGCCCGTCATCTCCAAGCAGCTTGTGGTTCTCTTCATCCCGGTCTGCGTCATGCATCTGCTGGTGATGCAATTCAGCCTAGTGAGTTGAATCGTACATACGAACAACAAATGATCAACAACAACAGGAGTGCATACCACCACCATGCATGCACGAAACAAATAGGGCGCAAAAAAAGAGATAAAAACACAACACTATTTCATACTACTGTGACAAAAGCAGATGCAAAAGCTACTACGCATTACGATATTTACATGCAGTGACGGCATCTGGAACGGAACTTGTTTAGTGTTCATTTTAACCAAATTTGTTTTTGTTTAAAGCTCTGTCTACACTATCAAACTAGTTTGTAGTAAGTGTGATGTGCCCAAGTATCATAGTGATATGACATCATGTCCATATATGGGCACATCACATTTTTTTGTCCACATAAAGTTTGATAGTGTAGACAGAGCTTTAATAATAATGATTTTATAAGTCTTTATACAGAACAGAACGGACTTAAAATTAATTTAAAACATTGTTGTTCTCTTGCCAATATGCCGCCACTGTTAGCATGATCATGTGACAATATGTAAGGAATTGTGGGATTATATTACAATAAAATACAGACATTCAGATGAGCTACATTGGTTTAATGATCATAATAATGGGTTACTGTACACTAATAAGGAAATACAGTGTAATTACAGCACACTGGAGTGAAGACATAAATTATGAAGAATTCAGATTTATGAATAAATAAGTAAATGTTAATATTTGACAACAAACATGGAGAATGAAATGATATAAATTCAAAGATGGATATTCTATATTGAATAATTGATTGATTGATTTTTTTTGTCTTTGTCATTGAATTAAAATATGTTTAAAAGAAATGTAAAAAAAGTTAAAACAACATTAACAAATTAAAATATTTAACAATAATAGAAAGTTGATGGAAACTGTAGTTACAATTGCTAATGTATGATTTAGTTAAAAATGTATTTAAAAACATATCTACATACATGTAAATATGGTATAATAATAATATGATGTAGATAAATAATATGAAAATAAATTATAATATTAAGTATGATAAAGAAGAGGTTATATTATTAGTAAAATATGAGCAACATAGTGCTACAATATACAGGGGAGTAGGTAGATTTGTTTTAATCAAAATTAAATTAGTTCTTTATTTAGTTCTATAAATATGAGAAAGTAATAAGTTATTTCTTTGGTTTTAATTTTTGTTTAAAATTATTTCATATTAATAACTTCATCATTACAGTGAATTTGTTTACGAGAGTTTAGACTTTAATATGAAAATATAAATCATAAACTAAAAAAGCATGACTTTTAAAAAAAAAGTAAAACATAGATTTCATGCAAATGATTTGCTGTTTTTAGAGATTTTTAAAATTTACAAAGTGACAATAATTTTAAAATGCGATCACTTCGAAAAATGCTCACTTACATGAACGGACAGAAGGGCTGAGAAGGACGACTAAAGAAGGAAAACGAGGAAGTCTTCAAATGTTATCACTTTTTGAAAAATGTGTGTACAATCACAAATATTATAAATTTTTGACAAAAAATAGATTCATATACAAACACATTCATCACTATAAAATTAACATTAAAAATTAGTGTTTTTACAGTAAGCAAATTATTATATTATATTTTCATAACAATAATTAAAGTGTGATAAATAAATACATATAAAATATAACTGGTTGATAAAAATAATAAACAGCAACATGCTTAATAACAGGCAAAATATGTGTACTGCCTAAGCCTAATTACAATACACTACTATTTTATAGTTTGATAATTATAATATATACAACTAATTTCTAAATATTGCATGGTCATAATTATAATCATTATAACAACTATAAATTTCTAAATATTGTTAGCATGGTGGTGGAAGTTACTATTTTTGTAATTCAAAAATAATGATTGAAATTTATTTCCAAATGATAGGTTACTGTGTAATAATTGTAGCTACTTAAAATAATTTATTACAAATGATTCGCACAGTATACTTTTCAGTTTTCTTAGTTGTCATCTATAAATGTACAGTTAAATGTAGAAATGAATTCATGATATATGCTGCATACAAAACAAATGGCCTTCGAGCAGTTGTAATTTATGTGAGATGTCTCATATCATTTTATAACAAATATGATGAAATATGTTTAGGGTATGTAGTCTTGTTCATTGCGGTGTTTAGGTTTAAAAACTATAATACTACCAGTCATTGTCACTAAAATAAAGGTATTTGATCTAGTCGTCATAAATTAGAAGGGTTATCATCAAATATTTGTTTCATATTGTTTGTTAGGAATGTTATTAAAGATATTTTGTCCCCTGAAAAAATAATTTTGTAACATTTTTTGTTGTTGAATATGCATTTTTAATGTTACATATTTACCTTAAAAAACTAAATTTAAAGCAAAAAATAGTCAGATTGGCTGCCAGCCAATTGGTTTTTGGTAAAATTTAACTGTTTATTTTGTCTTTTTATGAGTGAAAACATGATTTTTTTTGCATTTTTTTTTTCGAAAGTGATTAACTGAATTAAAACTGCAAAATGGACTATTCAAAGTCTGATTTTATTTCATTTGTCATGATTTTGGAGGACAATACATCTTTAACAAAACATACATATGACTGCATGAGTATGAGATGGGATAACTAGTGCCTTTTGAAAGAAATCTACTAGGTACACAGCAACAACACAATTTATGGAATAACAGTGTACAACAAGCATCGCAGCAAATGGCACATTTTAGGGGAAATGTGGGTGGCAGGTAGAAAAGGGATATTTTCAAACGTGAAATTGGGGTCGAAGGTCGATTAAAAACTCAAAATAAATATCGATAGATTGATAAAATAATAACTAAACAACAATGTTAAAAAAAGGTTTGGGGAAAAAAGGTTACTATTTAAAAAACCTAAAATGCAAACATTGGGATGGAAGTAAAATAAAACTACAGGAGTACTAAAATCAAACGCAAGGATTGGAAAAGGAACGAAGGGATCTACTAACTAATAAAAAACAAAAAGGTTTTAAAATCTATTATAATCCAAAATTTATGTAAGATTGTTTATTACCGAGGATATAATTTAAATTATCAAACTATTGCAAAACTCGAGGTGGCATAAATCCTGCCCTCAATTTTAAAACATCACATGTTTAATGGATTACAATAAATGTACATTAAAGAAAACCCCATCAAAATTCAACAAACAAAACTATTATTCTTTTTTAAAAAAACCTTTAGAAACTTCTAAAAAAACCAAAAACAATTTAAATGCATTGGTATGGTTAAAAAAGAGACCAAATAAACATAAATTTAAAGAAAAAGAACGAAATAAACTAAAAACGTAATCATTTAAAAATACTACCATGAAGCTATGAGCAGTAACAATATCAAACATTAATTGGTCTAAGTTGCTCTAGAAACAAATCCAAAATTTATGAGCTATGTAATTGTAATGTATTAGATAATGTTAACATAGAACATCAATTTGGGGGACACCTACAGGACCCAACAAAGTTTCCCAATAGGAGTGTCCTCTGAATAGAAATTGGCTGTAGTGTTTATAACAGATATTTTATTTAGTTGCTTAAGGGTTGACTGTAAAGTACATATAGCACATTGTTTGTCTCAAAAGAAACTGTCCCTTTAATAGAGGTGACACCTGAATAGGAGTGTCCCAAAAAGGAGGTTCTACTGTAATCAATGTATAATACCTACATTGACTAATTAGAGATTTTTTATCATTTCATTCATTCTATAATTCCTGTAAATAATTTTAATTACTAAAAAAATGGAATTAAAAAAATATTTTGATGAAGTTTTCTTTTATAAGATATATAAGATAGATAAGATATATAAGTAGATATAAATAATGTTCACGCACCTCATCAAAGAAATGCTGAGTCTTGCGCAATATATGCTTCAATTCAGTAAGCTCAAGGAAGTTACGCTTCAATGCTTCTTGATTCGTGTTCACTTCTTTCATTTCATTCTCAAGTTTCTCAAAGCATGCCTACAAAATAACATTAATGAAGAGTTAATGAATTTTCTAAAGCTCTGTCTACACTACTATTTTGAAAAAAAAAAAAAAGATAATGTGCCCAAATATGGTAGTGATATGACATCATCATGTCCATATATGGGCACATTGCATTTTTTTGTCACATAAAGTTTGATAGTGGAGACAAGTCAACCCTAATTTTTAATCCATAGTACTATACTGTTTATGGAGTGCAAATGCTATTATGTAAGAATTACTAATTATAATTTGTCATGCCTCAAGTTCAGATTGGAAATCTTAATTGTATTATGAAGTCTACGGCTTATCTAATTATCTATCTATGTAAGCTGTGAGCTACATCTCATTTTTTTGTAAGTCAAATTACATTCTATAAAAAACTTACCCGAATATCATAATTATCAATGATGTTATTACATAATTGTTTAAAACATTTTTTTTTACAGTTTTATGGCTTACCTCTAAATCGATCATTTCTCTTGGGATTGGTGAGTCTGGAACAGAGGGGGGAATGACTATTGGTATACCAGCACGCTGGATTTCCTTTTCAAGGAAACCTGAAAAGATGACATATTTAAATTTATTTATAACTAATTTTACATTACAAAAACTTTAAAAAAGACCTTAACTTTATTGTTTATTTCAATTCAATTTATTCTTTATTTTTTTTACATGAACAATAAAACATACATAAAATACACATGCTAAACTCTAACAGAGAACTTTAACTTAGAATTCATTATTTAAACCATGGATATTAATATTATGAACTTCCCTATATCTCTATGTTTGAATTATCATACTAGGCTTTTTACTATAAATAATTTAATATTTAAATATGTAACAATTGTATTACTCTTGGGAGGTATACTGTACATTATTAATCATAATTTGCTTTTGGTTGTAACCACATTGAATAGATTTATTTCTGATTCATAAATTAAATAATCCTCATCATTATTGCCACCCCTATGAAAGAATGGAATAAGCTCATATTAATATTATGCGAAGCGTAGTATTGATTTTGACTTAACCTTTAAATGCGTGGGATATTAGACAGCAAGGATATTTTTCAAGATTATTATTATTAATACACATTGATAAAACCAGCATACCTTTCATTGGTATAAATCAATTGAAATTCAATTTTAATTTTAAGTGTGATTTCAATAAACAACTTTTAATAGTACTACTATTAACTATAGTTCTATATCTGCATACTGAATATATACAATATGAACTTTGGTCATAAACCATGTTATTCATACAAATACCAGCACAAATTACAACTGAATTTGCAGGTATGACCTGGTTACAGATAAGATGAATACTAGAATGATACTAATACAAAGGCTGGCTAGCAAATGCAGATTAGGCTAGATTAAATTTGTCAACATTCACGGTAGTAGTACTGTATTACTATATAAGCCAGTGAAATAGGTTACAGTACTTTTTACTATATATTTATGAGGAGGCGGGTGGGGTGTTGACGAGGGCTAAAGCTCTGTCTACACTATCAAACTGGTTTGACAAAAAAAGTGTGATGTGCTATAACATGGTTGTGATATGACATCATCATGTCCATATATGGGCACATCACATTTTTTTGTCACATAAAGTTTGATAGTGTAGACAGCTTTAAAGCATTGTGAATTAAGTGCCGAATATAATATTATCTTTTGCATTGTATATTCCGAAATTTATGGTGTTAACTGTTAGATGATCCGACTATGGTTGCAGTTACATTGCATGCCTATGTACCCTGAGGAAAAATATACCAAACATCATGATTTTTCATACTAAATAATCCAAAATCACAACATTCTTTGGACAAAATTCATAGAATACAAAATTTGTTTGACATACGTAGTTTTCTTTCCATCTCATCGCATCGTCTGACTTCATTCACAAATTTTCTTTGGAACGCATTTACATCTGGATTAAGCTAGAAGAACAATCAGAAAAGTTGAGTGATTTGATTTTGATAAAATGTTTAATAAATGATATAGTTTTAAATTCAACTTTATTGTAAAGTTATTAATAAAAATCAAAGACAAATGAATTTCAGGCATTTTTCCAAGACTTAAATATTTGGAATACTATAGAATAACAGCATGATATAAATTATAGGAAATACAATTTTGAATTAAAATGTGTCTTTTTGTATTTACTTACATCTCTAAATTGAACCAATCCAAGTTCTCCAAGCTCCGCGACACATGCGTAAGCTGCCTCTGATTGGAGGAACAGCTGTGCAAGGGTCATCTCCTCACTCCTAAACAACGACCCCATCCTGACTGATTTATAATAGACTTGTTTTCTGTTGTAAAAAACAATAAAGAGTTCAATAAAGAGTTGCTATTTCATCATTTTTGTTTTCGGGTAGGAAACACCCAATTTCATGGCCCGCCATTATTGTGAAAATTTTGTCCATATGTATGGCATGTTTAAAATTGGTCTTCTTTATCAATTGTGTCTTGGTCGCATACTCTATGTCAACTATTATGCCCGATATCTATAGTATAGTTTAAGATTTATTCAATGCATTTCTAATCAGAATTATAAAATTCTGTCCAGCAGAGAACAGACGATGTACTTAAACTCAGTTGCGATGAAAGTAATTTTCAGTATTCTGTACGGAGCACAACATTGTCTTCATTGCGTACAGTACGATTTACAAACAACGGTTAGGACGCTGTTATCGTCATTTTTCACAAACATCTAGATGGATGTTTTATTTACTTTCTATTCTTACCTCGCAGCACGCCATACAAAATACCGTAAATTTAAGTTGAAATGAATGTATCGTAACCAAACAAAATAAAACGCAAATTCTTGATTTCATCCTAAACCAAAAAGCTTACTTTACTGGAGCTTACCAACACCATAGATGTTGGTATACACGATACCTCACTACCTATGCCTAGCTTAGGGATAGGATTAAGAATAGAGCACTCTTACACACAGTGAAAGTAGTTCACACACACAAGAGAGCCAAACATAAAAAGTACATTAAATTGATGTGATACTGATAGATGAGAGTAGGCCTGGGGCTGGGCCTAGACATTTTTCTCCTCATTACAACGACCAAACGAGCTATCAAAATAGGCTGAAACATTTCTAACAATTACTTCATATATTTATAAAATTCATCAACGTTACCTAAGAGATAAAAAACCTTTATATTCACAAAAAACGATAAAATTACCTCAATTGTTTTCCTCCTGCTGCTTCTGCCACATCAGGAAGGTCCGTCAATTACACGACGTGAGGTATAGAGGGCGCTACGCAAATTTCCAATATTTATTTTATCATGTGATGTGTGATCGATTACCCATACTGTATGATCACATGATTGAACAGTAAGACTTTGCTTCCGGGGTTGCACATTTCATGCAAGGCGAAAAGGTCTGTAAAACTTTTTAATTACGATTTGTTTGTTAATTTAGTTCATTCTCATTGTGTTTTCCGTTTTGTGTGTAACCACCAAAGTTATCTTATTCTTTGTATTCTTCAACTTTCTTCTATCAATTATTTAAATACATGTTTAACATATGATTGTCATTTTTATTTGTGGTATATTGAATGAATGTTCTTCTATTCTTTCTAGGCTAGTTTTATTTATCATTACTGTAATTGGAACTCCTGTAGGCCTACTCTGGGTGGTGTTTTATAGAGGGCGGTATTAAACCTAATCTCCAATTCCATTTTCCTAATAATTGATATTAAAAATATAAAAATAAGGACTAGACTAAACATTTCAATCTAGCCGTCATTTGATTTTACAGTTACAAAAGAAGAGGACCTAAAAGTAAAACATAGAAATAAAGAAGATGGGGTCGTTGTTCAGGAGTGAGGAGATGACCCTTGCACAGCTGTTCCTCCAATCAGAGGCAGCTTACGCATGTGTCGCGGAGCTTGGAGAACTTGGATTGGTGCAATTTAGAGATTTGAACCCGGATGTTAATGCTTTTCAGCGGAAATTTGTAAATGAAGTGAGACGATGCGATGAAATGGAAAGAAAACTGCGTGAGTCAAGAAATTAGAAAATCAAGAGTTGGATTTTTACGTTTCATATAACCCAATGAATGTGTTTCAGAACACCTTTTATAATAGATCCTATAAAAACTGATGGAGTAGGTATCTTTCGTAGTTTTTGATTTTTTTTTTGTGTGTCAATTGCAGGTTACATTGAAAAAGAGGTGACAAGTAGTAATATCAAGATTCATGATGTGTCGGAGCACGTCAAAGCACCCGCTCCACGGGAACTTGTTGATCTCGAGGTAAATACATAATTTATGTGATATTGATTTCAAGACATCTTAAGCCCTGTCTACACTATCAAACTTTATGTGACAAAAAAATGTGATTTGCCCATATATGGACATGATTCTATCATATCACTACCATATTTGGGCACATCACACTTTTTTTGTCACAACGAGTTTGATAGTGTGGACAGAGCTTTAAAAATGAGATTTGTTTGCCATGAGCTAAATATTTAATCAATGTAAAACAAATTATACCAATTATTTTGTTTTATCAAACTGAATCACTAAAAGCAAGCATATTTATATTTTATATCATATTTGTGTTTTTAAGGCAAAATTGGATAAGCTTGAAAGTGAGCTACGTGAGGTGAATTCAAATCAAGAGGCACTGAAGCAGAACTATCTTGAACTGGAAGAACAAATGAGCATTCTGCACAACACACAAACATTTTTCCATGTTGTAGGTTATTATTGATAATTACTTGTTTACCGAAGGTCAATGATAACATTTTGCTGATATGATATGCCCAAATATGATAGTGATATGTCCAAATATGGTAGTGATATGCCCAAATATGGTATTGATATGACATCATGTCCATATATGGGCACATCACATTTTGTCACATAAAGTTTGGTAGTGTAGACAGAGCTTTAACATTTGTTTTAGGTGTTTTAGAAAGACAGTTTTTATAATAAATGTCATACAATAGCTTTGTTAGATTGATGTTATACTGTACTTATCAGTTGACATTTAGCTGTAAGATAAATAATAAATTGTCCTACATATTAATATGCTTTTATTATTTATCAAACAATGTAATATTTAGTATTCTGTTGGTCGGGGATGATTGAATATGACATACTTACCCCCCTCTGACTGGAGTGAAACTTACAAGTAGTAGACAATGGTGTATTCATAGTTTTTTCAATTTTAAATTAAATATTATTATCTATATTAATTAGAGTATATCTATATAATTAAGATGATACAATTTAGTATATAATGTTTGCTTTCAGCAAGACCAGTTTAATAATAATGCCACATAAGCTAATATTAATAACCTTACCATATTCTTTTTTTTGGTCAAATAATATTACGGTTAATTTTACATGGAAACAGTAGCATCATCAACCGCTAAACTTGTTTTTTTGTTGTTTTGTTATTTCAGGGTGATCACCAAGCGCCTTTTGCCGAGGGTAACCCGTTACCTCAACAACCGTCGGTAAATGTTGGTGGCATCCAATCCTTAGGGTAAGTCATCATTAATGCTGTATTTCTAGACATTTCACTGTAAACCTGTCATACATCAATCAAGTCCATCAATACAAATGCATAGTATGTTTCAAATGAGGTTGTTCTATTGCTTTTTCATTTCTAAAGCTCTGTCTACATTATCAAACTAGTTTGACAAAAAAAGTGTGATGTGCCCAAATATGGTAGTGATATGCTTAAATAAGGTAGTGATATGCTTAAATAAGGTAGTGATAGGCCCAAATAAGGTAGTGATAGGCCCAAATAAGGTAGTGATAGGCCCAAATAAGGTAGTGATAGGCCCAAATAAGGTAGTGATAGGCCCAAATATGGTAGTGATAATGTATATTATATTATAATATGTTATATTTTTTGTCACGTAAAGTTTGATAGTGTAGACAGAGCTTTATGTCATACATAGTCTATCAGCGCTGAGCATAAAGTCATTATAACTACATGGTATATTTAAAATGAGATTGTTCTATTACTTTTTCATTTCTAATATTTGTTTTTTTGTTTCTAGGTGTTTGTCTGGAGTAATTAACCGAGACAGACTGCCGGCGTTTGAGCAAATGTTGTGGAGAGTTTCTCGAGGCAACATCTTTCTGCGTCACAACGAAATTGAGCGTCCATTACAAGATCCAGTAACTGTAAATAAAAGTTGTTATTTTCGAAAAATGTTTTCATCTGGTTTTATATTAACTATCTGTATACAATTCTTTACGTTAAACCATTAATAAATACGTATGTGTGCTAAGTTTCGACTTGTTGTCAGCAAATCTTCATCTGGCATATCCGAGACCAAGGTTACTAATAGCTGCTCTACAACTAGGAAAGCTACTTCTAGCAACCACTAAGTCATTGCCAAATGAAGATTTGTTGACAACAAGTGGAAACGTCATACACGTACGTATTTATGAATGGCTTAGCATAAAGAATTATATACAGAAAGTGATGTAGCGAAAATGATTGTCTGAAATTTTTATTTGGATGATCGATTATCATTTCCATTTATAACAACACTATTTCTTTTTCAGGGCGATGACGTATACAAGTGTGTCTTTGTTTTGTTCTTCCAAGGAGAACAGCTTGGGATTAGAGCACGTAAGATATGTGAGGGCTTCCGAGCTTCTTTGTATCCCTGCCCTGAAGATGCCAACGAAAGGCAGGAATTGACAACAGGCATTCGCACACGAATCCAGGACCTGCAAATGGTAGGTTCTTTTCACAAACAATTAAGAGTTTAAAAAAGGAGCCCACCGAAGAGTACTAAAAAAGAAGCCCATCAAGGTTTTATGGTAGTATAATTGAGCTTGTAGAAGTGTAGAGTAAATAGTATAAAATTGTTTATATCAAAAATAATGTAGTCTCTATGAATCTGAACTTTATTTGCATGACAAAGTTCAGATTCATAGTCAAATTGTTTGATTAGATTTATATCTAATAATAATCTCTCTGTGTTAGACAAAAATGCTTGATAATAAGCAGAGCAATATAAATAAATAAATGAATGATTCAATTCTTATAATATAGGTTTTGAATAAGACTTATGACCATCGTCAACGCCTGCTGGTGGAGACCGCCACCACTCTACAAGTTTGGTTCATCAAAGTTAACAAAATGAAAGCCATATATCACACTCTTAACCTGTTCAACTTGGATGTAACCCAGAAGTGTTTGATCGCCGAATGCTGGTGTCCTGTCGATGATTTGGAGACCATTCAGCGAGCATTGAGACATGGAACGGTCAGTTTTGAATAAATAAATAAAATATAGTTTACCTTTTAAATAATGCATTCCACTACTGTATCCAAAATGTGGTATATGTAGTCCTATTCTAGTGTGATTTTCCATTTGGATATATGGAATTTTTATTGTGAAATAAAGTGATCAATTAATCAATAAAGCTGTCCAATTTACAACATTTCTTGAAAACCCATAAATATTAAACCACTATATTCCTCAGTAACTAGGCTGAGTCTAGAATAAACTCTGAGATGTTAGCTACAGTGCAACCTAAATTGCAGTTAGAATGCTTTTCTGTTTAATATAATTTTTTTGGTCTTTTCCAATTGTGTCAAAGTTCCTTGTTTATATTCATTTTTTTCTGTATTGAAATTAAAAAAATAAAGTTAAATTGAATTGAATTAGAATAAAAGCATGAGGTCTAAATTCTCAATAATATTTTTCTACATTCTTAAGCTCTGTGTACACTGTCAAACTGACAAAAAAAGTGTGAAGTGCCCAAGTACGTAGTGATGTGCCCAAATATGACAGTGGTATGACATGATATATGGGCAAATCACATTTTTGTTGTCACAATGTTTGATAGTGTAGACAGAGCTTTAAATGGATTTATGAATATTTCAATGTATAGGAGAGTAGTGGAGCAAGTGTGCCATCTATTCTGAATCGTGTACAGTCACCACTTCAGCCACCTACATGCAACAAGACAAACAAGTTTACAGCCGTATTCCAAGACATCATTGATGCCTATGGTGTCGCTAGTTATAGAGAGGTCAACCCAGGTCAGCAAACCATTTTTAAATCATTCATAATGCAGTTAAAAATCTCCAAATACTAGACACCTTTGGCCTAATATGGCTGGTTTTCCGGAAAGTCTGGTATTCGGAATGTGTTTTTAATGTTAAAATTGAATTGGGGACCTTTTGGGATAGTCGACTGTATAGTACAAATCTAACCTAATAATAATAATAATGTTCTGTTCTTATATATGTTTTTTAACCATGGAAAAGAATACCTTTTTTTTTTGTAATATAATATTTAACCATATGGCTCTTTTTTTCTAGCTCCCTACGCAATTATTACTTTTCCATTTCTTTTTGCTGTGATGTTCGGCGATGCTGGACATGGGCTAATCATGGCGTTGTTCGGTCTTTTCTTGGTGGTCAAAGAACGCAAACTTATTCAAGCCTATGGTAACGACGAGGTAATAATAATTCTTCTTAATAATAATATTCTTTATACATTGACGTATTAAAAATATTTATAAAATAATTGTTAAATTATCTGGTCTGATCTAAAGCTCTGTCTATGCTATCAAACTTCATGTGACAAAAAAATGCGATGTGTCCATATATGGAAACGATGATGTCATATCACTACCATATTTGGGCACATCACACTAGTTTTTGTCACACTAGTTTGATAGTGTAGAAGGCTAAAATTATGTGTTATCCTTAGCGGTATTCGTACTATATATTGATGATAATGTTTGTATTATTTTTCTAGGTGTTTGGCATCATTCTCGGAGGGCGTTACATCATTTTTCTAATGGGCATGTTTTCTATCTACACTGGCTTGATATACAATGATGTGTTTTCCAAATCACTCAAATTCTTTGATTCCAGTTGGAATGTGTCCGGTATGGATTTTTCAGATGAGGATTTGATGAAAGCTGATGCTTCCTATTTTTTGGATCCATGTAACACTACTAACGGCGTGCCATACCCGTTTGGAATGGACCCTGTGAGTTAAGCTCTGTCCACACTATCAAACTTTATGTGACAAAAAAATGTGATGTGCCCATATATGGACATGATGATGTCATATCACTACCATGTTTGGGCATATCACTACCATATTTGGGTACATCACATTTTTTTGTCACATAAAGTTTGATAGTGTAGAGCTTTAGTCTTTTACTTACTTATTTTGTAATCTAGATATAATGTTTGCATTTGTATTTTTTGTCTAGAGTTTAAGACATGCCCCTATTGATAGTTATCTCTCCCCAGTGCAACATTTTTATGTTTCAAAGAAATAAATAAATTTAGGAATTCATGAAAATGTCAAAATTCATACCCCTCCTCTTGTTTATGACTGTGGGCAAGATGCTGCCCTCTCATTGTGTTCTTCACAAACAAAATATTCAGTACACTTTTCAAAGGCGGAGTATCATCTCTTGGTGTGGTGGTCATGGGAGGTGCTACATGGGTCTGCTGTGTCGTGGGTCTATAGAGATCATATTTAATGTAATTGTTGATAAGGTGACCGCACATACCATGGAGGTAAACATTCCTCCATGCACATACTAAATATAGAGGATTATTATTATTAGATTTGGCAAGTATCTGGAAACAAGATAAGTTGGCTGAATTCTTACAAGATGAAGATGTCCATTATAGTGGGTATATCTCAGATGGTGTTTGGCGTACTCTTGAGTGTCTTTAACTATGTGTAAGTACTGCCATGTGTAATAATAATAATGTTCAATTTATATAGAGCAAAATGCAGGGTGCCTTTAAGCACTGAACAATCAACAGAAAATGTAAAAAGCACAACAAATAATTAATGACGACATTGCAAATTAAAAAGTTGAATTTGACGAGTGATTCGGCAATGATATGATAATGATATTGCTGTATAAATGAAAAATAGGGTTATTATTCTGAATCATAGAATCCAACCCCCAACCCCCATACTACTTGTCTCATCAAATTCTTTTCATTTTCAGACATTTTAAGAAGTATTCCAGCCTGTTGTTTGATTTCATCCCACAAATCATTTTCCTGCTGTTCATCTTCGGCTACATGGTTGTCCTAATTGTCATAAAATGGTTCAAATATTCGGCTGAAAATTCAATGGAGGCACCTAGTCTTATTATTACCATTATCAATATGTTTTTACTAACAAAAGATGACGACCTCATGATGTACTCAAACCAGGTAAAGGGTTTATTATTTACATTATTTATTTTGGCAATTAATTTAATTGTTTTACTTATCCTACTATTGTTACCGTTATTAATGTTATTAACATTCAATTGAATTTTTATTTCCAATATTTTGTATTTGTCTTACAGTCGGAAATTTCTTTCAACAAATATCAAATTGTGTTTTAACTTTACTTTAACTATTTTATTTGCATAGCCCTGGCGTCTCAATGAGTCGAGGAAAGAAAATGAACTCAATTTTTAAAAAAAGCAATTTTTTTAACATTTCATTACTGTATAATCCCATAATCAAGTGTTGTCCCATAATCAAGTATAATCCCATAATCAAGTATAATCCCATAACCAAGTATAACCGAGTGTAATCCTATAATCGTGTATCCCATAACCAAGTATAACCGAGTGTAATCCTATAACCGTGTATCCCATAACCGTGTATCCCATAACCAAGTATAACCGAGTGTAATCCTATAACCGTGTATCCCATAACCAAGTATAACCGAGTGTAATCCTATAACCGTGTATCCCATAACCGTGTATCCCATAACCAAGTTTAATCCCATAACCAAGTTTAATCCCATAACCAAGTATATTCCCACCCATAATTTGGGGCTAAATTCAGACACAAGCCTTGAAATTCATTGATATGTGCAATCCAAGTACAAACTTAAGCCCAAATTTTTCCAAAATACCATACCCGGGCCCCTGGGACTACACTCGGGTCCTATACAGTATTATTACTTTTTTTGTTTTACTTTTATTACTACAACTGATGTATGTTAAACTGGGTATTGACTATACTTCATATGTATATCATTTTAACACAATTCTGCAACATAATTTAGTATGAAGTACAAGTAGCCCTGGTTGTTATTGCCGTATTATGTATCCCATGGATGTTACTTGCAAGACCAGTCTCGCAATTTATCGCCCATCGTGGCCGGATGCGGCAACGCTTATCTACTGTGAGTATCAGCGTAAGTTTTGCCTTTGCGGCTGCTGCTTTTTTTCGTTTCCTGCATCTAACATTTCATCACCAGTAGAAAAAAAAACAAACAACGCACCAAAGCTCCAGACAACTTTCGTCAGGATGCTTGTGAGAAGCTTGTCAATTTGTAACCAAGATTAAATTCAAGCTTGGGTTATGAAATTACCTGCTTTTAACAGCAAATAAGCTGTGCTTTGGCTATCAAGAAATTAGAAATACCCTGCCTAGAAAAAAATAGAAATTGTGTTGTTTGTGTAGAGCAATTCACTATGCAATTTCAATCCAATTAAAACACCTTTTACTAGATGCATGTTGTTACAGTACTAATATTAGCATAATGCTACAAGTATTAACAAATTTACTTGTGTTTTTATGATTATCATTGTTTATTGTTTTTAATTTTATCCTTTTTTAACAGTTTAAAATTTTAACGTATAAATAGTAGATACATTGGTCCACTGACCATTATATTTTCTGTTTTAATTTTATCAAGTAAATAAAACAAATAAATTATTTTTGATAAAAACACTTTTAGCAGACATTTACTAGTGATTTGAAAAATTGATTCAATTTTGGGTATGGGGTTATGGTTACAATATTTGACAAGTTTCTCAAATTTTTGTTTGTAGTCAACGCACACTCATGTAAGTAAACAAGAAATGGTATAATAAAACAATTTTGATTTTATTATACCATTTGTAATACTTTGTTATTGTAATATTAGGCACCATGTAAATATAATATAAAATGTCCTTTTCTACATCAGATATACAAAAACATAGATTATTGATAACAAAGATTCAATAAAATCTGGAATGCCTAATATTAAATAATGTAATAATATTTGAGTTTCATTTTTTATTCAAATATTTTGTTTTTGATATTAAACATTTGTTTAATGCAACATTTTGGTTCTTTTTTAATTTTCTTTAACTGTTTTAATTTTGTTATCTTTTTTTCATTTAATGCAACATTTTTGTTCCATTTTAATTTTCTTTAACTGTTGTTATTAAAAAAAAATTAATTTAATGCAACATTTTTGTTCTATTTTAATTTTTTGTTATCTTTTTTGTAAATTCTTATTTCTTCTTAGATAAGTTTAGTACATAAAAAAGGTACAGAAAAGAATAGTTAATGTTTTTGTACTTATTCCTTTATTTCACTCGTCAGCACTCACTTTTATCAATTTTACTCATCTCATCACAACATAGGTGGGGTGGAGCCCCTAGTATATTATAGTAGTAGTTCCTTCACATCTCTTACACCCCGGAATTCAAAAATTACTTCTCATTTAAAAGACAATTGTAAGTGTTATACACCACATATATTATACAGCTTATAGGCTATTTTATATGTCAAAACAGGGTGTGTAACAATTACATTTTCATATAAACTTTTAATACCAAGGAAGTAATAATTTCACTCTTACCTGGTCATACACAACCTATAGAAAGATATATTGTATCATGTCAAAGTTCAAAGTTGAAATCATGCAATCATTGTAAAAACATGTGAAAAGCATCGCAATATTCATCATGCAAATACATTTGATTACAATTGATGTAACACACAATGCATACATTGAACATACAAGTTGTCACTTTCATACATTGGCAAAAAGCTTATAAAAATAAATCACAATAAATCAAGTACCAAAATAGAGTGCCATCAATACCCTATATGTCCGAGTATTATCCCATGCTTGAGTAATAGTTCCACCCCCTAATCTAAATATAGACACAAGAGTGGTAAAATTTACTGTTTAATGCCACCACTTATTGTTATGTTGCAAAATTCCATACCCAATGCATAAAATATGATAATATGATTTAAAAAGCACACATATCCACAAAGTGCTCAAGGCATATACTGCAGTATACTGTCATGTACAGTAATTGTTATATAACCGAGTATAATCTCATGCTTGATTAATAGTCCCACCCCTTAATCTAAATATAGACACAAGAGAGGTCAAATTTACTGTTAAAATCCTACCTCATAATTTCCGCCAAATTTCGTACCCAATACATACTATACTTTGTCATATACAATAATTGTTTTATAAATATAATAATACTGATAATAAATGTGATTTTTAGTGTCGGGGACGTGATGAAGATGCAGAAATTATAATTAATGATGATGCGTTACAGGCTAATCATGAGGAGTTGGGAGATGTTTTAAATGGATCTTTGAAAGCCGAAGAAAGCGTAAGGTTTTTGTTTTAATATACTATTTATGTCCCCCTGAAAACATGAAAAATGAAAATTTATTAAATCAGACTTTGAATAGATTATTTTGTAGTTTTAATAAAGTTAATCACTTAAAAAAATGTTTTTACTTATATAATGACAAAATAAATGATAAATTCAACCAAAAACCCATTGGCTGGCAGCCAATTTGACTATTTTTTGGTTTTTGGTTTAAATGATATTTTTTCAGGTAAATACATTTTTTTTAGATTCAACTTTCACCTAATCAGCAATACATAGCCTACTGAGGTGTTCATTGAGATTTTTCATACGATTATGTAATGGCTTTGGCTTGCCTGATTCCTAAATCTAAGATAATAGAGATTTTAATCCACGGATCACGATAGTACCGTCTTGTAGAAGTAGAATAGATAAACAAAGTTTAAAGTTTGTTTTCTACATTTATTATTTTCAGTTTGAATTTGGAGAAGCTTTAATCTATCAAGGAATTCACACCATTGAGTACTGTCTAGGCTGCATCTCTCACACTGCATCCTACCTACGTCTATGGGCTCTCAGCCTTGCCCATGCTGGTAAGTTTTTAAGGTTATCCCAGAGTCTCGCAGTACAGAGCACATCATGGCTCTCAACCAGTGATGTAGCCACAAGAAATAAAGTAGTCCTGTATTCGCAAGAAAAGGGAACAATTTCTGTTCAAGCCACTGGGTTGTCAAAATCCTCTGTGAAACAGTGGTGGTGTTTGGTGGTTTGAAACCTTACCAAAAGTACTGGTGACTACGGCCCTGTCAACACATCGAATAAAGAAAACTTAAAAAGAAACCTACTAACACTGTTTTTCGTTTTGTATTTTTTAGAGCTTTCTGAGGTGCTATGGACCATGGTAATGCAACAGGGGCTGGGGCAGAACACGTTGTTTGGCAGTGTTATGATATTTGGTGTGTTTGCATTCTGGGCTATTATGACTGTCGCTATTCTACTGATGATGGAGGCACTGTCTGCCTTCCTGCATACTTTACGTTTGCATTGGTAAGTTTTGCTTGCCTTTGATCTGAGGAGGCCAATTCTGACTAGAATTACGCAGACCACCACAAACCATAGCCATAATATCGACATAGGTTCAAGGCACAGGATTCTCAGGATATAAACCCCTTTTGGGGATTAAGTGGGCTATCTCTGTTACTATGTAAATGATTGTGTATTTGGTTTGTTATCATCTGTGTTCTGCCTGGATGGTATTGAATGAAATAAAATCGAACTCCTCAACCATAATTCTGATGGTAGACTTGTGCATATTTTAGAAGAGTTTTACCCAGGGCCGTAAAGTGATGGCTGAGGGAGTCAACCATGATGATTGGATTCGTCTGCTTGATATGAGGTTAAATACAAAACATTTAATGAAGTTGTTGTAATGAAAGATTGCCATGTTTAGATAATTTTTGTATCTCTTTTTTTATAGGGTTGAATTCCAGAGTAAGTTTTACAAGGGTGAGGGCCATCCATTTAAGCCATTTTCATTCCAAGATCTAGCAGCTGAGCAACAGGAGTAGTAGGTCACGTTTACTACAAGTCTTTCAACAAAATATTGACAATTGGAAGTTGTCTTACAATATTAAAAAATATGTATCATTAGTATATTAATATAAGTATATAATAAGTAGCAGTTATTACATTATAAAATTTCAATTAGTCTATTAAATGAATATATTATGTTATAAATAATAGATTATCATTAATTTGTATCTTATATGTATTATTGTGGTTTACCTGTGCATTGATGTGCTAACAATGCTGTGTACACTTTTACATGTTGATGTCAATTACTTTGCAATTATGACCATAATAATTAATTAATAAATAAGCACTCATTAGCAAATATCGGCTGTTGTGTCGACATGAGTGTTTTTTTAGGGACAGAAATAGTACTTAAATTTAATAGTTCAAATCCATGAGGTACATTTTTGTGGCATATTTATTTTATTACTCGTATAAGCATTATATTAAAATGATATTAAACTCAAGATTATTCTAATTTGAAATATGTAAAACTGAAAATACATCTTGTTGGTGTAGTTACAAATAATCCAGAATCTCATCATAGAGTTTGCTGCGTGCTATCTATTTTGAATATTTTAGATACAACCGCTACTGTAATTGAAATTTTCGTTTCATTCTTATGTTTTCAAAAATACCGTTTCAGGAGACTTAACAATTTAAATTATAGTGACAAATTGTAGTAACAAAAGTTTATTTTACAGTACTTAGTATATGAAGAGAATGAAATGTAGCCTTTACTCAGTGCCAATCTATATTTTCATAGTTTATTTGACAATATTGAATAAAAAATTAAAATTTTCTTTGCATGCATGCAAAAATAAGTGTTTGATTTTATTGATGTGTTGTTGGATCCAGCTTGCTGAAAGGTGAAATCTCATGAAAGGAATACGTTTTATTCAAGCATAAATACAGTCAAGCTCTGTCTACACTATCAAACTAGTTTTACAAAAAAGTGTGATGTACCCAAATATGGTAGTGATGTGACATCATCATGTCCATATATGGGCACATCACATTTTTTTATCACATAAAGTTTGATAGTGTAAACAGAGCTTTTTAGACAAGCCAGGTACTGAACAATAACATTTTCTTATTGTAAGCTATAAAGGTATTATCATCCTTGAGCTTAACTGGAAACTAAGGACAATTGAATTATTATTGTAAGCTATAAAAGGTATTTATTATTGTCCTCAAACTTAACTGGAAATTAAATTTGGATAGGCCCTCTATAGACCTATACGGCAAACAGCACCTACTCAAATCAGCACACTGGGAGACGATCTCCTACTCTTTTTGAATAGTGTACCAAGTTCTTTAACATGCACTGTATGTATTGCAAAGTATAGTAGAATACGTGTGCCTATATCTGGTATCTAAACCTCTGTCTTCACTATCAAACTTTATGTGATGTACCCATATATGGACATGATGATGTCATATCACTACCATATTTGGGCATAGCACCACCATATTTGTCAAACTAGTTGATAGTGTAGACAGAGCTATAGCACTCGATTACAGAAAGGATGTTTTGGGTGTCATGAATGTACATTGACTGAACTCTTCAAAACCAGTATAGTCATTGACACAAACAAGAAGGTATGACACAATATAAAATAACACAAACTGTTTATTCTACATCAGTAATACTGTAGCTCAATAAATGTACAAAATATTTGTCTAATTTTTAAAAACTAAACTGAATTATTTAACTTGTTATTTCTTCTTTAACAGACTTGATCTCGCTCTTATCTCGACTCTTATTCCTCTCGGAACTTTTCTTCTTTTTCTTTGATTTTCGTTTACTGCTTCCGTACGGATTAATGCATCCTTTGCACTTGCACCAATGAGCGCACGGCTCCTGAGCATGATAGCATTTACATCGACTTGTGTATTTGCCTTTCTTGTAGGAGCAGCTTTCAGGATTGTCCTGGTTCTGACCACATTTACATATGTACTTCTTGACCGGTGGAAGCACTTTGACGGACGGCATAGATGATGACGACACTTCATCACTTGAATCAGTTGAATCAGAATCGTCTACGCTCATTGCCTCCTGCCGTTTCCACATCTCTTCAAATTGTTGCTGTTTTAGGAGGAAACAAAACGTGATCATTTTGTATTTTATCATTATCAATGTGAATTTGAAAGATTTTAACATATCATATTTGAATTTGTTTTTTTATTTATTACTAGGTAACCTCTTCAGTCAAAGACTGGTCTCCCAGAGGGCCCAGTGTTATGATCAGTGGCTGTGTGTTTTTATTGAGGGTATAGGTTCAAACAAAACTACGCTGATTACTGGCTGCAACCTTATGGGAGTATGTTTCCAGACGTGTTTGATCCAAAACATAACCGGAGTAATAATGTGAAGCACTTAGAGGTTTTGCGCATTAAGATCAACGTATTATTATTATAAATAATAATAATAATAATAGTTCATCCTTATATAGCGCATATAAGCAAGCTCTCAATGCACTGAACATTATTACCCCAGTCATTTCCTGATCAAACACCTATGGAAACATACTCCCATATATGCAGCTAGTAATCAGCGCAAAGTTGTGTCTTGATCTAACCGGGTTCCCAATTATACACCTGGGTTGAGAGAGGCAAACGTAAGTAAAGTATCTTGCCTAAGGATACAAGCAATGCGGCGAGAGTTGGATTCGAACCTCGGTCTAACGATCAGTAGTCGAACGTCCAACACACAGCGCCACACGCCCTCACAATTATTAAATAGCATGTAGATGAAAATCATAAATTATGCCTCAGTTTCCACCATACAATATACCCACAGCATCCACACAGCTTAGGCCCCTAAAACTTACCTTAATCAATTAAATTTTAATTGGATAATTAGTATATAAACACATTTATCTACAAACTTTCTCAACTCTACAAAAATATAAGTAATGTTAACTTACATCTTTTTGTTCTTCATCTGTTTCAGTCTCCTCATCATCATATTCTTTTATTTTACTAATAGTGTGCGGCTTTTTAGTGGTCTTCCCCTCAGAAGGTGGTTGTTCCGACTTACTGCTTGCTGCTTCAGGCTGGGCTGACTTCTGTCCGTAATCATGATCGTCCATGACAAATTTCGGCTTAGCCTTAATTTGGAAATAAACAGTGTACAATTATTAGTACTTTTACATTGAATAATTTTTTTCAAACCTATTGAACTCTGTCTACACTATCAAACTAGTTAGACAAAAAAAGTGCTCAAATATGGTAGTGATATGACATCATCATGTTCATATATATGGGCACATCACATTTTGTTGTCACATAAAGTTTGATAGTGTAGACAAGGCTTTATACCATGTGACAATCAAATACTGCTTGGTACTGATATTTTTAAAATTTCACTTACCTTATCATATTTAGCGATGACAGGAAGGTTACCCTGACTATGCATTACTGGCATTAATGCATGGAAGATGCACGCAATCTCGCCAGACGCTAGCAAGACTGGCCTATCACAGCTCCCATCATCCCCCTCGCATTTCCCATAAAGCACTTGGTGACGGTCTTCAAGAATATCTAATTGTACTTGTTAAAGAAAGATTTCTAGAGAAAAGTTGCTTTTTTAATTGTTTACATTACATTACAATATTATTTATAACTTACCGAAACACAGTTTATGTGAAAATTTTCTTGTTAATTCTGGAAGATTTGATTGATATTTTCTTTGCTGTTTTGGAATATTTGTATTTGTTATCTAAACAGTAAAGATGAGAACATTACAGATTTCTACCTACTTTGTAGTGGAAGAGTCCAAATCTAGGACAATGGTTTAATCTTAATTAGAGTCAACTTTTATGTTTACTTTTTCGTCTTGATTGTTTAGACATTATTTCAGCATTGTTACTTTGGTTTCAAGTTTTTCTTTAAATTTAAAGTAAATTAAATTTATACACAGAAGGATACGTTGTTGACAATACGCGATAGCTGGTAAGCGGTTGTTACAACAGTTATTCCCGTCAGCTTCGTATTTACATACCATCAGTGGCTGTTCAGGTTTGACGCCTTCTCGCATCGCTGTCACCTGTATTCGTCTCTTCTTCGATTTGTCCGCAAGCAAGGCTTCGCATCCTCTGCGCTTGCGGTAACGCTTCATAGCTTGAAGTTTCTTTAACTTTTTCTTCTCCCTAGGGTCAGTGACCTTACCAATATTCAAACCTAAATGGTCAAGGAATCAGAACACTACTACATCACTATATAATAAAATAATTATCTTTTCTGTATTACAAATACAAATACATTGACATTTTTGAGGACACTAACCTTTCACATCAATGAATAAGAATATTTTCAGGTTTTAATGTATCTCTGTAATCATGTTTCTTTTATGATCCAAAGTTTTAAAGTAGGTCTAAGATATTATTTGCTCGCTTATTGATATACTAATATTGGAATGTAAATTGTTTTAACTCTTATGCTAGGCAGTGTATAAAAATTATTTAAATATATGTTTCATATTCTGATTATTACTATGCTAGCTATGTATTGTTAAGCGCTTTGAACAGTTTTATTGAAAAGGCGCTATATAAATGTATTATTATTATTATTATTAAATACTATAATACAATACACAGCATATATTACAAACACAATACAATTGTAGTGTAAACATTTAAAACTAAGCATTTACCAATCGTCTGCTCCTCAATGCTGCGTTCAGCTAAGTACTTGCGGCGTTTTTCTCGCATGACATGCTGGAGTCGTTTGAACTGGTTTATATAAAGCGACTGCAGTCGAATCAGTTTCTCTTTTGTCGTCAAGGCAACCTCTTCAGCTGTGTACACTCCTGCATGCCTGCAACAAATATCAAACCATTTATAACATTATTAAGCACAAACATTGTTGTTGTTTACAAGGGTAAAAATGATGTTTAGTAAACAATAACAAATTTACCTGAATATATGATACTGTAATTCATTCATTCATCAGTCGAAAATCATCATCATGGGTGGTCAGAATGGACACATTCTGTGTTTGTAAGGTGGCTTATTTAATTTATCTGGCAGATGATGGGTCATTACCTTTAAGGGTCAAGGGTATGACTGGTATGTAAATAAATAGTAATAATATGGTTTGGAATTGTAATGACTAAAGCTCTGTCTACACTATCAAACTAGTTTGACTAAAAAATGATGTGCCCAAATATGGTAGTGATGTGACATCATCATGTCACATGGATCATGTCACATTGTTTTGTCACATAAAGTTTGATAGTGTAAACAGAGCTTAATGATGACTTACTTGAGCAAATCCTCTTGCTCACTGTCCACACTTTCAGCATCACTCTCATTGTCACCTCTCCATGATTGGTCCACAAGTAGTGGTTCTACATCACTGCTGCTGTCACTACCATATTCTACCAAAAGAAGCATTGTTGGGTGCCATCTGTTGATTTATTATCTACTGTGTGGGTGATCTTCTATTTTTGTTTTATTTCATACGCATCCAACAGCAAGTAACTCACCAATTACATGATGGATAGACTATTTTATAATTTATAATGCTTATAAACTCATTTGAGGCTCAGGGAGTGGAGTTGAAAGAGTTGTGAGTTACAACCCTGGTACTAGGTCAGGATTGAACCCTGGACATTGGGAATGAAAGGCAAGCATGTTAACCACCAAGCTACAGCTTCATTCCAAATCTAGAACGTTGTTTGACTTGAATTTATTTTAAATAAACATAAAAAGATTGGATTAAAGTGAATTTAATTCAATACCTAATACTTTAGCGGCTTCTGATGGCAGGCTGTCAGGGAGCTGTTTAGAGGAGCTAGCTCTGTACGGATCAAGATCGTCAAGGATCGTCTCGGTGCGATTACTCGGACGTCTCTTTAAAATATTTTTATGACGAAGCATGGCGGTTTTCCTTGAGTGTTCAACACAAAATCTGGAGGGAGGAAAACATAGCATTTGCATTGAAATGATTACAAATTTATTGTTTAAATATTAGTAAATTATTTACTTAGAAAAGCTTATCACACCTAACTTACTTAGTCAAGTTACTAGAGTTTTGAAATTTTAAATTGACTTCAAAAAGTATGAACAGTTCATCAAACAGAAAGATGAGAGAAAGCCAATGTTAAAATCATCTACACTATCAAACTAGTTTGACAAAAAGTGCGATGTGCCTAAATACGGTAGTGATATGCCCAAATATGGTAGTGATATGACATCATAAAGTCCATATATGAGCACATCAAATTTGTTTGTCACATAAAGTTTGATAGTGCAGACAGAACTTGCTAAGTAGGTATGTATGTGGTACTTGCAATAATGTTTTGACACACAAACAATTCATACCCATCTTTTTTGTCTGATTTAGGTGCAGGATGCGGACAGCGTTTCCCATTCTTTGTAGATATATAATTGCATTGTTTAAATGGTGCATTCTTATCTTCAAGAATGTGTCGAATACAGTACTCATAGCCATCAAGTCGATTCTGCATACATATACGATGCGAATAGCTGCAAAACAAACTCTCAGAACGCAATGTCCGTCTACTGCTAGCATTGGATCGCCCTTTCATTTTAAACTGAAAAAAATGTAAACATATTTCTTGAAATAAAATACAATTAGTATTACAGTAGCTGATAAAGAGAGTAGCATTAATTAATCATATGCATTGGTCATAATGGGTTATCATGCGTATGCTCATGAAACATGACCAATGGCTTAACATCCTATCTGAAGGATCATGATGATGCAATGAAATTAGAACAGCTGAGTGATAGAGGCAACAAATTACATTTGTTTGTTCATACAATTAAATTACACAAAATAGGTATATGGTAGTATTTTAATTTTAGGTCTACTCATAACCTATATTTAGTAGTCACGCCTAGACCTCTCTCTAACTGTCTGTATTCTAGGTCACACCATAGAGATATTATAGTGAACCTCTATGCACACCAATACTTAGCTAGGCTGACTACACAATAAAAAGCTTTTTTCACACGTACTGCTGGTGGTCACACAGGTTCAACCACGAGACTCCAACACACAATTCAGCAGTCCTTTCAGATCAAAGACCACATAAATTTAACCTTAGATTTTTAGTATATAATTTAGTATGTATATAAAACTAGGATTTGATCATGTTTAAATTCGTCATTAATGTTTCATGGCTTGCAGTTTACATTATTAATGAAAGAAAATATAGCAGCCCGCCCGCACATTTCATGAACGAAAGAAGTAAAAACGTGCCCTCTGCCAGCAACGAATCACTCGACGAAAGAAAGCAGTCGAGGGAGGAACTTAACAGTTCTCTAGAAAAATACAGAGTTTTCGGACATTAATCTTCAGATTTTGTTGATATTTATATTGCTAACTCGGCCTCAACAAATTGATACAATGTTTACCTGCAAAATTGATTTGAAAACACTTACGGATTTTTATCGAGGACGGAGAAAATTATTGCTCTACTTGGCGGATTTTGTTACAAGATTTCAGGATGGTTAGGCGCCGACCTTTCTGGTTCAGGAACAACAAAGATAGCTTTTGTTGTGCAATCAAGCATTGCAAGCTATCCAATTGCGTCATGCAGAAGCTGTTATTTCAAGAAAAGCTATCAGTAACCTTTGACCCTATTTGTAAAATCAAAACGAGCATGCGTATACAGCTTGTCTGTTCGTCGTTCCTGGTCTCATGGCGGTACGGTCCGAGAATTTCACAGAAAATTGGTATTATTCTCGGGAACAAATCGAAAATTCTCCATCCCGCAAGTATGGAGTGGACCAGGAAAAAGAGTTGTCCTACCGTCAACAAGCTGCCAACCTTATTCAAGATATGGGACAACGTCTTACAGTGTATCTTTTTCATGATTCGGATGGCGTCTTTTCTTCTCCGCCATGTTGACGGGGAATTTTTATTTTGTAGTCATTTTTACTCATTAAATCATGTTATTTTTCTTATAAAAATAAGTAATGTAGGGTCTACAGTTTTTGAAATATAATCATTTATATAGTTTGTAAAATATTATATATTTTTAATCGCAAAATTTACCGTATTTTGAATGATGATTGAATGGGGTTCAAGTAGCGTGCGTGTGATGGATGGTTAGCCGCCAAATATCGCAAATGAAGTGATCGCGGTGGGCCTAGCTATCTTAACTTTCTAATAAGTAGGTCACAGTGTACTGTTATCATATTTTATAATATTATGTACTTTATATTTTTGTAGATATTGTCTTTTTAAATAGAAATTATTGCATAATAAACATGAAAATCATATCATTATCACAAAGTTCATCAGAGAGGTCACACAGCCAGTTTTCCTAGAAAGTGATGAGTCATACTTTGAATATACCTACAGTACTGTCTGTAGCAAGACTAACTTTTTATATTTTAAAGCTTGTGTACAGTAATTCTAGTTAAATTGATTGATTTATGAAATATACATGAATAATATGTTAACATATTACATTGAAATCATTTAAATTTAATTATTTTGTTTGTCATGTCAAATAATATTAAATATTTGGTTCATGGATGGGAAATAGTTATTTTATATTATTATTATACAATACAGTGGTTCCCGTCATCTACCCAAAATTTGGCCCTCAAATTTTTCAAGAAATTAAATTACGGAGAATGAGATTGACAGTACAGTAAATATAAATATGATGATGTCATACTTATTTATTTATTTCAACAATATTTTACGAGGGTTGTCCATCCAGCCGAAGCTGATCATTAAGGACCCTCACAAAAATACATCATGACATTACAAGACATAAACATGTAACAATAAAAATTTTATTGAAATAAATATAATTTATAAAGATAAAAGAAACAAACAAAAACTATTTAGAATCATAAATTAAATATAAAATAAACATGAATAGTAATTTGTTAATAACATAATACATTGAAATCATTTAAATTTAATTATTTTGTTTGTCATGTCAGTTTGAATCATGGTGGGAAATATGTTATTCATATTAATATATACGATTTCAAAAAAGCCCTAGTCTTGTCATATCAATGAAAGTATTTTCCTTAATGCTGTATCACAGTAACCAACTATGTATCAATACTGCTATAGTGTACATGCACAGGTTTTACATGGTCCATTCCTTCACAAAGTTTCATCGCAATGTAAGTCATGAGCTCTGTCTACACTATCAAACTAGTTTTACAAAAATAGTGTGATGTGCCCAAATATGGTAGTGATATGACATCATGTCCATATATGAGCACATCACTTTTTTTTTCACATAAACTTTGATGTGTAGACAGAGATTTATTTTTTTGATGACTGTATAAATAATTACTTTTATTTTAGTCTGTGTTTTTACTATTTTATAATTGCTGTGCTGTTGTATATTTTATCTGGTCTTCCTATTCATAGTGTAATTAACTTTATAAAAATCTATTAAAAAAAAAACCCGATTTTTTTTTTTAAAGAAGTTTGATGAGAGGCAATTATTTTGTACTGTAAGCACCTGTGCTCAAAGACCATAACACTTCTAGACTTATTGTGACCACCATCTACCTGTATAAATATTTAATGATTTATTAAGAAAATAATATGTATTATTTGTGGAAACTAATATTAATAAACAACAATAGCTAGCAGACATTAGTCCTGTTTACTAATATTTGAATGTTTTTCCTTTTTTTTTTAGGTAATCGCGCCAGCCTGTTTATTTTTAGGAGCAAAAGTAGAAGAGCAACCCCGTAAATTAGAACATGTAGTTAGAGTAGCGTATGCTTGTTTAAATCGTGAATCGCAGCAACAACTAAACCCCAAAACTGAGGTACGTTCTAAATTACATAATCATCTTGTAACTTATGTTAGAAGGCTTAAATTTATAACAAAATAATTGTCACTTTCTTAATGATATTTTATTCTATTTTTATATATCTGTATTTTTATGATTTTTTTTACATTACATACTGTATATTTTTATATAACTTTTTAACTTATTCTAAAATGTTTTTATGCTGTTTGTTGCCTTGAGGAAGACAAATTTCAGATTATTTTTTTTTTTCAATATAGTTATCTTGAATCGTGATATTTTTGAAATTTAAATATTTGAAGCTTTTAACAACCATATTATGTCTATTTACAGCTGTATTCGCAGTTAGCACAAGAACTTGTAATAAATGAAAGCATTATACTACAGACATTAGGTAAGTGTGACATGTGTATTTGCTGCTTGCCTTTTGACTATGCATTGTCCTCATATTTTAGTGACAAATTAATGGAATAATTGCTGTATTTGTTCCCTATTGTATGTAAATTCTTCCTACTTTTGTTTCTGACCAATCAGAAGATTTGGTACTAACATATTTGTTATCTTTTGTTAGGTTTTGAAAATGCTGTATTTGTTCCCTATTGAATGTAAATTCTTTCTCCTCTGTTTCTGACCAATCAGAAGATTCAGTATCATAACTAACATGTTTGTTATCTTTTGTTAGGTTTTGAAATTGCTGTATTTGTACCCTATTTTGTACCTGTTTTCTGACCAATCAGAAGATTCGGTACTAACATTTTCTTTATCTTTTGTTAGGTTTTGAAATTGCTGTTGACCATCCTCATACCCATGTTGTTAAGTGTACTCAATTAATACGAGGTAAGTGGATAATTAATAAATGGTTAATTGGCAAACAATGTCCCAAAAAAAATACATTCAATACACTCATTTCCAATATTGCCCTTTTTATAATAAAAACCAAAGATATGTTTCAATCTGTTAGAAAACCAATCATGCATAACAGGCATACATTTATTTGAATATTTTATAAGGATATATTGTCCTTTTGCGATTGTTATTAAATATTGATATGTTTAGAATCGTCTACAGTAGAAATTCTCAATATTACAATTTGTACCGACCGGTCAATATCAAAATAAGATAATGAAGCTGTAGATAATCTAATGTTTTGATTTGGATTACGTTGATAAAATGTTACATACAGCAATGAAACCTAGTTTAAATTAACTTTCGGCACAAATTGCATTAAGAATTGAGGCTTTCTACTGTATGTATAAGGATGTTACATGCATGACAATTTACGGACTTTGTAGCAGTCAATTGTGTTGAGTGTTGTTTATTCTCCTTGAGGCTAATTTGCTAATAAGTTACTTTTACTTCACTTCCTTTGGTGACGTTGAAACCTGATTGGCTGACTTACTCGTTGCTGCCTCTTCTCTGTCGGCTTGTCTGTGTGACCACTTCCAGCCAGCAAGGATTTATCTCAGACCTCGTACTTCATGGCGACCAACAGGTTGGCTGCCCTTTTGTCTTGTCTCTCAATTGGAAAACTCAAAGCCATGGCATTATTTGCTGATCAAATTTTGTTAATTTTGGTAACATATATTACTATTATAATTGTCATTGATAAAACAATACGTGTCATATAAAGTACATTTTGCCTTGGTTTACAGTCTTCCTACTAACTGACTACATATTTAAACTGGTTGTAATTTTTTGTGCACATCATTAAATGGACCGTTGGTGGTTAATATCAAAACTTGCAAAAGACAATAACCATGCACTGCAGTATTTACTGGTGGCATTATAAGTAACTAATAACACCTATGGTTAACTAATGATGATGCAACAAAAAGTTACAGCTAGTCAATGTCAGTATTAAATATGAGGACTAGACATAGAGGTCAAAGGTTAGACTCGTAACAGAGATCACAGAGGTGGTGACCTTAACGGTCATGAGCTGTACGGGTAAGAAAAAAAAAACACAAATGGTTCAATAATCTATTAAAATAGGCTAAGGCGAGAATGCCATCAAACTAATTTATTATCTTCTTTATTTTTATTAGAATAACTGCAGAATTTATCTAAAATCCAGTTTTTGTAATAAAAACCTTGATGAAATTGTTGGAGAAATATCCAGAGACGAAGATTTAAGATTTTTTTATTATTATGCAATTATGATTCTTAGTGAATAGAGTTTAACATTTAAATTTAATTTTAGGTTTGTAGTATACCCTGTACAGTGTTAAAGAAAGATAAATATCTTCATATTTAATGTATAAAACCTGGAAGTTCTGTAAATTATTTTTAAATTGTTAAAAAAAATTCAATGCTTAACAAGGTATACTACAAACAATAACATAATTTTAAATTTTGTAAAGAAAGTTTTTTTTTTAATTTTTACCACAAGTAAACAAGTTTGTTATGTTTATATATAGGATGCTGTGTTATCATATCTATAAACATACAAGATCATAGTTTTAAGTTAGATGTAATATAAGTTCCTGCAATATGTTATTAACATTAATGAAATGTTATTTGTAATTGTTTGTAATCTAGTCTTCATCTGACGACGTTTTGCCTTCGTTATAAACCAACCGCTGTGGCATGTGCTTGTATACATTTGTCTGCAAAATGGTCCAAGATGCAGGTAACTTTTTTATTATATAATGTAATGTAAAGAACATATTTGAGCTTTACCTTTGTGGTGTCATAAACCAATCTTGATCTCGTGACCTAATCTCCACTGCCTAAGTAATACACTTTATACGAGTAAAATTCTAGGCCTTTTTTAAAGTGACAAACTGTATAGAACCTATTGTCACTCCCTGATTTCAGTCACAATGTTACCTTCTCTTACTTAATAAAATGTTGTATGTTTATTTCAGATACCCAAATCAAGTGATGGAAAAAATTTCTGGGAGTATGTGGATAGAAATATAACAGTATCAGTTTTAGACGGTAAATTTGTCATCTTTTGTAGTTCCTGCAATTATTTCATTTACCATAACATGGTTCATACACAATATGCATTTAAATGTTTTGTTTGTTTATTCGACCAGCATAAAATCAATACAATATAAATATATTTATATATTTTTTTAAAAGAGATGAAAAAATGCTGGGCAGGGGCAGCTATAACTCAACGAGTCGCCTACCCCTCATATAAATGTTAACAATTTGGCAATAAAATTGAATTTAAATTAAATGTATTGTACTTACTTAGTAGAATAGAACCCCTTCGTTAATCATTTTCCTAAAATTGGGGTTCTACTGGACATATTATGTAACCAGGTGTATTATATGCAGATAAGTGCATGGCCTGTTAATTCCCAATTAGAATTAATATTTGATTACCCTATTTTATTGACTCGTTAAGTGCTAGATTTTAATTAAAAGTAATTGCATTGTGTATATTGTAATCTTTTCTCTTTTTTTTACAGATATAACTAGGGAATTTATAAAAATTATAGAAAATAGTCCAAATAGGTTAAAACGGAAGCTGACATTAAAGGTAATTTATTTATTTATCTCCGTCAAAAGGTTAGGCTCATCTAAGTTTCTACACCATAGTGTCCATGGCATTCAGCACTTGGTGGATATGTGCGCTGTATATATTTTTATTATCTCTCTTTAACCTTGAATCAATTCCAACACCATATCTTTCCACTTAACTGTTAACTATTTTGTATTGAACATACTCGCTATTAATGTTTACATTTTACAATTGGTTTTATTGTTTAACAGGCGCAAGCTGAAACGGATTCAAAATCAAAAGTAAATGAAAATGCATCAACCAGTAGCAGTAGTACTTCAATATTTGATGTCGATCCTGGAAGCTCTATACAAACAGACGCTTTGATGCTGGGTATGAGTGATCAAACGGATGGAAAAAACGTACCTCCTGTAGTTCCTTCAAAATCGACCTTAAATCTGAATGAATATAAGAGGATGAAAGAAAAAGAAGTGAAATGTGAAAAGGAAAAAGAAAGATCAAGAATAAGAGAAGCCCAAAAACTTGAAGAGCAAAAGCGTTTAAACCACAAACGATTAATGGAGCAAGAAAAACATAAAGAAAGATTGGAGCAGGAAAAACATAAAGAAAGTAATAGTCGAATGCAAAATGCTGCTAAACACAGTGAAAGCAGGTCGCATGAGATGCAGGTAAAATCACAAGAGGGTCACAGTAGCAGTAACAAGTCAATTACTGATCAAGTGAAACACGGAGATCATAAATGGTCTAGTTTGCATACTGACAACCCTGAAAAAGTACTTGATAGGTCCCAAGGACATGGAGATGCACGTCGAACGCATGACCGACCACGTTCCCATCATGTGCAAAATCCACATGCCCCACCTCATAGCGACAGAACGCATAGTGTTAAACCAAGCAGTAAAGATGTCCGACCACCAGATCATAAAAAAGATATTCGTAATCGTCACCATCACCAAGAGAAGAGACCAAATGAGAATCACAGACATCAAAGGCCAGTAGAAGAGCCCCGGTCACATTCTGACCAGCGGCACAGAACTGACCATAGACATCCTGATGGAAAAGTGGCCATACCTAAACATAAACATTTACATGAAAAACCAGTAGACCAAAAATTGCCAGAATTTGAGCAGAAAGAAACATTGTCTATACAAGATAAAACAAAACAAGATTATATACTTATGAAACCAGAAAGCCTAGTTGAAATGGATATACTTGGAGCGCTAAAAGAGGAGTGTTCTAGTCCATATATACAAAGCTCACAAAAACCAAGTCCTGTACCAACAACGCAATTGGATTATAAGGCTGCCATAGCAAAAGATTCAAGAGAGTGGTTTAAGCAGGAAAGAGTTCCTGACCACCAGTCGCTAATTCAAGAGTCGATGCAAGGAATAAGTAAACAAGAATCGGCAACTCAACCAATAGTTTCCAAAGACCGTAGGAAAAAGTCTGCAGAGCACTTAACGGAAGCAAAAACATCAAAGGGGAAACCTGATGTTAATGTTAAGTCTGAACATGCTCATGTAAAGTCTGAGCACACTCATGTTAAGTCTGAGCACACTCATGTTAAGTCTGAACATGTTCCTATGAAGTCTGAGCATGCTCATGTTAAGTCTGAGCATGTTATATCGAAACCCGATTCGCCTAGGATGAAAAAAGAATCAGTAAAGTTGAATATGGATCCTTTACAAGCTGAAAAGGCAGTCAAAGTGAGGAGAGATTTTCAACAAGAATCTATGTTATTGAAGCCTGAACATTCTGTTCCAACAGTGAAGTCTAGTCCAGTCAAAGTTAAAAAAGAAGTCAACCATGAACCTATGAAATTGAAGTCTGAGCATCATGCCAGCCCTGTCAAAAATCGAAAAGGAGTTCTTCAAAGTCCAAACAAAACAAAAAAACGTGTTTCTTCCAGGCCAATTAAAATGGCAGAAACCAGTACATTGGATCTCTCCAGTATCGGCATCAGCAGTATATTGACTCACACGGAGTTGTCGATTGGAAAAGAACAAAACAGGGAACAGGCCAAAACTACTCCAAATCCAACAACCACAAAAACAAAAGAGGTGAAGAAAGAAACTGCTGTTAAATTAGATTTTAATTACTCAAAACCAGTCCTTCAAAAAGGAAAAAGCGAACCAGTTGCACCTCCGAAGAAGCGCATCAAGAACATGATGCAAACTCAATCTCAGCCATCTAATTTCGATGCTGAACACTTAAGTGTGCCACATCATTCATCTCAACATGCGACGCAGCGTACCACTCAAAAAGTACTACCTGAACAAATGCCAGCAACAACGGATATGTCAAAATTGAATTTAATAACGGCAACGCATTCAATTCAGCCACAGAAGACTCAAGCTTTTGTCCAACATGTGCAGCAACCAGCTCGGCAACATAAAACCGAATCGGCTTTACCGCAGGTGACGCAACATCAAGCAGTTCATCAACAAGTACCTCAACCAATGTCTACCTTCAGTAATCCAGTGGAACCTTGGTCTGACATGATGCACCCTGCAGAGATCCTAGATGGGTCAGACTTCATGAATGATATAAAGCAGGACATGTCACAACTGGATGACTTCTCTACTGGAAATTTATTTGATTTTCCAAGTAGTGAAGCTACAAATCCTGTTGGTATAAATGATTCTTCTAATATACTAGAACAGCAACTGACTGCTTTGACACCAACAGTAGACGCTTCACATTTAACAAAGGACAAATCTGTTAAAAAATCAGAAGCAAGAGTGAAAAGAAAAGAAACAAGCCCAGTAAAGCACAGTAATAAACAACACGCAAGCCCAGTAAAACAAACTAAACAAAAATCGATTCCTAAAGATGTCCATCCTGCTGAAATATTGGGTGATATTCCTGTTAAGAAATCAAAACCTGTTAAAAAAGAATTAGCGCCACAAACGAACCAGCTAGATTTTGATCTTCATCCAGCTGAATTGTTAGAGTCTGTTTCCATGCAGGCTTCTTCACAACCAAAAGAACCTTCAGAAGATGGAGAATTAGTTGGCGACGACTCTCTTGTACATCCGACAGAAATCGAGAATCCTGCTCTTTCACGCGTAAGAAATGAAGAACTGGTTACTTTAAAGACCTCTGAACCAAAAGAACGAGATCATGAACGCAGATCTTCAGAGCATAGGCGGCATTCAAAACACAAGCATTCTAGTGAAAAGAAAAAGAAAGATAAAGATAGGGATCGACACAGAAGTAAAGATAGGTCATCAAGTCGCAGCAAGGAAGTCCACCACTCGGAAAGTAAAGAACATTCTAATGGTACTGAGGCTGGACCGTCTGTACATGATGAACAGCCGACCAGCGTACTAACAACATCTGGAGGAATCAAACTTAAGATTAAATTTGGCAACTCTTTTGACAAACAGGCTTCACCATCTGCAGGTAGCTCACCTCTCAGCATGAAAATTGACCTCAAAAAGATCCATTCGTCAAAACATGATCGTGATGGTAAACATGAGAAGGAACGGAAAAAGGATAAGAGTTCGCGACATCATAAACACAAGTCCCATAAGAGGTCTCACAGTCCTCTGGAGAGCTCTGCCGTGGATCCTCCAGCATCACCGGCGAAGCGACGAGCTACAAACAGCAGCCATCATAATTCACTGCTTAGTTTACCAATGCCTCCAGCAGATCCAAAAAAGAAAAGTAAGCATTCCTTAAGTAACAGCAATGGCGACTCACCTGCAAGTAATGTGTACAATTTTAATTGATGTTGCAGAATAGAAGTGGCAGCAGTGGCAGCATTTGGGTATACAACCATTCCAGAAGACTCTATTGCAATTATGAAATGTATTGATACAGTTGACTATAGACAACTTTTACCGACAAAATTATCATGGCTTGATATGAAGAAAGTTACGTTTTCTGTACAGATTAATGTACAAAAGAAAATGAAAGAAAAAAAAAGAGAATTTTTAATTTTACTTTCTCTTTACAAATTGTAAAAAAAAAGAATGTTTTCCTAGTGTATTCAATTTAATTATGGAAAAAAAATAAATTTGTATAGTTTCTTTTAAAATTACCAATTTAATATGATTTTTGGTGACGTGTTTATAACGTAAAGTAATTTTAATTAAACATTTACATATGTTTTGGCTATATATGCTGTATTTCAAAATTGATAGAAGAATATTAAAAAAAATTTAAAACAAAAAAATTTATGAAAAATACAGTAAATGATTTATTAGTTTATCATTGTGCATAATTAGAGATAATACCAGCTGTGGTAGCATTCTTGCATTTTGTATTTGCCAAGATAATTTGTAAGTTGGTTAATATAAGTGAATTAAACCGATTTATTAAGCTAGTACTGTAAACCAGCCTAATAAAGGGTATATAGTAGGCTTATCCATAGAGAAATAGTATATATTTCTCTATGGTTTATTTAAGCTAAGTCTTACCTTACTAGGTTAACTAAGCTAAGGCTAACTAAGTTAAGGCTAACTAAGTTAAGGCTTACTTACTAGGTTAACTAAGCTAAGGCTAAGTTAGTAGGCTAACTAAGCTAAGGCTAACTAAACTAAGGCTAACTTAGTAAGCTAAGGCTAACTTAGTAGGTTAACTAAGCTAAGGCTAACTTAGTAGGTTAACTAAGCTAAAACTAACTTAGTAGGTTAACTAAGGTAAGGCAAACTTAGTAGGTTAACTAAGCTAAAACTACAGTAAAACTAACTTAGTAGGCCCGGTTTAAATTTACTTGTAAGAAAAAACTTTCTGTACAGTATCGAACATTAACTGTTGTGCATGAGTCGTTTAACAGTAGTAGTAGAAAACAGATTGATATAACACAAGAACCTCTGCTTGATTGGAACATGATTTCAAACAAATTACTTTGTATAAATACATAGATATATAATATTATATTGCAATTCATTTTGAAGTCTTGAACATACATGAGTATTCGTTCAAGCTTTTATTCTTTAGAAATAGTTTATATACACTACAATCAATGCCTTAAGAGAAAATGGAAAATTTTTAGATAAATTTACTGTTGAATATTGTTTATTTTCGTATTTTAGTTTTATTTTATTATTAACTGCCAGATATGAAGGTATGAGCACAGTGTAATTAAAACTGTACTATGGGTTTAAAAGTCCTTTTGGTTTGAGTAACATTTCAGGAATGTATACTACTTTTGTAAAACTGGTTTTAACGTTCATGTTGCCATTAAAAGTGTATAGATGAATGAAATGTGTCGTCGACCTAAAGGAATAGATTAATCTTTTTTTTTTGCAATGTATTGTATTCAGTTTCTTCATAATTTAAATATAGTTTTGTATTTTTCAGTGAAAACTTTGATATGAAAGCACTTAAGAAATTAATGTTCCAAACATGTTTTTTTCAAAGTAAATTATAATCATTATTTTGTTAAAAATGATTCTTATCTAATGGTGAACTACTACTGCATTATGGTATTGCTAAGAAATTAAACTTTTCTTTTTTTATGGATTATTTAAAGACTGAGATGTTGCTGCTCAGAATGTGTAGCGTGTAACAATAAAACTTGATATATTGACAATTTGTACATTTGCTTTTACAATGTGCTTTATTTCTGTATTGCAAATACCATACACAATATTCAGTACTCCCTCCAGTCTAAAGCCCTGTCTACACTATCAAACTCTATGTGGCAAAAAAATATGATGTCATCACATTATTATCATATTTGGGCATATCACTACCATATTTGGGCTTTTCACACTTTTTGCCAAACTAGTTTGATAGTGTAGATAGAGCTTAAGACAATTTCAAGACCTGGAATCAATAATATTATTTACAATAAATTGATGTGGTTCTTCTACGACATTAATGAAACTGCATTTTTTTTTTAACCCAGAGACGACCACATCAACAGAATGGCTCTGCATGCCATTGGCTGTATTAGACATGAACACTCTGAAAAATGTATACTGTACTGTTGACCTTGTATAACTATATATACTGTACTGTACACTATACAGTCAACTCTCCCAATACACCTTTTGGCTGGCCTAATATGTATGGTTTTCTGGAATGTCTCATATTTGGAATGTGTTTTTAATGGTACAAATGAATTTAGAACCTTTGGACCTCCAGAAAAGTCTAGTTTTGGTTTCTGGTTTTCAGAGAGTCTGGTATTGGGAAGTTTACTGTGTTATGAAATGTGAATTTAAATTGGATTTTGGAAGTGGTGTGAGAAACTAGTGCTGGAGGATGACCAATTGTGGGCTCCTTATCATTATCATGATTCAACGTTTCGATATTTATTTGATCATCATGATATCTGATGCTTAGTTGGGAATGTTCATTTAAAAAATACTGCCTTGTCATATCTTGAAAATTCGAGAAAAACATGATCTCTTCAAATATGTTAAAATGAATGTAGATTACAAATACTAAATATTTTATCTTTCTACTTTATTAATTTCATTCAAAATATTAGTTATACAAACCGTAATACCATAATATATACATATCTGTAATACATTTGCAATTTTTTCTTGTTCTCCATGTTTATACAGTACAAAATAAATACTATTGTCAATAAACAATTAGGACTCCATATTGTGTCTGGATTCAACTGGAAAGGTACACACCACCAACATATACATGGATCTACAACCCACCCACTAAAATCCCACACAATCAGATTTCTATCGCAAAATTGTATACCTGAATTATAAGACGACTTCTTACAATATGTTTTTGCATATTAAAACAATAAGTTCTAAATATATTTCATATATTATACTAATATTTCGTACATCTGTTTTGGACGGAATAGTAAAACACTAAAAAACACAAATGTACAGTAAAAATAAAACTGTTGTATATGTTATGTATTGCAATAAGCTGCCAAGTTGAAATATAAAAAATAAATAATATATCTATTTAACATTTCAAGGTGATAAATATATCTCAAACATTATATAACAACTCCATTTATTGTTAAGCTCTGTCTACACTATCAAACTTTCTGTGACAAAAAAAGTGTGATGTGCCCATATATGGACATGATGATGTCATATCACTACCATATTTGGGAACATCACACTTTTTTTGTCAAACTAGTTTGATAGTGTAAACAGAGCTTGAGTCATAATTGATAGGGTTGAAGCTAAAGGCAAGTTGTTATCCCTTATACCACAACTCCCAGTGCTATTATTACCAACAACTACACATTTCATTTCAGTATGAGGCATATTCAACTCAGTGGGTGGCTAGGCCCTACTTTGATACTGAAACTGTTGAAGACAGAAATAAAATAAATATTTGTTAAACAGACATACCAAATGTAATGATTAAACTAATGTCCAATCATGTCTATTGAATTTCTAAAGATTCAACCAATCAGAGCACATGCATTTTTCAAAACTGTGTTGCAAGATCATGGAGTGTGACAGCTCATATTGGACAAAGATAATTTTTAATTCATTACTCGTATAAAATACTTGTTTTTCGAATGTGAAATGACCAAACCACAAAAACAAAGACCTAAAGGCCACAACCAGGCAGTCAATTACTGGCAAACTGGGAGCAGGAGGTATGTTTATAAAGCTAGGCCTATCTCATATTGATCTGAATCAGGGGGCCTAGCTAGAATAATGAACGGGACTTGGGATGTCATAGACCTACCAGATGAATGTATGACTAGTGTAGCAATTTTATTCACCAAATTTCAAGAGGGTGTACTAATAATCAACATGAGCTGATTTATGATAAATTATATAACATTTATTATTAATATTATCACAAATATTTTATTGCTCAATGCTTGCCATATTCTTGAACTCAAACTATGCACCTCACTTTTTCTTAAGCTCTGTTTACACTATCAAACTAGTTTGACAAAAAAGTGTGATGTGTCCAAATATGGTAGTGATATGACATCATGTTCATCATTATTTTTGTAACATAAAGTTTGATAGTGTGGACAGAGCTTTAAAATGTTTCCTTGTTTAGTTCTAAGCTAGAAGGCATTGTATGCGGAAACAATCTAATGAAACCTTCATTTTAAGTTCTAGAAGGGTGAATAATTTAATTTGTGTCCACATGGCTTAGGTGTTATGTCACATGTGAGCTTCAGTTTAAAATTCACATCAATGCTTGTAGGAATTCCTTACACTGAGTTAGCTCATCCTGTTCTGGCCTTGAAAACTGCTCATTTAGCCGATGAATTTCTACGGTTCCTTTTTCATTTGATACAGCCTGAGAAGAAACACATTCAAAATGTTAAGCTCTGTCTACACTATCAAACTTTATGTGACAAAAAAATGTGATGTAGGCCTACCCATATATGGACATGATGATGTCATATCACTACCATATTTAAAGCCCCCTTCCCTACGTTTTTTAGATCTAATTTAAGATCACAAACTATATTTAATGTTAAAATAATACTATATGGTCCTATTGCGATAACTTTTTTCGTCTTTAAACGGTTAAAAATGTGAAAAATAAGTCGATTCTAATAATTATAGCGGCCCGCTATAAATCCCAAAATGCATTGCGCGCGGATTGATATTTTTGTTTTTCACCTGTAATTCGCCCACTTTTCGATCGATCGTGAGGCCAAAACAAATGGAAGACTCCTAACTTTTCAGCGAAAATACCGGGTTTTCCCCAATTTGTATCAACGGAGTCTGGCAAAAATAGAAAGACAATTAATGCAGCAACTATACAACGTCAGGCTAGGTATATAGCTAGCGTACGATGTTCGTACGTTACCGATGTTTACCAGCTAGGCCTACAAAACTAAGCCTAGCTAGGCTAGGCCTAAGACCGTCCACGAGAGGTCGATCACCGCGAGCTACTTAGGTAGTGCATTGTTTCTCACTTTTTATCATAATTTACCATAAAACGTACATTTAAGACAAGGAATGACATGGTTTAATGTTTTTAAAGTGATATATATGTATTATTTTCCAAAAAACGTCCAAAATTGCAGGGAAGGGGTCTTTAAGCATATCACTACCATATTTGGGCACATCACACTTTTTTTGTCAAACTAGTTTGATAGTGTAGACAGACATAAACATTAACATACATTAATTTACTTTTAAATCTATAGGAATATAACTCACCAGCTCAGGTTCTCTCTCAGACCTTGCCCTCCTGGTGGCGCTGTGATCATTTGACAATGATAAACATTTTAACCTATAATCACAACAACAAAAATAACGGTGATTCGCAATACAATCTTACTCTGGCCAAAATTTCTGTTCCAACTTTTTTGATAATTCTCGGCTGTAGCCAATTGGTAGCCAGTTGATTGTCGCAGAGGCCTTTGACAACCCAGTGGCTTGAACCTTTTTTTGTGAAAAACCACTTTATTTCTTGTGGCTACATCACTGTAATTCCATAAATAATATTCTCACCTTTTATTATTAAACTGTTCAGTTCGTACTGGGTTGCTGTCACTCTTTAATAAATCCCATATAAACATTTTTGCTGTGATGTCAACAGAGAAGAAAACAGCTGGTCGACTACGAGACCATGCTAAAGACACCAGGTCCATCCCATTGGTTGAATTTGACCATGTGACTACAGGAAACTCTGTAAAATAAACAAAACATTGATTTATGCCTAATTTTATAAAAGCTTACTTTCTTACAACTTACTATATTATCTATAATTCTGAAATTCATCATAAAACCATTGCTGTCCAGAATATAAATAGCTGTTATTATGGAGCAATAAAGCTCTGTCTACACTATCAAACTAGTTTGACAAAAAAAGTGTGATGTGCCCAAATATGGTAGTGATATTCATCATCATGTCCATTATGAGCACATCACATTTTGTTGTCACATAAAATCTGATAGTGTAGACAGAGCTTTAGACAATGTATTGTACACTTACCAGATTTAGTGTGGTGTAGACGAATGCATCCATCTCTACACCCAACCTTTAAAAAAAATTAACATTTACTTTACTAACTAAAAAATAAAAAAAAGGACAACACAGAATATCCAATTCTCATATAATATCTTTCATTAAATATTTAAAATGATATCTTACCAGGAAAAAGGGTAAACCAAATGGATGGAAATCTACTGCCAGAATATCTACTGGAAAATCTGAAATAGGAAGATCCATTTTTTTAGTAAATAAAATCAGAGATGACAAATTGTTTCTTACAGTTTCTCTTGTTTGTTGGTTTGTATATGCTTTCAACTTCAATTAGAATTAGGATCATTAAAAACCTTTTTTGGTTTATTGTACGAGAATAACCAGGAAGATAAATTATTTGTATAAATTACCTATTTGTGTATGGTATAACCTTGGCATATCAGCTGTGCCATTGCGTGTACAGTGCATAATGTATCCCTGTGAATATGAAGAGAGAAACCACATTAAGTTTATCGATATGAGATTCTAAAATATGACTTATAAAATACAGTACTGTATTCTACAATACTACAGTTTATCTTATTACAAAAAGCTTATTGTACTGATAAAATTAAAATAAATAAATAACTCACTGCATCAGTGGCAACATAAAAATGATTAGCGTCCGTTTGAGAGAAATGTAAATGACGTACAGAAAGATGGCTCACATCCCTAAAGGTTTAAAAAAAAGGCAGTTTTTTTAAAATTTTAATTGATTGACATGAAGAACGTAGCTATTTAATGTCAGTTACAATAAATTATCTCACCTGCGTGGGTCTTTGAGACATATAGATGAGCTCTTCATTAATTTGATTTTACCTCCTGGAACTAGGCCTAAGATACAGAGATATGTTATTTTCATTTCTGTGATTTTATATATTTTTTTGTTTCTTTTGTCCGTTTTGTTATGGCGTCCCTGCCACAAGCATTTGCTTTCTTGGTGACGCCACCATTATTTGGAAATAAATGTTGATTTGATATGTACTGTATTATTTATATCAGAAAAATGAAACGCAAACAAAAATTATAATTCTAATTCAATAAGTGAATTTCACAAACCTAGATCAGATTGAGAACCTGCACTGTCGACTTTGTCTACTTCAATCACAACCTACAAATAATAAAAATGTTAAAGACGTTTTGTAAAAAAATGCATATTACTTTATATACCTATATTACTGTAAAAACATTAATTAAACCAGGTCATTCTTTGTCTTAATGTACGTTTTATGGTAAATTATGATAAAAAGAGAGAAACAATGCACTACCTAAGTAGCTCGCGGTGAATGTCCTCTCGTGGACGGTCTTTAGGCCTACCCTATCTAGGCTTAGTTTTGTAGGCCTAGCTGGTAAACATCGGTAACGTACGAACATCATACGGTAGCTATAGGCCTAGCCTGACATTGTGTAATTGCTGCATTAATTGTCTTTCTGTTTTTGCCAGTATTCATTGATAAAATTGGGGGAAACCCGGTATTTTTGCTGAAAAGTTATAAGTCTTCTATTGTTTTGGCCTCACGATAGAGATTTGTACTATAGTATAAATGTATAGTTTATTTACCCAGAAAACAACTTGTCCCCTCTGTTCCATGGAGGCTAGCTGGAATGCCACACCTTCATCCTTAGTAGACTGAACGCTGTCTGTTATGGAGACTACTGGCTGGATTGAGACTACTGTGCTATGGTGGTTATCTTCATTTGATATTCCATCTGTGCTGTAAGTTGGTGGCTGAACATCAACAATACTTGCTCCTGTACTCAGAGTGGAGTGCATTGCGGAGGGTTCCCTTAAATCCCATGCAACCACTGAGCCATCAACCTGAAGAAAACACATGTTTAATTTTTTGAAAGGCTACTAAATCATTTATCCTATCAAAGTGGAAAGTTTGACATATCAAGAAGGTTAAAGAGAGTCATGTCTCTTAAAACCAAACATCCTTAAGCTACACTATCAAACTTTATGTGATATGCCCATATATGGACATGATGATGTCATTATCACTACCATATTTCGGAATATCACTACCATATTTCGGCACATCACACTTTTTTTGTCAAACTAGATTGATAGTGTAGACAGAGCTTTAGACTGGCCTAATAATCTGCTTTTCTAGAAAGGCTGACATTCTTTTGTGACATTTTGGATCTCAAGAAAAACCTGGTCTCTTGGAGTTTTTTCAGTTAGTTTAACTATATTAATTAATCAATAAAATTATATGCTAATGTACTCACTGTTCCAGCAAACACAGAAGACGTTTTAGTCGGGCTAAAGCAGCAGCAAGTAATTGATGACTGACATGAAAGCACTCTGATAAAAATAAAATAAATACAATACTTGATTTGTATGACATCTATAACATTTAATTATACAAGAATGTTAGAAAATAAAAACCAAAATGCTCACATACCTTTGGGGTTTATTTGGTATATTCAGATTCCATAAACATATAAGACCAGATCCATTAAGGTTATGTTTTAAATTTGACTACAAAAAAACAACAAAAAAATTGATGATTTCACTATATTTTTATATGGTAATGCTTTACTAATAAACAATAATAATTACAAAAATAAACACAGCAAAAATACAATCTTGAAAAAAGGAAAAATTAAAGGATTACTGGTTTAAAGGTAACCTGTTTAGGAAGTCTATATAATAAGCACAAGAATAAAGACAATATTGATTAGAATATCAACAACACATAAAATACAACTGAAAAAAAACAATTGAAATTCAATATTATTAATATACTATAAAACAGCAAGCACTAGACATACACCAGGTTAAAACGATTTTATGAGCATAAATATACAGTATATATATATATATATAACACTTTGGATATTATTACACGATATATGCAGTATATATATAATATATTAAATTTAACAGTGTACCTTTTTTAATTTGTTATCCTCCTCCTTCAAAATTAAACAGAGGTTTCACAGAGGGTTAAAAAATGATCAAAATGATGAGAAAATTGATTGTACCAAAGAATAGAACGTGTTTAAATACATATTATTGTCATTACTTATTATACTCCTATTGTACATTATTGTAATATTTTTTTGAGTTTTACTTACAAGTCTAGGTAAAGTATGAGCTGTCAGCAATAGACTGGTTTGTACTGGATGAAACTGCACTTGTAACACATCACGACCTAAAAGATTACACAAAAACGATAAAGGAAAAATAATATATTGTTTGAGAAACTCAACAGTTCTTTACATAACTAAATATACGTGGTGTACTTCAAACTTTTATATCAACAAATGAAACGTACACAAACACTCAAAATGTAACTTTTTCTTCTTCTGCAGGGGGGGATGTTATGGATTTGCATACCAAACCATTGAGCTGAGGTTTATTAATACTTCATAGTGTAAATTAAACTGTAAGTATAATGTCAATTTTTTTTTTTATTTCTGTGTTCTGTTTTGGGTTGACCAACTAGCATAGGTGTTATACCACCTGTTTGGTCTTTCCTTGCCTTTTATATTTGTTTTGTCTTCTTTGTATTGTATATGGCAGAAAATTGAATAAATAAAAAAAAAAAATTAATAAAAAAAAAAATTGTGCTTATTCATACATCAGAAGTTTTAACTATTTTTTAGCCCTTCCCTTGATATATTATGTTTTATATATGTTACAATGTTTATACTTTATATTTGTGGGTAAAGAAAAGTGAAGTGAGTAATTTATGGATTTGCTGTACCCAGAATGACCCTTGACCTACCCATACCTTCAAGAAAAAGATGCTGCATATTTAAATGAGTGAATCCCTGACTGAAGCAGAAGTTACTTGACTGCAGGCTACTAAGGTGATTGGCTGCCTCTTCCTCTTCCAAGAGTGTACACACTACACGTGAAGCTTTTTCTAAGAAGTGTGCAAGGCGCATGGAATCTTCTCCTTTAAATATCGACCTCTCATCTTCGTTTGACCTCTCTCCTAAAATATATGTTTCATACATGTTTTATTGGCAACAAAAATATTAAAACAAAATTTCACACATTAACAAATTTATCCTCTAAAGCTCTGTATACACTATCAAACTTTATGTGACAAAAGAATGTGATGTGATATCACTACAATATTTGGGCACATCACACTTTTTTTGTCAAACTAGTTGGATAGTGTAGACAGAGTTTCATGATAGAGGTTGATAATCTATAAATCAGAATGCCAATTCTTAAAAATGTTAAAGGAGTTTAGAGTAAATCATATTCTACAAAACAAAGTAGCTTTTTTTACCGCCACAGCCCTTTGAATCATTGGCAGGATGCTGCGTCCATTTTGTTTCCATTTCAATGTCATCAGTCTGGATTTCACGTTCTAAATTATCTTCATTACATTGTGCATACGCCTAAAAAAGATAACAAATATTTCAATATATTTCAGAGTGTTACATAATTCAATTCCAATTCATTATTCATGCGTATGCAATTTCAATGGAACATCTTAAATCTACAAGATCCATATTCATCCTTTACATAATTCATAATACTATGGCCCATGAAAGAAATTTATTCTGAACTTTTATTTAACAGTCTAATACTACAGTAGTTGCAAAAAAAGAATTTAGTTTTAGAAAATGTAATGAAAATAATCAATTAATAAATTATAAACAAAACCAGTATATGAATTTTGAATTAAAGTACTATTTCAATTTAACATTAAGTTGCACTACTTTCTCTGACACTGACACCAACAACATATCTTATTTGACTACCCAGCACTTACCTGTTTTGTATTGGATTGCCCAAAGCTTCTAATATAAAGGTCATACTCATTGACTGGTGCCATGTCCAGTACATCAAACCCAACTGCATCTAGGTCAAGCAAAGCCATAAGCTCCTGACCACGTTTACGAGTTTTCTGAGAAACTTTGTCGCTAATCTGACGTTGTTTCGCAGCAACAAAATTAACAAATGTACGACCAGATGATCTAGATGTTGTAGGTCGTGCTTTAAAAAGTGAATTTAATAATAATTATTTAAAAATTAAGAATGAAACTGTGTACACTCTTGTGTGAATTTTGTGTTGTTAGTACCTAGCATCAACCAAACACAATTGAAACTTGACAACCAAGAGATTATTAAGCAACAACTTATTTCAAACCCAAAGTTTTAACTTACATGATGGTGATGAGGATACTGATGGCTCCTAAAAGAAATAATTTCATATTACTGTATGTAAAAATTAATTTAAGATCTAAAAATCGATAAAATAGCATCTAGCTCTTTGAATATTTACATATTTACAAAATTTTTTTAGTGCCAATGGTAGTGATATGACATCATCATGTCCATATATGGGCAAATCACATTTTTTTGTCACATAAAGTTTGTTAGTAGAGAGGTTTCGCAATCTTACGAATACGATAACGAAAACGGATACGTCACGCACACGTATTCGTTTTCGTAAGCCAGTAAAAATCTGTTTCGCATGGCAACGAAATATTGAGGGCGCCGTCCAAAATATGACTGCGGTAAATTTGAGCGAAGCGCGTGTACGTGTTGCTTGGTGCTTGGCTGCCTAGGCCTAGCGTAACATCAAAGCGAGTGAGGACTTTAAAAACTGCTATTTATCAAAATTGACCTAGCATTTTAGTAAATTACTTTAGTAAATTACTTTCAATAAATCTATAATTATATTATAATCATGAATCGTTCCTGATTCAAATTCAGAATGTGCAAAATAGATCAAAAACTATACTCGTTTTGTAGTTACGAATATGACTGGTGATATTCGTCAACACGAATACGCTTTACGAATATGAATTGGGGATCAGCTCAAAAGTTTCACAAATGTGTGACGTATCCGTTTTCGTATTCGTAAGGTTGCGAAACCTCCCTAATGTAGACAGAGCTTTATGTCTGCTGAAATCACTTCTGAGCTCTCTACAGTCCTGATCATCATACATTTAAAAGCTTACTATATTATTTTACTGCAATTTATAACTTACCAGGCTCCTTCTAAGTGATGCTTCATTTTCTTGGGCTATTGCTCTACGTAGATCATCATACTCAGAGGTCTGAAAGAATAAATAAAAACTAGAATTTAATTCGTCACTTTGACGAATTATAGGTGATCATTTTTATCATTTTACTGAAATTAATTTTTTTTTAACATGCACGTACGTTAACATACGATCGGAAAATGTTGATGTATGCCATCCTATTATATGCTTATAGTGCTGAGTTGTGCCTATATGCCATATACAATATGTACAGTATATACTGTATATCTATATACAGTGTAGCATAGGTGAAATTACGGGACACACATGTTCTAATTTTTTGGCATGATGACGTTATCAAACTAAACTTTAAGATGACAATTTCGAAAGATAATTAATTGAGCAAAAAAATATAAGATTTGGAAAAAAATTTGGCACGTAGAAGCGCTGTGCGCGCTCTTTGAATTGTGTATAACTTTGACGAAAAATATGAAAAAACTACTTTTTTACTTCAACTGGCCATATGTTAACGTCACAACATCCGATAGGCTTAATTTTTATATGAATTAATATCTACATTTCATCAGCTTTCATAATAAATTATAATCATCAAGGTAACCTTCAATTCTGAAGAGCTGTAAGATATTCAAATTTACTGCGAAGGTGAAATTACACGGCCTACGTTATTCAAGTTTTTACGCGTGATGACGTCATTAAAATGAAGATAGTGTCAACTCATGATAAAGATAATTAATTAAGCAAGCACATACTGAAAGTTGTGCGAAATTCGAGCACACATAACCAAGATGCGCTCTGTTGAATGTGATAATCTACACAAAAAGATAACAAATCCTAATTTTTAAATTCAAGTGGCCATTTGATGACGTCAAAACATTTTGTACGTAAAATGTGTACATGAATTCCTATCTACAACTCAATGGCTTCCAGAATAAGTTAAAAAAATCGGGGGTCATCTTGCATTCTGAAGAATTATTTTCATTTTAAAAAAGCCTATTTTTCACCATTTTCAGAACTTTTGTAAAATTAATGTGCGCATTTTGTCATTTTTAACGTGCTCGTATAGCGTTATTTTAAGTCGGAACTGACTCAAATTTGGTGAATGTACTAAGGATGGTGAGTAGAATGAGATTTGTAAAAAAAATCATATTTTTTACACTTTTTAAGTATCACGCGCGCAAAAACGCATTTTTGCGCAGTAATTTTTTGAAACACGCAAATGGCCTAATTCATGCTCTAAATTGATCAAAACTTAATTTTGAGCGTTTTAAATTTTTAACGCGCGATATCACGCGCATGAACCTACGTGCACGTGCGTTTTTATTTGCTAATATTTTTACCCTTGATCTGAAGTTTACGTGTAGTGAATTTCATTAATATGTGATAATGAATTATGGAGATATGATTGATAATGTGATTTCGCAAAATGGCGTATAAATGTCGTCACGGATGAGTGATCACGCTGGAAAGCTTATTAGGATTAAGTTATATTATTTGAAAGATATTCTGAAATTTTTGTAATCATTGACATTAAACTTTTTGAGATAATTGTTACACAAAATAGTGTACAGAAACAATAAAAAGAAAAAAAACTAGAATTTAATTCGTCACTTTGACGAATTATAGGTGATCATTTTTATCATTTTACTGAAATAAATTTTTTTTAAACATGCACGTACGTTAACATACGATCGGAAAATGTTGATGTATGCCATCCTATTATATGCTTATAGTGCTGAGTTGTGCCTATATGCCATATACAATATGTACAGTATATACTGTATATCTATATACAGTGTAGCATAGGTGAAATTACGGGACACACACGTTCTAATTTTTTGGCATGATGACGTTATCAAACTAAACTTTAAGATGACAATTTCGAAAGATAATTAATTGAGCAAAAAAATATAAGATTTGGAAAAAAATTTGGCACGTAGAAGCGCTGTGCGCGCTCTTTGAATTGTGTATAACTTTGACGAAAAATATGAAAAAACTACTTTTTCACTTCAACTGGCCATATGTTAACGTCACAACATCCGATAGGCTTAATTTTTATATGAATTAATATCTACATTTCATCAGCTTTCATAATAAATTATAATCATCAAGGTAACCTTCAATTCTGAAGAGCTGTAAGATATTCAAATTTACTGCGAAGGTGAAATTACACGGCCTACGTTATTCAAGTTTTTACGCGTGATGACGTCATTAAAATGAAGATAGTGTCAACTCATGATAAAGATAATTAATTAAGCAAGCACATACTGAAAGTTGTGCGAAATTCGAGCACACATAACCAAGATGCGCTCTGTTGAATGTGATAATCTACACAAAAAGATAACAAATCCTAATTTTTAAATTCAAGTGGCCATTTGATGACGTCAAAACATTTTGTACGTAAAATGTGTACATGAATTCATATCTACAACTCAATGGCTTCCAGAATAAGTTAAAAAAATCGGGGGTCATCTTGCATTCTGAAGAATTATTTTCATTTTAAAAAAGACCTATTTTTCACCATTTTCAGAACTTTTGTAAAATTAATGTGCGCATTTTGTCATTTTTAACGTGCTCGTATAGCGTTATTTTAAGTCGGAACTGACTCAAATTTGGTGAATGTACTAAGGATGGTGAGTAGAATGAGATTTGTAAAAAAAATTCATATTTTTTACGCTTTTTAAGTTTCGCGCGCGCAAAAACGCATTTTTGCGCAGTAATTTTTTGAAACATGCAAATGGCCTAATTCATGCTCTAAATTGATCAAAACTTAATTTTGAGCGTTTTAAATTTTTAACGCGCGATATCACGCGCATGAACCTACGTGCGCGTGCGTTTTTATTTGCTAATATTTTTACCCTTGATCTGAAGTTTACGTGTAGTGAATTTCATTAATATGTGATAATGAATTATGGAGATATGATTGATAATGTGATTTCGCAAAATGGCGTATAAATGTCGTCACGGATGAGTGATCACGCTGGAAAGCTTATTAGGATTAAGTTATATTATTTGAAAGATATTCTGAAATTTTTGTAATCATTGACATTAAATTTTTTGAGATAATTGTTACACAAAATAGTGTACAGAAACAATAAAAACTAGAATTTAATTCGTCACTTTGACGAATTATAGGTGATCATTTTTATCATTTTAATGAAATTAACATTTTTTAAACAAGCATGTACGTTAACATACGATCGTAAAAAGTTGATGTAAACCATCCTATGACATGATGCTGCATATACACTTATAGTGCTGAGTTGTACCTATTATGTGTCATATACAATATGTACAGTATATTGTATATCTATATACAGTGTAGCATAGGTGAAATTACGGGACCCACATCATGTTCTAAATTTTTGGTATGATGGAATTATCAAAATGAACTCGAAGATGACAATTTCGAAAGATAATGAATTGAGCAAATAAATATAAGGATTGGAAGAGAATTTGACACGTAGAAGCGCAATGCGCGCTCTTTGAAATTTGTATAACTTCGACTAAAGAAATTTAAAAACTACGTTTTAACTTCAACTGGCCATATGATAACATCACAACATCCGATAGGCTTAATTTTTATATGAATTCATATCTACATTTCATCAGCTTTCATAATAAGTTATAATCTTCAAGGTCACCTTTAATTCTGAAGAGCTATTAGATATTCAAATGTATGGTGTAGCTGAAATTACACGACCTAGGTTATTCAAGTTTTTACGCGTGATAACGTCATCAAAATAAAAATGTTTACAAACCATGAGAAAGATAATCAATTGAGCAAGCACATACTAAAATTTTGGCGAAAATCGGGCTCAAATAAGGGAGATGCGCTCTATTGAATGTGATAACCCACACAAAAAGATAAAAATTACTAATTTTTAAATTCAAGTGGCCATTTGATGACGTCATACCATTTTGTACGTCTAATGTGTACATGAATATGTATCTACAACCCAATGGCTTCCCGAATAAGTTAAAAAAATTGGGGGTCACCTGCCATTCTGAAGATTTATATTCATTTTAAAAAGGCCTTATTTTTCACCATTTTCAGCACTTTGATGCAATTAATTTGCGCATTTTGTCATTTTTAACCTGCTCGTATAGCGTTATTTTAAGTTGGAACTGACTCAAATTTGGTGAATGTACTAAGGATGGTGAGTAGAATGCGATTTGTATAAAAAAATTGCATTTTTTACGCTTTGTAAGTATCGCGCGCGTAAAATATTTTTTTTGCGCAGTAATTTTTTGAAACACGCAAATGGCCTAATTCATGCTCTAAATTGATCAAAACTTAATTTTGAGCTTTTTAAATTTTTAACGCGCGATTTTACGCGCATGACCCTACGTGTGCGTGCGTTTTTATTTCTTAATATTTTTACCCTTGACCTAAAGTTTACGTGTAGTGAATTTCATTAATATGTGATAATGAATTATAGAGATATGATTGATAATGTGATTTCACAAAATGGCGTATAAATGACGTCACGGATGAGTGATCACGCTGAAAAGCTTATTAGGACTAAGTTAAAGTATTTGAAAGACATTCAGAAATTTTGGTAATCATTGACATTAAACTTTTTGAGATATTTGTTACACAAAATCTGTACAGAAAGAAATTGCAAAGAAACATTTTTTGTTTTACAAAAACAATTTCTCACTAGAATTTAATTCGTCACTTTGACGAATTATAGGTGATCATTTTTATCATTTTACTGAAATTAATTTTTTTTTAAACATGCACGTACGTTAACATACGATCGGAAAATGTTGATGTATGCCATCCTATTATATGCTTATAGTGCTGAGTTGTGCCTATATGCCATATACAATATGTACAGTATATACTGTATATCTATATACAGTGTAGCATAGGTGAAATTACGGGACACACATGTTCTAATTTTTTGGCATGATGACGTTATCAAACTAAACTTTAAGATGACAATTTCGAAAGATAATTAATTGAGCAAAAAAATATAAGATTTGGAAAAAAATTTGGCACGTAGAAGCGCTGTGCGCGCTCTTTGAATTGTGTATAACTTTGACGAAAAATATGAAAAAACTACTTTTTCACTTCAACTGGCCATATGTTAACGTTACAACATCCGATAGGCTTAATTTTTATATGAATTAATATCTACATTTCATCAGCTTTCATAATAAATTATAATCATCAAGGTAACCTTCAATTCTGAAGAGCTGTAAGATATTCAAATTTACTGCGAAGGTGAAATTACACGGCCTACGTTATTCAAGTTTTTACGCGTGATGACGTCATTAAAATGAAGATAGTGTCAACTCATGATAAAGATAATTAATTAAGCAAGCACATACTGAAAGTTGTGCGAAATTCGAGCACACATAACCAAGATGCGCTCTGTTGAATGTGATAATCTACACAAAAAGATAACAAATCCTAATTTTTAAATTCAAGTGGCCATTTGATGACGTCAAAACATTTTGTACGTAAAATGTGTACATGAATTCATATCTACAACTCAATGGCTTCCAGAATAAGTTAAAAAAATCGGGGGTCATCTTGCATTCTGAAGAATTATTTTCATTTTAAAAAAGACCTATTTTTCACCATTTTCAGAACTTTTGTAAAATAAATGTGCGCATTTTGTCATTTTTAACGTGCTCATATAGCGTTATTTTAAGTCGGAACTGACTCAAATTTGGTGAATGTACTAAGGATGGTGAGTAGAATGAGATTTGTAAAAAAAATTCATATTTTTTACGCTTTTTAAGTATCGCGCGCGCAAAAACGCATTTTTGCGCAGTAATTTTTTGAAACACGCAAATGGCCTAATTCATGCTCTAAATTGATCAAAACTTAATTTTGAGCGTTTTAAATTTTTAACGCGCGATATCACGCGCATGAACCTACGTGCGCGTGCGTTTTTATTTGCTAATATTTTTACCCTTGATCTGAAGTTTACATGTAGTGAATTTCATTAATATGTGATAATGAATTATGGAGATATGATTGATAATGTGATTTCGCAAAATGGCGTATAAATGTCGTCACGGATGAGTGATCACGCTGGAAAGCTTATTAGGATTAAGTTGTATTATTTGAAAGATATTCTGAAATTTTTGTAATCATTGACATTAAACTTTTTTAGATAATTGTTACACAAAATAGTGTACAGAAACAATAAAAAGAAAAAAAATAATAAAAAAAAAAATAATAACTAGAATTTAATTCGTCACTTTGACGAATTATAGGTGATCATTTTTATCATTTTACTGAAATAAATTTTTTTTAAACATGCACGTACGTTAACATACGATCGGAAAATGTTGATGTATGCCATCCTATTATATGCTTATAGTGCTGAGTTGTGCCTATATGCCATATACAATACGTACAGTATATACTGTATATCTATATACAGTGTAGCATAGGTGAAATTACGGGACACACATGTTCTAATTTTTTGGCATGATGACGTTATCAAACTAAACTTTAAGATGACAATTTCGAAAGATAATTAATTGAGCAAAAAAATATAAGATTTGGAAAAAAATTTGGCACGTAGAAGCGCTGTGCGCGCTCTTTGAATTGTGTATAACTTTGACGAAAAATATGAAAAAACTACTTTTTCACTTCAACTGGCCATATGTTAACGTCACAACATCCGATAGGCTTAATTTTTATATGAATTAATATCTACATTTCATCAGCTTTCATAATAAATTATAATCATCAAGGTAACCTTCAATTCTGAAGAGCTGTAAGATATTCAAATTTACTGCGAAGGTGAAATTACACGGCCTACGTTATTCAAGTTTTTACGCGTGATGACGTCATTAAAATGAAGATAGTGTCAACTCATGATAAAGATAATTAATTAAGCAAGCACATACTGAAAGTTGTGCGAAATTCGAGCACACATAACCAAGATGCGCTCTTTTGAATGTGATAATCTACACAAAAAGATAACAAATCCTAATTTTTAAATTCAAGTGGCCATTTGATGACGTCAAAACATTTTGTACGTAAAATGTGTACATGAATTCATATCTACAACTCAATGGCTTCCAGAATAAGTTAAAAAAATCGGGGGTCATCTTGCATTCTGAAGAATTATTTTCATTTTAAAAAGACCTATTTTTCACCATTTTCAGAACTTTTGTAAAATTAATGTGCGCACTTTGTCATTTTTAACGTGCTCGTATAGCGTTATTTTAAGTCGGAACTGACTCAAATTTGGTGAATGTACTAAGGATGGTGAGTAGAATGAGATTTGTAAAAAAAATTCATGTTTTTACGCTTTTTAAGTATCGCGCGCGCAAAAACGCATTTTTGCGCAGTAATTTTTTGAAACACGCAAATGGCCTAATTCATGCTCTAAATTGATCAAAACTTAATTTTGAGCGTTTTAAATTTTTAACGCGCGATATCACGCGCATGAACCTACGTGCGCGTGCGTTTTTATTTGCTAATATTTTTACCCTTGATCTGAAGTTTACGTGTAGTGAATTTCATTAATATGTGATAATGAATTATGGAGATATGATTGATAATGTGATTTCGCAAAATGGCGTATAAATGTCGTCACGGATGAGTGATCACGCTGGAAAGCTTATTAGGATTAAGTTATATTATTTGAAAGATATTCTGAAATTTTTGTAATCATTGACATTAAACTTTTTGAGATAATTGTTACACAAAATAGTGTACAGAAACAATAAAAAGAAAAAAAAAAATAATAATAAAGATTTTATACAATAACAATAGGTGATCATTTTATTCTAAATGATCACCTAATAAAGATTTTATACAATAACAATAGGTGATCATTTTATTCTAAATGATCACCTAACTAGAATTTAATTCGTCACTTTGACGAATTATAGGTGATCATTTTTATCATTTTACTGAAATTAATTTTTTTTTAAACATGCACGTACGTTAACATACGATCGGAAAATGTTGATGTATGCCATCCTATTATATGCTTATAGTGCTGAGTTGTGCCTATATGCCATATACAATATGTACAGTATATACTGTATATCTATATACAGTGTAGCATAGGTGAAATTACGGGACACATGTTCTATTTTTTTGGCATGATGACGTTATCAAACTAAACTTTAAGATGACAATTTCGAAAGATAATTAATTGAGCAAAAAAATATAAGATTTGGAAAAAAATTTGGCACGTAGAAGCGCTGTGCGCGCTCTTTGAATTGTGTATAACTTTGACGAAAAATATGAAAAAACTACTTTTTCACTTCAACTGGCCATATGTTAACGTCACAACATCCGATAGGCTTAATTTTTATATGAATTAATATCTACATTTCATCAGCTTTCATAATAAATTATAATCATCAAGGTAACCTTCAATTCTGAAGAGCTGTAAGATATTCAAATTTACTGCGAAGGTGAAATTACACGGCCTACGTTATTCAAGTTTTTACGCGTGATAACGTCATTAAAATGAAGATAGTGTCAACTCATGATAAAGATAATTAATTAAGCAAGCACATACTGAAAGTTGTGCGAAATTCGAGCACACATAACCAAGATGCGCTCTGTTGAATGTGATAATCTACACAAAAAGATAACAAATCCTAATTTTTAAATTCAAGTGGCCATTTGATGACGTCAAAACATTTTGTACGTAAAATGTGTACATGAATTCATATCTACAACTCAATGGCTTCCAGAATAAGTTAAAAAAATCGGGGGTCATCTTGCATTCTGAAGAATTATTTTCATTTTAAAAAAGACCTATTTTTCACCATTTTCAGAACTTTTGTATAATAAATGTGCGCATTTTGTCATTTTTAACGTGCTCGTATAGCGTTATTTTAAGTCGGAACTGACTCAAATTTGGTGAATGTACTAAGGATGGTGAGTAGAATGAGATTTGTAAAAAAAATTCATATTTTTTACGCTTTTTAAGTATCGCGCGCGCAAAAACGCATTTTTGCGCAGTAATTTTTTTAAACATGCAAATGGCCTAATTCATGCTCTAAATTGATCAAAACTTAATTTTGAGCGTTTTAAATTTTTACGCGCGATATCACGCGCATGAACCTACGTGCGCGTGCGTTTTTATTTGCTAATATTTTTACCCTTGATCTGAAGTTTACGTGTAGTGAATTTCATTAATATGTGATAATGAATTATGGAGATATGATTGATAATGTGATTTCGCAAAATGGCGTATAAATGTCGTCACGGATGAGTGATCATGCTGGAAAGCTTATTAGGATTAAGTTGTATTATTTGAAAGATATTCTGAAATTTTTGTAATCATTGACATTAAACTTTTTGAGATAATTGTTACACAAAATAGTGTACAGAAACAATAAAAAGAAAAAAAACTAGAATTTAATTCGTCACTTTGACGAATTATAGGTGATCATTTTTATCATTTAACTGAAATTAATTTTTTTTTAAACATGCACGTACGTTAACATACGATCGGAAAATGTTGATGTATGCCATCCTATTATATGCTTATAGTGCTGAGTTGTGCCTATATGCCATATACAATATGTACAGTATATACTGTATATCTATATACAGTGTAGCATAGGTGAAATTGCGGGACACATGTTCTAATTTTTTGGCATGATGACATTATCAAACTAAACTTTAAGATGACAATTTCGAAAGATAATTAATTGAGCAAAAAAATATAAGATTTGGAAAAAAATTTGGCACGTAGAAGCGCTGTGCGCGCTCTTTGAATTGTGTATAACTTTGACGAAAAATATGAAAAAACTACTTTTTCACTTCAACTGGCCATATGTTAACGTCACAACATCCGATAGGCTTAATTTTTATATGAATTAATATCTACATTTCATCAGCTTTCATAATAAATTATAATCATCAAGGTAACCTTCAATTCTGAAGAGCTGTAAGATATTCAAATTTACTGCGAAGGTGAAATTACACGGCCTACGTTATTCAAGTTTTTACGCGTGATGACGTCATTAAAATGAAGATAGTGTCAACTCATGATAAAGATAATTAATTAAGCAAGCACATACTGAAAGTTGTGCGAAATTCGAGCACACATAACCAAGATGCGCTCTGTTGAATGTGATAATCTACACAAAAAGATAACAAATCCTAATTTTTAAATTCAAGTGGCCATTTGATGACGTCAAAACATTTTGTACGTAAAATGTGTACATGAATTCATATCTACAACTCAATGGCTTCCAGAATAAGTTAAAAAAATCGGGGGTCATCTTGCATTCTGAAGAATTATTTTCATTTTAAAAAAGACCTATTTTTCACCATTTTCAGAACTTTTGTAAAATAAATGTGCGCATTTTGTCATTTTTAACGTGCTCGTATAGCGTTATTTTAAGTCGGAACTGACTCAAATTTGGTGAATGTACTAAGGATGGTGAGTAGAATGAGATTTGTAAAAAAAATTCATATTTTTTACGCTTTTTAAGTATCGCGCGCGCAAAAACGCATTTTTGCGCAGTAATTTTTTGAAACACGCAAATGGCCTAATTCATGCTCTAAATTGATCAAAACTTAATTTTGAGCGTTTTAAATTTTTAACGCGCGATATCACGCGCATGAACCTACGTGCGCGTGCGTTTTGATTTGCTAATATTTTTACCCTTGATCTGAAGTTTACGTGTAGTGAATTTCATTAATATGTGATAATGAATTATGGAGATATGATTGATAATGTGATTTCGCAAAATGGCGTATAAATGTCGTCACGGATGAGTGATCACGCTGGAAAGCTTATTAGGATTAAGTTGTATTATTTGAAAGATATTCTGAAATTTTTGTAATCATTGACATTAAACTTTTTGAGATAATTGTTACACAAAATAGTGTACAGAAACAATAAAAAGACTAGACATGAAACTCGTCACTTTGACGAGTTAGTTATCCGCACCACGACAAACGCCACGTTCACATCATACGTTGGAATATTGCACACAGATAAAGATTATGGCATTATGACAAGAACTGAAGAATATGATATGCTGATAGTGCTGAATTCTGTCAATTTTGTGTCATATAGCATATACATGCAAACAGTATAATCTGTATACATATTACATACAGTGTAGAATAGGTGAAATTACGGGACCCTCCCGTTTATTCCTATTTTTAACATGGCGACGGTATCAAAATGAAACACTAAGATAGCAATTTCGGAAGGATATTATCTCAGTAACAACATATTAACATGTAGAAGAAATTTGAATACGTAAAATATAGATGCGCGCTCTTTTAAATGTGATGAACTATGACGCAAAAGATGAAAATACAATTTTTTTTGTTCAACTGGCCATATGATGACGTCACAACGTCGGATTGGAAAAATTTTGATATGAATTCGTATTTACAATACAATAGCTTCCAGAAAACGTTTTAATTATGATTACTGCTTTTTATTCTGACGAGCTATAACAGATTGAAAGTTACTGTAAAGATGAAAATAAGTGACCCACGTTATTTACATTTTTAGACATGATGACGTCAAAAAAATTAAAATATTTTTAACCCATGCGAAAGGTAGTTGATTGACCTAAAAAATATCAAAATCTGGGTTAAAATGAAAAACGGATAAGCGAAGATGCGCTCTATTAAATGTGATGCTCTATGACAAAAGATACAAAAATCCTATATTTTATATTCGCATGGCCATACGATGACGTCACAATGTCCTGTTAGCAATATTGATGCATGATACGATATCTACAACTCATCATCTTCCAGAATACGTAATAAAAATAACTTTTACCGTTTAGTTTAGAAACTACGACTGTTTTAAAAAAGGTATAATTTTGACAAATTTTAAGGAATTTTTGAACTTTTTCATCAAAAACGTACGTAAATTATCCAATTCGACGTGCTGGTATGACGTTAATTTTAAGTCGAAATTGTTTAAAAGTTGGTAAAATTACTTGAAAAGGCTGGAAAAACATAAATCACGCGGAAAAAATTGTTTTTAACGCTACGTGCGCACCGCACGCATAAAAATATGCGCGCGCGTGGGAATTTTTGACATGCTCAAAATGACATAAAACGCGTAGAAAATTGATTAGAAATTAATTTTTCGCATTTTGAAATTTTAAACTCGCGTGCGCGCGTAACTTCGTGTAAAACATGCCATTTTTTTCTCACAGTCAGTTAGCGCAAGATATAACTTAAACTTTTTCTAAGTTTCAAATTAAAATGTTATATGGTTTTCGATCTATGTTAAATACGCGAAATTCATAAAAACGCGCGTAAGTCACGTTGCGCAACTATGACGTCATTCACAATAGCGGGTGCACAACTTCACGTGAACGCCCACATGTTGACAAAGTTATAAAATGTTATGTTTACACGTTTTTGAGTTACGCGTGACACAAAAATGACAGAAAGAAAGAAGAATACAGAAAAAAAAACTAGACATGAAACTCGTCACTACGGACGAGTTAGTTATCCGCACGACAAACGCCACGTGCACGTCATACGTTAGAATTTTGCACCCAGAAAAAGAGTATGGCATTATGACCTGATCTGAAGAATATGATATGTTGTTAGTGCTGAATTCTGTCAATTTTGTGTCATATAGTATATACAGTATAAACAGTATAATCTGTATACATATTACATACAGTGTAGAATAGGTGAAATTACGCGACCCGCCATTTATTCCATTTTTTAACATGGCGACGGTATCAAAATGAAACACTAAAATACCAATTTTGGAAGGATATTATCTCAGCAACAACATATTAGCGTGTAGAAGAAATTTGGATACGTAAAATATAGATGCGCGCTCTTTTAAATGTGATGAACTATGACGCAAAATATGAAAATACGACTTTTTTTATTCAACTGGCCATATGATGACGTCACTACATCTGATTGACAAAATGTTCACATAAGTTCGCATCTACAATCCAATAGCTTCCAGAAAACGTTTTAATCGTGATTATCACATTTTATTCTTACGAGCTATAACAGATTAAAATTTACTGTAAAGATAAAATTAATGACCCACGTAATTTAAATTTTTAGGCATGATGACGTTATAAAAATTAAAATATTTTTAACTCATGCGAAAGATAGTTGATTGACCTAGATAATATTAAAATCTCGGAGAAAATGGAAGACGGATAAGCGTGATGCGCTCCATTGAATGTGATGAGCAATAACGAAAGAGACAAAAATCCTATTTTTTAAATTTGTGTGGCCATACGATGACGTCACAACATCCGTAAGGAAAAAATTCTGCATGAATTCATATCTACAACATATCTGCTTACATATTAAGTTAAAAAACTCGGGGGTAACGGTTGATCCTGAGGAGCTATAATAGATTCAAAATAGGCATAATTTTGACAATATTTTGTAACTTTTGCAACTAAAACGCATGCAAATGGTCTAAATCAACGTGTACGTATGACGTCATTTTAATTTGAAATGATGTCAATCTTTTTAAAAATGACTAGGAAAGGCTGGAAAATCACAATTTAATAGAAAAAAACATGATTTTCATGCTGCGTGCGCACTGCACGCGTAAAATTGTTCGCGCGCGCGGGAAATTTTGACATGCGCAAAATGTCATGAATGGCGTAAAAAGTTGATTAGAAATTAATTTTGCGCATTTTAAAATTTTAAATGCGCGTGCGCGCGTAACTTCTTGTAAAACACGCCATTTTTAGTTAACTAAAAGTTTGCCCTTGATATGACTTAAATTTTCATAAAGGGTAAAAAAAAAATTACGCTTGGTTTTTAAGCTATGATCAATCATTAAAAATCATAAAATCGCGCGTAAGTCACGTTGCGCAACTCTGACGTCATTCAAAATAGGAGGTGCACAACTTCACGTAAATGCCCACATGTTGTCAAAGTTATGAAATATTATGTTTACACATTTTAGAGATACGTGAGCCACAAAAAAACGGGAAAGAAATAAGAATAATACAGAAAAAAAATAATGATCCACTACAATAACAAGGAGTTATCCGCTACTAAGCGGATAACTAAAAAAAAGATGATGAAACAGGACAGTTACAAGGAGTTATCCGCTAAATGCGGATAACTAAAAAAAAATAATAAAAAAAAAAATAATAATAAAGATTTTATACAATAACAATAGGTGATCATTTTATTCTAAATGATCACCTAATAATAAAAAAAAAAATAATAATAAAGATTTTATACAATAACAATAGGTGATCATTTTATTCTAAATGATCACCTAACTAGAATTTAATTCGTCACTTTGACGAATTATAGGTGATCATTTTTATCATTTTAATGAAATTAATTTTTTTTTTACATGCATGTACGTTAACATACGATCAGAAAATGTTGATGTATGCCATCCTATTATACGCTTATAGCGTTGAGTTGAGCCTATTATATGCCATATACATTATGTACAGTATATAATGTATATCTATATACAGTGTAGCATAGGTGAAATTACGGGACACACATCATGTTTTAATTTTTTGGTATGATGGAATTATCAAAATAAACTCGAAGATGACAATTTCGAAAGATAATGAATTGAGAAAATAAATATAAGAATTGGAAGAGAATTTGGCACGTAGAAGCGCTGTGCGCACTCCTTGAAATTTGTATAACTTTGACGAAAAAGATGAAAAAACTACTTTTAAACTTCAACTGGCCATATGTTAACGTCACAACATCCGATAGGCTTATTTTTTATATGAATTCATATCTACATTTCATCAGCTTTCATAATAAATTATAATTATCAAGGTAACCTTTAATTCTGAAGAGCTGTAAGATATTCAAATTTACGGCGAAGGTGAAATTACACAACCTACGTTATTCAAGTTTTTACGCGTGATGACGTCATCAAAATAAAAATAGTGGCAGGTCATGAGAAAGTCAATTAATTGAGCAATCACATACTAAAATTTGAGCGAAAATCAGGCACAAATTATTAGAGATGCGTTCTATTGAATGTGATAAAATATGACAAAAGAGAAAAAAAACTTAATTTTAAATTCAAGTGGCCATTTGATGACGTCACAACATTTTGTACGTCAAATGTGTACATGAATTCATATCTACAACTCAATGGCTTCCCGAATAAGTTAAAAAAATTGGGGGTCATCTTGCATTCTGAAGAGTTATTTTCATTTTAAAAATGCCTTATTTTTCACCATTTTCAGCACTTTGATGCAATTAATTTGCGCATTTTGTCATTTTTAATGTGCTCGTATAGCGTTATCTTAAGTCGGAATGGACTCAAAATCGGTGAATGTACTAAGAATTGTGAGTAGATTGTGATTTATAGATCAAATTTTATTTTTTACGCTTTCTAAGAATCGCGTGCGCAAAAACGCGTTTTTGTGCAGTAATTTTTGGAAACGCGCAAATGGCCTAATTCATGCTCTAAATTGATCAAAACTTAATTTTGAGCGTTCTAAATTTTTAACGCGCGATTTCACGTGCATGACCTTGAAACGCGCAACATTTTATTTGCTAATATTTTTACCCTTGACCTGAAGTTTACGTGTAGTGAATTTCATTAATATGTGATAATGAATTATGGAGATATGATTGATAATGTGATTTCGCAAAATGGCGTATAAATGTCGTCACGGATGAGTGATCACGCTGGAAAGCTTATTAGGATTAAGTTATATTATTTGAAAGATATTCTGAAATTTTGGTAATCATTGACATTAAACTTTTTGAGATAATTGTTACACAAAATAGTGTACAGAAACAATAAAAAGAAAAACTAGAATTTAATTCGTCACTTTGACGAATTATAGGTGATCATTTTTATCATTTTACTGAAATTAATTTTTTTTAAACATGCACGTATGTTAACATACCATCGTAAAATGTTGATGTATGCCATCCTATTATATGCTTATAGTGCTGAGTTGTGCCTATATGCCATATACAATATGTACAGTATATACTGTATATCTATATACAGTGTAGCATAGGTGAAATTACGGGACACACATGTTCTAATTTTTTGGCATGATGACGTTATCAAACTAAACTTTAAGATGACAATTTCGAAAGATAATTAATTGAGCAAAAAAATATAAGATTTGGAAAAAAATTTGGCACGTAGAAGCGCTGTGCGCGCTCTTTGAATTGTGTATAACTTTGACGACAAATATGAAAAAACTACTTTTTCACTTCAACTGGCCATATGTTAACGTCACATAGGCTTAATTTTTATATGAATTAATATCTACATTTCAGCAGCTTTCATAATAAATTATAATCATCAAGGTAACCTTCAATTCTGAAGAGCTGTAAGATATTCAAATTTACTGCGAAGGTGAAATTACACGGCCTACGTTATTCAAGTTTTTACGCGTGATGACGTCATTAAAATGAAGATAGTGTCAACTCATGATAAAGATAATTAATTAAGCAAGCACATACTGAAAGTTGTGCGAAATTCGAGCACACATAACCGAGATGCGCTCTGTTGAATGTGATAATCTACACAAAAAGATAACAAATCCTAATTTTTAAATTCAAGTGGCCATTTGATGACGTCAAAACATTTTGTACGTAAAATGTGTACATGAATTCATATCTACAACTCAATGGCTTCCAGAATAAGTTAAAAAAATCGGGGGTCATCTTGCATTCTGAAGAATTATTTTCATTTTAAAAAAGACCTATTTTTCACCATTTTCAGAACTTTTGTAAAATAAATGTGCGCATTTTGTCATTTTTAACGTGCTCGTATAGCGTTATTTTAAGTCGGAACTGACTCAAATTTGGTGAATGTACTAAGGATGGTGAGTAGAATGAGATTTGTAAAAAAAATTCATATTTTTTACGCTTTTTAAGTATCGCGCGCGCAAAAACGCATTTTTGCGCAGTAATTTTTTGAAACACGCAAATGGCCTAATTCATGCTCTAAATTGATCAAAACTTAATTTTGAGCTTTTTAAATTTTTAACGCGCGATATCACGCGCATGAACCTACGTGCGCGTGCGTTTTTATTTGCTAATATTTTTACCCTTGATCTGAAGTTTACGTGTAGTGAATTTCATTAATATGTGATAATGAATTATGGAGATATGATTGATAATGTGATTTCGCAAAATGGCGTATAAATGTCGTCACGGATGAGTGATCACGCTGGAAAGCTTATTAGGATTAAGTTGTATTATTTGAAAGATATTCTGAAATTTTTGTAATCATTGACATTAAACTTTTTGAGATAATTGTTACACAAAATAGTGTACAGAAACAATAAAAAGAAACTAGACATGAAACTCGTCACTTTGACGAGTTAGTTATCCGCACCACGACAAACGCCATGTGCACGTAATACGTTGGAATATTGCACACAGATAAAGATTATGGCATTATGACAAGAACTGAAAAATATGATATGCTGTTAGTGCTGAATTCTGTCAATTTTGTGTCATATAGTATATACATGCAAACAGTATAATCTGTATACATATTACATACAGTGTAGAATAGGTGAAATTACGGGACCCGCCATTTATTCCAATTTTTAACATGGCGACGGTATCAAAATGAAACACTTAGATAGCAATTTCAGAAGAAAATTATCTCAGGAACAACATATTAACGTGTAGAAGAAATTTGAATACGTAAAATATAGATGCGCACCCTTTTAAATGTGATGAACTATTACGCAAAATATGAAAATACGTCTTTTTTTATTCAACTGGCCATATGATGACGTCACAACGTCCGATTGGCAAAATGTTTACATGAATTCGTATCTACAATCCAATAGCTTCCAGAAAACGTTTTGATCATGATTATCACGTTTTATTCTGACGAGCTATAACAGATTGAAATTTCCTGTAAAGATAAAATTAATGACCCAGGTAATTAAAATTTTTAGGCATGATGACGTCATAAAAATGAAAATATTTTTAACTCATGCGGAAGATAGTTGATTGACCTAGATAATATAAAAATCGGGGTAAAAATGGAAAACAGATAATTGGAGATGCGCTCTATTAAATGTCATGCGCTATGATGAAAGATACAAAAATCCTATATTTTATATTCGCGTGGCAATACGGTGACGTCACAATGTCCGGTTAGCCATATTTATGCATGATCCAAAATCTACAACTCATCAACTTCCAGAATGTGTAATAAAAATAACTTTCACCGTTTAGTTTAGGAACTACGAATGTTTAAAAAAGGGCATAATTTTGACAAATTTTGACGATTTTTTGAACTTTTTCATCAAAAATGCACGTAAATTATCCAATTCGAAGTGCCCGTATGACGTAATTTTAAGTCGAAATTGTTCAAAAGTTGGTAAAATTACTAGAAAAGGATGGAAAAACATAAATCACGTGAAAAAAATTGTTTTCAACGCTACGTGCGCACCACGCGCGTAAAAAAATGCGCGCACGTGGGAATTTTTTACATGCTCAAAATGACATGAAACGCGTAGAAAGTTGATTAGAAATTAATTTTTCGCATTATAAAATTTTAAACCCGCGTGCGCGCGTAACTTCGTGTGAAACATGCCATTTTTTTTTCACAGTCAGTTAGCGCAAGATATAACTTAAACTTTTGTTAAGTTTCAATTTAAATTGTTATATGGTTTTTGATCTACGTTAAATACGCGAAATTCGTAAAAACGCGCGTAAGTCATGTTACGCAACTCTGACGTCATTTACAATAGCAGGTGCACAACTTCACGTGAACGCTCATATGTTGACAAAGTTATGAAATGTTATGTTAACACGTTTTAGAGATACGCTCTGCACAAAAATGACAGAAAGAAAGAAGAATACAGAAAAAAAAAAAAAAAGATGATGAAACAGGACAGTTACAAGGAGTTATCCGCTGAATGCGGATAACTAAAAAAAAAATAAAAAAAAAAATAATAATAAAGATTTTATACAATAACAATAGGTGATCATTTTATTCTAAATGATCACCTAAAAATAAAGATTTCATACAATAACAATAGGTGATCATTTAGAATTCTAAATGATCACCTAACTAGACTTGAACTCGTCACTTTGACGAGTTCGGGTTATCCGCGCAAACGCAACATGCACATACGTTTAAAATATATGAACGCCGACAATTATTATACCATCTTATGACATGAATTAAATATTTTTACAGTGCTGAATTGTACCTATTTTGTAGCATACAGCATATTACAGTATTTACAGAATACATTGTATGTTATATACAGTGCAGCATAGACGAAATTTCGAGACCCATCTTTTAAATCCAATTATTAACAAGATGACGTCATCAAATTGACATATAAAGATAACAATTTTTGAAGATAATTATCTAAATAATTACATTAATACAAATTTGAAGAATTTTGAGCACGTAAAAGTGAGATGCGCTCTCGTTTAAATGCAATGAACTTTTACGCAAGAGATGAAAATATGACTTTTTGAATTCAACTGGCCATATGATGACGTCACAACATCTGTTTGGCAAAATATTCACATGAATTTGTATCTACAATCCAATAGCTTCCAGAAAACGTTTTAATCATGATTATCACTTTTTATTCTGACGAGTTATAACAGATTGAAATTTACTGTAAAGATGAAAATAGGTGACCCACGTTATTTACATTTTTAGACATGATGACGTCATAAAAATTAAAATATTTTTAACTCATGCGAAAGATAGTTGATTGACCTAGACAGTATTAAAATATATGAAGAAATGGAATACGTATAAGCGAGATGCGCTCTATTTAATGTAATGAGCAATAACGAAACAGTCAAAAATCCAATATTTTACATTCGTGTGGCCATACGATGACGTCATAACATCCGAGGGGTAAAGATTCTGCATGAATTCATATCTACAACATATCTGCTTCTATATTAAATTAAAAAAATTGGGGGTAACGGTTGATCCTGAAGAGCTATAATAGATTCAAAATAGGCATAATTTTGACAAAATTTTGTCACTTTTGCAACTAAAGCACGCGCAAATGGTCTAAATCAACGTGTTCGTATGACATCATTTTAATTGGAAATTATGTCAATCTTTTTTAAAATGACTAGGAAAGGCTGTAAAATCATAATTCAAGAGAAAAACACATGATTTTCATGCTCCGTGCGCACCTTACGCGTATTTTTTTTCGCGCGCGTGGGAATTTTTGACATGCTCAAAATGTCATGATCAGCGTAGAAAGTTGATTAGAAATTAATTTTGCGCATTTTGAAATTTTAAATGCGCGTGCGCGCGTAACTTCTTGTAAAACATGCCATTTTTAATCCATAGAAAGTTGACTTATGATATGAATTATAATTTTATTAAGTTTCATGAAACAATATTTGTTGGTTCTAAAGTTATGATCAGTTATAGAATTTCATAAAATCGCGCGCAACTTACGCAACGCGGATCTGACATCGTCTAAAAGCTTAGCTGCACATCTACACTTCAATGTCAATCTTTTTACCAAGTTATACAAAGTTATGTTCACAAGCAATAGAGATATGCTGGTCACAAAAATCCGGGAAAGAAAGAAGAATAACAAAGAAGATGAAAAAAAAAGATATTTACAATCACATGGGTTATCCTGCAACTAAGTTGCGGATAACCAATAAAAAAAATAAAAAAAAAAATAACTAGAATTTAATTCGTCACTTTGACGAATTATAGGTGATCATTTTACTGAAATTATTTTTTTTTAAACATGCACGTACGTTAACATACGATCGGAAAATGTTGATGTATGCCATCCTATTATATACGCTTATAGTGCTGAGTTGTGCCTATATGCCATATGTACAGTATATACTGTATATCTATATACAGTGTAGCATAGGTGAAATTACGGGACACACATGTTCTAATTTTTTGGCATGATGACGTTATCAAACTAAACTTTAAGATGACAATTTCGAAAGATAATTAATTGAGCAAAAAAATATAAGATTTGGAAAAAAATTTGGCACGTAGAAGCGCTGTGCGCGCTCTTTGAAATGTGTATAACTTTGACGAAAAATATGAAAAAACTACTTTTTCACTTCAACTGGCCATATGTTAACGTCACAATATCCGATAGGCTTAATTTTTATATGAATTAATATCTACATTTCATCAGCTTTCATAATAAATTATAATCATCAAGGTAACCTTCAATTCTGAAGAGCTGTAAGATATTCAAATTTACTGCGAAGGTGAAATTACACGGCCTACGTTATTCAAGTTTTTGCGCGTGATGACGTCAATAAAATGAAAATAGTGTCAACTCATGATAAAGATAATTAATTAAGCAAGCACATACTGAAATTTGTGCGAAATTCGAGCACACATAACCAAGATGCGCTCTGTTGAATGTGATAATCTACACAAAAAGATAACAAATCCTAATATTTAAATTCAAGTGGCCATTTGATGACGTCAAAACATTTTGTACGTCAAATGTGTACATGAATTCATATCTACAACTCAATGGCTTTCAGAATAAGTTAAAAAAATCGGGGGTCATCTTGCATTCTGAAGAATTATTTTCATTTTAAAAAAGACCTATTTTCACCATTTTCAGAACTTTTGTAAAATTAATGTGCGCATTTTGTCATTTTTAACGTGCTCGTATAGCGTTATTTTAAGTCGGAACTGACTCAAATTTGGTGAATGTACTAAGGATGGTGAGTAGAATGAGATTTGTAAAAAAATTCATATTTTTTACGCTTTTTAAGTATCGCGCGCGCAAAAACGCATTTTTGCGCAGTAATTTTTTGAAACACGCAAATGGCCTAATTCATGCTCTAAATTGATCAAAACTTAATTTTTAGCGTTTTAAATTTTTAACGCGCGATATCACGCGCATGAACCTACGTGCGCGTGCGTTTTTATTTGCTAATATTTTTACCCTTGATCTGAAGTTTACGTGTAGTGAATTTCATTAATATGTGATAATGAATTATGGAGATATGATTGATAATGTGATTTCGCAAAATGGCGTATAAATGTCGTCACGGATGAGTGATCACGCTGGAAAGCTTATTAGGATTAAGTTATATTATTTGAAAGATATTCTGAAATTTTTGTAATCATTGACATTAAACTTTTTGAGATAATTGTTACACAAAATAGTGTACAGAAACAATAAAAAGAAAAAAAAAAATAATAAAGATTTTATACAATAACAATAGGTGATCATTTTATTCTAAATGATCACCTAATAAAGATTTTATACAATAACAATAGGTGATCATTTTATTCTAAATGATCACCTAATAATAAAGATTTTATACAATAACAATAGGTGATCATTTTATTCTAAATGATCACCTAAATATATTATCAAAAAGCAAAACAGATTTGAGTACCACCTCTTAAACTACTTGAAAGCAGTAGATAGACTCTTAACTCTACACTATCAAACTTTATGTGACAAAAAAATGTGATGTGTTCATATATGGACATGATGATGTAATATCACTACCATATTTGGGCATATCACTACCATATTTGGGCATATCACTACCATATTTGGGCACATCACACTTTTTTGTCAAACTAGTTTGATAGTGTAGACAGAGCTTTACACATGTTTGGCTATAATTACTTTCATTATTTTAGATTAAATGGGAAAACTTTGTTAATCAGGGATACTGATACGTTATTTTATAGTCAACTAAGTTCAGAACTTAGGTGGTCTGTGTTAGCTTATTTAAATTACTTACTGTAGCTGTAGTTAATTAAGAACTTAGGTGGTCTGTGTTAGCTTATTTAAATTACTTACTGTAGCTGTAGTTAATTAAGAACTTAGGTGGTCTGTGTTGGCTTATTTAAATTACTTACTGTAGCTGTAGTTTTTTCAGAATCATCATTATCCTCATCTTCAAAATCATCATCATCATAATCCTGAAAAATGACAACAAATTATGATAAGAAAAACATAATTTGATAAAAGAAATTATAGCAAGAGATGACATCGGGAATTTGTAGTCTTTTTCGGCATATTTTAATGCCTGTTTTTCCCTCTGGGCACTGCTCAGGGCCCCCCTAAACTCTGGGGTCCCTGGGTTTAGCCAGTGAGCGCTCATCCTGTAATTTAAAATGTATTCATGAAAACAATTACCTCAAAATCATCCTCCTCATAATTATCTTCATCTACATGATTATTTGTTGTTTTTGAATTTTCAATTTTCTTTTCAGTTTCTTTCTCAACTTTGGTATCATCCTAGTTAAGCAAAAAGTGAAAATAAATCAATTCAACAATGGAGAGTGAAACAACTTTGCCATCACACAATCACCTCAAAAAGTGAGTGTAGAGTTACCAAATCACCTCAACAAATAAGTGTAGAGTTACCAAAAAGACACCCGATCACCTCAACAAATGAATGAGAGTTTATCAAACAACTTTTAAACATCACCTCAACAAGTCAGTGTAACTCAGTTATCAAACAACCTTTTTAAAAAGCACCCAATCACCTTATTGCAATAGTATTATAATTGAGGAAAATAAAGAAAACTGTTTATTGGCAAGTTCCAAACTTGATGAATTAAGATGATTTGATGATGTAGAAATTGGAGAATGTATCAAGAGGAGAAGGTAAACTTTGGAAAAAACACGACAATTTATATTTCTGTATCAAAAATGATAGCTGCCATAATTAGAAAATATTTTTCTCACGAACAACAATAGCATATTGACATAAGATAAACAATATTTTTAGTTATTAAAAATGGATACATGTACATTAAAGCAAAGCTAATTATTTTACAATTTTGTTACTGGCAAAGCTTAAGAAAAACAAACAGAAATCAAACAAAATAAAGCAAATTTTACGGGGGATTGTTGAATGATGAATGTTTGTCCAAAGATCTCATAGTCATCGCAATTCTCGCCTATTCTGTTAACTTCCTTACATTCAACATTCTGTTGCACCAGATTTGATAAAAAAAATAGATTTTATTTTTTTAAAGTGGATTTCTCATTTATTTTGAACTACATTAACTGCGAGAGAGAATATGTAAACGCTGGTCACAGGTAAACATTATGTCTAAATAATTATGTTTTACGTACACTATAAAAAGATGAAATGTTTATTATTATCAATAAAATGTTTTAGACTGTTAAAGATGTTGTCACTCAATTCTCAGATGTTTACCTCTTTTCTTTTCCTGCTTGCATCCGCATGTTCTCTTTCTTCTTTATTTTTCTTACGTTTTTCATCTCGTTTTCTTTCATCTCGTTCTCTACTACCATTCTCACCGAGGTCTTTCTCCTTCCTCTCAGATCTCCTATCTTTATTTTTTTCCTTTTGTTCTTTATTTTTACTATGTTCTCCATCATCCTCATTACGTCGTCTATGTTTTTCATCAGTGTTTTCATGTTTTTCTCGTTCATCTTTACGTTTTCTTTCATCTCGCTTTCTTTCTTCTCGATCTCTGCTACTTCCCTCCTCATGATTTTTCTCCCGCCTCTCAGATCTTCTTTTATCTTTATCACTGCTGCCATTTTCTACAGCTTCCTGTGTATACATATGACATATTCACAAGCATAAGCACAAAAATAACAACAAAAGCATTGCAATAATATATATAAACCTCTGTCCCAGCAATGTACTTCAGAAAGATCATTAACAATGTTTTGAGCATCAGCAGGAAATAATCTCATCACCATGTTTAGTATGGCTTTTAGCGATTTCACTTAATTTTAAAGCATAATATTTAAAATCCGATATTAAAGTTAATATACACAAGCACAGTAAACATAATTCATCTGTTATAACATTTAAATACCCAAAGCATTACCAACACTTACTCTATCTCTATGCCTCTTTTCACGCTCTTTTTCTTTTCGCTTTCTTCTTTCTTCCTCAGTCTGTAAATAAATTATAACACGTTTATTTAAATAAATATTTTTATTGGATAATTTAAATATCTGCTGTTCATGACAGTTAGTTGATAGCCCTAATTCCAGAAAATTTAATTAGGCACAAAAAGGCCATTTTATCCCACTGTGAATTTAACCAGACTACTGTAGGTCAGGCCCATGGGACAAAGTCTGTCAAGAAAAATCACATACTTCATCACGATGCTTTCTTTCTTTTTTCCGGTCCGAAGTTCCTACTTTATCCTCATTATCTGCATGATTTGATTTTTCTTTATCTTCTTTTTTCTTCCTATCATCAGAATGTTTTCCTGATTTTGTTCTTTCTTCTTCCTTTCTCCTTTCATTCCTTCGTCTTCGTTCTTCATCATCCTCATCTTTAGGTTTTCTTCGGTCTTTATTATCCTAAAAAATCATAGAATATTGTACGTAAAAATATGCTATCATGTACAGTAACAGTAAACACAGCATGGGAATTACTGTATTTTATTATTCATCACTTACTTTTTCCTTTCCACTGTGCTCTCTTCTATTCTCACTATCTCTTGTCGTCTCATGTCTGTCTTTCCCCCTACTTCCACCTCTTTCGTCTCTTCTTTTTCGTCTGTCATGGTCATCTCTTTCACCATCTTGTTTACTTCTCGACTCTTTAGATCGTTCTTTTCTGGTCTCTTTCATGGAATTCTTTAACTCATCCTCTCCCCATGTATCTACCAGTTTTTTACGCTGAAAGAATAGAATTTTGTTTAATGCTATTATAAATATAAAATATGAATAAAAATTTGAAAAACTACTATATATCAGTCTTCTTAAAAAGATGTTTGTAGCGCAAGAAAATTCAAACAATCGAAATCTTTGATTTTCTGTTTACTACCTGGAACACATCGATATATTATTATTATCAATTACATATTTAATATTATAAATATTAATTAATAATGTTAATATTTAAGTTTTAACATAATAAAATGTAGCAAATTCAAAATTATTATATATATATAATCAAACATTTGTACTAGCTTAGGCCCAACCCTAATACTACGGTAAACCCTTAGTTACTCTGTCAGTTTCTGCTGGGGGTAACCATTCCTGATGGCCTGAACTCCTCTCTACTCTCTCCAGACCGTCCGTGTGGCTAGATAGAGAGGCAGGCCTACTACTACTAGCCTACCCTCTAGGCTCTAGCCTAGCCTCTCTCTAGCCAGCCTAGCCAGGCTTACTCTAAACTACGTCCGGCCTAGCTGGCTAAAGTCCATCATTATCAATATTAAGCACTTGTGAGTAACAATATAATGTATGAAACCAACTAACCCTTTCAGAAGGCATAGTTTGTAACCAAACGTAGGTTTTAAATCAACTTAAATCATTGTTTACACCGATGTTTATTTTCATGGACGGTGGAATGAGTGATCTGCGCATGCGATTGTATATTGGATACCGATCCTCGATCAGGAATTTGTAATATGAATGGCCGAGAATATGCAATATCGAGTGTGATCGCAATATATTTATTTAAAGTTTATGACAGAGCCTAATCATAACCTTTGACATTATGCAGGAATTACCAATGTTTTGATTGTGGTTTGTATGAATTTGGTGTTTAAAATAATTATCTTAGTACTTTATTGTATGGGACAACGTAAGAATTATCAAGAAAACAGACATTTGTAACAAAAAAGTATAGATTTATAAGGTTGGTTAGTAATTAAACAAGTTAGGCGACTTTATAATATATAATTAATAAATATATTTCACGTACATGTTCAGAAGGACTTTTCCTTTATTGTTGCCGACGATCCGATCTAAATTTGTATAATAAAAGGTTGTGGCAAATGCAGGTAATGATGACTGTACTGTATAGCCTTGGCCCCCTTGAAGTAGGTTTCTATTTGACACACCTAGTCTAGACATTACATAAAAAACACAACTTTGTGGCTTACTATTACAATCTATAAATTGACACCTCTTCTCTTCTCAATCTTGATAAGAATTTCAGATTTCAGCAAAAAAAAATCAGTTTTTGTTTATTTATTCATTGTTCATTATAATTTACATATTTTAATTCTTAAGGAAATTAGTCATGAGTATAGTGTATGCTTTTAAATTGAAACTAGATTATTCAAAGATTTAGAATTAAAAACTTATTTAATCTTCTCAGCTCCTAATCCTATGATTAATTTAAATTTGCATAAATGATTTCAGTTGCTTTCTATTTTTTCTTCCATAGATTTCAACATGCGTACGATGTGATGACAAGATCTATTTTTTAGAAGGATTTGCTAAAAAATTAAAGTAGAGCTGGAAGGGTTACTAGTAACTTCAGCGTGCTTCTCAACCCAGTCTCTGATGGAAGGCCTGCTCACTACTGTTTCCGTCGATGGTAGTGAAAGCATAGAAAACCCATTCCTTGTAAGAATACTGGTCGATATAAACATTTTGTAAAAATGAAACATATTCAATTCAATACCGTTCTGTTTTTTTGTAGGCATTACTGGCACAAGAATCATGAAGATTAAATTTGTTAGGGATTCTGCCTTTCATTAATTTATTAAATTTTCAACTTTTTGAACTAAAGCTCTGTCTACACTATGATCAAACTAGTTTGACAAAAAAAGTGTGATGTGCCCATGACATGACATCATCATTTCCATATATGGGCGCATCACATCAAGTTTGATAGTGTGGACAGAGCTTAATTGTCCATATCAAATTCTTCTTTGCTCTTTTTAAGCATTTCCGTTTGAACATAAATATATCTTTGAATAAATATATCTTGGAATAGAATTAGAAAACATATCTCACCCACCATTGGACCATCATGGTGTTTGGCTGGGCCACTGTACCCTTTCAGTGAAAAATTCAACCATTACAAAAAATATATAGACAAGATGATGTCATATCACTACTATATATGGGCACATCACACTTTTTTGTCAAACTAGTTTGATAGTGTAGACAGAGCTTAAGTCTATACAGACTGCTTTAAAAAGGACTGTTTGAATTGTCACTTGCTAATAGACTAATGTTTGTTACTTGTTGTTTTTACAGCCATACACTGAAGATGTGTTCAATGAAGTGCTTGATGAGGTAACACTTGGCTTGTGTTTTGAAATTCACCGATCATGCAAAATAGGAACATTCTTCTTAGATGAGGTTGATGAGGAGTAAGAAATCTTTTATCTTTTTTATTATTAACCTTTTTACGTTTAAATTTTAAGTATATTTAAGAACAATTTCCAGATCTATCTGGAGTTATGATGTAGGCAAATTGTGGGTCCATTTTGACATGGCCTTTTTTCTGTGCCATATTCTTTCCTTAATAATATTAATGCACTACATACAGTACAGTTTAAAACGAACGTTTTTATAGCTGTGTACATCAAACCTATGATTGATAATTATTTCCTTTGATTTTTGCAGCTCGCAAAAAGATTATGGTAAGTATAATGGAATCGACAACTTTCAAAAATGCCAGCAGTGCTGTGGGCAACGAGAGGAATGCATGTCATGAGAATACTGTAACAAGAAGTTGTGGCTTGGTGGTTATAATTCTCGGCTACCAATCCAAGGGTTCAAGTCCTGTCATATCATATGTCAGGATTTTTTCTAATGACAAATCTCAAAGATTTGTAATAAGACTTTGTTTATGTAGAGCACCTGTGTATATGTTTGTCTTGTGAACAGGATTGCCACCTTTAAGAAGGATAGTGAATTAATTCTCTTATGGTTATCCATTGTGTTAATGTCAATATTAGTAAATAAGTATTAAATGTGATGTGCCCAATGGACTTGATGATGTCATATCACTACCATATTTGGGCATATCACTACCATATTTGGGCACATCACACTTTTTTTTAAACTAGTTTGATAGTATAGACAGAGCTTTAGACCACAACTCATATTCAAATGTTAGCAATTTCACAGAAATTCCCACATGCTATCGCCAGAAAAAACCAAATGAAATGTGAAATTAAAATTAAAATACTTAAATAACCTTCATAAGGATTTTAAAAATTAATTATGTTTTTTAAATTTGTTAAGCCATTGCTTACTTTTTATTATCAGAAATAGTACACCAAGAGGGGTTGGATGTATTTGGAAACCCTCCACAAAAGAAACAGTTGGAATGTGTCTGTCCTAACTGTGACCGTAACTTAGCTGCTTCAAGATTTGCACCACATCTAGAAAAATGTCTTGGAATGGGAAGAAACAGTAGTCGTATAGCTAGTAGAAGGTAATTTGAATATCCCAACTTATCTTTTATTTGTAATATGCACGCTTCCCACTACGTCTGATACTAGATGCAGGGGCTGCCATAAGAGTCAGCAGTGCTGATTTCAAATGCCTTTACTCTGGTGAATGCAGGAACTAGACGAGAGAAGCCCTTGATCAATGTTAGGACCAATCAAGGTGCTTTAAACAGTCCTGGCTTAGCCATCATTCAAAGAATGTAAGACTAAAATGACACTGTCGTTCACGACAGACGTCGTATGCATAGTCTATTAAGACTGACGTAGGCCAAAGAGAGGTTCCCACCAGCGACGCAACAAAATGACGTAACACAATGTAAAAGATTAGACCAATCACAAGCAATGAATTATTCGTACTGTCGCTTGTTATTGGTCAACTCGCTTGCATTGCGTCCTAGTGGGAACCAAGCTTTAGTAAGAAGCTATAAGTTTAAATTTCAGATGATTGCTTCATATGACTAATTTGCATAACCAGGGCAATATATACTGTATGCTAATTCTCACTGAATAGTTAGTAACCTATGCAATATTGACTCTTTGTGTTATATTATGCATGCAGTGTATTGTCTGTATTATAACATTAAATTTTGCAAAAGCTTTTGTCCACATGACCAGCAAAGCATTGGTTGTTTATTTTCTTAATTAGCATATATGCTATTTTTTTGCTAACTAAACACTAGGTTTAGCTGCTGTTCATATGACCAGCAAAGCATTGGTTGTTTATTTTCTTAATTAGCATATATGCTAATTCTTTGCTAACTAAACACTAGGTTTAGCTGCTGTTCACGTGACCAGCAAAGCATTGGTTGTTTATTTTCTTAATTAGCATATGCTAATTCTTTGCTAACTAAACACTAGATTCAGGTGATGTTTGCATAACCAACATACAGTAACATTGTTTTACACAGATGTTTCATGTGGAAATGATTTGTCATGAATGCAATGATCATTGTAATTTTTTACCCTTTTTACTTATTATATTTTATGAATTATTTTCTAGGATTGCAAATAAAGTAGAAAGTGATAATGAAGATGATGAATCAACTGATCTATCATACAATCCAGACAGACGTAGTAAGTATTTACAACTTCATTTTTAAACCTTCCCATCACAGGGCTACTCACGCTTACATATATGTCAGCGGTTGATCCAGGATTTTGAAATAGGGGGCTCAGGGCCTAACAATAAGGTTTATAGCAAATACCGTGCGCTACGCATGATGGAAAGGATTTGGCAGCAAACGTTACAATGCGTACGTACGTGATTTGCTGTTTGTACCTACGCGTTGTGAAGTTTGCTCCCAAACCCTTCCCATCATGCATTGTGCAATGACGTCCTCGTAAAAAATCAAGCTATTTGCGATAAACCTTATTGTAAAATGATGTGCTGAACTTGGCTTAATGTCCTATCTTTTGCATTGAATCCGCCTATGTTTATTAATCTTCCGTCCACACCACAATTAAACAATAAAGCCGTTATTGTAAAAATGTTAACATAACAAACTAATAAAATCATAGTTTACACACCACCTAGTTGTTAGAATTCTTTTCATTGTGTTTTCCTATGGACTATTCAACATACAGTAAGCTAAAGTATTTTTATTTTTTTCAACAGATACAAAAAAGAAACGGGAAAAGCTCAGCAATAATTCTCCACGTCTAAAATCTAAGTTTTCAAAAAATAGTAGAAATGGTGAGTATAATGAAGGAGCAGTAAGATTATTGTGGCACCATTTGTGTAGTGCATATATGGACATGATGATGTCATATCACTACCATATTTGAGTATATCACTACCATATTTGAGTATATCACTACCATATTTGTGCACATCACACTTTTTTTGTCAAAATAATTAGACAGAGTTTTAGACTTACAACTCACTTTTCAATTTGTTTTCTTTTACATTGAAACTCTTTATTTTCTTTTCACTTGCAAACACATAGATGACAAGATTTGCTTTAGAAATTCACACTTCAGTTTTTTCATTTCAAATGTTAATTTAAACGTATGTCTACACTCCTGAATAACCCTTAACTTCTGTCTACACTATCAAACTGTATGTGACAAAAATATGTGATGTGCCCAAATATGGACATGATGATGTCATATCACTACCCTATTTAAGCATATCGCTACCATATTTAAGCATATCACTACCATATTTAAGCATATCACTACCATATTTGAGCACATCACACTTTTTTTTGTCAAACTTGGTTGATAGTGTAGACAGATCTTTACACCCATCAATCAATTCACAGAAGAATGCATATTGAAATACCAAAAATTGTATTATTTTAACAATATTATTTAACAATAAATATTTTGTATAGTGTATCATTATTATACGGATACTTTTTACTTGTTTTATATTTATTTCACATATATAATTTGTATGTTATCGTAGCGATTGTGCCTGTCATGAATTTACGCAAGGACCAAATAAATCTGAATCTTAATTACAGGGCATAATAATGAGATGTCTAGTGGTATAGATGCTGCTGGTGTCATAGCATACAAGGGGTCAAATTCTTACCGGCTAGAAACAATGACCCTTGAGGAGCGTAAGCAGTTACTCATGTCTACATGCGGAGTCATCTCAGAACACACGAAAAAAATGTGTACAAAGTAAGAAATATACACAATATTATACTGTATATACATATATTTGTATAGCATATCAAATGATGTAATTTCTACCTAGTTCGAGCCTTGTGGTGAGCTTTAGAGAAAATTTATTTTGGTTAATAATAATATCCTGGATTTATATAGCGCCTAATGTTGTGAAACCTCTAAGTGCTGAAAATTATTACCCCAGTTTTTTGGATCAAACACATTTGGAAACATACTCCCATAATGCAGCTAGTAATCAGCACAAGGTTGTGTCTTGATCTAACCGGGTACCCATTTATACACCTGGGTGGAGAGAGGCAAACGTAAGTAAAGTAACTTGCCTAAGGATACAGGCAATTCGGCAGAGTTAGGCGCTATACAAAAGACAATTGTTTATTATTTGTTTGGCTGTGTGTATATATGCAAGGAGTATCAAAGATCTTCCATCTGTCATCCCTTGGATTTTTTTCTTAAAACAGGTCACTAAGATGTCCCCAGCATACCGATGAACAGAGGAGGGGGGTTCGCAAACAGTTATTGACCCCAGATTCTGATGCTAGAACAAGATTTGAAGGGTATGTTAACATTTGCTTTATTTTAACAAATACAAATTTGTTTTGTATGGAAAAAGTATTCATTCATATTCATCAGAAAGATTATTAATTACAATTGCATTATATATAATAAAATGCAAAATAGATAGAATAGAATTAGTGTTAGGTTGTGGTGTTTATATTGCGTGCTTACCAATGTCTTCTAATTCAAATCCTCGCTTTGTCGCACTAGGATTTTCTCAATAACTTTAAGAACAATTCTGGCACAAGACTTTATTATCATGTAACTGCTATTAATGATCTGTATTGAAGTTAAAAGCTATTAAAAATTTTTTTGCAGAGGAACAGGAGAAGGGGATGAAGTACAAGTTGACATCGATAGTTATGAAGATGGTGACGGACAAGCACTACGAGATACGTTGAGTAGATTACAGTATGAGGCTGCCCCCACTGGCTCCACAAACCCTTCCCCAGCAGACTCAACTTCTACAACACGTAAGTCTGATTGATGATTTCAAAATGGTGGATTACAGTGCAATATTATACAAATAATGAATGTTTATGAGTTGGATGGTGAGAATATTTCATGAGTTGATAAATTGACTGTTCTTTTTTTAACGAGGGACGAGCCGAGTTGAAATCAGAGCAATCTCTTCATTCAACGAATACAAAACATTCATTATTTGTTTTATAACACACCTAATTTTATTCAATTTATCTATCGTAAATCATTGACGAATGCTAGGCCAGGAAGCTAGGCCATTGAAATAGGCAGTGCTCCAACTTTAGATGCAGAGTAGAACAGTCATAGACGGTGCGCATGACAAGTTGATTTCCGAAAGTGATCAGTCAACAACGTCGCTAAAAAAAATTCTCAAAATGTTTACAGAAAGCTGAACATGCATCAGAGCCATTCATTATCACCATTAGATATCACTTTTCCATGAGATAGGGCTAATTCCAAATGACACGTGACACGCGTAATTAACCAATCAAATTGCATGAATCAGGTGTGTTATAAATATATATATATATATATTCTGTTGACAGTGAATTTGTTGCAGCTTATAGTTTTTGTTTTAATAATTTCTCCACAGATTCAAACGACGGTGGTGGTTCAAAAAAACGTAAAAAGTCATCGAAATTAACCCAACGAAAAAAAACTAAATCCAAAACACCTCTTCATATACAAATTCCATCGCAGCAAGGGTATGATGCATTAGACTGAGGGAACACGACCACTGAATGAGGTGGTTCGGTAATGCTTATACTTGCCTAAAAAAGAAAGACTATTATTGGTAATGGCATGACGTACTATATGAACAAGTTGTACAAAAACTAAACATTGTACTTCTTGTAAATGTTTCAGGACTTTTTATATTTCGCGGCCATATATCTATTAGCAGCAGGTTATATTTTACATGGCAGTGCATTATATACCTTAAACTCGACAGATAAACAGTTTGCGGCAGGTTATATTTTACATGGCAGTGCATTATATACCTTAAACTCAACAGATAAACAGTTTGCGGCAGGTTATATTTTACATGGCATTGCATTATATACCTTAAACTCAACACATAAACAGTTTGCGGCAGGTTATATTTTACATGGCAGTGCATTATATACCTTAAACTCAACAGATAAACAGTTTGCGGCAGGTTATATTTTACATGGCATTGCATTATATACCTTAAACTCAACAGATAAACAGTTTGCGGCAGGTTATATTTTACATGGCATTGCATTATATACCTTAAACTCAACAGATAAACAGTTTGCGGCAGGTTATATTTTACATGGCATTGCATTATATACCTTAAACTCAACAGATAAACAGTTTGCGGCAGGTTATATTTTACATGGCATTGCATTATATACCTTAAACTCAACAGATAAACAGTTTGCGGCAGGTTATATTTTACATGGCATTGCATTATATACCTTAAACTCGACAGATAAACAGTTTGCGGCAGGTTATATTTTACATGGCAGTGCATTATATACCTTAAACTCAACAGATAAACAGTCTGCGGCAGGTTATATTTTACATGGCAGTGCATTATATACCTTAAACTCAACAGATAAACAGTTTGCGGCAGGTTATATTTTACATGGCAGTGCATTATATACCTTAAACTCAACAGATAAACAGTTTGTGGCAGGTTATATTTTACATGGCATTGCATTATATACCTTAAACTCGACAGATAAACAGTCTGCGGCAGGTTATATTTTACATGGCATTGCATTATATACCTTAAACTCAACAGATAAACAGTTTTTTACACACTCTACATCAAGACAACTATTTCAATTCATTTCATAGTCACATTATGATTGTTTGATAATGTAATTTAAATGTGAACAATGTAATGAATTCTATGTTGGAATGTTAACCAATGAATTAAAACATTTCAAGCAAATATATTTATGATATGTGTTGTGTATATGTTGGAGTTTAGTATAAATAATGTGATTGGAAGAGGTAAAAAAATAACACAATTCAAAGTGTGTATGTTTTTTATTTTTTTTTATTTCAACAATATTTTATGAGGGTGGTCATTAGGGACCCTCACAAAAATACGAAATGACAAGACATACACTTGCAAAAATAGAAATTAAATTAAAATAAATAGAATCTATATAGATAAACAAAATAAAATAATGCTCAAAAAGTTTAGAATCAGAGGGAAAACATATTTTTTTTTTTTTTTAATATTGAAATATACTTTTTCATTTTGTTCACTTCATGAGCATTGGAAGATTTGTTAATAATATATATCTTTCGGTATATATAATTATACCTCTCTTAGAAAGGGAACATTACCTGTAGGTGATGTAAGGAAAAAATAAGGAAGTATCGGTTATATGTAAAAGGAAGAAGATGGTGGAACACTGCCCTTAAAAAAAAGGTCATAATAGTCATCCGGATAACATAAACTTAAAAATAAAATGAAATAATTTCCTTTAACCTTTATTACATGCATGTACGATGATTACAAAATGATAATCGAAACTTTGCTCTAAGAAACACAAAGTATGTTATTTAACCAGGGAGTAGCATTATTAACAACTCCCTGATTGAACATAGAAGTTTAAAAGGGCAAATTGGTATTTTAAAGTGCATTACTTGTGTACCATGACTAAGCAACAACAAAAGAGTTATTGTTTTAAAAAGGAAATAAATGTCTGGCAACAATTTATTTTTACATAAAATGAAAAACATTATGTACACTTCCCTGGGAAGACGTCATAAGTACCTACCTTACCGGATACAGCAGATTACCTTGTTCATGCCCTGGATGGTATCTGTGTTTTCCAAAAAGTTAAAATGAAAGACTACTTATATAATAGTAAGCTTTATAGCTCTCACGTAATGAAATGTGATCTTATTTCGGACACAACCCAGATCAGTAAAGAATTAAGAATAAAGATGTCTGTTTCGACAACCTCATCGCAAGATTCACAGAATGCAACGAATGCAGTACCACTACCAGCTGCACAACAAGAGACAAGTGCCGAACGTATAGGCCTAGACGACGATGTATCTAAAGAACGTCGACTATTTAGCAGCTCCGATCATAAACCGATTAGTTGTGTAGAACATCAAGAAAATATGATATCTAAAAGGTGTGAGAAAATGTACACTAAGTGGAAACGAAGCAGTCGACCCCTTGTATCTTCGAACGACCCGCTTTCAGAAATAAGTACAGATGGTAAGTTTACCATTGGACTCATTGGTAAAGAAGGTGGTCATCTTGAGCTAAGAAAAGGAGACATTCAGCTTTATATTCCGCCAGGATCATTGTCAGACGTCGGCGAAGAATATGTATTTATGTATGCAGACTCAGTCCATTATAACTTGGTTAAATATGATGTTATCATTTGCGGCCCTCCTGGTCTGCAATTTAATAACTCAGTTTTGTTAAGATTCCCAAACCCAAAATCACAAGATGATGAAAGAAGCTTAGTGAAATTCAGTGTTCAGGAACTTGGCAAACCTTTGGAGTGGAGGTCGCTTGACACGACAACCGATGGTTCCTTCTTTTTGGAAGATGGCAAAATAATGCTGCATATGATCAACCACTATACCGGAATCAAAGTTAATGCTGTAGTACCCGCAATTCAGCAGACAGTGGAAGAAAAATGCAAAGCCGTCTACGTTACCGCGTTTTTAGAACAGCAAAATCAACACTACTTTTTATTTCGAGTATTCTGCAGTAAATATTGTGCTTTAAAGGTAAATAATACTTTATGCTATCTACAGGCCATCCAACTTCTGCATCCATAAAATAGTCCTCATTTAGGCTAAAGTAATGTTTGATGAAACAGACAACTCAATCTTTGCTCCATTTTCAAAATTTAAAGTTTAAATTTAATTAACAAATGTATAAATCTTATAAAATTATTTCAGCTTGTGAATACAGAAGAATCCGAACGTGGATCTCGAAAAATGGGAAACCCAGTTAAAATGGGGTTGTTTCAACCACAAGACGAGGTCACTTTAAAAATGTTTGGTTGTGTGGGCTGCCTAGCGGAACCAACTCACTATGTAATTATACATTTTTGTTATATAACTATTAGGTAATCCTACTTCTTCCTAAGTTTCTGGAGATCGTGGTGGATTTTTGACATTTTGTCCCTAAGTACCGCGTATATCAGTAGATAGATAGTCTATGGTTGATAGACCTACACATTTCATTTATTTGTTTTTTCTGTACATTGAAAATTATAAACAACTACAATTAAGATAACCAAACATTTTTATAATCATTTATGTACCTTTTAAGAGCATCTGTGTCGCTGACGTCTTGTCTGATTCGGGATATATCCATCGCCAATTTGTGTTGGAAAGTTTAAGTACTACAGCTTGTCTTAAGTTCCAAGTTAATGTTGGTAGCAAGACTATTCATATTGAACGAGTTAAACTAGCTTTCACTAAGGCACATAGCACACCTATTAAAACGTTTAATAAGGTACGTTATGTATTTAAGTACACTATAAATATGCTTACTCGCCATATCTTAAATGATAGACCTATTTTTATTTGATTGGTTTCAGAGATAGGCCTATATTTTAAAATGATATTTCGATACAGTACATGACTAAATAATTATTATCGTTTCTATGGAGATGATGTTAGCTTCTTGTTTTGTTTTTAATTATCATCAAATTATATCAGTTATTACTATTTTTTCTTTTTTAATTTCATATGCATCCAACAGCGAGTAAATCGCCAATTACAGGATGGATAAACTAATTTATCGTGCTTATAAACTTAGTCTCGTTTGAGTCTTATGGAGTGGAGTTGAAAGTGTCGTGAGTTACTGGCACTAGGTCAGAATTGAACCCTGGGCCTAGGGATTGGAAGGTAACCACCAAGCTACAGCAGCTCAAATATTTAGGATGTGCCTGGTGTGTGATTTGTAGCAATGGCACAGAGTAGGCCCTTATTATTATTCTTACCATTCAATAGTCGAGTGACTCATGGTGTTATAAATTAGTTTATACCTCGACTGAGTGACCTACCACATACAAAATACAAGCAAGTCAATATTGTTAATACTCTGATATAAAATAACAATTAAACATTAGATTTTAGTATTCGTACGTGTATTATTTTTACAATAGATTGCAGAAGCTGATCACCTTTACCAGGAACCCGAATTTACATGCTCGCCGCTAAAAACACACATTCTATCACCTGAAATGCGTAGGGAACTGTCAATGGAACTTGATGTTTTAACAACAGTTAAGAGAGAAGGAGAACCTATGAGGTATTGTGACTATAGACGCTTGGCAGAATTAATGGGAATGTCTACAAGATATATAGATTGGCTTGGAGCTCCTAAAAATTGTCGAACAAGTAGTAGTCCGACAATTCTGCTGCTAAACAAGTGGGAAATCGAGTGTAGCAAGAGGCAATTATTGGTACCGAAGGCTTTAAAAGAGCTGGAAATACTGCTAATTGAACTTGGAAAAAGCGCCTGTATTGAAATTGCTAAAAGGGGCTATATCGCAAGAATGAGACAGTTCAAACATCGCCCTAGGGTCTATTCTGCACCACCCAGTATGTGCGTGAACCCTTACAAAAATGTTCTATAGAATAATTCCGCATATTACGGTAATTACTGTAACCTTTAAATCTTTAAACCTGTAAATGTTTTATATATTTTCTCATAGGCCTATATAAATATTGATTAATTGATAATAGGCCTACAGTATAGTATCTATACTATTCATACAGGAATTGGCATAAAATTAGGTATACTACGGAAATATAGTCAACTACATACAGTAGTCGTGCCATTCAAATTCAAATGATTATCTTTTACCTAACTGTACAAATAATTTGATCAAGAACTCTATTAAATACCATGGAGCTAATGGAATACAATCCATATAGATATTAAAATGTCATCCCAACCAAAATTTAATTATAATTCAAAAACTATCATATCTAAATGTAGATATGATGAATATTTAAATATATATATTTCATAAGACCAGATAATACCGGATAAAGTGATTAAATAGAAATTGTAGCTTTGTTTTCTTTTATATTGTATTAGTTTATGTAATTGTTTTTCTTTCGTATTTAATGTTATATTTGGATTGATCAAACTTAAAGTCTTTCTGACTTATGCCTCGCCTCCCCAACTACTTTTCTTTTCATTGTATTAGGCCTATATGCCAGTTTATCTATATAAATTTACTAACTATTTATTATCATAATGTTACATATGTTGGTATATTGTGGAACACAAAGAGAAATTGAATATTATCTGTTCCTTATACTGTAGGATGAAGTTGTTGGAATGAGTATTAATCTCAATGTGTTCAAATATATCGATCTGGGTCAATGCACAATAAATTCGCTCCATTCTTGTTCTTTTAGATTATAGGCCATACACTGTACTTATAAACACGATGTCCAGCAACTTGTATTGTGTCGCATATGCCTATGAATCCTGGGATTGTCTCCGATTTTGGAGAAATGATAGCTTCAGAGCATATGCAATTAACAATAATAATTAATAATATATACTTAAATTAACAAATTATTTAGATGACAGTTGAACCATGCAAGTTTCCCCAACAATATTAAATTTTATAACACCTTACCATTTATTATTATTTACAATTAAAATCAATTCTCACTTAAAGGACAACTTGACTCAGGACCATATTTGATTTCAGAACCATCGCGAAATTAAGGATATCGCCGCACGCGCTCGCCGTACAGCCGTCGCCGTAAACTGCTGTGACGTCACAGATGCATCGCAAAATCTACTTAATGAGTCCAGATAAGCAAAAGAAACAATACAAAAATTAACATATATATTTTTTACGATTTATTTACAAAGTGTGTAAATTTATGCGATGCAACTGTGAGTCACAGCAATTTACGGCGACGGCTGTGCGGCGAGCGCGTGCGGCGATATCCTTAATCTCGCGATGGTTCTGAAATCATGTACATCCCTAATATACGTTGTTAAAATATGGTCCTCGGTCAAGTTGTCCTTTAAGTATAATTTTTAAATATGCAATTGACTTTGGTGAAATATTTACATTGAAGACTTCAAAAAATGTTATATCGATTTCAGTTTTTCATGACAAATGTAAAATAATGTTAATTAAGTAAGTTAGGTCTATTTGTTTTGTCTTGTGTGGGTTCGTCCCACTTTTATTATGATACTCTGTTATCAATATGTGTGCATTTAGGCCTAGGCCTACAGTATATTTTTTTAAACATTTTTTTTCTTTCATTTATATGTTATAATGTTAAAAGTAGTTGCAATAAATTACAATTTGCTTATACTGTATAAAATATAATATTCACATTGAAGACTTTAATAAATGTTATATCGATTTCAGTTTTTCATGATAAATGTAAAATAATGTTAATTAAGTAAGTTAGGCCTATTTGTTTTGTCTTGTGTGGGTTCGTCCTACTTTTATTATGATACTCTGTCAGTATGTGTACATTCAGGCCTACAGTATAATTTTTTTAAACATTAATTTTTCTTCTCTCATTTATTTGTTACAATGTTAAAAGTATAAATTGCAAGAAATTACCATTTGCTTATACTGTATATAAAAAAAATGATTTTGATGTTATAAAACAACATTTGCATTCCTTATTTTACATTTTGTTTAAATTAATTAAAGTATATAAGTAACAAAATGGCAATAAAAAGACGATAAAAATTGATTAAAAGCGCCTATTTTTATCATCAATCGATCACATGTTCCTGATTTTTCTGTTTTCATTGTCTGTTTGGTAGAGTTTGGTGAAGTCCAAATCCATTATTGATTATGATCTAAATAAAAATAAAAGCTTAGTTGTGTCTCAGACTTGTGTCTTTAGGCCAGGATTATTCATTAGGTTTTTAATAATGATGCAATATTTGGAAACACCGAGAACATACTACTATGAATGTAAGTGTAAGGTGTATTGAATCAACCGTTTAGATCTATAGACTTTTGTAGCATAAAAAGACAATACACAGAGAATACGATATTTGACATTAAGTTAAGATATTTACTTGGCCACCGATGTACTTTAAAAACAATTGTGATACAAACAATGCTACCTATAAAGTATTACCATAAAACTACACAAGTATTTATAGCATAATTGTATATTCCAAAAAGTAAAAAGTCACTAAAAATACAAAAAAAAACAAAAGCTGTTCTTTCCACCTCTTGAACACAAGGTCATACCAAATTATTATTTAGATGCCTCTAGTATGTGAATTGTCTTTTAGTCAAAAGAATTATTGTTGTTTGGGAAAGGAAATCATTGTAGGCGTGTGCAACGCCATCAATAGCATCAGAAAAGCTATGTCATGCTCTGTGTTTTCCCAGTGAAAAATGATTGTAGGCGTGCAGGGCAACGCCTTCAACTATAGCAGTAGAAAGAAAGGTACTTCAGACAGAAAATGATCAGTCAGCCATGACTTTGGTGAATTTCCTGATTACGTAATATCGGTCTAGTCAGTCGTGATTATAACAATGGGGATAGTATAAGACAATAGAGTATATCATTTCACTAGAATTGTTATATAGATTTGTTATATATTAATATACATTATAATATAAAATTAATAAATATTAAATAAAAATGATATGATGATTTAGTTGCTTGTGATGAGAACAAATGGTTTACAATGGTTGAAGTCAATAGGTGTTATGTTTCGGATTATAATACAATGGTTAACATAGGGTAAGGAAGTGAGACAATATAGTTTTTGTAAGATTTGAATTAGTCATAGAGTCAATAAAGATGCACCTGGTTAATTAAAACTAGTTAATTGAGGTTTTTGCTTGATCTAAGCCGACATAATCCAAAGACATAAGTTTTTCGATCCGGATATTATAACAATGACTAAAACATTGGATAAGGAAGTAAAAAATTGTTGTAAGATTTGAATTAGTCATGTACTTGGCGGTATTTTTAAAAAGGGGTACAATAAAAGATGCACCTGGTTTAATTAAAACAACGTAACAAAATAAGTTATTTGATCCGGATATTATAACAATGACTAAAACAAAAAGATAAGAATGAATGAAGTTAAATAATAAGTATGTCTTGATTGAACTTTACCGACAGGTAATTAACCATCTTCCGGATTTGTTAACAAAGGGGAGAAATTGAAAGCAGTGACACGGGTGTTCTACATACTAAAGTTTACTGTAAGTTATCTATACAATTTTAACTTTTTAAATCATAAAAGGAAAAAAACAAAAGAAATAAAAAGGACGCTTCTGATGTCATGCATAAATTAATAAATGGTTACGTTTACAAAAAAAGAATTCTTTGTTTCCTTTTAAAATAAAACAAAAAGGGGGTAAAAGAGAGACGCTACTGACATCATGCATAAATTATTTTATATACAATATTCTGTGTATAATGTTGTAGTCAAAATAGACATTTCAGTAGATCTCTACCAGAATGAATGCCTATAAACCAACAGTTGGTTTCACTCATTCCAAAAGAAAATCCACAGAATGCAACGTACCTTCTGAAAAGGTAAAGGATGACTACACAAAGGAACCAACAGAGGCACGTAAAAGTAATGAAATAGATTTCACTCGGAAGCTAATCAAATCAGATAAGCAGCAGATGATTTCCCCATATTTTAAGTTTCCAGTGCACAAAATATCGAGAGAAAATTTAGATTGTGATTACATTCAACTTCTTGATAAAAGCTCAGCTGATACTTTGTATAAACAATGTGAGGAAGAGATTGAATATTTTACAGGTGATCTTGCAAAGGTGAAAGTGTTTGGTAGATGGTTTAATATACCTAGAAAACAGGTTAGTTTCTCTTTATTTTTTCTTCATGGTTTCATGACGTTAATGTAGGCTACATACTATTACGTTTAAAAAGATGCATTTTTACATTTTAATTACCGGCCTACCGCACTGTTTTCGTTTTATGCAACAGAATAACAGTTAACCAAGCCTACAGCACTGTTTTCGTTTTATGCAACAGAATATTAACAGTTAACCAGAATCCAACTGATTATAATTGTATATACATAAGAGAAACATTTTTAATAGTATGTTTCAACTCTGACAGGTTTCTTATGGTGATACGGGTTTAACATACACATATTCAGGCAATATAGTGCCAGCCTTGCCATGGCCACCGTTCCTGAAAGATCTTCGAGATTATTTGAAAGAAGTCACAGGGTTCTACTTCAATTTTGTTTTGGTTAACAGGTACATATTTATTATATATCTATATATGTTTATATTTGTTATAATTAAATAATGCAAAGCTTCCTTATGGTTACATTGTTTATACATTTTGTACATTTGATTTATTCTCAATTTTACTCTCAAGATTGTATAATTGAACAATATCAGTAATCAGTCTTTTCGTCAACTATTAGAATCTCTCACTTTTTTTATCTGCACAAAACTGTGTTTAATTATGTTGTATGGTTTATTGTTTTTATACTAAAAAGTTAAGTGCAAAAAGGATATTTATTTTCTAGCTTAAATTACAGTACAATTTTTTTATTTTAATTTATGTTTCTTTACTAGATATGCAGACGGTAATGATTCTATTGGTGAACATAAAGACGATGAGAAAGATATCAACAAATTTAGTTCAATTGCGTCCATTTCATTAGGTCAAACACGATTGTTTAGATTTCGCCATGGTGCTACACGTGGAATGAGACACAAAAGAAGTATTGAACCAGTAAATGTTGATCTTAAACACGGTAGCTTACTATTGATGAATTATCCAACTAACGAGTATTGGTACCATTCGCTGCCTAAAAAACCATCCATCAAACTACCAAGAATAAATCTGACATTTAGAGATATTAAAAGATGAGAAAAGGTCAGGATTACTTTAGAACGCAAATCTTATTAGCAACAATTCATGAACAATTGTTCTAAATGTAATAGTTACATGTATTTGTGTTTTATCAAAATGTAATGGTTACCTAGCATACATTATTATTGGCGGCTGTCAAAAACTATTTTTAACAATTCATTTCTTGTATCTTCCTTTTTTATTTATTGTAAAAAATTTTGAAATAATTAGTAGCATGGTACAAGGAATCGGCCCGGAAAAAAATAACAACAACTAATTTAATTCTTCTTTTTCTGTTGAATTATTATTATTATGTTTGTGATGTGTATTGCAATAGATTTGTTTAATGAAATAAGTTAATTATGTTTTGACTTAATTTATGTCAGTGTAAATTTGTAAAAGTAGTTTTCCTATTTTAATTCATGGTAAATTTATTTCTTGACTTAATTTAATTTGTTTTCTGTTCTGTTGAAGTATTATTATTATGTTTTGTAAAGTGTAGTGCAATAGAATGTGTATTGAAATAAATTTTGTTTTTAACAGCAACAATAAAAATGAAATTTGATCTTTGCGTGTTATTTAACTCCTGTATGATGTTTTTCTAATTTATTTATACCAAAAAAAAAACAAGTTTTTGAATTTGTTAAATGTAATTGCAAAAACACAAATGAATGTGATTAAAAAATATTCTGTTTACTTTTTTTTTTTATTTGAAACAGTAGCATTTTTAACAGTAGTTATATTTTATATAATAAGTGATATTACAAAAATAAACATACAAAATGTATAAAGCATAGACTTATTAAATTTAAATACAATTTCTTTATTTCAAAATGAATTTCATTTTCTACGTGTTTTCAATTTTAAATCTTTTAAGAAAGACACAATACGTACTGCTAAAAAAAACGCACACAAAAGAAGACAAATTTGAGACGCACGGTATGTAACGACACTTTCAATAAGAAGGCATATTATAAATGTATTTTTACCAAATTTATAAAGTAAATGGTTATTATTGAGAAATATACATTTTAGATAAATGATAACACATCTAAAATTAATTAGAGAGATCAATACAATATTGTGTTCATGATAATTTGTTTTGATGACTAGAGGAAGCATCTGAAGAAATTCAACGAAAAACAAGCGTTAACACCATACCAGTCACTAAGAATGCTACTACTCTGAAAAAAACATCTCCCTTCCTACACAGAAACAAATTCTGAACGAAAATAAAAAAAAAAAAAAAAAAAAATTAGTAATCGAAACACGCGCATTATAAATAAAATGAATAATTTAAGAATATTAGTTAAACTACGCACGAACAAAAAACGAAACATACTAACCGATTCATCGTCATTACAAAGTTCAAATAACGAAAACTTTTCCTTGAAAAATCCACAGGAGACACGTTTTACATTTTCTAACTGCAATTCAGTGTCACATTGTGTCGCAACACATGTACATACAACGAGTCCTGTCACAAGTCTGCCGACATTTATTTTTCTATCGCTCATCATTTGTTCTAATACATAATACAGCGCTTCCGAAGAAATATCTTTACACAATTCTAACACATTAAATTTGTTTTCCAACTCTTTACAAGCACGAATAGTACTCTGGAGGATGGGTGAATCCAAAACAACTAACCCCGTCAATTTATATTCAATGTATGCTAAAACCACTTCCTCTAAATCAACCATAACGCTCGACAAACAATTGATAATGGATGTAATGGTCAAGAAAGTTACAACTTAAAACATTTATTTTTGTTTTTTAAAAAGAAGTTGTAACATAGAAACTAATTTTGTCAGGAAATGTATTTTTATCATTTATGTGATTTATTTGTGTTTAGAAAGTTACAACATTAACATTTAATTTGGTCAAAAATGTGAATATACGGAGCCGATTGTAATTTTTAATCCTTAGTATAGTGAGAGATTTTATAAACAAAAAAAGAGCGAACGGAAATTAATGATTGCAGATTAGACATATAGAAATGGATTGAAATTGGAAATCCACATGATCAAAGAAAAGAAACCCATTGTTTCGACAGAAGCTATTGACAAGGGGTAACTAAAGCAAAACAATTACTATAACTCAAAGAGTCAGTTGCCCCTGACCATTGTGCTTTGTTTCTGTTCTGTATCTGTGTATCCGTAAACACCTCATCTTGTACCTCATCTTCTACATCGGCTTTTCTTGCCAGAAATAGGTGGTAGTCACCTACCGATGACGTGTCGTCATATACAATTCTCTCCTCTTCAGAAATTATTCTCGATCTATAATATTCGTCTTCTTCAGTATTAGATACATTTTTTAAATCAACGTTCATTGGAGGTGGGGGTTGAATCGCCAATAAAAACGTCATATCCCCGGCCATATCTTCCCTCTTATCTCCCTGCTCCTCTGCTGTAAAATAGGCACCAGTCATAGCTAGTATGTCTTCGTCTTCAAATTCTGAATCACTGCTTATATATATAACTTCTTCTTCGACATCAGAGTCCATAGTAAGATCAATGATTTCAATCACGGAACCCATAGTAACTAGTTGTTGGTTTTTGGTCTGTCTTGTCGAGCTCTGTAGCGTTGTAGAATGAGGTAAATATTACAAAATAATCGAGAGTTATATACAGTGAAAAGCGCTGTGTTCCTTTTGTTTCATTAAGTAGCTTCTCCAATGTCATTGAATTTAAATCATCATTCCGTTTTTCCAAAAGATTGCATTGTAATTACGGGAACTGTTTTAACCAATCGTCATTGTCATTCTGGTAACTTGTTTTGGTCCGTGATTCTAGAACTTAAAAATGAGTACTAATAGATAAGTTCAACGTTCAAGTGATCATCTTACTTAAAAAAATATAAATACAAATAATTATAACTTAAACTAATAACTAACTACTGAACTAATTTACTTGAATTTAAAATCCTAAGAATAAGTAAAAAAAAAAAAAAATTAACATCTAACGACAGAATTCATTTTTTTTTTTAAAGCATGCACAGGTGTTTTCAGTTGTAAATTTGTTTAATTATGAACAGAGAAAAATAAATTTATTTATATCACCGCGATAACCACTTCTGTATTTTATTTTAAGTGAAAGGAAAATAAAATAAATAAATAAATAATTACAATAAAATAGGAGTACCTGAACCCTGTGCTGGAGGTGGAGATTAAGAAAGAAACTACCGAACTTGAGTACAATGAAATAATGAGAACAATTGAGAAGGTTTTCATAGAAGAATTTATATTTATTCTGAATGACATGGTTGAACGTTATAACTTTCACGGCTCAAGATATGAACAACTGCTAACATTTTTTCGACCAATTCTGGCATTGAAACTTGTGGACAATAGCGCTACCCATTTTGAATGGGCACTAAACTACTTTCATTTACGTTGTATCAATGTTGATGCGTTCGATAAAGCCATAAAGTTGATTACAAATGATTCAGAACTTTTTAATAAGATTCTTAACCAATTGTAATTTGTACAAATTTAAATATTATTTTAACACTTTTTTTTAATTAATGTTATATATTTTTATAATTCTTATTTCTTTTCGGTAAATTTATTATTATTATGGTTGTAAAATATATTGAAATAGAATGTGTGTTAAAATAAAGGTTGTGTTTTTTCTTTTAAAAGCAACAACGAAAATGAAATTTGATCTTTGCGTGTTATTTAAGTATTTGATTTATTTTTTAAGTTTTCATTTGGGTGATTGAGGGTAATGAGTATGGATGAGTACTTAAGAAAAGTATATTACGATCCTAAACACCCCGGTAGTATTGGTGGTGTAAAATTTAATTATGTTATACGGTAATTACTCTATTCAAACTGTGTCATCCTTTGTAAATGTCATTAGCTTCTGTCGAAACAATGGGTTTCTTTTCTTTGATCATGTGGATTTCCAATTTCAATCCATTTCTATATGTCTAATCTGCAATCATTAATTTCCGTTCGCTCTTTTTTTGTTTATAAAATCTCTCACTATACTAAGGATTAAAAATTACAATCGGCTCCGTATATTCACATTTTTGACCAAATTAAATGTTAATGTTGTAACTTTCTAAACACAAATAAATCACATAAATGATAAAAATACATTTCCTGACAAAATTAGTTTCTATGTTACAACTTCTTTTTAAAAAACAAAAATAAATGTTTTAAGTTGTAACTTTCTTGACCATTACATCCATTATCAATTGTTTGTCGAGCGTTATGGTTGATTTAGAGGAAGTGGTTTTAGCATACATTGAATATAAATTGACGGGGTTAGTTGTTTTGGATTCACCCATCCTCCAGAGTACTATTCGTGCTTGTAAAGAGTTGGAAAACAAATTTAATGTGTTAGAATTGTGTAAAGATATTTCTTCGGAAGCGCTGTATTATGTATTAGAACAAATGATGAGCGATAGAAAAATAAATGTCGGCAGACTTGTGACAGGACTCGTTGTATGTACATGTGTTGCGACACAATGTGACACTGAATTGCAGTTAGAAAATGTAAAACGTGTCTCCTGTGGATTTTTCAAGGAAAAGTTTTCGTTATTTGAACTTTGTAATGACGATGAATCGGTTAGTATGTTTCGTTTTTTGTTCGTGCGTAGTTTAACTAATATTCTTAAATTATTCATTTTATTTATAATGCGCGTGTTTCGATTACTAATTTTTTTTATTTTTTTTTTTTATTTTCGTTCAGAATTTGTTTCTGTGTAGGAAGGGAGATGTTTTTTTCAGAGTAGTAGCATTCTTAGTGACTGGTATGGTGTTAACGCTTGTTTTTCGTTGAATTTCTTCAGATGTTTCCTCTAGTCATCAAAACAAATTATCATGAACACAATATTGTATTGATCTCTCTAATTAATTTTAGATGTGTTATCATTTATCTAAAATGTATATTTCTCAATAATAACCATTTACTTTATAAATTTGGTAAAAATACATTTATAATATGCCTTCTTATTGAAAGTGTCGTTACATACCGTGCGTCTCAAATTTGTCTTCTTTTGTGTGCGTTTTTTTTAGCAGTACGTATTGTGTCTTTCTTAAAAGATTTAAAATTGAAAACACGTAGAAAATGAAATTCATTTTGAAATAAAGAAATTGTATTTAAATTTAATAAGTCTATGCTTTATACATTTTGTATGTTTATTTTTGTAATATCACTTATTATATAAAATATAACTACTGTTAAAAATGCTACTGTTTCAAATAAAAAAAAAAAGTAAACAGAATATTTTTTAATCACATTCATTTGTGTTTTTGCAATTACATTTAACAAATTCAAAAACTTGTTTTTTTTTTGGTATAAATAAATTAGAAAAACATCATACAGGAGTTAAATAACACGCAAAGATCAAATTTCATTTTTATTGTTGCTGTTAAAAACAAAATTTATTTCAATACACATTCTATTGCACTACACTTTACAAAACATAATAATAATACTTCAACAGAACAGAAAACAAATTAAATTAAGTCAAGAAATAAATTTACCATGAATTAAAATAGGAAAACTACTTTTACAAATTTACACTGACATAAATTAAGTCAAAACATAATTAACTTATTTCATTAAACAAATCTATTGCAATACACATCACAAACATAATAATAATAATTCAACAGAAAAAGAAGAATTAAATTAGTTGTTGTTATTTTTTTCCGGGCCGATTCCTTGTACCATGCTACTAATTATTTCAAAATTTTTTACAATAAATAAAAAAGGAAGATACAAGAAATGAATTGTTAAAAATAGTTTTTGACAGCCGCCAATAATAATGTATGCTAGGTAACCATTACATTTTGATAAAACACAAATACATGTAACTATTACATTTAGAACAATTGTTCATGAATTGTTGCTAATAAGATTTGCGTTCTAAAGTAATCCTGACCTTTTCTCATCTTTTAATATCTCTAAATGTCAGATTTATTCTTGGTAGTTTGATGGATGGTTTTTTAGGCAGCGAATGGTACCAATACTCGTTAGTTGGATAATTCATCAATAGTAAGCTACCGTGTTTAAGATCAACATTTACTGGTTCAATACTTCTTTTGTGTCTCATTCCACGTGTAGCACCATGGCGAAATCTAAACAATCGTGTTTGACCTAATGAAATGGACGCAATTGAACTAAATTTGTTGATATCTTTCTCATCGTCTTTATGTTCACCAATAGAATCATTACCGTCTGCATATCTAGTAAAGAAACATAAATTAAAATAAAAAAATTGTACTGTAATCTAAGCTAGAAAATAAATATCCTTTTTGCACTTAACTTTTTAGTATAAAAACAATAAACCATACAACATAATTAAACACAGTTTTGTGCAGATAAAAAAAGTGAGAGATTCTAATAGTTGACGAAAAGACTGATTACTGATATTGTTCAATTATACAATCTTGAGAGTAAAATTGAGAATAAATCAAATGTACAAAATGTATAAACAATGTAACCATAAGGAAGCTTTGCATTATTTAATTATAACAAATATAAACATATATAGATATATAATAAATATGTACCTGTTAACCAAAACAAAATTGAAGTAGAACCCTGTGACTTCTTTCAAATAATCTCGAAGATCTTTCAGGAACGGTGGCCATGGCAAGGCTGGCACTATATTGCCTGAATATGTGTATGTTAAACCCGTATCACCATAAGAAACCTGTCAGAGTTGAAACATACTATTAAAAATGTTTCTCTTATGTATATACAATTATAATCAGTTGGATTCTGGTTAACTGTTAATATTCTGTTGCATAAAACGAAAACAGTGCTGTAGGCTTGGTTAACTGTTATTCTGTTGCATAAAACGAAAACAGTGCGGTAGGCCGGTAATTAAAATGTAAAAATGCATCTTTTTAAACGTAATAGTATGTAGCCTACATTAACGTCATGAAACCATGAAGAAAAAATAAAGAGAAACTAACCTGTTTTCTAGGTATATTAAACCATCTACCAAACACTTTCACCTTTGCAAGATCACCTGTAAAATATTCAATCTCTTCCTCACATTGTTTATACAAAGTATCAGCTGAGCTTTTATCAAGAAGTTGAATGTAATCACAATCTAAATTTTCTCTCGATATTTTGTGCACTGGAAACTTAAAATATGGGGAAATCATCTGCTGCTTATCTGATTTGATTAGCTTCCGAGTGAAATCTATTTCATTACTTTTACGTGCCTCTGTTGGTTCCTTTGTGTAGTCATCCTTTACCTTTTCAGAAGGTACGTTGCATTCTGTGGATTTTCTTTTGGAATGAGTGAAACCAACTGTTGGTTTATAGGCATTCATTCTGGTAGAGATCTACTGAAATGTCTATTTTGACTACAACATTATACACAGAATATTGTATATAAAATAATTTATGCATGATGTCAGTAGCGTCTCTCTTTTACCCCCTTTTTGTTTTATTTTAAAAGGAAACAAAGAATTCTTTTTTTGTAAACGTAACCATTTATTAATTTATGCATGACATCAGAAGCGTCCTTTTTATTTCTTTTGTTTTTTTCCTTTTATGATTTAAAAAGTTAAAATTGTATAGATAACTTACAGTAAACTTTAGTATGTAGAACACCCGTGTCACTGCTTTCAATTTCTCCCCTTTGTTAACAAATCCGGAAGATGGTTAATTACCTGTCGGTAAAGTTCAATCAAGACATACTTATTATTTAACTTCATTCATTCTTATCTTTTTGTTTTAGTCATTGTTATAATATCCGGATCAAATAACTTATTTTGTTACGTTGTTTTAATTAAACCAGGTGCATCTTTTATTGTACCCCTTTTTAAAAATACCGCCAAGTACATGACTAATTCAAATCTTACAACAATTTTTTACTTCCTTATCCAATGTTTTAGTCATTGTTATAATATCCGGATCGAAAAACTTATGTCTTTGGATTATGTCGGCTTAGATCAAGCAAAAACCTCAATTAACTAGTTTTAATTAACCAGGTGCATCTTTATTGACTCTATGACTAATTCAAATCTTACAAAAACTATATTGTCTCACTTCCTTACCCTATGTTAACCATTGTATTATAATCCGAAACATAACACCTATTGACTTCAACCATTGTAAACCATTTGTTCTCATCACAAGCAACTAAATCATCATATCATTTTTATTTAATATTTATTAATTTTATATTATAATGTATATTAATATATAACAAATCTATATAACAATTCTAGTGAAATGATATACTCTATTGTCTTATACTATCCCCATTGTTATAATCACGACTGACTAGACCGATATTACGTAATCAGGAAATTCACCAAAGTCATGGCTGACTGATCATTTTCTGTCTGAAGTACCTTTCTTTCTACTTATAGCTTCAGAAAAGTTATGTCATACTCGGTGTTTTCCCAGTGAAGTTAAAAATAAGCTACAATATATATTTCACTTCAAAGATTCAGACTCAAATCGTAAGCACTATTTAAGATGTCTGTTTCGGCAAGTTCACAGGTTTCCAGCAATACCACCTCCAACGGAGAAGTGGGCTCAACTGCACAGCAGGAGACATGTGACGAAGAACGACTATTTAGCAGATATTGTGATGAAAAACGATTTAATTGTGAAGGTGTAGAGTATCAAGAAAATATGATATCTAAAAGTTGTGAGAAAATCTACACAAAATGGAAACGGGACGGTCGGCCATTTGTGTCTTTAGGCGAACAATCATTTTCAGATTTAAGTGGAGATGGAAAGTTTACAATTGGACTTATTGGTGAAGAAGGTGGTCATCTAGAACTGAGAAATGGAGACATTCAACTTTATATTCCTCCAGGAGCAATGCCAGACATCGACGAAGGATATGTGTTTATGTATGCAGATTCAGTCTACTATAACTTGGTTAAATATGATGTTATCATTTGCGGCCCTCCTGGTCTGCAATTTAATAACTCAGTTTTGTTAAGATTCCCAAATCCAAAATCACAAGATGATGAAAGCAGCTCAGTAAAACTCAGTGTTCAGAAACTTGGCAAACCTTTGGAATGGCGGTCTCTAGACACCCCAAACGATGGTTTCTTCTTTAAAGACGATGGTAACATAATGTTGCATTTGAATCATTTCACCGGAATCAAAGTAGGAGTACAAGCTAACGCTGTACAGGATAAGGATATTCAGGCAGCGACCGCCGATAAAAGACAAACTATCTTTGTTTCTACTTTTTTGGAACAGCAAAACCAACGTTACTTTTTGTTGAGGGTATACTGCAGTACACATTCTGCTTTAAAGGTAAATATACCATATAATATAGAAAGATAATATGATAGTATAATTCGATTGATATTATATATTGGTAGAATTCAGAAGTATTGGCCTAACGGAAAGGAGTGATGTTGGATCCGTTAATACTAACAACAGGCCCTTTCTCTTTCTCCATTATTTTTTTAGGATGTTAGCAAAACGGAAATCAGATCTAAACAAATTGAGAATCCCGTTAAAATTGGTTCATTTCGAACACAAGAGGACGACGTTACTTTAAGAATCAAAGATTGTGAAGGTTGTCAAGCGGACCCATCTGATTATGTAATAATATAAATTTATTATTATTTTTTAACTTTGTGTTTTATACATGATTGTAAATGCCTACTGTGTACAATGTATTAACTGTCACTTTAAATGTAGAATTCTAATTCAAGTAAGATATAGGCCCACCTCTTCACGATAACCGGTCGTGTTTTGTAAGAAAAGAAATGAATACATAATGCTTTAAAAATATTGTATTTTAAGAGTTTCTGTGTCGGTGACGTCGTGGCAGATGTTGAACATATTCACCGCCAATTTGTTTTGGAACGTTCAAATTACGTCGAGGCATTTCTGAAGTTTCAAGTTAATGTTAGTGACAAGAATGTTCATATGGCACGGGTGAAAATTGAATCACAGACTACTCGTACAAAGAAGTTGCAATTATTATCAGAGGTAAGTTTAATAGTATGACTGATTTCTACTATCCAATCAATCTATAGTATTTCAGTATACCCGTAATCCATAAAGTCCTAGTAATTATAACAGTCACCTATACAATTAATATTAAATAGGATTATTATCTGCCGCTAATTAAGAATGTTCGATTTGCGGTTCATCGACTATTTATTATATTATATTATTATTTTGCGGCTTTCGTAATTTTAAAAGAATCAGTTTAAATACTAAAGCCGCTTTAAAATGAAAATGTTTTCGAAAAATGTATATTAGACTATACAACATGTTAAACAATATCTTTGTATGCAAATTAAGTAAGAATTTTAAATGAATTTAATAATTTTTTCCATTTATAGAATAAAAATGAATTTTACGATGAGTGTCAAGAACTCAAAGAATTCACACGTTCACCCCTGAATCGACCAATTTTAACTATAGAAATGCGTCGGGAACTTTCAATAGAACTTGACGTGCTGAGAATAGTACAGTGGGCAGAAGAATCTAAACTCAGATTTTGTGACTATCGAGGCCTTGCAGAGTTGATGGGAATGTCAGCAAAATTCATTGAATGGATTGGAGCTCCAAAGAATTGTCAAAAAAGTAGTAGTCCAACAATTCTGCTGCTAGACGATTGGGAAATTAAGTGTAGGAAGGAGCAATTGGTGAAATCTGATGCTTTGAATGAACTAAAACAATATCTTATTCAACTTGGACACCATGCTTGTATTGAGATGATAACAAGTCATATTGCAAAAAAGAACACAAAAATTCCAGTGAAGAGACGTGATAAGAAGATGAGTCTCAAGAAAGGCAAACGGCGTTGGACATATGCAGCACCCCCTTCAGTGAAACATTTGCTGTAGCCCTATACTGGAATGTTGATTTGGTAAAATGTCAACAGACTTGATTAGGCCATGGATAAAATCCATGATTAGGCAGATAAAAAAACATGTAGGCCTACTAGGCCTATGAGTTTTTGCACAAACCGAGTATGACGTATACATTGTATTTATATGGTAGCAAATGATTGTCAGACAGTCCTAAAGCTCTGTCTACACTATCAAACTAGTTTAACAAAAAAAACACCTGATATGCCTAAATATGGTAGTGATGTGCTCAAATATGGTAGTTATATGACATCATCATGTCCATATATGGGCACATCACATTTTTTTTGTCATAATGCAGTTAACATATCGTAAAGGAGTTTAGTCAGATGACTAAAATCGAATAAAGTAGTGAATAATTGCAAGTGAAATATGCAAGCAAATTATTATTAATTTTTCATTCATCAAATCTAATCTGACATATTGGAAATATTGATTGGACTAGTATTTTGGCCAGGCCTGTTATAAGGACTATAATTGCAATGCAAGTTTATTCATGTAGGTATAAAAATAAATGTAACTACTTTGTAACTCCATGGTTTATGCATAGTATCTAAAGTAGTAAGTGAAGTGACTTTGATTTTTGGAAATGAATCGTATCATAAATAAAATAACAATATGTTCATTATTAAATTGAAGCACCTATTTAAATAGATTACTGTAGGCTAGTTACCTTTATTAATTGGCGTTGAGTTTCATATTGAACAAATACGTACAAAGAAAAAAGTAGCTTATTATTTTTCTTTTATTACTAAAATATATTCATTTCATAATGAAATTTCATAATCTTGATATCTTAACATATTCATTACATGTTCATTTCTTGGCGTATTCATATCTTAGCGTATTCATTTCTTAGCGTATTCATATCTTAGCGTATTCATTTCTTAGCGTATTCATATCTTAGCGTATTCATTAGTCTTGGCGTATTCATTTCTTAGCGTATTCATTTTTCTCTTAACGTATTCTTTCTCAACACATTCATTTTTTTAACATCATAGGTCATAATTTTAGCAAATTCATTTCTTAACGTAATCATATTTATGTAAAATATAAAAGTAGCTTATGCTATGCTGTGTGTATTGTATGTTATAGTTTTGTGAGTTAGGCCTATAATTGTTTACTTTTCTAAAGCTTCGCCTACACTATCAAACTTTATGCTAGGCTAGGCTAGGTTGTGACAAACAAATGTGATGTGGCCATTATATGAACACGATGATGTCATATCACTACCATATTTGGGCATATAATCACACCATATTTGGGCATATCACACCTTTGTCAAACTAGTTTGATAGTGTAGACAGAGCTTAACGGTGTCTCTAAATCAATATTAATAAATGTGTGTGATCAAAATTGTTATTTTACGTAATTATTATTGGTAATATTCACGTGATTTTAACACGTGATTATTATTGTATTCATCATCGGCCGGAACTTAATATACACCCGTGATTTTAAATTTTGCACACGTGAATTTATTTAAATTGCAATAAAACTACAAACCGTGAACCGTGAACATCCTATTATTTGACAAAACAAAAGAGAATAGAAGTTCCGCAATGTAGTCACAGTAGAAAATAGTATACTGACGTAGTGTGGGTAGGCCCTGGGCATTTGAAATTTGATTTGTATTGTGACCCTGGTGAAATTGTTAATTATTTTATTGCAATTATTGTAATTGTATTAATTGTTCCATGGAGGTAAATATTTATTTATTATATATTAATTTACCTCCCTTATATATTAATTTACCTGCCATAATGTAGTTTGTCTATTCTTATCTACCAAATGTACTAATGTTACCGGTATTTAACTTGTTGATTTATTTAATAAACTAAATGTTTTTTGAAAACTTAGTGTAATTTGAAAAATAAGAATAATCTTCAATATAAATCTTACAAATATAACTTTTGTAAATTAGTTCCGACAATTTCGTATCAAATTAAAGTTAAAAATTGAGATGTTTTACGCCCTCAACAAGAGAGAATAGATTGCAAAAACAAACAAGTTTTCATCGCAAATCATGGCAGAGGCAGTAAGGGCCCGACGAAAAACTAAAAAAAAGGTATTTATGCTAAAAATTAGTCTTTATGTTAGCTATGGTCAGTTAGCTATTTTCTTATTTATTGTTTGTTATTTAAGAAATAAGCATAAGCAACAAAATGAGCATCATTGGTGTATCTAGGCTTAGGCCTACTTTCCGACCGATGAGAGGTCAGCTGACTGTTTCGTGATCGGCTGCTGCTCTTGGGATTTTCCCTCAACATATTGTGTAACACCACTGATGACAGCCTAGGCCTAGAGCAGACCTACAATAGGCTGGGCCTAGGCTTAGTTAGGTCACATGCATTGCTTAATATATATTTGTATTGCTGGGTACGACTAGCCTAGCCTAAGCCGCCTAAGCTAGTTGATATCTTGTATAATGTGTGAAATCAATAAATTATAATTAATAAATAATTGACATTTCATATAGGCCTAGCCTAGGCCTAGAAGGCTATATATTTTGTGGAATGTGTCTTTGAGGAAATGCAGCCTCCCTTTGCCTTCTGTACATGCCCAGATTTTGGTGTGCTATAGCCTAAAATCCGGATTTAAAATGTTTAATGATGATAGCCGTTGTTGAAATATTTTCAGTGTGTTCACATTTTATTTTGGACCGATTTCAAATGCAACTGATTTCAGGGTGATTTGTCTTGTCACCCTAAAGCACTTACTGAATGCGTGTCCTTTGGTTTACACATGCTCAGTAGGACCAATGCATAATTGCTATCCAATCTACTTGTTTGTATACAAAAAAATAATAAATAATTCTTATATATTTATATTTTTAATAATATATAATGTATGTTGCGATAAAATCCTGAATATTATTATAATTGATCTAGTGAAAATTGTTGGAAGAAACAAAGTGTTTAAATTCTCTTTTGCCTTCTTTTTTTAGAAAAAAGAAGTTGTTAAAGATGTCGAGGAGGAAGAGAAACAAGAGACTCTTTCAGAAGAAGCCGACAACTTAGAAGAATTACAAGAAGGAACTAGCCAAACACCTGAGGGAGCTACACATTCAAATAAAGGTATTGGTAAAGAGGAACTAGATCATGAAAGAGATAAAGAGATTGCGGAGAATGAAAACAAAATAATTGAACCAGACAAATTGAAAGAAAATGGTGTGATCCCATCAGAAACATTAAAAGTAGATAGCGTAGAAAATGTACCTGAAGCAACTGCCACAGCTCCTCCTGTATCAATAGAGACTCCTCTTGTAGTACTGGATGAGTTAGTGCCTTCTGCTCCACCAGTTAGCTTTGAGAAAGAGGTTACTCCAGAGACTGATAATAATACTGTACTGAGTACTAATTGTTTAGACACTTTAAATAGTGAGGATGTTGAACATCCAGTAGAAGTCATCACAGAACCTTCATTTGAAATCCCACATCCAGTTGAAGAGGTATTAGATCCTTTACCAGAAGTTACAAATCCAGTTGTAATGGATCCTTCTGCAGCAATATCAAATCCTCCAGTTGAAAGTGTTAAAAGAACCGAGCAGATTAGAGTTATTGCGCAAGAAAGGAATGATGAAGTGAGGGCATCCAGTCGGTTGTATCCCGCTCTGGTGAGGCAACGGAGCCTAACCATGATGCCGTTCACTGATGATGAACTCACAAAGTATTATTTCAACCCCATGCTGCAGCATCATGATGTCTATGTTGACAGTTTTGTTAAGGTAAAGAGATTTTTGTTTTTGTTATGTCGCATGATGTGACAGTGAATAACCATTTATTTACTGTTGCGCAAGTGTTAGGCCGTGTTTCTACAGCAAAAACAAAATTATCGGTTAATTTTTTAACCAATAAAGTGCGCAGTCATTACCAAACAATCAGATGCGGCCAATTACATTGCAACAATTTGTCCTTCAGGTCAAAGGTTAAAATTTATCGCATTTGTCCAATAATTATCTGATTTCAATGAGATAATTATCGGTTAATTTTTCTCGAGTGGAATCGGTTAAATCCCGTTTCCACAGGCAGTTTATTTGTTAATTATCGGTTAATTTTTGGCTGTGGAAACACAGCCTTAATAAGGCTGTAGGTTATGATTGCTGAATTTAGTTTCAATTTTGAAGTGGTAATTGTCTACAATTAAAAATGCCCTAATTAATATCACCTATCTATTTTAAAAGCAACACACATATTGAAAATAACAAATAAATAAACAAAAATTGCTAAATGAAAACAGCCATAAGAGAAGTGGAAAACTGTGGAAAACACCATTTCTTGAAATTCTTTAACTTTGTATGGTAAATTTTGTATTTGTTTCTTTCATGTCAATGTATTGCATGTTGTCAGATTCTTTGTTTTTGTTTAAAGAGATTAATGACAATTTTATTGTTATCATAATAATGACCATGTTAAAGGGGCTTGCAGTACCAGCATCCTCAACAATTATATAGGAATTTAAAGGTTAAATCTCCTTTCACACAGACAAAATACAAAGTTAAAACAATTTTAATCTTCTGATTGTTTTCACAAACATGTAAATAAACCCTACATAAACATTTAGCTTTACACTATTTACACACATAATAATAAATTTGGACTTTTAAGCGCATAATCCCAATAGCCTCCATATGCTTCACATAAAAATAAAAGTAATGCATGAAATAAATGAAATAAAAATGACCAATTAAAAATGATAGTAACAGACCATAAAATATATGGATCACAACTGAAATGAAAGGGTATATCGAGGGTGAAAATAATTGTTGAAAAGATGAGTTTTTAAAAAAAGGTAATAACCATTGCTTTTAGCATATATAAACACTATTTAAAACCCATATGTTTACTATCTGATAAGTGATATTGTGAAATATTGGTAAATTATTACAAAACAAGTTTATCAATGACACATTTTTGTTTTAGACTTTATAGTTCCTTGTTCTGTATTTTATTGGTATTGGTTATTTTGTATTATGTATACATCTGATAATGATTAGTATTTAAAGTAATTTAAATATTATTATTAAATATGATTCTTGTCTTCCATAGCAAACTAATGTATCTAGTCATGAACTATATGAATTGTTATTAAACTTCTTGTCTTCAATAGCAAACTAATGTATCTAGTCATGAACTATATGAATTGTTATTAAACTTCTTGTCTTCCATAGCAAACTAATGTATCTAGTCATGAACTATATGAATTGTTATTAAACTTCTTGTCTTCCATAGCAAACTAATGTATCTATTCATGAACTATATGAATTGTTATTAAACTTCTTGTCTTCCATAGCAAACTAATGTATCTATTCATGAACTATATGAATTGTTATTAAACTTCTTGTCTTCAATAGCAAACTAATGTATCTAGTCATGAACTATATGAATTGTTATTAAACTTCTTGTCTTCCATAGCAAACTAATGTATCTAGTCATGAACTATATGAATTGTTATTAAACTTCTTGTCTTCTATAGCAAACTAATGTATCTAGTCATGAACTATATGAATTGTTATTAAACTTCTTGTCTTCTATAGCAAACTAATGTATCTAGTCATGAACTATATGAATTGTTATTAAACCTCTTGTCTTCAATAGCAAACTAATGTATCTAGTCATGAACTATATGAATTGTTATTAAACTTCTTGTCTTCCATAGCAAACTAATGTATCTAGTCATGAACTATATGAATTGTTATTAAACTTCTTCAAATCACGAACAAACCTTCTTGCTGTTGTTGCTGATATTGAAAGTGTCAGAAAGGACTACAAGAAGTTTGTTGCTGAGATGTGGGTAACGGAAGAAAAATACATTAATGCACAGGTAAATTATCTATTAATAAAAGACAAGGTAATACCATGCCATATTAACATCGGCAAGGGTTCGAGCCTCACTCGCTCCATGGTTCTGGTGGTAGAACGAGTCTTCTTGGATAAGGACTATAAACTGTAGGTCCGGTGTACACATCTGGCTCATGTACACTTTAAAGAACCTAGTACATCTTTCGAAACGAGTAGGGGGTTACCACAGTGTACTAGTATACACACAGCCACTGTCACACACAGACACTTATCATAACTCATCAAGAGAACCCCTTGATTAGGGTCACCCTCTATAAATAAGGTGATATGAATAAATAAAAAATCATGCTCTACACACATCTTACATCTTGTTAAACCTTTTCCCCCTTAACCCACTTTCTATCTCCCTTACACTGATTATTTAATAATAATGTTTAACTTTTAAATTACAGGGTAAATGTGCAGATAGAGTTAAAGTTTCCGAAACATTCTCGTATTCCACCGTAGAATTTAATCCTGCCAAGCTGCGCGAAGTAGAGAGGACGTTGAAACTGATACGTTCATTCGCTCACGACACACTCTCACTGTGCCTGTACACCTCTCAACTATCTCAGCTGCAGATTGAGTCATATTTGTATCTGTTGATTAAAAAGAATCCAACATTACAGAGTGTTACTAAATACTCCCCTGTTACAGGTTTGTTTGTTTGTTACTAAATACTCCCCTGTTACAGGTTTGTTTGTTTGTTACTAAATACTCCCCTGTTACAGGTTTGTTTGTTTGTTTTTATTGTTTCTCTGCACACACATTTACAATGAAAAAACAAAGTTACACTAGTAAAAAAAAAGTGTGCAGAAGGAGGCCAAATAAAAAAAAAGTGTGCAGAAGGAGGCCAAATAAAAAAAAAGGGTGCAGGAGGCCAAATAAAAAAAAAAGTGTGCAGAAGGAGGCCAAATAAAAAAAAAATTGTGCAGAAGGAGGCCAAATAAAAAAAAATGTGCAGAAGGAGGCCAAATAAAAAAAAAGTGTGCAGAAGGAGGCCAAAATAAGTTTGTAGACAAATTTTAGGTCATGATGGCCACCAGATTAAAATAATAAATAAATAAATACAATATTGAAGGCAGGTAATACTGTAGTTGGTTGAATATTGTTGAATTTACTTTAAAAACGTCATAATAGTTATCAAGTAATAATCAGCTTCATAAAATATTTGTTTAAATCATCAACATCTTTTAGTATCATCAACAGCAGCTGTCATCATTTAATCATCATCAAATCACCTCATCGTTTATCATCAATGTAATCATCATCATTATAATGTATTTTTCAAAATATTTTTTTAAATTGTGTAATTGTTATCCTTGAAAGCTCACCTGATTGGTCAAATGAGTTCGGAAGATCAACGACAGATTGAGCAACTTCGTCAGTGTATATCTGTTTTATTTTCATTCCAACGACGACCTACTCAGGACAAGGTGTTCATTGATGTCACCAGAGGCTGGCTAAAGAGACTAGTGAGTCTACATTTACATTCCTTAAGCTCTGTCTACACTAGTTTGACAAACTATTTTGATGTGCCCAAATATCCTAGTGATATGACATCATCGTGTCCATATATGGGCACATCACATTTTTTTGTCACATAAAGTTTGATAGTGTAGACAGAGCTTAAAACTCAACACAACAGTGTATTAGTGTATATATGGAAGTTTGTTAGTTCACACCACATACAATATACCAATTGCATTTATTGTAAGATAAGTAAAGTTTGGGACTCCAAAAAAAGATATACTATATAAAGCTCTGTCTACACTATAAATCTTTATGTGACAACAAAATGTGATGTGTCCATATATGGACATGATGATGTCATATCACTACCATATTTGGGAATATCACTACCATATTTGGGCACATCACACTTTTTTTGTCAATCTAGTTTGATAGTGTAGACAGAGCTTTATATTTTTAAAAATTAATTTAATAAGTAAAATAGATGATGATCAACTTTCCTTTGGTATTTCTAGGTTGCAATATTGCTAAGACTGGCTAGCATACCTGACCATCTGTTCATATTAAATCATCTTCTACGATGTCCAGCTGGACTTGACCAGTGGGCAACCAGTTTTCTGCAAGTGCATCCACCACCCCAGGGATACATTAGTGACAGGGGTGCAGCATGGGGTAGTCCCATTCTTGATCATTTTGTAGATATGTTAGACTATCTCATGACACCTGTTAAGTAAGTATATTTTGTTTATTTTCAAAAATCATTATTATTATTATTTAATATCATAGATATAACGGTACAAGAAACAATTACATATAGCATTATTTTTATTGGCCCTTGCTAGAAGTGAATACTTGACTCATAATGATAATGGTATTATATATATATATATGTATATTATGTTCATAATCAGTGTACCATGTCCAACATACAGTAAGTGGCTCAGACTATATATTGTTTCAGTTCTGCGGTACGTATCATTTCGAAACCTGAGCTGTACTGACTAGATCTAATAAGATCGAAACAGTACTGTCTGTAGATTGGATTATATATTATATTTAAAAAAATTGTTTTAATCGCCTCTGTATAATACTATAATGCTTTATAAATTTGTTTTTCTGTGCAGACATCGTGAAGACTTTTTATCACGGTTAAAAGTTGTATTTACACCAGATACGAGCAAAGCAAATGAAACCAATCCATTTGCCTGGACCATTCTAGATGAAGATGGTGAGGAGGTGAGTATGGAATATTGTCGTTAATGATGTTTGACCCTGTAACTCCTCATTTTAAAACATTTATACCAACACATACAGTCAACTCTCACAATACCAGACTCTCTGAAAACTGGAAACTCTCCCAAAACCAGACTTTTCTTGAGGACCAAACCGTTCCAAATTCATTTTTAGCATTAGAAACACATTCTAAATACCAGACTTTCCATAAAACCAGAGAGAGAAAAGAGAGAGTTGACTATCAGAATCATTTATTAATTTATTTTTTTAGTCTGATGCTTCTCAGAATATATTTATTTATTTTTGTTATGTATAGTATGTTTGTTTTCTGTGGATATTTATTTGAAATCAAAGAATGAATGAATTACCAAACGGTTTTAATCAGTTACCCAGACGACCAGCAAAAATAAACCCTACAAAACCTGACCCTCTCATGTCTGTCCTTGATTTAAGCTCTGTCTACACTATCAAACTAGTTTGACAAAAAAGTGTGATGTGCCTAAATATGGTAGTGATATACCTAAATATGGTAGTGATATACCTAAATATGGTAGTGATATGACATCATCATGTCCATATATGGGCACATCAAATTTTTTTGTCACATAAAGTTTGATAGTGTAGACAGAGCTTAACTCTTCATGGCACACAAAGTTACCTTCATCACATTATCTGAATGAATCATAAAAAACTGTGATGTGCCCATATATGGACATGATGATGTCATATCACTACCATATTTGGGCATATCACTACCATATTTCAGCACATAATATTGTTGTTGTTTTAATTTAGGATGAAGATGCTGATAGTCACTGGTTGTTGCTGAATGAGAATGACTTAGTTGGTTTACTTGCTCAGTTTCCATTTGACAAATGTTTTAGACATGTTCTAGTAATGGATAACACAGGTAAGTTATTAAGAAGAGTCGCACAAATTCTTGTCTCAAACGATGCAATATTTATGTCTTTGCTAAGACTAAGCGAGTGAGTAGCTGAGCGTTTAAGACGGTGGAACCGTAATTACGTAGCTATAACATCAGCAAGGGTTCGAGGCTCACTCGCTCCATGGTTCTGGTGGTAGAACGAGTCTTCTCAGATAAGGACTATAAAACGTAGGTCCAGTGTACACATTTAGCTCATGAACCTATTACATCTTTCGAGACAGGTAGGGGGTTACACACTGCCACTGATCATAACTGGGCCCTCTGAGAGACCAGTCTTTGACTGAAGAGGTTACCCAGTATAAATACAAATTAAAATACTACTACTACTACTAATTAAAAAAAAAACATAAACCAACCATACTGACATTGAGATCACTATATGAAACAATAAGGCTGTTTTCCATGTAACAGACGTGGATTTTATATTATAACAAAGAGGTTATATACATAACTAGAGAGTAAACTCCAATACAATCAAATCTCAAAAAGAGAGTCGCCTCAATTTTGTTGCTCGTCTCCTCATAAACCTTAATTTCATTTAAATATTTAAACGACTTTAATGTTACCTGCCTTCATATTCTGTTTTGATTTCCGTCAGATGAATATGCAATAGAGCGTGTTAGTAGCCAACACATAATGAAGTTGATATCATTTGCTACGTGTACTATTAACATATTGAAGAAGGGCCTGGCCACATTCAACAAATCAAGGTATCGGCAGTTTGTGAAAAGAATTGGCAGAATGATCAGGTATGTGTTTTAATTATGATTATGGAAGGCCATCCAGGCCAAAAATGTATGAAATAAAGCAATCTATATCCACAAACAATTAAGCAGAGCAATGAACTTTTAACTGAGCAACTGTTTTGTAGTTGCACGCTATTTGATTACTATGATTGGTCAATTTTCCATAAAATTGTATTCACACTATGCAAACCTGGTTACAACTTGGAAATGTGAAAAGGGTACAAGTATTATCTAAGAAAATTACTTAAATTCCTTCTTGTTGTAGACATACTGTGCAGTACATTTCGGATCATTGGCTGAACTACCGTGATTGGCGGCTGTCTTGCGGGGATACGGAGGACACAATTCCTTCTCTTGTTTCAATTGATGAGCAGTTCTCTTTGAAGCGTTTGCAGTTAGAACTTGATCAGTTTTATTACCGAGCCACATCAAGTATTTTATCAGCTAAAAGGTACATGATTGGGACATTTTTACTGTGAATGCTATAGATTATAACATGGGTTCAAGGATGTAGCCAATCAGACACGCTGAAATGAGTCATGTGTGCGCTCTTTATTTTTTCACTATCATACATGGGAGTGTGAAAAGTGCGCAGCAAAAAAAGCATGACAGCACTCTGTTTGTAAATTGACGAGCAGTGGCACTTGCCATGGTAGGCCTAGCTTCTTTCTAGGCTAAGCCTAGGTATATGCACCCAAAAGGTATAAGTGAAAACTGACTTGTGCATTGTTTGTATATTAATATGTGAACTAGTACTAGTAGAATAATAGTAACACTGTGCAGTATTATTTCAGATTGGGAACTTGGCAGTTTATGGCAGAAATGCCCTACAACAGCATTTCAATACTAATGATGTGGAAGTTACTATGGTTACTGCATAACAGTGGCACAGGTCTAGACAGTGAGAAAGAGGTTCTTCATGGTGCAGGAATTGATGCCTACAAGTGGAGACTCTCTGGTGAGAACAATGTTGTACAGCTGCGCCCTCACAACAACCTTATACAGCTCTCTCATATCAACAATATACTGTGTAGTGCCATCACAACAACCTTAAGCTCTGTCTAAACTATCAACTTATGTGACAAAAAAATGTGATGTGCTCATATATGGACATGATGATGTCATAACATTACCATATTTGGGCACATCATACTTTTTTTTGTCAAACTAGTTTGATAGTGTAGACAGAACTTATATATACAGTGCTGTGATACAAAATCCAAATACAGAACTTGTAAAATGACTGAATTATTCTTTTGATGAATGAAGAGAGTTATTGTGTGTTGAAAAGCTTTAGGCTGTTGATATAAAGTTTGCGGTACACCACGTATATTAGTTTTTCTCGACGTTTCGATCAATATGCTTTGATCATCTTCAGGAGTGAGAATTTTCATACATGATAATAATGCTCTCCACTGAACACAGATAGGCATCAATTAATATTTTCTATATGCACGCTCTCTGCTTGTCTTTTGTAGACCCTGGTAATCGTGGCGCATTTGATGACAAACTGGCTGAGATGTCTATGCAGGAGCTGATCTACCTGTTGTCCACATTTAGCAGTATGGCACGCAGTCGACCAGCTTCAGACGTCGTGTTTATTAACTTCATTACCACCGAGATCTTTGAGGTTTTCATTTATTATATTTTTATTTTTGATGTGTAACAAAGCTTTTATTACAGAATATGTCAGAGCAGATTCTTGCTAGTTACAATCAAGTCAATCTAACAACAGGACACTGAGCTCGCCTTGCCAAGATGGGAACTCGTAACAGTCCTTTGATCTTATGTCTGACTGCGACAAATACCAACAGTACTGTACTATGTACATATTCTCTGTGACATGCTGTGTCTGTAATAATAATAATATAGATCTATATAGTGCACATACCATTCAAGAGTGCTCAAGGCGCGTAATCTGTACTTGACATGGAACTAATCATGTCGCAGCCACAGATCTCCAGAGCATGCTGTTATATTGCCTTGTTACAATCCACTTTTTTAGAATTCAATATTAGGATAAACAAAATTGTCTATCTCTTTTCAGCTTTCATATGTTAGGGATCATACCAAGACATTTTGCTGTAAAATTGGACGAGAATTACTGTCTAGCCTGGCAACCACTCATCCCTTTATTATGTCTTCGTTGTTGTGTCAGGTAAAAGACGTTTTCCCGGCGATTGGCACGGTAACTATCACAAGCATGCTTCTAACATTTCCATGTTTTACACAAGAAAAAAATTGCTCTATTAAAAGAATGTAAATATTTCATAATAAATTATTTAAAAAAATGTTTCCTTCAAAATCCAAAATGTAATTCAAAATTGTTTGATATATAAACATCGTTTTATGAGCAATTTTTTTCTTGGACCCTGCTAGCAGAGTACCATTTGTGATAATTGTGTTTTATTGTCTTTTCCACATAAAGGTATTTAATGTTAGACTAGACCTGAAGGTAGAGTACTCTGTACTTTTACATTCTCACATTTTTTTTTCTTGTTGGTTTTTTTTTGTAGTAAAGCTCTGTCTACACTATCAAACTAGTTTGACTAAAAAAGTGTGCTCAAATATGGTAGTAATATGCCCAAATATGGTAGTGATATTCAATTCAATTTATTCTGGATTTTACAATACAAACAATAACACATACATCACACATACTAGACCCTGGGGACTCCAACAGCGAACTCAATCGCTTACGAAGTGACGTCATCATGTATGGGCACATTACCTTTTTTTTGTCACATAAGGTTTGATAGTGTAGACAGAGAATTTGTAATGTGTAACTATTTCGTATTTGTGGTTTTTCCCTAACATACTTGTACTGTGTACTGTCCACCTAAAAATATTTCCTCTTCGTAAATATAGTTCTTTACAATAACCTACTAATTCTGTAGATTCCTCTGGTGTTTAGAATCTATGGTAGAAATTTATCTCTTTCGTGATGTCATATTGAATTTAGAAACATTTTTTTATTGCAGTCACTGCTAACAGATGAAACTCATAAAAATCAGGGTGGTTTTAACTTGTTTAAGGTAGTTTTCAAGCACATTTCCAGCCTTTAGCAAAAAATGAAACAAAAAGCATATAGGAGATATTTGTAAATTATTCACACAACTTAAAGTCATTCAAATTCTTTGAAGGTTTAAAAATATGGGTATCTTAGCATGAATTGACTACCATGTATAGTTCAATAAGTGAACTTTTTTCTTCTTCAGTTTTTGGTGTTATTTCAAACATTTGTTTAAATACATATTTTTCACCATTTCATCAACTTTCTCAAGCATATCTCAAGAATATCATTTTTTAAATCTCATTTTCGATGTCAGGTGAAGTCATTTTTAGATTTATTTGGTGTTCTAATATTTTAAATATTTCATCTACAAGTTCAATGTATTTTTGGCATTTTTAATCTTATTTTGTTGGAACGAGAGAAACTGGGATGTTGGCATTTGATCTTTATCAGCACATTCACAATTGTCATGTTTTATTGTCATTGTCATAACAAAGTGACATTACCAACATCATTTGTCAATGACATCAATATTGTCATCATCTTTTACTTTTTTAAAACAAAGCTAAAATTCTAACAATTGGTTTGAGTGGATTGTTGTCATTGGCTGTGTGCAAAATAGTTATTATGGACGAAATAATTATGATAAAAGTACATCAACAAATAATAAGTTTGTACTTTATGGTTATAGTATTGTTTTTTATGTGGAATAAGTTCATTATTTAATTAATCTTAAATCAATAGATACAAACTAGTGCAGTCTTGCATGACATTTTATATAGATATATTTTTATCAAGAGTTGGGTTCAATAAAGTTGGGAAAATTAAAAAAAATAAATAAAATAAAAAAAAAATAAATAAAAAAAGTTGGGTTCCTACTTTGTCAAATTAATAATGATGGATAAATACATAATTATCAATAGATATGAATACTTAGTTTTAACCTTTAACCTTTAATTTCTTTTTACATATCTATATTTTTTTTCAGATGTCCATGTACCTGTTTAGGGAGCTTCCCTTGCATCTATGGCAACCAACATCAGATGACATGGTGCTGGTCCGTCATTGGTTGGTTGACTTTGCACCAAGCAGTGTGGAAAACCAATTAGCACGCTTGATTTTGAATCATTTAAATTGGGGTTACAATGATCAGGTAAACTAAATAATATAAGCCTATTATATTACGATAATCTTTGGCGTGTAAAGCTCTGTCTACACTGTCAAACTTTATGTGACAACTAAATGTGATGTGACCATATATGGACATGAGGATGTCATATCACTACCATATTTGGACATATCACACTTTTTTTATCAAACTAGTTTGATAGTGTAGACGGAACTTTACAATGTTGTTGCTCAATAAAACTATAATTTATATGTCAGGATAATCTTGTTAATAAAGGAATAATTCACAAGGTTAATAACTGAATAAATTTCGATAAAAACGTCATATAATTGCATGTGTCCTTGTAACACTGTCTGAATATCTCTAAAATAACTATATTTTATAGAAAAATGCTCTTGCTTTGAACATCAAGTTACATCGCGATGTTGCCATCCTTATTATTGATGCACACTGCAAACACATTGCTACTACGGCTACTGACGGTCTTATAGCGGGAGGCATATTGAAGGTAAATAGCTATGAAATTCTTTAAGGCCAACTCGTACAGCGCCGTACGACGAGACCTGGCGTCGGTGCTGTCTGAATTGAATCCAGACGAGATGAGTCGTCTTGAAATAGCGTTGGCATAGTTTTTTTGGTTGTGAGATGTTTCATTTTCTCCCAACGAGACGACTCGTCAGGCCTCGTCTTATGACGCTGTCTGAGTTGGCCTTTAGCCTATCATTTTTGTATTGGATATTTGTGATCTAGTTACGTTTTTATAATACTGTTTGTTTATTTGTTACTTTTAGTGTAATTTATTTTTGTAATGTATTTTTATTCTACATTTTTTGGTTTTACAATGTTTTTACCATGATAAATTTACCTTTGTTGTCAAGGTATCGCAGCTAGCTTCAAATATTCGTTCCATGTTAACCACGGAGCAATCATTCGACGTCTGGGCGTGGGAAGTGCTCATGAAGCTTCATCTTCACGTTAACAACCAACCACGACAAGCTTTGCTGCCATCGGCAAGTGACTCCGGTCCTCGTGAGGGATTTGGAGATTATCCAGACATCCATTTGGATCCAGCTTTGTACGCCATTCAAAAGGGAGTGAAGAATAACACACCAATAGCTTGTTATGTTGCTATAGCGATGACAAAGATAGGTCATGTGTAAGTTATATGAATATTCATTTGATCCTTTTTACGGTAGTTGGATATGTTGTTTTGGATGTGAATATTTATTGTTTAATAATGTTTTCAAATGATAGTTTTGGGATGATACATTTGTCGTTAAATTGAATTGCTTGCTGGTTTTGTTTGTTTATATATTTATACAAATTGCTAAGGATAGATAACCAAAAGCGAATTCATTCACTATCCTTCTTAAACGTGGCAATTTCGCTTATACATGACAAACATATACACAAGATGCTCTACATAAACAAAGTCTTATTACCAGACTTTGGGAGTGGAGATGTAATTTGCCATTAGATAAAATTCTGACATGGGAGGACTTGATCCCAGGACCCTTGGATTGGTAGCCAAGCGTCATAACCATCATCCATCAAATCTGTGTCCATGCATCTTACATATTATTATTTCTTTAGTGTTGAGGAGTTCATAACGCATGGTCTTAAATACATGCAAGTGTTAATAGATGCCAGTGATCAGAAGATGTGTATCCCACTGCTAGAAATGGTGGTGAAGACATTCCTGAAGGAGAACAAGCAGAGGTTCTTAGTCACTAATGATAAGTAAGAATTTCACCTAACTTGTTCTTGTTTGTAGCATATTAAGGCTTGGTTCCCACTAGCGATGTAACGTGACACAACCTACGCACATAAGAAAATGCCTTCCAACAATTGTGTTCGCCCCCGCCTGTGTGAAATCATCCTGCGATGTTTGCAGCACTGTTGCTTCGTCGGTTCCCGCTTGTGATTACGCAATACAGCACCTTGCATCGACACATCGCTGTGTTGCGTTCTAGTGGAAACCACGCTTTAATCAATTTATATGAGTTTGATTGCCTATATTGAGATTTTCTTCCATTGCCATTTTTTTGTGTTATGATGAGACGTATCAGTAGCTTAACATCCTTCAGCTAAATTGTCACTGTTGCAATGGATGTTAACCAATTATATACTTATGACTTAATTTCATATTGCATTGGTTACTCTCTCTCTGTATAATTATTCATATCTAATATAAATGCATTGCCCTTTGCAATTTTCCTAGTAACATTTTGTGTGTTTTGTTGTCAGGTTTCTTCAAATCATTCAGTCCATCTTGCACGCAGATGCCAACAATGCTAGAATCACTCAGAGGTTCTTTCACACTTCGTTTCCAGGAGAAACTACCAAATGTTTTTCCAGTATGATCATTGTAAGAGCTTGTTCAATTTATTTGTTAAGCTCTGTCTACACCATCAAATTTGATGTGACAAAATAATGTGATGTGCCCATATATGGACATGATGATGTCATATCACTACCATATTTGGGCATTTTTTAATGAGGATTCAGATGAATATTAGTAAAAATAATAATTATAATAATAATATTTGTTCTTATATAGCCCTTTGCTTCTAAGCCCTTCACATTATTACCCCAGTAATTTTTTTTATCAAACGCCACATGCTGTCACAAAAAAAGTATTGAATAATAATACTGAATTAATTTCTTTGAAGAAACTTCTTCAAGATTTCCATACGTCGGAGCAGCAAGCGGATGTGATAGTTGCTTTCTGGTTGAATGTGTTGACACATAACAAGGATTGGCACGAGGACTTGGACACGCAGTATGTGATGAATGCTCTGCTTCAAGTTGCTTTCAGGATTAAAGACGGCATCAAGGTGGCAGTGGATCTCATCTTTGCCCTTTACAAGGTTTGCCTACCTAGTCACTATGTATTAGGTCTCCTATTGGGGTCCAGAACATGGAAAAATAAATTGCTCTTTACAGGTTTTGATTACCTTTATACCTGAATGAATTTGCCTTTGAGTTATGTAGGCTATACATTGTTTAAAATGTGTACATCAAGTTACACTGAAGCCCAAGTCTTACAATGCTGTAATTGAGTTAGTGGGAAAAATGGCTGTGTGGTCATGTTACAATAAGTTGTCAATACAACATAGACTATGTGATAACTTAACCACATAAAACTCCTAGAAAATAGGAAGCTTTTGCCATTTTCCCCCTGACTAAAGGAAATAATACATAAAAATAATACTGTTTTGTTTTTATAATTTCTAGTCATCCTTGATTAATTCCAAGAGTCAGGGTTTATTTTCATCGGTGTTAAGTTACGTGACAACCAGCGTCCCTCAACCAACATTCCTGTACGCTCAGAGCAGTCAGTACGTGTGGCTAACTTACGCAATCTTGTTGGCAGAACGTAGATACTTGGAAGATCTGCAACTGCATCAGTTTGTTTATAAAGAGCTTAATGACAATCCTAAATCAAACCCAGAGGCTGCTCTCAAGGTATTAATTTTGTTGGATTCAACATGTTTTTAGTCAATTTACAGAATTCAACTCTCTTCTCCTAATTCCTCGTCTACCATAACTATACAATTATTTAAACACTTATCAACTACTACTAAAGCTCTGTCTACACTATCAAACTAGTTTGACAAAAAAAATGTGATGTGCCCAATGGTATCATCATGTCCATATTATGAGCACATCACATTATTTTGTCACATAAAGCTTGATAGTGTAGACAGAGCTTAATCCTACTGTTTAAATAATATTTATTTGATTTGATATAATTTTGAATTATTAATCATTTTGTTAAATTTAAAATATTTACAGAAAGGGGCTAATAAGTTGAAGGTAGGCTTCTCCCCAGCCATTCAGCGGTTACCAATTTACAGATGGGCTTCACAGGTACTTGACATGGAGATGAACCACCCATTACTACCAATCATGTGGCAACGATTCTTTGGCCTGTACCTAATGAGGCTAGAAGCACAGCCTGGGTAAGTATGGATACACAGGATTGGATTGACTTTCATTAGAAACAAGAAGTTAGGAATTGTGTGGTTTCAGTTACTGGACACAATTTATACCTTAGTTGTCAGAACTTCCATTCAACTTCAATTTATATAACGGAACTTATTCTACAAATATTTTGTTACTGTGGATAATGGTTTGTGATAGCAAGATCGTAAGATCTCTTCAGATTATTTGGTTACACACTTTTTATTTGTATTCATTGTATAATTGTATGTAGATCAAAATGTAAACCAAATTTCATGTTTACCTTGTTGGTAAAATGACAACAAATATTATCGTATCATGGAACTTTTCCTTTATTCTTCATGCTGTGAAATTCAAATTTAAATTACTTAATAATTAATTTTATCTATAAATTAATATATTAATATAATATATATACAATTAATTTAATATTTAATAATATATATTAATATTTTCGTTTCGTTTATTTTCCACTCTTCAATAAAACAATTTTTGTTACATGTATACAGTGTATATAATATTGGTGGATGGAGGTCACAGTTAGTTGTGCAATTAATAATTACATTTCAATTTGTGTATAGGCTTCCAGCCCGTGGTAGCATTGGGCAGCAATTTTTTGCTAGTCTCATGAATGTGTCATTGCTTAAACGATTAAAGAAACATCTAACAGCCACCGCAGACTACCACCATAATCTCAGTAATCGCATAAGTATGTCAAATCGTAACGGAAGTGACGAAGATGGGAGTGGAACACCGCCAGAGCTGACGGAAGAGTACAAGTCAGAAGCACAGTTTCATAAAAAACTTGTCACGTAAGTTAGAATTAAGTAATTTTACTTTCTATGGACCAGATATTCCTAAATAAAAGATTGAATGAATGAATGAATAAAATATATACAGAAAAATATTGCTGTAGGTAACTCCCGTAACACAGATTAATTGACTGATTTCTGTCTTTCTTTTACAGCCTTTACCAGACCTTTGCTTTATGGATAGAAGAACCATTATTACATGACCCACAGATGTATCTACCATCTCTACCAGAACAATACAATGCTGATCATTTAAGACTTTTATTCACAAACCATCAGCAACCCTGGTTAGAGTATGTAGATACAGGTAGAATTGACTTTGAAATCCTTGAGCAGGTCAAGTTCTGGCTGAAGCTGTCCAGTTCTGACGTGCCTGAGATTGGCAATGGGTCAATCAACAACCACAATGAAACGGGTTAGTTTTTGTTCTATTTCAAAAGGTATTAATTTAAAATTTGAAAATGTGTCAATAGACAAAATGTCAGTGTTTAGTCTGTAGCATTATTTCTGTATTTAAAGATGTATTGTCCCTTGAAACACAAAAAAATGAAGGTCAGAATATTCTAAATTTAAATTGGCCATATCAAAGTAATATTAAAGTTATTCACTTTAAGTCGAAAATTCGAGCCAAAAACAACAATTTTACGTAATTAACAGCTAAATTAATTTGATTACATCTCGTCTGGAAAATCGTCGCGAGCGAAAGTAAACAAAGATTTCAAACCATGATTATACATTATGCATGATGCTAATTAGGATTGTTTACAACTCGTCACGGTTGAGAAGGTGTTTTCACACAGATCGCGAGGAAGTTTTATGATTATGCATACAGAGTATTCAAATAAGCGCGTTGCATTATGAGATATGTTTTGATCGAAAACTCTGACTGGAAGTCAAAGTTATTTTTTGAACCAAAAAATGTCTGTATTTCAGTTAAATGATTTTTTTTTCGACTAATTTTTGGTGAAAGTTAATAACTATTATGATACTTCAAAATGACCCACTTTTTTTCGAAATCTTTTATTTTTAATTTTTTTGTAATTTGACAAAGGGACAATACATCTTTAAGATAAAATCATACAAAATATATTGCTCTGAACAATATGAAACTTGCATGCATGAATTCCAATTCAATGTCATAAAAACAAAGAAGAATGCACTTACTGTATGCTGGAGAAACTTAAATAAGCCCAAAAAAATGATATGAGTCAAAACCTATATATAAATATTTTAAGAGTAGACAACAAGAAAAATAATAAATAAATACATAATGAAAAAACAAAAAACAACAGAATAAAAAAAAAAAAAAATAATAGAAAAACAAAATAATTTAAAAATTTAATTTTGTCTACCTTCAGCTACCAATAGAATCTTGAACCACCTTGAAAGTTACGACAAATCTCAGGGCCCACCAGAAGTGATGAAAACAGAAGCGCCAGTACCAGAAGTAAAACGTGAAATGTTAACGTCAGAAAATGAACTCATAGCGAGTTTACATCAACATTTTGTATTATTAGTAGAATATGCAAGGTAAGAAAATCAAGATAATTGGGTTTTAATTCTAAAGTACAGTAATACACTTTTTAGGACACCCTTATTAAGAGGACACGTTCCCATTAAAGGAACAAGAGCTAATATATACTAATATATAAAGTTATCCCCTTAGTAGGTGTTCTACTCTGTATTTCAGTACAATTACATTCTGTTGAAACATTGTTTTAGTATGTTTAAGTGTGTATTCAGAATTTTAATATATTTTTTCAGCTGCTTTACCAAAAGAGAAACTATTCATGTTAGTTTAGATTGTACTTATGCAGAGCTGTCTCCAAAACTACAATACAATGAAACTACTGAGGTTAGTAAAATGGGGGAAAAAAATATATCATCGTCATTATACTTTAAGCTCTGTCTATACTATCAAACTTTATGTGACAAAAAAATGTGATGTGCCCATTTATGGCATGATGATGTCATATTACTACCATATGTGGGCATATAACTACCATATTTTGGCACATCACACTTAAACTAGTTTGATAGTGTAGACAGAGTTTTAGTCTGTTACACTATTAGTACAGGCTTGACTTTCTGACACACTTTTTTGTCCATTTTTTACTTTTAATATCTCGCTGAAAACTTCCCTTATTGTCCTCTCTAAATATTACAGATATCTAATGTATGTAGTTTTATATTTGTTTTTTTTTTAGAAACGATTACGCATTCCATGTTCTAGTACTTTTAATCCTGCACATCGTTGTGATGGCCCAGCAGTCATCACTGTCACAGTAAGTTTACATTTATATCGTTTCAATTTCATTTAAAATAAACATATATTTTTTCCTTTAACATCATATAAAATAGAAAACAAGTAACAAATTAAGAGTACATTTTAAAATGGCTGTGAATATAGGGAGGAACCTGTAGTTGGGCCAGCCTAAATGAACGACAGAGAAATATATTTAATAAATTTAAAACTTTTAAAAAGTCTAAAGTTGTTAAAAAAAATTTGGATAGCATTATGGTATATAGATCATATCACATTAAACCAAGTACAATATTTAAATAAGGCAGATTTAAATAGCATGTCCACTCACTCAAAGTACACCAGATAAATTTAGAGTTCTTGTTACATAATACATCTATTTAATAATCACAGTACCAAGAGAAAAAAGTAAACAACAATGTATTCAGCAAGTTGGAAGAAAACCGAAATGAATTCCAGCGTTTATTAGAAGAATCGCAGACACCGCCGGCGGATGACATTGTAACAGCAGCGGTACACGTTGAAAATACAATCACGTATGTAACTGTTTCAATGCTTGGTTCCCAGAGAGACGCAACACAAGGACATAACACAAGCAAGTTGATCAATCACAATCGATTGTTTGAATATTTAATCGCTTGTTATTGGTCAAATCACTTACGTTGCGTTGCATCTCTAGTGGGAACCAAGCGTTAGTAACCAGGCAATTTCCTGTATTCAATACTTTCTAATTTGTTTTTGACACTTTTGAGAAATTTTAAATTAATTTAACAAACAATTATATAACAAATAAAAAAAAAATTGTTTTGGCTGCTGTAACATGGCCCTAGTAATTTAATCATTTTTACTTTTTAGTGATTTGATCAACTTTAACCGTACAGCACAAGATGAGGATTATGAGAAAAGCAAGAAGACAGGCATTGATTTGTTCTACTATTTTGCTAATCGTACGACTGAAGATGTCCGCCATTACCCTCCTACACGACAGTTCTTCTCATCTTGTATAGAAATATTGGGACAGGTCAGCCAATTATTTCCTATTGTAATTCTCCTGAATTAATATGAAATATTAATTTATATATAATTCAATTTATAGAGGACCCCTGCATATTAGTAACTTACTGGGCTAAACTGGAAAGCTTACCTCCTGAACGATGGTTGAAATAAAAAAAGAAAATAATATATTTAAAATGTTTTATTATGAAAAGAATGTATTCTATTGCCTAGATGTGTAATATGAAATGGGAATTATAAAAGAAAATATTTGTCCAGTAAAGACTATATATAAAACACAAAAACATTACTAGTGTAATACTCTTCATCTAACATGTTTAGTTTAACCTATTAACAATATAATCTTGTTTCTTTTAGGAATTTATACGCAACACCCCAGACCAAGCCGTGCCTCTGTTGGACCTCATCATCAGTAACCTAGCCCTTGCTAACCTTCTATCCCCTAACTTTAGGCCTAGCGCTTGTGCTGAGGAGTTTGTATCTATGTATTCTAAGGTTGTTAGTGTAACAATCAATGGTAGTCAGGACCTTGCAGTTATGCTGCTAACAAAGGTATAGTAAAAAAACTTCTTGCATAGTAATTCTTACCTTAGTAAAGTAAAGAAGCCTGAGTAAAACTTGTAAGGTGCCTCCTCTCTCATAAACATTTTTTTATAATGTAGAAATATAAATTGAATTTATTGTATCATAAATGTGTATTAAAAGATGTTTACTGTATAATTTCAATGCACAATGACTGAAAAAAACAGATCAATGTTACAGGGAAACATTTTAAAGATCAGGAAAATAAAAAAAGTACATACAGTATGTATCAAGTTAATTACATGGGTATACTATAAGCATTACATACCAAAATGATCATCAATTTTTAACAATATTATAGAGAATACATATTGTATATACAGTAAACTCTCCCAATACTGGACTCGTTAAAAACCGGAAACTCTCACAAAAACAGACTTTTCTTGAGGACCAAAAGGTCCCAAATTTTTACCATTAAAAACACATTCTGAATACCAGACTTTCCGTAAAACCAGACATATTAAGCTAGTCCAAAGGTGTCCGGTATTGGGGGAGTTGACTGTACAAATACATCTTTAAGAGGCAATGTTAGAAATGGTATGCATAAAAAATAATAAAATTGTTTGTTGTTTCTTTTAGTTTGACATTAATTTATGGTTAAAGAAATGTTCTCCTGACCGCAACAAGTGTCACCATCTCATTGAGATCATCGGTGAAGCTTTGAGTCTGTGTAAACAAGAGATTGACTCCAAACTACTGACTCAGTTTGAGATGTATCGCTCACATCTTCAAGTCCTGTTAACGCATCAATTTCCAGAAAATTTCAACAGTGTTTTACAATTACTTCTTAAAGGTAATTTTTATATGGTCTGACTGGCAAAATTACTATGCTATGTACAGTATATAAAACAAATATTTACTAGAGTTTCATGGTTCAAGTTTACAAAAAAACTTCTTGCTAAATACAGGTATACTATGTCTCAGCATAAAAGTGTTCTCTAGAACACTATATATTTGCCCCTAAAACCAATAACTGACCATGCCCAGTCAATGATTGACCATGCCCAGTCAATGATTGACCATCTCCAGTCAATGATTGACCATGCCCAGTCAATGATTGACCATGCCCAGTCAGTGGTTGACCATGACCAGTCAATGATTGTATACTGTTGTATGTTAAACTTACTATTATGGTATGGTATGGTACTATTAGTATGGTTTTAATCTGATGTCAGCAAAGTATCCAATTTCTAATTGCCACCATGTGACCACTGCCACACTAGCACAAAAAGTACTCACCGATAATAAAAAATAAAGTAAATATTAAAATAAATCTGTTTTTGTAGGTAGCCAAGCAGAAACGTTGCATCCTAATATTTGGTATGACTTTTTAAACACCATTGGATGCCCTGTGAGTCACCTTGATGAATCCCTTAGCAACGTCGACTTTACTCAGGTTGTCATGCAAACATCATCCTCCCTGACATTAGTTCATGTAAGTACACTATTGCTACTATTTTATATTCATTTATTAGGCTATATGCATTATCATGCAATATAACCTTATTGATTTTGTCAGAATCTTTATTTATTCTTTCGTTGTTTATGACATATACGCGGAGGGATCTTTGATCGGGTTGTTTTATTCAAGTATATAATGGCTCGTTGTGGAGTTATACCGGCTATTGTATTTGGGCTACCAAGATCCTATCTTTCATATTATAAATAATTAACAACATATAATTCGTCATAGTGAATGTGCTCAAATATGAACATGATGATGTCATATCAGTACCATATTTGGGCACATCAAACTTTTGTGAACATGCATTTGTTACAACATTCTGTCTCTGTATTGTATGCCATTGTTGATAATAATGTGCACCTGTATGTTGATAATGTACACCCAGTGTATGTTGATTATAATGTGTACCTGTTGAAAGCAATCCCATTATTATCTTAATTTCTATATTAGGTACAAGAAACAATAGCATGGTTGAGTACATTTTTCAGCAAGTTAAGGAACACTAACCCAGACCTAGCTAAGTTTGGACTCTACTCACAGTGGAAAGTGTACATCCAACCGTTGGCCAACCTATTCAGATTTCTTATCACAGTGTACATTGTGCATGAATCCGCTAGAATAGTTGAACTTCAACAAAATATTGAACAAGGTAAAAGTGTTGTAAAAATTTAACTATAAAAGTGTACTTTTTTTAAAGATTTATTGCCCCCCCCCCCCCCCAAAACATGAAAAATTAAAATTAATTAAATCTGACTTTGAATAGTTTATTTTGTAGTTAATCACTTCCGTAGTGAAAAAAAAATGAAAACAAATTATTATTATTTCACTTATACCATAATAAATGGTTAAATCCAACCAAAATCCATTGGCTGGCAGCTAATTTGACAATTTTTTGCTTTAAATTACAGTTTTTCAGGTAAATCATTTTTGTTTAGATCCATTTTTTGGTCAAAGTGGATAACTATTATGTGACATTAAAATGGCATATTAAAAAAAAAAATTTAGGACGACAATATATCAAAGTTTTACTTTTTTTAAATATTAATAAATTATATAATACTAATAGTATGAATAAATGTGAAAATAATAAAACAACGTAAACTAATTTGAATCATATTTGATGTCCCAAATAACAAATTTATCATCATGATTTCATGCTAGTTAGACGTGCTAGATTTCACTGATTGCTATAATTGTTTGTTCACACAGATAGATAATAACCATTTTGGTTTTTCCTTCCAGGAATACAAAGTCTGTGGATGGTAATATGTGGATTTTTTGCTCCATGGATCGACACGGTTCCAGTACCGTCTCCATCTGAGTAAGGATTATTTATGATTACATTGTGATATAAAGATGTCATGTCACAGATCCATTTATGCCTCATTTATTTATCATTATTTAAAGTAATTATTATTATTTAAAGTTTTTATTTATTTCAGCCCATCAAAAACCATTTTTCTGCCAGCGTGGGTTGAGGTAGACTGGCCTTTAGGGGCTATTCTAGTGGCTATATTTGCAGAGGCGGTTAGGAGTTTGACAATACAGTTTCAACGTAAGTTATTGTTAAAAGATAAAAGAGAAATTATGCAGTGGAATTATGCTAATAATCATAAATATGATTATTAACAGGTTATTATCATTGGTATATGTTTCTTTTTAACATGTTAAATATCTAACTTTATTCCTTCTAGCATACCTTGCAGCCTCTGGAAAAGATGCAATGTCTCTTTTGTTGTTTTATTACGCAAACTCGCTAGCAAAGAAGGATGTCACAGAGGACGCTCTTCAAATTTACAACCGACGATTTGAGGCGTTACCATGGCATCAATATCATCCAGATATTCATTGTATGGACCTAATGTTAAAGGTAACTTCAAAATTTAAAGAATATTAATTTTCATTTAAAATAAATAAATAAAATATTTTGACTTAATTTAAAAGTCTGATTAAAAAGTGATTAAATTATTGGATTTTTTTTAGCACTTGTATGTATGATAATGTACACCTGTATGTTGATTCTGTACACCTGTATGTTGATTCTGTACACCTGTATGTTGATTCTGTATGTTGATTATAATGTTCACCTGTATGTTGATTATAATGTGCACCTGTATGTTGATGATAATGTACACCTGTATGTTGATTATAATCTGCACCCGTATCTAATATCTGCTTCCTTTCATCCATTTAGATGTACGAGTCAAATCCACCTGGTTGTTTTGTGTTTCTTAGCAACATCCTACCAATGATGAATTGGCCAGCAATACTTCAGTACTATACCCAAACAGAACATCCGACCACTGTCACTCGATTCTCTTCAAACTTTTTATCCATACTGATTATGTTAGCGTCAAATAAAAATATCATGACAAAACCGGTACGTGTCAAAGCTTATGTTAACAATGTTGATGATAATTTTAGAATATATTTAAAATATGAGTGGAAGATGTTTAGTCTCAACTGATGCATTTTCTTTCTATTATGAAAACCAACAGACTTTGAGTGGCAATCTAAATCTGTAGTGGAGCTGTAGCTTGGTGGTTAACATGCTTGCCTTCCAATCCCAAGGTCCAGAGTTCAATCCTGACCTAGTGCCAGGGTTCAATTCTGACCTAATGCCAGGGTTGTAACTCACGACTCTTTCAACTCCACTCCCTAAGCTTCAAATAGGACTTAGTTTATAAGCATGATAAATTATTAAATAGTTTATCCATCATGTAATTGGCCAGTTTGTGCTCGATGTTGGATGCATAAGAAAAAAAAAAGTTAAAGAAATGCATTGAAACTAAAAATGGTTTTGTGTGGAAGATGTTTTGCTGATTCATTTTTTCCCATTCTAACATGATTCAAAATATATTTTCAGCTCAGTAAAGTACCAGCCTTCATTGCAAGTTGTCAATCGTTGGACTGGCGTTGGTTGGACGCACAATCCTTTGAAGCGGCCACTCAGTGGCAGATAGAAAACTCGGACCCTCGTGACATTCTGTGCGCCAGGGGATACGTCAACAACAACATTACAGAGTAAGTTACTCAAAGTCTTTATTCAATAAACTTTAACAATTAAGAAGACTTATATAACCAGTAGATTCTATATTTTTATTACCGTTACCGCTTGTCTCTGTAAATTGGCCTTTATAACCAATAGCCTATACATTTGCTTAATTCTCAAACCTAATATCTGAAATTAGTCTAGGAAGCCAAAAGGTATAATGCCTTTATTGTGCAACTCAAGCAAGCCCTTATCCTCGGTCATAAAATAATCTTCTGCAAATTCACCCAAAACCTCATTTTGAATAGCCAAACAAAAGAAAACTTTTAGTAAATTAAACTACTTCTTCTAATTCTATATAAATTTCTTTCATTAATTTGTTGCATCATCATCAGGAATTCACGTGTTCAGTATGGTTTGAGGTAGGCTGTTTGTGCAACCTTGTCCGTCGCTGCCGTCCTTCGTTTTAACAATCGCTTTCTAATAAATGTTTTCGCAATCTTAAACTTCTTTATAGTGTTTATTTTACTTTATCTGCTTCGTATATAATGCTAATTTTTTTTTTCTGCATGTAGGTTTTAATAACATAAAGTATTGTTTTTATTTTGATATAAATTGTATATATTGTTTGTCACTAGCTATTACCTGCTACTGTACCTGCTTAAAAAGTCATTCTTACCTCACAGTTGGTTAATATTTTAAAAATTCAATGCACTTTACTGTAAACCTACTATAAAGCTCTGTCTACACTATCAAATTTTAGGTGACAAAAAAATGCGATGTGCCCATATATGGACATGTCATATCACTACCATATTTGGGCATATCACTACCATGTTTGGGCACATCACACTTTTTTTGTCAAACTAGTTTGATAGTGTAGACAGAGCTTTATACTCTGCTAACTCATTCATAACACACTACTACTACATTTTTGTTAACTATATGTAATATAGCTGATCTGTCTTTTGTGAAAAATATAGTGTGTTCTGTCTTAATGTCTGTCTACACTATCAAACTAGTTTGACAAAAAAAGTGTGATGTACCCAAATATGGTAGTGATATACGAATACGAATACGAATAGAACTTTATTGCAATCAAACGAAAGATTGAAGTTTAACAAAAGCGTTTCACTCAGAAAAATAAAATGCAATATACAAATACAAAAGACATTCAGAAATGTAGAACATACAATCAAAAAATTAAAACAAAATTACAATTAAAAATCACTTATTATAAAAACAATAAATATAAAATTCAAATTGCCGAAATATGGTAGTGATATGCCGAAATATGGGAATGATATGACATCATCATGTCCATATATGGGCACATAAAGTTTGATAGTGTAGACAGAGCTTTGGATTAACAATTTAATTGAAAATTTTGTTACAATACATATATTAATTTATTTCTTTATACAGCTTACTACGTGCAATTGCTGGTTTCAATTCTGAGTCAGCAGACTGGCCGGAGGGGTCATTAAAACGCCACTCCTATGTGAACCTTTTGATTAGTCTGCTGTGTAAGGTGTCACACATGAAAGATGTGAACCAGGATATGTTTGAGAGCATCATCCACAATCTTCTCAATGATATTGAGATTGTTGGCACTGCAGGTGGGTTTTAAATACTAGGTTTTTTTTTCGTGATTTAATAAGTAATATAGCATACATACTTCAGATGGGATGTAAAGCCGTTGATCCTATGTACGTTAAAAAAAACGTGGTACACTATTCAAATAGAGTAGATCATCTTCCGGTGTGTTGACTGCCGTGGGTTTGTGGACGGCCTAATCCAAATTTCCTAAGTTTTCAGTTACGCTTGAGGACCAGAATAAATATATCTAATATTTAACATTGACTAATCCGGGTGTCAATTTTATTTGCATTATTGTCAAATATATTATCATACCTAACTTATTGCAGTGACCATACCACATGAGTGACAAAAAAAAACAAATTGAAAAATATGGTTTTCACATTTAGAATAGAAATGAAGCATACTTCCCAGCCATCAACTTAAATTGTTTTAATTTTTATTTTCTCATTTCAAGGTGGACTGACCATGGACCAGAATGTTGAATTAGTATCGTTGATAACCACAGTACTAAGTCTCCTTAATAACTGCAACCCCATCGGTGGACTCTTGACCGTGGCTCAAGAAAGTATTTTGAAGTGGATTGCAGTGACGTCCAGTAGCATGGTGTTACCGTTCATTACCGCTGCTTGTCGGGCATTAGCGTCAATCAAGGAGATGGCGCTGCTCATTGAGGTCTGCATATACACTCATTTCAAAGCAGGTAAGGTCTTTCAAGTTATTAATTGAAATATAATATTTTTCCCATAGCTTTTTGGCGTAAATGAGTCTTGATTCCATAGGTCTTCATTATAGTATTTTAAACTTTATTGTACAATGTTGAATTATATTGATATATTATTAAAGTGGAGTGGAGCTGTAGCTTGGTGGTTAACATGCTTGCCTTCCAATCCCAAGGTCCAGGGTTCAATCCTGACCTAGTACCAGGGTTCAATCCTGACCTAGTGCCAGGGTTCAATCCTGACCTAGTGCCAGGGTTCAATCCTGACCTAGTGCCTGGGTTGTAACTCACGACTCCACTCCCTAAGCCTCAAATGAGACTTAGTTTACAATAATTGATTCACGCTAAATTATAAAATAGTTTATCCATCCTGTAATTGGCAAGTTACTCGCTGTTGGATGCGTATAATAGATTAATTATAAATAAATAATATTATTTCTTAGCTGATTTGAGTGCAGAAAATAAGTTTGGCTGGGGGCCAGTTCTTGGAGTGTTGGAAGTGCCAGAACTAGCTCCTCAAGAGTTTCTTGTGGAATGTGAAATGAATAGCTGTTACCTCATCATGTATGCATATATCCTGCAAAACCTTTCAAAGTGTAAGAGCCTAGAGGAGGAGCTGGCATTACTCACAACCTTCATCAATTGGAATATGCATTGTAAACCAAGGTTACACGAAGATATTTTACATTTTAAATTTCACCTAGTTTTTATTAATAAATATAAAAAAATAATAATATTCTTTAATATTCTTTTTTATAAAAGAACAAGCCGTGTACATTATCAGGTAAACTAGATGTTGCAAGTTTAATAATGGTCTGTCCCTAAAGATCTGTCCACAACACTGGGACACTGTATGGATGAGTATAAAGGGGGTAATCACTAGCCCCTTGTTTTTTCAAAAGTGTGCACACTATTCCACAACATAAGTTGCATGGAACAATATACAAGATAGTCTTACTGTACTGCATGTATATATTAATCCAAAGGCAAATTACTGAAAAATGATATCCGTATCAGTGGCTGGATCTCAATGCAAATATAAAGTAAATAAAAATATAGTAAATAAAACTATATATCAAATATACTGTATCTCCTTACAGACGAGAAAACGAGGTGAAACTGCTGCTGTGGTGGAGCAAGATCATTGAACTGTGTCTACGTCAGGTGGAGTTTGGAGCGAAACAGGAACTTGTTGTACGCACACTCAACAACTTTATCCCCGCTATTGCCGTGCTGGGAGAGGACAAGAAATCTGGAGGAATTCTGGGTGCTATTGGTCTCGGAAAACGATCGGATTTAACAATAAAGTTAGTGAATTTACTTACAACATTTTTTTGGGCTTGGCGGGAGGGGAAGCAGGCACTTATTGGAACAACACTATCATCATCTTTATCTATTACTAAAAAAAATAAATGTTGATAATACTGTAATACATTAATAAATATTTGATAATACTTATTATATTTAAATCACATAAATAACAATATTAGTTACTTGTATTAAGCACATCAAATTTGTTTGTCACATAAAGTTTGATAGTTTAAACAGAGCTTTATATTTATTTGCATTTATTTTTAGATTTCGATTAGCAGCACGTGTTCTTGCCGCGTACGTAGCAGTTCAAATTCCTGGTGACACAGGCCTAAGATTAGAACCAAACTCACCTGGAGCCATCCTGCCCGGCACAAAGCTTTCATCACCAACTGGGCCTAAAGGTTCTAGGCCTAGTGCTCTTGCATTACAGACATTTAAAACTCTGGAAACAACAATAGACAATAAAGCTTATTTTAACATCAGAGACACCGCCCTCTTTGCGAGAAAGTTTCTTCAAGATCCTACGCACACGTTACGAGATACGAACACTTTGCTGTCACATGTTGCAGTTAACTTATATCCAAATGAACGTTGTTTAGCTGTTGTTAACCGAGCCGATGACAGTTAAAATATCGATATTAATGACACCAACACGCAGAAACTAAATTATGTACGTAGATATAAAATAAATGAAATATATTATATAAAATATCTTGTGGATATTAGCAGTTTAACCCACTTTTTTTTTATTGGTAAATTAAAAATATTTGAATTATGTTGAAATTTAAAGGTTTGCTTTTATCCTATTAATATATGAATTTATATTATTGGTAAAATTAAAATATTTGAAGTATGTTAAAATTTGATTAACTAAAATTTAAGTTTTTTAATACTCAAATTACAATTTGATGAGATTGGCAATTAATTCTTCTAATTTGTGCAATTTTATAATTTTAGTTGAGCAAATAAAATATTTAAATTAAATATGTAACTGTATTCATATTCTGTATAAACCATATAATTTTAAATCTTTAAAACTGTTATATTTTAATTTAGGTCGTGAAATTATTGGGTTATGTAATAGAATACTGATAACAGTAACTGTTTTGTATTTGGTTCATCAAAATATAATATATATTCTGCAATATATAAATTAAATATTGTTTTTATTTTATTTCAACAGAAATAGAAATCTAAGAACAGAATAAGTATATGAAAGAAAATTGTTGTGTTGCTAAATAAAAAAGGTGTTTTACTTTTTATTGAATATTACAAAATAAAGAAATTATGAAAATATTTTATTATGATTATAAATACTTAGGATTAAGCATTGATATTTACTGTGCTTGCTCTGTATTTTATTCTTATTGGTACAGGGAGTTACATGAGTACTATAGTACAGGGACATTTTCGAAAAATGGCAAAACTGCGACTTTTGTCATAATGGCCAATTTTTTATTTTTTGACATAACTGCTTTCTATGGTACTATAAGGTGATGATAAGGCAATATATGATCATATAAAGCAATTTTATCACATAATAATTGAATTTTAAAAACTTGATATTTTGGCTATTTTTCGAAAAAATCCCTGTATTATTATAGTACAGGGATTTTTCCAAAAATGGCCAATTTTTTATTTTCCGATAAAACTGGTTACTATAGCACAATTGACATGCGCAGAACCCATTATTCGACTCTGCGCATGTTTATTATGCTATAGTAACCATTTATGTAAAAAAATAAAAGGGTAGAAAATTGGCAATTTTTCGAAAATTTCCTTGTACAGGGATTTTTTCCAAAAATGGCCAATTTTCGACCTTTTTATTTTTCGATAAAACTGGTTACTATAGCACAATTGACATGCGCAGAACCCATTATTCGACTCTGCGTATGTTTATTATGCTATATTAACCATTTATGTCAAAAAATAAAAGGGTCGAAAATTGGCAATTTTTCGAAAATTTTCCTGTACTATAGTACAGGGATTTTTTCCAAAAATGGCAATTTTTCGACCTTTTTATTTTTCGATAAAACTGGTTACTATAGCACAATTGACATGCGCAGAACCCATTATTCGACTCTGCGCATGTTTATTATGCTATAGTAACCATTTATGTCAAAAAATAAAAGGGTAGAAAATTGGCCATTTTTCGACAATTTTCCTGTACTATAGTACAGGGATTTTTTCCAAAAACGGCCATTTTTCGACCTTTTTATTTTTCGATAAAACTGGTTACTATAGCACAATTGACATGCGCAGAACCCATTATTCGACTCTGCGCATTTTTATTATGCTATAGTAACCATTTTTGTCAAAAAATAAAAAAGTAGAAAATTGGCCATTTTTTGAAACTTTTCCTGTACTATAGTACAGGGATTTTTCCAAAAATGGCCAATTTTCGACCTTTTTATTTTTCGATAAAACTGGTTACCATAGCACAATTGACATGCGCAGAACCCATTATTCGACTCTGCGCATTTTTATTATGCTATAGTAACCATTTTTGTCAAGAAATTAAAGGTTCGAAAATTGGCCATTTTTCGAAAATTTCCCTGTACTATAGTAAGGGGATTTCTTCCAAAATGGCAATTTTTCGACCTTTTTATTTTTCGATAAAACTGGTTGCTATAGCACAATTGACATGCGCAGAACCCATTTTTCGACTCTGCGCATGTTTATTATGCTATAGTAACCATTTATGTCAAAAAGTAAAAGGGTCGAAAATTGGCCATTTTTCGAAAATTTCCCTGTACTATAGTAAGGGATTTTTTTCCAAAAATGGCCAATTTTCGACCTTTTTATTTTTCGATAAAACTGGTTACTATAGCACAATTTACATGCGCAGAACCCATTATTCGACTCTGCGCATGTTTATTATGCTATAGTAACCATTTATGTCAAAAAATAAAATGGTCGAAATTGGCCATTTTACGAAACTTTTCCTGTACTATAGTACAGGGATTTTTCCAAAAATGGCCAATTTTCGACCTTTTTATTTTTCGATAAAACTGGTTACCATAGCACAATTGACATGCGCAGAACCCATTATTCGACTCTGCGCATTTTTATTATGCTATAGTAACCATTTTTGTCAAGAAATTAAAGGTTCGAAAATTGGCCATTTTTCGAAAATTTTCCTGTACTATAGTAAGGGGATTTCTTCCAAAATGGCAATTTTTCGACCTTTTTATTTTTCGATAAAACTGGTTGCTATAGCACAATTGACATGCGCAGAACCCATTTTTCGACTCTGCGCATGTTTATTATGCTATAGTAACCATTTATGTCAAAAAGTAAAAGGGTCGAAAATTGGCCATTTTTCGAAAATTTCCCTGTACTATAGTAAGGGATTTTTTTCCAAAAATGGCCAATTTTCGACCTTTTTATTTTTCGATAAAACTGGTTACTATAGCACAATTGACATGCGCAGAACCCATTATTCGACTCTGCGCATGTTTATTATGCTATAGTAACCATTTATGTCAAAAAATAAAATGGTCGAAATTGGCCATTTTACGAAAATTTCCCTGTACTATAGTAAGGGGATTTTTTCCAAAAATGGCCATTTTTCGACCTTTTTATTTTTCGATAAAACTGGTTACTATAGCACAATTGACATGCGCAGAACCCATTATTCGACTCTGCGCATGTTTATTATGCTATAGTAACCATTTATGTCAAAAAATAAAAGGGTCGAAAATTGGCCATTTTTCGAAAATTTCCCTGTACTATAGTACAGAGATTTTTCCAAAAATGGCCAATTTTTGACCTTTTTATTTTTCAATAAAACTGGTTACTATAGCACAATTGACATGCGCAGAACCCATTATTCGACTCTGCGCATGTTTATTATGCTATAGTAACCATTTATGTCAAAAAATAAGAGGGTCGAAAATTGGCCATTTTTCGAAAATTTTCCTGTACTATAGTACAGGGATTTTTCCAAAAATGACCAATTTTCGACCTTTTTATTTTTCGATAAAACTGGTTACTATAGCACAATTGACATGCGCAGAACCCATTATTCGACTCTGCGCATGTTTATTATGCTATAGCAATCATTTATGTCAAAAAATAAAAGGGTCGAAAATTGGCCATTTTTCGAAAATTTTTCTGTACTATAGGGATTTTTTCCAAAAATGGCCATTTTTCGACCTTTTTATTTTTCGATAAAACTGGTTACTATAGCACAATTGACATGCGCAAAACCCATTATTCGACTCTGCTATTTTTCGAAAAAATCCCTGTATTTTTGGCAAAAATGGCAAATTTTCGACCATTTCATTTTTCGACATAACTGCTTTCTATGGTACTATAAGATGATGATAAGGCAATATATGATCATATAAAGCAATTTTATCACATAATAATTGAATTTTAAAAACTTGATATTTCGGCTATTTTTCGAAAAAATCCCTGTATTTTTTCAAAAATGGCCAATTTTCGATCATTTTATTTTTCGACATAAATGCTTTCTATGGTGCTATAAGGTGATGATAAGGCAATATATGATCATATAAAGCAATTTTATCACATAATAATTGAATTTTAAAAACTTGATATTTCGGCTATTTTTCGAAAAAATCCCTGTATTTGTTCAAAAATGGCCAATTTTCGATCCTTTTATTTTTCGACATAAATGCTTTCTATGGTACTATAAGATGATCATAAGACAATATATGATCATATAAAGCATTGTTATCACATAATAATTGAAATTTAAAAAACTTGATATTTTGGCTATTTTTCGAAAAAATATTTCAAAAATTTTCAAAAATGGCCAATTTTCGACCCTTTTATTTATATTTTTATTTATGCTAACTTTTCTGGCTGTTTTATTTCATCGTTTTATTTATTAGCTTTTCGCTTTTTTTTGTATCTCCATTGAGATCCAGCCACTGATACCCACAGCATTTGTCATGCGCAATCACATAATGTGTTATGCGCAATCACATAATGTGTTCTGCGCATGTTACCTCATCATAGTTTTTAAAATTCGATATTTTTGGCCATTTTTCGAAGAGAAATTTTTAAGAAATTGCCAATTTAAATAATTTCTATTCTTTTATTTTTTGACATAACTGGTTACTATTACACTACAAATGGTGGTAAGCCGCATACCCGTATTTTTTTAGAATGATATTTTCCCAATGTTATCATCTCTAGGCCTGCGTTGACTACATGTATGACTCATCGCATTCAGACAGAAAATACGACGCAATTTAAATTACACGCTTCAGTGGTTATGACAGCAGCAGTAGTAGACCAAAGCCTTCTCTTCATCTTCTACTACGTTTGCATAATTTAATATCTGTGTAAAAGCGGATACCTGAAAATGACAACCATTAGCATTCTGATAATTCACATCTGCGCTGCGTTAAGCGCACAAGTGATGAGCGCGCGACAACCGTGCACCCACAATCGACATATTGGGTGTGTGTGCGAATTTAGTTTTAGTCTATTATTCCATGACACCACTAAATCGCTGATTACCAGCAACATTCAAGGGTTGACAGTTTGATTGGACTGATTTTTTTACATGATGAGGTTTTGACTGAAGTGATACAATTTACTTTACCTAATCTATTAAGCTCTGTCTACACTATCAAACTTTATGTGACAAAAAATGTGATGTTCCCAATGGACATGATGATGTCATATCACTACCATATTTGGGCATATCATTACCATATTTGGGCACATCACACTTTTTTTGTAAGACTAGTAGTTTGATAGTGTAGACAGAGCTTTAAACGATTCGGAATTATTAATATCATAACGTTTTCAGAGTATGATTTATAAGGTTAAAAATGAACATCTCGTAATAAAACATCGGCAACAACGCATGCTCATAGGCCTACGATGAGTCCGCGCGCCCCCACCACCACAACAACCCCTTATACAAACAAAAATAATAACAGATTACAACCAAAATTGTTAACCAAAAAAGTAAAGTAATAAAGTATTGTATTATTCATAGGAAACAGCGTGGACTTTACGTCCCTGGTGACGTGTATGTCAGAAGGGTAATTAAGTATGGGCGTGGCTGTTATTTAGGCGGGAAACAGCTGCAATCTGTCACGGCAGACTACCACACCAGTAAATTAACCATTTTCCGCGTGGTCGTACGCCTAGGCCAGGTTTGGGAGTTTCTAAATTTGGATTCTCCAAAACAACGATTCATGGCTCTGATAAATTTGCTTTTTGAAAAAAATAAATAAAAATACGGTATAAGCTAGAAATAGTTTCGGTCGTATACAAGATTTAAGAGATTTTATTGGTCCACTTGAAAATGGAAATTTGTTTTGCTTGACATAATTAAGATAATAAAACAACAAAGAAAAACACATACAATTGCAAAAGGCAATGTTAAAATAACATATAACATACATATAGTTACTAAATGTAAAATAGTTGTTTTATTTGTCAATCTGGATTTCCTATTGTGACCAATATGTGTATGTCTCAATAATATTTTAATCAAATTATTATGTATTGTAAATTTGCTTTAGTCACAACTATTCATCCTTTTAAAATAAATTACATTAAAAACAAAAATCAAATTACGTCAGGAATTGAACATTCAACATTATTATTTTAATTGGTTTATTTAATTCAATTGTGAGTGGAAATGAATATCATGTTCAATAGGATTACAGCTTATTTCCTCAATTAGGTCGACTACGCCTAGAGGTTGGACAAAAGTGAATTGATGAGATACGCCTAATGCCACACACAAAATCACCATTAAACTGTGTTCACACGCACTGGATCCGTTAACGTGGATAAAGCGTGGTTCCCACTAGAGACGCAACACAAGGACGTAACGCAAACGTAAGTGAGTTGACCAATGACAAGCGATGGATTATTCGAACTGTCGCTTGTCATTGGTCAACTCGCTTGCGTTGCGTTACGTCCTAGTGAAAATTGAACCAAACTTTAGGACGCGATGCGTCTTGCTTTCAGATAGTAGTTCTACTATTTCTGTATATGTTATCCCGTACTTAATTACTTGAGGCTGTCATTAATCAACACTTGAATATGTTAACACTTAAGTAGATAATTACGTTACACTCTAGAGCACAACGTACATCACAGCATATGGGAACACTGTCATCAATTTGTAGCATGTTAAATGAAGCAAATTATTATTACACAGAGAGAGAGCCAACACCGTATACGATTAACAGATGTACAGATACAGAACGTTTTCAAACGAATATGTACATGATTTAAGTTCTGTCTACACTATCAAACTAGTTTGACAAAAAAGGTGTGATGTGCCCAAATATGGTAGTGATATGCTCAAATATGGTAGTGATATGACATCATCATGTCCATGTATGGGCACATCACATTTGTCACATAAAATTTGATAGTGTAGACAGAGCTTTAGTTTATACACAGCTAATTCCAATGGTTACAGGACTTGATGAAATGGATGTCGAAGCCAAACGGAGGCAATAAACATGGAGTGATAAATATTACAATGTATATACTATATATATTAAAATTAAAGCACGGTACATCGTACAATAAATACGATGATAAAACGTGACAAATTTAAAACAGAAACACTTCTAAAAATATGTAATAAATAAAATAATAAAATCAAGAAAATAATTACGATCGAAAATGTGTTTATTTGCATACGGGTATAGTATTCCATATTTGCGCGTACAATACGGTAGTATTTAAACAATATTTCACAATTATTACTGAATATTTAATTTCGAACGATCAATTGACATTTGTATCCATTATTAATATTTTAATAACAAATTCATAATTTGTACTGTCGTCGTTTTAACAAATGCTCACACAGTAAACCTGGCTGCAAGCAATATAGAACAGTAAAGTATCCATTCTGTTTGAACTAATGACAAACATACAGGTATTTCTGTAGGATGACTAATGCGAAAACTCTCAATAAACGTCAATGTGTGACGAAAGCACATTGTGACGTTGTCACAATAAACATAATCGTGTACAGCGACTGTTTAGAAGACTCTTGAAAGAGTGTCTCATCTCGAGGATGATAATGTACCGGTACGATGCGTCGTGTGCATCTTCAATTCAGAAAAGAAAGAGTGATATTACTTTCCCTTTAGCAGAGGATAACATACAATTTATAAGAAAAAACATCCTTAATTTGTCACATAATTAATCAAAACCAATTAGACCTATATTATGAACAAACATTTAAAAAAATCAGTAAACAATAAAATTCAGTAATAAAAAGAGTATCCTACAAATAATATTTATATTTTAATTTTACAATGAAATGAGTGGTAATAATAATAATAATAACCACACTGCACGTACGCCCAACCATACTATACAAGCACACGTCCGTACACACCAGCCATACTTCAACCACCCCAGCCATACTCCAACCACCCCAGCCATACTCCAACCACCCCAGCCATACTCCAACCACCCCAGCCATACTCCAACCACCCCCAGCCAAACTACATACAACCACACCCAAGCCATACTCCAACCACACCTCAACCACACCCATGGACCTCGGATTGCACGCAATCTCCTTGTTCCCCGTTGATTTATTGTATTAATACACACCGTTGGTTGCATTAATATGCTCGGTAATGAAGGCCTAAAGTAGATTACAAGATTACACTAAATGAAGCCAATAAACAGAATAATAAATGATTTTGATAGAATGTCATGCAAGACTAATGAAGGCATGGGATTGCATGCGATTCGATATAAGATGTGTTTACTGTACGTGTCAATACAAAGTCCGGTGGTTGTTGCACATTTTAAAAATAACAGGTAGGATTAATCAAGGAGTTAATTACAAAAAAACGCTCGATTTTAATAACTTGATGTTCTGTTTCGTCAATGTAATATACAAAAAAAAAAACAATACGACATAATGAAAGCTTGGTTCCCACTAGGGGCACAACGCGAGAACGTAACGCAACGCAAGAACTTAACGCAACGCAAGGACGTAACGCAACGCAATCGAGGTGACCAATGACAAGCCACTATTCGAATAATCCATCGTTTGTGATTGGTAAAATCCTTCTGTCCTTTGCGTTGCGTCTCTAGTGGGAACCAAGCTTAAGTGATTTGACGAATCAAAAGCAATGAATTATTCGAACAGTCGCTTGTCATTGGACAACTCGTTTGCTTTGCGCTTACGTCCTTGCGTTGCGTCCTAGTGGGAACCAAGCTTTTAATTGGGTTTGCAATAGATGTAAATGGGTTAGATCTCCAGTATTCTGGTGGATGATAAACTAAACTTAATTAATATGCTAATGACGTCATTTTTACATCAGGTTAGTTTGATCATCATAGAATGAATATGTTAACATAAATTGTATTAACAATGAAATACTAATGTTGTCAAAAAGTTAACATGACTTTAATAATTGATATATTTTTACATTTATTTTGATTCATTTTAAGTTAATAATTTTATTTATTTTTGTATATCTTTCATGTGAATTTTTAAAATTTATCTTTATTTATTTATTTTTATTTATTATTTGGACGCACCTTTATCATCAAAGTGTGCCACTGTCGTAAAAGTGAAATTTCCAATAAATTAGTATTATTATTATAATACCATAAAACAAAAGTAATGTATTGTTTACTAGCTGGCTGTGTTTACCAAAAGGGTGTGGTTAGCTGAATTGTCAAACAAACAAGTCCAGGGTTCATTTGATGTTTACAATCATGTTTATTCAGGTCACATTCACAAAAATTATAATTTTAAAATATCATAATGAAACCTAAATTGATTTTAGTGGTGAACCAGGGTGTGTAACTCCAAACATTTGGATTACAACTTTATATACTGTACATTCATATTTTATTTCTATTTTGTTAATGGTGGTCTCTGCTTAAAGTCTATTTCTAGACTTATTGTGACCACCATCCACATTTATAAACATTTTAAAGAAGTTTCATGAGGCAATTATTTTGTACTGTTGGGTTGGGTTGGCTATTTGAGTTTATATCGTACTGGGACAATAATAGGCCTACAATTTTACATTTTAAATTTACATTTGTGCTAAAAGACAATAAAACTTCTAGACTTACAGTATTGTGACCACCATCCACATATATAAATATTTATGATTTATTAACAAAATTATATCAGAGGGAAATTTCATTTTTAAATCAAACTGATTTTTTAGTCGAGAAACATAGTTTTGAATTGTATTTTTTTCTACACAAATTTAAAAATCTGTAGCAAAAAGGTTGTTTTGTATAGCTTTTTGCTATGCTACACTGGCGAAATTATTCCCTGTAAATGTAGATTATTTGTAGAAACTAATAAATAACAGACATACGGTATTATTATAATTATGAAACAATACAATTTAAGCTAGAATTATATTTTCAGTTTTCTTACATAGTTGGCAATTTCTACTTTTCTAACATACAATAAAGTTAATATAATTGGATAATGATAAAAAAAAAACTTTAAAAAACAATATTATAAAAGTAACTTTCACTAAGTGTGTAAATCAGAAATGCTTAATTTGTAACATACCATGTGCTTAAGTCTATTTAACATTCAAAACATGAGTATGTAAATGTCACAATCACATCATGTATATTGTTATTGATTATTATGAATAGTACATGGAATAATCTAATAGAGTGAGTGGCCTCCTTATTGAGGTAATATTGAAATAACACTTGCATGTGATTCAGTGTAAGCTTAGTGGCACTGGTGCTTGCTTAAGTTCTGTCTACACTATCAAACTTTATATGACAACAAAATGTGATGTGCCCATATATGGACATGATGACGTCATATCACTACCATTATACTAAAAAAATTGTGTAGTAAAAAAAAACCATTCCACCATTTAAATGTTATCTATGTCTAATGTCATATCTAAACAAATAATTTTTTGAATTCATATAAATTTAGGTAAGTATGAATTTGAAAAAATAGTGTAGTAAAAAAAACAACATTGTACCAGTTTAATGTTATCTATGTCCAATGTCATATCTAAACAAAGTAATTTTTTGAGTTCACATAAATTTAAGTAAGTATGCATTTGAAAAAATAGTGTAGTAAAAAAAAACATTGTACCAGTTAAATGTTGTTAATGTCTAATGTGGTATCTACACAAAGTAATTTTTAAAATCACATATTTAAATTCACATAAATTTAAGGAAGCATTTTCATTAGGTGATCATTTAGAATAAAATGATCACCTATTGTTATTGTATAAAATCTTTATTATTTTTTTTCTTTTTTTTTTCTTTTTATTGTTTCTGTACACTATTTTGTGTAACAATTATCTCAAAAAGTTTAATGTCAATGATTACAAAAATTTCAGAATATCTTTCAAATAATATAACTTAATCCTAATAAGCTTTCCAGCGTGATCACTCATCCGTGACGACATTTATACGCCATTTTGCGAAATCACATTATCAATCATATCTCCATAATTCATTATCACATGAACATGAAATTCACTACACGTAAACTTCAGATCAAGGGTAAAAATATTAGCAAATAAAAACGCACGCGCACGTAGGTTCATGCGCGTGATATCGCGCGTTAAAAATTTAAAACGCTCAAAATTAAGTTTTGATCAATTTAGAGCATGAATTAGGCCATTTGCGTGTTTCAAAAAATTACTGCGCAAAAATGCGTTTTTGCGCGCGTGATAATTAAAAAGCGTAAAAAATATGAATTTTTTTTACAAATCTCATTCTACTCACCATCCTTAGTACATTCACCAAATTTGAGTCAGTTCCGACTTAAAATAACGCTATACGAGCACGTTAAAAATGACAAAATGCGCACATTAATTTTACAAAAGTTCTGAAAATGGTGAAAAATAGGTCTTTTTTAAAATGAAAATAATTCTTCAGAATGCAAGATGACCCCCGATTTTTTTAACTTATTCTGGAAGCCATTGAGTTGTAGATATGAATTCATGTACACATTTTACGTACAAAATGTTTTGACGTCATCAAATGGCCACTTGAATTTAAAAATTAGGATTTGTTATCTTTTTGTGTAGATTATCACATTCAACAGAGCGCATCTTGGTTATGTGTGCTCGAATTTCGCACAACTTTCAGTATGTGCTTGCTTAATTAATTATCTTTATCATGAGTTGACACTATCTTCATTTTAATGACGTCATCACGCGTAAAAACTTGAATAACGTAGGCCGTGTAATTTCACCTTCGCAGTAAATTTGAATATCTTACAGCTCTTCAGAATTGAAGGTTACCTTGATGATTATAATTTATTATGAAAGCTGATAAAATGTAGATATTAATTCATATAAAAATTAAGCCTATCGGATGTTGTGACGTTAACATATGGCCAGTTGAAGTGAAAAAGTATTTTTTTCATATTTTTCGTCAAAGTTATACACAATTCAAAGAGCGCGCACAGCGCTTCTACGTGCCAAATTTTTTTCCAAATCTTATATTTTTTTGCTCAATTAATTATCTTTCGAAATTGTCATCTTAAAGTTTAGTTTGATAACGTCATCATGCCAAAAAATTAGAACATGTGTGTCCCGTAATTTCACCTATGCTACACTGTATATAGATATACAGTATATACTGTACATATTGTATATGGCATATAGGCACAACTCAGCACTATAAGCATATAATAGGATGGCATACATCAACATTTTCCGATCGTATGTTAACGTACGTGCATGTTTAAAAAAAAATTAATTTCAGTAAAATGATAAAAATGATCACCTATAATTCGTCAAAGTGACGAATTAAATTCTAGTTTATAATTTATTATTTTACACGTTGCCAGAATATTCTTAAATTGTGTAAGCATAGAGTTGATTGAATTTCAACCTAATCAATACAACATACAGGATGAAACAAATGACGACAAATAAAAAGAGAAATTTGAAACCAGTTCCTTAGAATTCGCAGTGACAATTGTCTTTGAGAGATTGTTTAAATTGTCCTCCCTTGTGTAAATTACTCAATTTATTAGTGAAATCTTGAGGCAATACTTTAGGTGAACAACCTGTAGGTTAAGTACAAAAATATACAATTTGAATGTTTTTCCTGAAAATGACGTAATTTTTGCGGAAACTTAATCAAAATATTTGCTTTTCTATGACATAAAGAGCAATAGTGTTCAACAATTCTACATTTTGATTTTACCTTTCTGCTTATTTTATTTATATTTCCATTGAGATCGCGCAACTGATGCCAACAGCATTGTCAATTTTCCCTAGGATTTTTATGTATAATACTGATATATTCTTTTTCATGTACTTTATTTTGAGTTTTAATATTATAGATAGAAATTTTGATGATTAAAATACTCAGTCACAAGTCATAAAATAACTTGACAAATCTACTACATAATTGCTAATATTGAAAATTAAACTTATTGAATGAAACTGTACTGAAATATTTAAAAAAAGGAAATAACTCATGAAGTATCTTAAGCTCTGTCTACACTATCAAACACATTTGACAAAAAGTGGGATGTGCCCAAATATGGTAGTGATATGCTCACATATGGTAGTGATATGACATTATGTCCATATATGGGCACAACACATTTTTTTGTCACATAAAATTTGATAGTGTGGACAGAGATTTAAATGCATCACATTTTATTTCTCTCTGAACTTTGAACTTCAGATTGTTATACAATCATTTTAAAAATTAGAAAAGTCAATATTGATTGTTATACGACACAATAAACGATTGTTGGTCATTATTGCAGAAACTGGTTTCAAGTGGCAGCCACCAAAATGATTATTATACTCAGATACTATTATTTGTTTACATGACGGTGATAAATCAACCTACAGTATTGTCACAAATGTAGAGGCAACACCCTATATTTAGTAAATAACATTATCGCAAGGGTGTGTAATATACATGGTAATAGTATACCATTTAACTTGTTCCACAGTGTCAACCTCCAATTAGAGACCAGTATTTATTTTTTTATAATCATATTAATAGAACTATTGCATTACTTGTACTGTAATCCGTTGGTATAATATTTGTTTGATGCTCAAGATAGGTTAAGTTGCATTATGGTTACCAGGTTTTACCACTTTTTGTTTACAAAAAAGCCTTTAAAATTTACCACAAATGGGTACTATAGTTTTACAGATAAATTGTTTTAAATTCTTTTTTTTAATACCAAGTCACTCGCTCACTCACAAGCCAACTCATGTTTACTGTATGTTGATGGTGTTTACTATGGGTTTTGACGAGGATTCTAGAAATTATTTTAATTTTGAGGACTTCTTAATTTATATACAGTAGTAAGGGACAATACCATACACCATACACTGCACTGTATATATCTGTGTCAGAATTGACAGCCATAGGTTTGGATAAAACATTTATAGTACAGTAGTAAATTATTAAATACAAAAATATGAAATGATGTAAATAGTTTGACATTTAGAACAGAATATTTATGACTTTAATTAATTCAGTTTGTTTGCATTATAATACCCGGTGAATTAATTCACAATTCATTAACAAAGGCGTGTCCGCATTTATCATCCACAAGTGAATAATAGCAATTTGTGTTATTCATATTTTTTATTAGTGAAATAAGGATGACAGTGTCAATGTCAACTTTCAGCAATTGTTGTATTCCAGGGCTTCCAGAAAAAAAAATTTTGAATCTGTATAAAGTTCTGTCTACACTATCAAACTTTATGTGACAAAGAATTTGATGTGCCCATATATGGACATGATGATATATCACTACCATATTTAAGCATATTACCACCATATTTGGACACATCACAGAGCTTTAGGCTTATAAACGGTTTTCTGTTAAATCTCATACAGAAATTGAAAAAAATATACAAACGTTTGTTCGTTCTAAACATATACAGTATCTATGCACAAGAGGTATCAAAATGACTGGGGATGGTTCTGGGAAGGTTTTAAACTACATCTAAAACCTGGCCTGCTTTGTTAGTACAGTCAACTCTCCCAATACCGGACTCTCTGAAAACCTGAAACTCTCCCAATACCGGACTCTCTGAAAACCTGAAACTCTCCGAAAACCAGACTTTTCTGAAAACCTGAAACTCTCCCAATACCAGACTTTTCTGAAAACCTGAAACTCTCCCAATACCAGACTTTTCTGAAAACCTGAAACTCTCCCAATACCAGACTTTCTTGAAAACCAGACATACTGTATTTGGTCAGCCCAAAGGTGTCCGGTATTGGGAGAGTTGGTAATGCATCTACAAAACTGATTCTTCCGCGCTTTCCTGAATGCAATATGTTTATGAAATCACATACATTATGATTATTAAGGGCTAGAGTACAGTGACTCAATAAGTAAACAAAAACACTATGATATTGATATTGATAAAAATGTTTATTTGTTCGTTTGGTTGATATCAAATATGATCAATCTGTATACACAATTATTATACAATAAACTCCATTGTAACTATGACAACAGTGGAAGCTAGAACAAGTAAAATCCTATAACTACATGATTTAATGTAAATACAAACATTGAATATTTTGATCTAAATAACCATAAAAATAAACAAATTCTGGTAAACAATAATAGTCGTGACTTCCCTAACACAAACTGTGCACACAATATAATTTGCATAAATTGTGAGATTTGATTAAAAAAAAAATTGGCTGAATTTAACATAATATTTGAGAAACTGTGATAACTGGTGGGTGGAGCTTATAACACAAAGCATGTTGGGATATAAGGTCAAAGGTTGAGTCCCTATGTTTTATTCTTAATCTCTAAAACCATACATAATTCTATAATACGATAGCTTATGGTACACAGTATTTAAGATTACTTTAATCTATCCACCAAATATTTGCGAATGTCCAATTTTTTAACCATTACTCATCCAAAATTTCTTTCATAAAATATGACCGTAAATTCCTTATTTTGAACTTACAATCACCCCAAAATAATTTGATGGTTTGTTAAAAATATTAAATAATTTCAATGTAATGATTGGATGTGATTGTCATGCGACAATTAAATTCCATGATTTGAACTTGGAAACACGTTCTCTAGGTCTAGCACCATACATTTGTATCACTTTATACATTTTAGTATAATTACATTAAATTGCAAAGATTGTTAGGTATATATTGGTGGGAAATTCTCACTTTTATCTATAATACAGTGATAAACGTGACGGGGGTAAGGAAAAAGGGATTTACAAAAAGGGGTGGGAGGGGCGTCTGCCAGGGGGGTGGGACTTATAAAGCACCATATTTCACTTCTATCAATACAGTAGTTTGATTGTGTTTTTTTTATTCGGATCGTTGGTGAGCGTCTATATAAAAATGGGTTGGGGTTACGTTAAAATATTTACTATCCTGTACTGTAGGTCAAAAACATTTTCAAAATATAGAATATATTATAAAGCAAATAAATACTTTATAAATGTAAACATTTCATAATATTATATAACCAAACAATTTTCTATCATTAAATATGATGGGTTATGATCAAAATTGTGCGAATTGCCGAAAGTGAAATTTTAGTGTCCTAATAAATAAAATCTCAATAAACTAAGACTTGTAAGAAGACTTTGTTTATGTAGAGCATCTTGTGTATATGTTTGTCTTGTGGACAGGATTGCCACCTTTGAGAAGGATAGTGAATGAATTCACTTATGGTTATCCTTGGCAATTTTCCTAAATATATAAACAAAACAATATCAGTGACATTTTAAAATACTTTATATTATCAAAAGAGAAAGATAATTTTTAAAAATTAGGCTTAATAATTGCAATAATTTTTTTGCTGATCTTTACCACAGTGATATGGACATTTATTATACAACATTGTACTGTAAGTGTAAACAAACTTAAATGTGTCATGTAAAAAACCAAAAGTATTAAGCCTAAGAGTTATGGTTGAAGTTAAATCATATATTTCTTATTTTTGTGGTGGTGGGTTTATCTACACTTGAAGCTCTGTTTGCTTAGTACAGTATCTCTATTGATAATACTTTAATTACAATTGACAAAAGATTAAAATCTTACTAGATTAAATATCAACAATTTGAGGAATTACTCATAAATTCAAACAATATTATTCATTTTGAGGGAAACCATTCAGTTACTAAGCAATTGGGAATGTTGAAAAGAAATCTTCTAAAATAATTATAAATTGTCATTTATTTCCTACTGAATCCAGGAAAAAAATCCAAAATAAAAAAAAAGCAAATTTTATGAATGTGGTTTATAATGAACATTAAATTGTATAAGGGATCATGAAAAATTATTCTACTGCAGTAACTGTACTGCAGTAACTGTACTGCAGTAACTGTACTGCAGTAACTGTACTGCAGTAACTGTACTGCAGTAACTTTATTTTGTTTGTTCTTTAACTAATTTTATTTTAGTCAAAAAAAATCGCTTATTGTACAGTAGAATAATTTGGACAGAATCTCTAAAAAATGAAATAAAAATAAACAAGGTGGCTATAACAATACAAATCTGGTTTGTTTTCCCATTAAACATGTTTTTTCATTAATATAAATTGTTTTGTTCAATTATCCACTAAATCTACTTTTGTGAAAATATATAAATATTTCTAATAATATAACATAGTTATTACTGGGTAAATTTACACCTAAATTTTAATAGCTAATTACAATCATTTGCATCAGTTATGGGAAAACGTATAGCACTCTGTACTTGATATAAATGTACATGTCAATGTTAATTCTTCGGTAAGATAGCTTGCAAAACGTGTCTAGATCGTACTGGCTAATGCGTCGTTCGTTTCAGACGAGCCTGATGCTATACTCACCGACGACATCTTATGTCATAAAGTCTCCGTAGATTGAGATCGTGGACTGGAGCTTGGCGTTGAAGATAGCGTTCTTACAGATGCCTTATCACGTAAAGCTTGAGACAAAAGTTGCGAACCGTCCAAAATAGCCGTGCAGCACACTGATAATCGTTTCATTGACTCTGGATTTTTAATATCGTACAGCGCCATCTGTACGCTCTCGCAAAGCCGTACACACGAACTCGCAATACTCATACACCCTCCCAAAATTGCCGTCTGTATCCTTCTGCTGCTGTCTGGCAATTCCGCCGGTAAACCAATGTGTTCGGCTTCTGTGGCATAATCTACTAACGATATGCATGATTGCACAAGAGGTTTGGAAAAAGATATACATCGTGCTCTACTCTGTTCGTCAAGGGTGCTCTTGTATCTTCGAATGCACGACAATAACGAGCTCGTACACGCTGTCACGTTTTTAAGTGACAATCTGAATTGTTCCTTGTGAAATTGGTCCTCACTGGCATCGCTAGCAAGTTTACACGCGTGGGTCAACGTTTCTAAATTCTTTATTAATTCCTCAGATATATTCACTAGCACTTGAGGCGATAGTTCTGAAAGTGGTGTGAGGTGAAAACGATTACTGGCCAATTCAATGTCCACTTTAGCTCGGGTCACTTTATATTTGTCTATGATACCAGGTAACGCTGGTACCGACCCGAGTTCCGTGATGGCTGCCAAGTACGCCGCGTGACTTGAACATTCAACAATTCTGATCACTACATCCGTCAAATCTTTTAAAGTGTCCGAAACATCTTTTAATCGGTTGCTGCGCAATTGGTTCATAATATCACGAGTAAAAACTGTCAAACCCATACTCCTTGCGATGATAATCTCACGACACTTTGAGTAAGATTCACCGAACACAGACAAACTTTCAGAGTTAACAGGTCTCAGGTCGCTAGTAAGTAATAACAGGTCAGTGACCGCTTGCATACGAGTTGCACATAACTCGCAGTCAACACTCAGCAATGCCGGACTATACAACTCATTTGAGGCCATACCTCTTGGACATCCGTATCGGACTGGGTGCTACTGCTACATGTCCTATTCGCGACGTGGCCTGTACAATACATTCTCAATCTGGTCAGGTGGAATACACGCCCAGCAATGATGATGCCTCGTTGCATAAAAAATCTTCTGGCATGAGTCAATATAATGAGTTAGAAAATTGAATTTGTTCAAATGATTGTCAGATAATTAAATTTACAAGTGAGTAGAGTAATCTCATTGTCTTCTACATGGTTACAACGAAAAGACTGAAATAAAAACATTAAAATCATAAGTCATAATGTTACACCTGGTTGACATTATTTGCAGCTAACAAACTACTGTAAAATAATGAATAAAAAATATCAAACTGAAACGATAAATTAAATATTGATTTTATTATGAATGTTTATTGGATTTATAAATGTACTGTATACACAATAAATTATTATGACTATAAAAAAGCATGTTGATGTAAGTAAATCTACAAAGAATAGCGAAAGTAAAAATATAAATTTTTTTTTTCTTAATAACATTTAAAATGTTACTACTGTACATCCTGGATTGTGCTTCCAAAAAAAAAAAATCTCCAAGGAAAACAAGCACCAAAATTCAACTGGAAATATATACCAACAATAACATACTGTGTGTATGATTCATATTTGAATTCTAAAAAAATTAGTAGGATAAAAAGCGAAATTAAAAAATACATCACCTTTACAAATTCACAAATCTATTAAACAAAAAATATGACACAAAACGGAAGATATCACCTCGTCAGTGTTACTTAATTTAGGCCTATCCGGTCGGTACGTACCAAATCTTCCTGTATGGTTAGCTGACTGCTACTACACCGAGCATTAACAATGGACTCGCAACCAGCCTTGTTGATGAATGAACTGTACACCCAGTTGGGTGTGGTCACTTTGCCAGGCCAAACGAGCAAAGATAAAAACTACTCACCACTGCTATTTGATAGAGCTTTTAAATCTCAACATATTTATCAGTTACAATAGCTGAGAGTGCCTTTCAGTACGGAGTCAAAGTCCGTTATTTTAGCGAACGCCCACCACACCATCGATCAATTTCCAGACACAATGTACGCCGTATTTCTTTTTCACATGTGCGCTCTAGATCTCTCCCCTCTTGTTTTCTCTCCATCTATTTTCAGCGAATAGAGGGCGCTCATAATTTCAAGGCTATTGGTTCATTCTTAGCAAATCAACCAATCACTGTGACTAATTACAGTGTGGCGAGTTCCAGTTGGTTGGTTTCTGGACTCATCAAATCCTTGATCGACACCACATCGTAGTTTTTTGTCGATCGCGGAGAGCAATCGCGATGAGGAACTTTGTAGTTTATTTCACTGTTTTGCTAGGTATTTGCCTAATAGCAGGTATATTTGCTGCTGAAGAAAACCCCAATAACGATAAAGAAAGTAAGCCAGCCAAAAAGAAAAAGGATATTCGCGATTTTAATGATGCAGACATTGAAAGACTTTTCGATGAATGGGAGGTAGGTAGCCTCGGTCTCTCATCATTGAGTTACGATCAGGGCAGAGAGCCACAATTTTAGTGACACGTATCCTTATGAAATTAATTAAGCTAGGCCTAGCTCATATTATATAGTCCTAGTAGATATTTAGACCTTCTAACAATTATGCAACATAAATATTCTTAGACTGTTAGACAATATAAAAGCCAATATAATATTGCAAATGCATAAAAATTATTCATTTATCAATTTTAAACATGTTTATTAGGAAGGAGAAGAAGACAAAGATGAAGATGATCTACCAGAACACTTGAGGGAACCACCCAAGGTGGATTTTTCCAAACTCGATACATCCAATCCTGAAAACATGGTTAAAATGACAAAGAAGGGCAAGACACTCATGGTGTTTGTTACGGTCTCTGGTAAACCAGAAAAACAAGAAGCAGAGGAAATCACACAACTTTGGCAAAACCAACTGTTTCAGGCTAACTTTCAGTTACAAAGGCAAGTACATAATTGACAGTACATCATCATAAATAATTTTCTAATCTATGAAAGCGTTAAACTTTACTGATGTTTCTTGTTTTAGGTCTTATGTCTTTTTTTGTTTGTTTCACATACAGCTTATTTACCATTAATAATTCTGTACTGTTTGTTTACATAGGTATATGGTGTCTGATGATAGAGCAATATTTATGGTAACGGATGGCAGTACAGCCTTTGACATCAAAAACTTTCTTATTGACCAAGAAAGATGTTACTCCGTATCAATCGATCAACAAGAATATTTTGGAAGAGGTTCAGATAAATATGAAGGAAAGACAAACAAGAAAGCAGAGAAGAAAAAAGATAAGAAAAAGGACAAGAAAAAGAAAGATAAGAAAAAGAGTGATGGAAAAGATGCAAAGAAAAAAGATGAAGATAAAAGTGCAAAGAAGAAAAAGGATAAGAAAGAGAAGAAAGAAAAGAAATCTGAAGAAAATAAAATAAAGAAAACTAAAGATCGGAATGAGAACCTTATAAATCCTGATGATGAGGAGTTAGCAACAAAAACAAATAAAGCAAAGAAAGCCAAGGCAAACAAAGTAGAATTATAAAAACAAACCGGAAGAAAACAATGTATTTTTTATGTGGAATATTTGCCAAAAAAAACCCCTCATTTAAGTAATAAAAATGTTCTCATACAATCTCTAATTATCTAATACAGGTAATAAAATAAATGAAAATTTAAACATCGTTAAATAATATTAAATTAATTAAACAATAGGTACAGTATTAATAAGTATCAAGGCAGTGCACTACTTATTCACTTTTTAATGTACATGTGTGTTTATGCACCAACCAATTATCTGCAATGGTACATGACAAATAATTAATACAACAAAAAATACATATTTAAATTGTGTAAACAAATGAATGTTAATGTTAGGAATTTAAATGAAAATATGCTAATGGTGACCTATCTTTATTATCAAAAATGATTTTAATTTGTTTAGTTTTATAGTGGCATATATATATTTTTTTTATCAAACTTATTTTGTTTTAATTTTTTATATACTGTATATTAACACTATTATTATGTTTTATATATATGTTTGAATCTCAGTTAGGGCGACTTTTTCTCATTCTCAGATTTCCTCATCTTTATCGTTTCAAATTAATTAAATTTCAGTATATCACCGGGCGGTTTAGAATGTGTTTATATATATATAATATATGTAATATATAAAAATGTTTTAAAATTTAGTAACAGTACTAACACAAAGGGACTATGTTAATTGTAGTATGCTAGCATTTAGTATGCACTACCCCACCTAGAATTCTATTTTCGATGTGTACAAAGTTTGTAAATTTGTATTTAACATTTTTTGTTATAAAAGTGCCTTGGCTAACAAAGTCATGTGTTTGTATTGTAGTTTGTTGGTGAACAAGATAAATGACTAAAAACACAAACAATCGCTTTTTTTTTGTTGTGTATTTGCTTTCCACCAAATTAGATTACCCAACAGAATCAAAGGTGCTACTGCACTTTCGCACCACAATCTCTCGAGCTTACAGAATTAAAAAAAATTCACCCGCTGCGCAGTGGTGGTTGTTGCATGTACAATTGAAACATACGATTATTTATAACTCGATTACACAAAAAATGGAATTTAAGTTCATCATATAAGTGGTCTAAAAAATACACAGAAACAACTGGATTACCTGAAAAAGGAATTTAATGGAGTTCATAATTCACAACTGAACTGTACAAATTTAATCAGAGTTTTCAATAAAGAATAAAGAAAATATTTAGACTACCACCAAACACAATAGTTGCTGACATTTACCGCCAACGTCTGGTAGCATCGAGCTAACAGACATCTCAATTTCCCAATTTAGGCTTTTTATTGATTTTTTTTGGAGAAAATTGAATGTATTGATATCGTGGTGGAATGTTTGCAGATGCATATAAAAGATATCGCCAAGAAATGAAGCTCAATTCTCTGTAAAGAATTCTGAGAAGAGTTTTAAATACAAATATACAAGAACCAAATTGATTATTTCAAGTAAAACGTGTTACTACTACAATATTTTTGGCAGTGGGCGACAGATCAACATTGTATGTTCCTGTAACAATTCATTTTATCAAATAATCATAATTTTTAAAAATACACAAAATACTTACAATAAATAATTAAAAAAGAAAAAACAATATAAAACTTCATAATTTTTATGAATATATTATTAATAGCCCTTATTGTAACATTTTTCCAACTTTCCATACAAAAAATATATAAATATCAATATTGATGCCAACTGCAAGTCTTCATGAACCTCCACGAGTTACTTAACTGCAAACTAACATTATTCCATCTTTTTAAGACAAATATTAGCTGCTTGACGATTAGAGTCGAAGAGCCCCAAAATGTTTATTACGCACCTCAAGTATTTGTTTGAAATGGTCTCATGGGGGAAAGTTGAACAAAAAGGTTTTGTGGAAATGTAGCATGGAACGGATGTAAACCTCTGTCTACACTATCAAACTTTATATGACAGAAAAATGTGATGTGCCCATATATGGATGCGATGACATCATATCACTACCATATTTGGGCACATCACACTTTTTTGTCAAACTAGTTTGATAGTGTAGACAGAGCTGACCAAGATTAGTAATAAACTTGATTACCTATTAGCACATTCATAAACATTATCAATCAAAATGTATAATCAAAATATCTCTCCCTTGTTTTCATGTATATTATTTTGAAAAATCTTATTATGCTTTACATCATTATTGCTTTACTAGCCTTTAAAATAAGGCTGAATGTTTCCCTCTCCTATGTGGGTTACTTTTAACGTGTATTCCAATAAAATATGTAAATTCATCACAATACCTCCTGATAATGTAATCACACTTTAACAAAAATGGTTCCATTGCAAAATAAGTTAAAAGGCATTAAAAGAAAAGAGAGCATGTCTGTGTGCAAAATTCATTTTGCTTCCTGCCTAAATTTAGAACACAAATTAACAAAAAATTAAAAAAGATATATAACTATAAATTATTGTAACACTCAATAATGCTATATTGTTATTGTTCATCATTAAAATAAAATAAATGGGAGTATTGATGAAAAATAGAGATAATTGAGAATGAGAAGACTCCAAAGGAATAATACTTAGTCTCATCTACATAACACTACATTGTCTTGTTAAATACAAATTACTTTATCACACTTAAAGAAACATGGTCTGTCATTAAAAACATCATCAGGATAACACCTGTGTACTGGTCCCAGAATGCGCCGCCGTTTACACGCCTGCCCGGCGATCACTCGGGTGTGTACATATATTACGCAATGACGGAATATCCCGAATCAAATGCAGTGAATAATCGCCCGAACGAACATCGTCTCTACAACCAATGTACATACACTATTTACAAAGTTATCTCAAAATTTGGGACAAAAACATTATGTTATACTTTACAAAGTATAAATACAAGTTGATTTGTAGAAAGTAGGAGCAAAGTTCACGTTTAATTTCATGACTTTGAACTTGTCGAGTCCTCTTTGGGGTAAATAACGGAAAACCTTCGGTATTTGTGCTCATCCGTATCAACTCTACGGCTTTTTGTTTGACACGGTACCAAATCGTCGATGTCGCCCATAAACCAGCGTTCTACCTGCTTCTCTTGGTCTCGGCTTACGTTTTTCCTTTCCCAGCTGTTAAACCATTTGCGGAACTTCGTGTGAAGCTTTATGCTGACTTCTTGGTGGGACTGTGATAGAAAACAATAAACTTCATCCTCAATTTAAATCCACACACAAAACTCAAATTTTACTTGTCATGATTTAAGTTTAGTTTATATTCTTTTAATCTTTAAGCTCTGTCTACACTATCAAACTTTATGTGACAAAAAAATGTGATGTGCCCATATATAGACATGATGTCATATCACTACCACATTATATATTTCACTACCATATTTGGGCATATAACACTTTTTTTGTCAAACTAATGAGATAGTGTAGACAAAGCTTTAAAATAAAATATTAAAATCGTACCTCTTTGGCCTTCTTTAACGCTGTTCTTCTGTACATGTAGTCTTCAGAATTCACAACATACACAATTTTATATGAATTAATGTTAAATTGACACTCCATGTTGTTCATGATGTCAACGCCTTTAAGAGCCTCATCTCCGTCGGCATTGACGGGTGGTGGTGGTGGTTTCTCCGGCGCTAACCTGATGTCTTCAGATTTTAGCAAATTCTCGTCAGTTTGTCTTGTCTGCCGGATATTTCTGTAATTCAAAAAATTAATATTCTTCATTTCGTAATGTATTCCTCTCTTCAGAGAGAGAGGCTAAAGTTGGTTTATCCAAGTAAGCTAGGCACGAAATAGACTAATAATTTTAGCAAATTTTGTATCGATTTATTTTTATATTGTTTTATAAACATTTTGAATAAGTATTATTTTATAGCCTACCGAGGAAGAAAGACTGGCTTCTTGGCAAGTTGTTCCCGAAGTTCTGTGGACGTTGTCTCGGTGTTCACATATTTTTCGACATAATCAGACCATTTCTCTACCTCCACTGGATCCTCACTGTGATCCTCTTCTGTGTCCAGCAATTCTATGGTAATTTTATCATCAGCTTTACTCTGTTAATAAGAAACATTAATGTTATTTTTCAGTTTTCTAAATTTTATTTCAATTCGCAATCAACAGCGGTGAGCCCGCCATTTACAAACTGGAATACATAAAAAAAAAACAAGACAAAAGAACCAATTACAAACAACAATGATGATTTATTTATGACATTGTAACTAAATTTATTAATAAAAAACTGCAATACTTACATAAATAAGTTTAAAACAGTTTTCGTCAGACATGACCTGTTCTGCTTTCTTTTGATATGCATTTTCCAAGCCTGCCCTCATCGCTGCAGATGCGCAAGTGCCACCTGCACCACCTGTCTTTACTTCGTCAATATACAACTCTGTGATTGGTAAACAGTTCTCATCAACAATATGTTGAAGCTGAAAGACAAACAAAATATTATATTAAACCATGGAAAGCTCTGTCTACACTATCAAACTTTGTGACAAAAAAAATGTGATGTGCCCGTATATGGACATAATGATGTTACATCACTACCATATTTGGGCATATCACTACCATATTTGGGCATATCACACATTTTCCATGGAATATTGAGTGCGCTTACCTGTCTTACAAGGTTCTGTACAACCTTATCCAAGGTAAACGTTACGTAAGCATGAATGCCAAACATTTCTCTAAGCTGATCTTCAAACTGTGTACTTTCCATGTTACCATCCAAAAGGTTACGAACCATTTCAAGTAAAGTGTGGTAATATTCCTCAGGTTCTACTTCCACTACAAAAAATGTGAAGAACATGTGAATAACATGTGAACAATAATAAAAATAAAGAAAATGTCTTTATAATATTTTAAAAAGTTAATCTTACATGGTTGTTTGAGTCCAAGAGCAAATGCCGTTGATTCTCGACTGACTTTCCTGTGTATGCCTCCCTCAGTCTCAGCAATAATACGTGCTCGTTTGTACATTTTATTTAACCTTTCACACAATATATTGTGTAATCGGAAGAATAAATACCAATTGTTGTTGACAAAGAATAAGTGGTATACATCATTCTACAAAAAAGAAAAAAAGTTTAGTTCATCAAATCACAATAAAATAGCATGTACAATGATTCAAGAAAATGATGAAATGAAACCAGGATAGAGACCCTAATCAAACTGCAGGACCCAGCCATTATCTCCAGATGTAGTGATACTAATTTAAGGTAGGTTTCACTAAAGGGTATGTATATATACATTGAAACTCAACAGTTCTTTTCAGAAATAAATACACAAGGTGTACCCTAAACCTGATATCAACATATAAGGTAATACAATACATACCGCTTGCCACTGCTCTCCATTGATTGGCCCATTAGATAATAGACTTCTCCTGCTCTTTTTTAAATCTGCTGCTTTTTCTTTCCTTGATGATCTTTCTAACGGATCATCAGTTTCCATATCTTTAAAAAAAAACATAAAACAAATAAATAAAGATGCCTTCAACAATATGTTGGAAAAATATGGTAATGATTTTAATGTTTGTGATGTTAATATTTGAGCAAATGGCCGAGCGGTTAAAACAAGGGCATCATTTGAGACAATTTTGAATTTTCTAAATTTTTCTGTCTTTGTAAAGCACATTGAGGCTTTCAGCATAATGCGCTATATCAAGTACCAGTTATAATTATTATTAATTAGGGAGTTACCATGGTGAATTGGTTCACAAAATCTGATAGGACAGTGATTAATTTACTATTGGTAATCCTTGGCTACAAGTGCCTAAAGACATAACAATTTTAAAATGACTGAGATCAATACATTTACTGATTACTGACTGATTACGGATTACTATAAATGGTCATCAATTTATTAATCCTTACCCTCGTCATCTTCATCCTCGTCGTCATCATCTTCGTTCTCATCATCCGATAACTCTCCTCGTTCTCGGAACACAAAATCTGGCAGGAAGTGATTCAACAACTGTTTGATACGTTGTTTGTCTTCTTTTTGAATACCTAGAAACAGACAAAAAAAAATCATTTTGTACATATTTCAATTTCAATTTATTTCCACAATATAACAAACATATAATATGTAACATAATGATAAACTAGTTTGTTAATAAATAAACTTGCATATTATAAATACCATGAAACGTAGTTCAGTCATGATATTAATATTTATTTACACTCACTGGTTTGTCTTTTAACGTGATGAATAATAAGAGCTGCAACATCCTCCATAATGTGGACGTCATACAATTTCAACATTAAGTGCGGGTGATTATTATCTTTGCCGCCCTCTACAGATGATTCCTGCCTCTGTAACAATAAACACAAATAGTTTAAACTTTCATAAACACCCTTGTGCTTGGCCAAAATGTAAAGCTCTGTCTACACTATCAAAGTAGTTTGACAAAAAATGTGCCCAAATATGGTAGATATGATGTCATCATGTCCATATATCACATCACATTTTGTTGTCACAAACGTTTGATAGTGTAGACACAGCTTAACAATGCTAGCAAAGAATTATGTGACCATTGAGATCCGATTTAGTGTTCCAAAGGTTATAAATAATACTAATGTCAACCACGATGTACGATATTAGAATTTTACATTCACTTGAAACTAAATCTCAATATTAAATGGTTAATTAAAAAAACATTAAATGGTTTTAACTAAAATTATTTGTATTAAAATATACTTCATACTAAGTATATTGAGAATACTTGTGAAAAAATTAGTAATTCTCGGGTTGAAGCAAAGCTACTCCACAGTAGTTACAAACAATTAAAACATACCTCATCGAATATACTTTCTATTTCATTCAGTAAGCTCTTTGAGCGAAGACTCCTTGTGTCGTTTTGTTTAAAATTGATGCCTTGATGATCCAAGGATTTGAGGTAATATTTTTCATTCTGTTCACGCCAGATTTTGTTGAAACTTCGTTGCGCATCTTTCCACTCCTCGTCTTTTGATTTCAGACGACGAAGGACGAGCGGCACCGCTACAGCTGGGTTTTTCTTTAACCCCTCAATAATATCATGGGACTTATCTCCATAAATTCTATCAAAATAAGTGCAATGAAATAAAATTTTTTTTAGGAGTGTTTTTCAACTTCATTTCATTAGCAGTAGGCTAGTATTTGGGAATAAGTTTACACAATAAAGGTACAAATATCTAAGCTCTGTCTACACTAACAACTTTATTCGACAAAAAAAATGTGCCCATATATGGACATTATATATATTAATTAACAAATAATTAACACAAAAAACTTTAAAATGAAGAAAGGGTTTCCAACGAAGATTACAAACAGGGACATTAAAGTAAAATGATGAACAAGATGAAAATTAGAATTAAGCTCTGTGTACACTATCAAAGTTTGATATTGTAGACAGGGCTTTAGACAGTTATATAGGAAGTAGTAATATTGTTATACTGCGTACCTTTGAATAGCCTTCCTGTGGATGGTTTCTGATGTGCCTCCTAAGGCATTGTCCATTCTAAATTTGGATTGTTCCTCCGACGACATTCGTTGTAATTTCTTGTTAACATTCTCAAGCACTCGTATCGTAGCCATATTGACTTCAATCACAATATCAAGCTGCAAAAAAAAACCAAAAATCATAACATGAAAAAGAACCAATAGCATTATCAAACTGTCTGGTAACTTCAAAACGAGCACAAAACACCTGACCAATTAACCGTAGTGTTATTTTATTTATAAATTAACCAAATGCAAACAAATTGGTTACACAGATATTACAGCTTAGTTACAAATGTCTAAAAATCTTGCCATGTGAGAGTATTCCAACAAAAAACAAGAGCATATATTTTACCTCATATCTCTCATCTTCACAGCGATAAATATGTTCTTCATATTGGGTTTTCCGCGAATTCACAAAAGTTGAATCTTCGGACCAAGACGGAAACGACACCCAAGTATCATTTAGCACTTCATCGCAAAGTTTAGATCTTCCCGTACAACGTGGTTGTTGGTACGTCTTGGGCAACGCACGGTAACTATGCCCGCATCTCTTGCAGTGTGTGAAATCTATCGAAAAATGTAAGAAATAAGTAAAATAGAATAATCACAAATTAAAATGTAAATTGTTGTTTATTAAAACAGTTTGGTGTCCCCTAAATTGGGGTGTCCGATGGAAGGGAGTCTGCTGTAATTTTTTTGCCAAATTTTTCTTTTTTTTCCGTATTTATATGGTATTTTTTTTATTAATTTTTACATGAAAATAATCAATGTTGATTGAACGAGTTGTGCTGTACATCAGTCTCAGAATAAATAAAGTTTATATATATATATATACAATGACTGTGCAAATAAACGATAAAAGTACTTACTTATTTCGGTTGCTAGTTCGCCTTGAGACCGTTCTTTTGGTGCCATGTGATCTACTTTGTCTGATTCTTTGTATCCAAGAAACTCTTTGAACCATCTGAACAGCTCAGGGAATTTACTGTTAAAAATAATAATAAATGTTACATTTTTAATTTAAATCTATTATTTTGGTTGTTTTCAGGCTTTTACTCATTATGGAGTGGAGTTGTGGCTTGGTGGTTATGATGCTTGGCTACCAATCCAAGGGTGCTGGGTTCAAGTCCTGTCAGGATTTTTTATGACAACTTATAACTCCACTCCCAAAGACTTGTAATAAGTCTTTGTTTATGTAGAGCATCATGTGAATATGTTTTTGATTGCCACCTTTAAGAAGGATAGTGAATTTGCTTATGGTTATCCTTGGCAATTTGCCTAAATGTATAAAAACAAAACAAAAAACATATTAATTTAAAAATTGGCAGTATGTTTATAGATGACTTACCCCAGAAATGGTGTAGCAAGTTGGACCAACTCAGGTCTGGATACAACCTCCTGGTTAAACAAGACTAAGCAACGTAAAAAGTTCTCGTAAACCTCTTGATTTCGTAATGCCTTTCGAACCTGAAGTGAAGAAGAAATTGGACATTTATAGTATAGTAGAGATTGTGGATTTTTATCTTATTCTTTTACACGTATTTCCCAACTTAATTTTTACATCCACCTGAGAAGCTCTAAACAAAAACATCTTTTCCTTCAATAACAACATACTGGCCATAACCGTGGATAAAGCTCTGTCTACACTATCAAACTTGTATGTGACAAAAAAATGTGATGTGCCCAAATATGGATATGATGTCATATCACTACCATATTTGGGAATATCACTACAGTACCATATTTGGGAATATCACTACCATATTTGGGCACATCAACACTTTTTTTGTCAAAGTAGTTCGATAGAGTAGACAGAGCTTAAGAGAGGAATAATAGCTGCGTACCTTATCAAAGAAAGCAAACTCGCTCAGACTGCCATGCTTGCCAGCTTCAGCCAATGAGATGTCCTTAACTGAGCTGATCTTGATTTTCTTGGTAGACGATGGGGCAGATGAGATTGCGGGTCTTTTCAAGTGGCTTTTTTTCGACGTCTGACTCAAGGGTTTTTTTACGATTGATGTGTGATCATTTATGACAGGTGCACAGCGAGCATGTATAACATCTTTAGAGAATGAACTAAAATCCTACAAAAAAATATTTGTGAATAACTAAACAATGGTCGACAAATAGAAGGTTTGTGGTACACATGTTTTCGAAAGGGAATAGAGTATTGAGAGCCAATTACAGGATGGATAACTTATTTTATAATTTATCGGGCTTATAAAAGTCTCATTGGAGTTCAAAGAGTTGTGAGTTACAACCCTGGCACTGGGTCAGGATTGAACCCCGGACCTTGGGATAGGAACGCTTCAGTTTTAACTTACTGTGCCTCCGCTACCATTGGCATCTGGTAAGAACTGTCCAAATTCCTGCAACAAATCCTCTTGATTCTGGAACAGCTTAGCAACTTGTTCAAAGACTTGTGATTCTGTCAATGTTGGCTGATACACACCCTGCGACTCCTTGACAGCACGCTGCTCCTTCTGGTATGTGTGAAGGATCTCCAAGAACGCCTTGTAAATTTCTGGCTGCCCTTGAAATCGGTTCTGTCATAAAAATAACAAGCTTAAGATTAAGTTCTGTCAACTGTCAAACATTATGCGACAAAAAACTGTGATGTACCCATATACGGACATGATGTCATATCACTACCATATTTGGGTACAAACTAGTTTGATAGTGTAGACAGAGCTTTAGAGAACTTTTGATGAGCAATATCTCTTGGACCTAGAAATCATTAAACTGTGCTGAGGTATGAAGCAGAAAACAAGTCTCAATATCCCAAAATGCACACATTGAATTAACATAGTTTGGTCGTCAGTTGACATCAAAAGCTCTCTACTACTGGAAAATCCAGTCTCCATATAGCTGTTAGCGTTTCATTAACAATTACATTTTCATGACGCCGCGTACAGTACATTTCTCAATGATCAAGTCATTATTGTACGTACATATTTTCTTTTCAACAAAACAGTCCAGTATAATCTAAAGATGATGACAAAATTATAATCAAAGAATTACCTTTATCTTATTAACATAATTGATAGCATGGTTGAATTCAACTGGTTGGTTGGCTTGATTGCCTTGACCCTGTGATTGTGGAGGAGGTGGTGGTGGTGGTTGTTGCTGCTGCTGGGATGGTGGCTGTGGTTGGGACTGGTGTTGTGATGTTGGTGGTTGGTTAGAGGATGGAGCTACTGTATGGCCTGCAGGGATTGGTGGACCTGCAATTGTGGTGGGTGTGCTGCCTTGTTGATAAACTCTAGGCCTAGCTCCTCCTCCTCCTCCTCCTGATGAGGGTAATGATGACTGCACTGGCTGTTGCGTTGAAGGCTGCTGGAAAGGAAACAAACAAAATGTTACAAAACAATGAATCTTTAAAAAACCCACATTTTTATATTCTTTTTAGTGGATGTAAAAAAAATTTCATATGCATCTAATAGTTAGAAACTTGCCAGTTACAGGATGGATAAACTATTTTATAATTTATCGTGCCTATAAACTAAGTCTCATTTGATGCTTAGGGAGTGGAGTTGAAAGAGTTGTGAGTTACAACCTGGCACTAGGTCAGGATTGAACCCTGGACCTTGGGATTGGAATGAAGCCACAAAGCTACTGTACACTGCTACAAACTAATAAGTTGGTATTACTATTATACTTTACCTTATCAGCTTGTTGCGGTGCAGGAGGAGCAGCCGCAGGGGGTTGCTGTCCACTAGACGGACCCGTCGGTAAAGGCGGCAACCCAGTTGAGATGGACTGCGTAGTAGGTGGTGCCCCGTGCAACCCAGGATGCGTAACGCTGATCTGCGTTGGATCGTTAACTTGGACTTCTATCTTATATCCAGGCGGAAGGAACGTATTAAAGCCAACAATCAGGTCAGGATGGCCCTTGAAGAGGTTGGACACTCGGTTGATAACTCCAGGAGTGTCAATGCTGAGGGTAAAAAACAATGATTTAAGGTAAAAGTAGAGGGGTGATAACTATAAATGCAGTATGCTTTAAAACAAATTTGTGACATTTATTTGTTAAATCAAGTATAAAATAACAAATTTATAACATATTTCTGTGACTGTGAGAAATAAAAATTGAATTAATAACATTTTAAACTCAAAACACAAATAGGGTAGCATCATCATCATGCCCATATATGGGCACATCACATTTTTTTGTCACAAAGTTTTATAGTGTAGTCAGAGCTTAATACATCTGCAAGATAATTGATGCTAGAATGGCATGCATGAATGAACACAGGATAATTGACTGCGTTTATCTTACCTTTGTGACTTGAATTCTTTCATAATATCTAAGAAATCATTGTACACTTGCGGTTGGTTTCCAAATTGAAGTTTAACTTGGTCCAAGTAAGAGAGGGCATCTTCTACTTTTAGTCGTTGAAATTGCTGCTGGCCCTGCACATGGCCCAGATTTGCCTGTCAAGATTGCAATTCAATTTATAAATGATGATGATTTAATAGTTATTAACATGGCTCAAAATTCACCATAGAAAAATAACAATTCGCTAGTAGTTTTTTTGTTTGTTAATTGCTAGTTTTCCTATCGTTAATTTCAAAACTAGCAAACATTTGCTTGTTGTAATTTCTGAAAAAACTTAATTGAAAAAATAGTTATTAAATTTCGAGCCCTGTGGTAGGAATCTGTTGTATTTTTAAATATTATTAAAATTCTGAAAGCTCTGTTTACACTATCAAACTAGTTCGACAAAAAAAGTGCCCATATATGGTAGTGATATGCCCAAATATGGTAGTGATCATGTCCACATATTGGCATCATATTTTATTGTCACATAAAGTTTGAAAGTGTAGACAGAGCTTTAAAAATTGAATAACATTTATTTATACTAAGGTGAAATACTTGTTATTTAAGGGGAAAGTTTGTGACAGCTGAATACAGCCATGAGTTTTCTGCAGTTTGATGAAAGCAAAACAGTTTGCAAGATCTCATATACAAATGATTTATTTTTTTTTATTTATTTTTTATTTTATATATATTTGTCCTCAAGCTTAACTGGAAACTGAGGAAATTCGGATTAGGCCCTCCACGGACCCACGGCAGCCAGCAGTGCAGCGCCTACCATATCAGCACACCGGGAGACGATCCCCTACTCTTTTCGAATAGTGTACCAAGTTCTTTAACGTGCACTGTGTTCCAAGTACTGTTCATAAAATAATTTGTTATCAATTTATCACTGCAGATGTCAACATTTATTGGAGGCATACTAACACACACACAATCCTAACAATTCACAGTGTAGGTTGATGTTATCATAATACACACGGCTAAATCCCAAGGGACACATTTATATTTATTTATGACAACAACATAACATAATGTTCTTCATATTTTCATAAAATTATGAAAATAACCAGACAATGCTAATAGCTACCACCCTAGGCTTAATGCTAAGTGAAATTTCCTGTCACCAAAATGGCAAAACATTCAACAGTTTTTTTTCTTCATTCAATTGGCATTTTTTTTAAGTCAAAATAAAAAATGATGTATATTGTGAAATGAGACAAAATATGTATCCTTCATTTTCAAATACGCTATATTTACTCTGAATTAACTAGAACCAGTGATGATTGCTGTTAGCAATAAAATTATTGAAACTAATCACATTAAATCATTGCCAAATATAGTAAAAATTGGGAAAAAATCCAAGTATCTCAAGTACAGAACTGGTCCAGTTGAATCATGTGGTATATAACTTTTTTTTTAAAGGAACTACCTTTTTTTTTTAATAGAAAAAGGCTAAAAAACATAAACAGATGGTTGATCACTATTGACCAGCCAAATATTGTTGGCTATTGCGGCTTACTTTGCAAATATCACAAATACTGTAGTACTGTGTGAATATGGATTAAGCTCCACTACCAGTACCACAGAATTATTAGCTGAAAAGGATAAATCGAACTGACTTAAGCTTGGTCTATATTATCAAACTTTATGCGACAAAAAATGTGATGTGCCCATATATGGACATCATGATGTCATATTACTTCCATATTTGCACATATCACTACCATATTTGCACATATCACTACCATATTTGCGCATATCACTACCATATTTGGGCACATCACTTTTTTTTGGTCAAACTAGTTAGATAGTGTAGACAGAGCTTAACAACATGTCATTATTTACAGTCCAGCATGGTAAGTAAGATACTGTAAAATGAATTCCTTTCCAACCTGCCTACATCCCTATTACAAGGGCATCCTTTCAACGTTATGCAAAAGACTGGCTTTAACTGTTTGCAGAATTCAATGGAGAATACATATCTGGTAAATATATTTGATAGTCACTGTATTATACAAGTCGAGTGGTCGAGCGGTTAAGGCAGGGGCGCCATTTACCGTACCTAAAGAGCCAACAATATCGGCATGGGTTCTGGTGGTGGAACAAGTTTTCTCGGAAAAAGAATATAAACCGTAGGTTGAGTGTACAAACCCAGTTCATCATTCGAGGCGAGTAGGGGGTTACCCCGGTGAACTGGTTCACAAAATAGTCCCTGTATCAGGGGGATTACCACCATTTACTACTGGTAATCCTTGGCCACATGTGCCTAAAGACATAAAATAAAGTACAGCGAAATAAATTGGTATGTTTACCTGAGCAGGAGATGAGTGAACAGCTGATTGCTGGTGAGGATGGGGTGGTGCCACATGGGGCTGATGATGGATTGAACCATGGTGTCCAGGCTGTTGTCTGTTGTAAAGAAAATTAAGAGAATATGCACATCAAATGTGCCACAAAAACAAACATTTCATTAATTTACACCAAAATGTTTTAAAACTTTGCAACTTTTTTTTTTCTTTTCAAAATCGTAGACATTTTTATTGGTTTATTCAATATATTCTAATATTTGATAGTAATTAAAAACATTGTATGTGCTGAAAGGAAGCCTAAATAAGTTTAACTTTACGCCTAGGCCATTTTATGATTTTATCTATGTACATTGACACTAATTGCTAGTATAAAGCTTTGTCTACACTATCAAACTAGTTTTACAAAAAAAGTGTGATGTGCCCAATGGTAGTTATATGACATCATCATGTCTATATATGGGCATTTTTTTGTCACATAATGTTTGATAGTGTAGACAGAGCTTTAGATGACTTTATTCACAAGAGCATACTGTACACACAAATAGAGTACTGTATCTTGAGTATAGTCCCACCTCCACAATTTGGACAAATTTCATGTAAAACCCAGGAATCTACAATATTCTTGAAAAAATACTAAAACACATTGTATTAAACTAGAAAATACTTACGGATACTGATACTGCACTCCAGCCATTGTTTCCCCTGGTATCTGATCAAAATTCTGTGGTGTTCCTCCTAATACTCGAGGTGGGAAGTTTTCCGGTCCGCGTCTCTGCTGGAAAACCCCTTCTTGTCCGTCAAGGCCACGTTTCATAGTGTCATCTACGAAACAGGTGGCTGATTCTGGAGCTGAGAATCAATCTTCGTAGCTATATAAAAAAAAACCATATATTTAATAAATTCTGCTCAAGAAACAAACAGTTGGAATTGGATTAATTTTAATCCAAGCATTTGAATAACCATCATAAAATTGTATTATTTAAAAAAAAATTCTAGTTGATTGTAGTAATGGTACATTGATAACAATCAAAATAAATGTTTTTTTATTTCTGCAATACATACTCATTGGATAGGTTTAATTAAAAAAGAGGAAAAATGTTCTATACAGTAAAGAAGTACAGTTAGATATTTCAGAGTACAAGTTCATTAGTTTGAAATCCTAATATGCAATGCATTATTTTAGTATATAAAACCAATTAACTACAGTACAATATAGTATGCACATCAACTTTTAAAATACCAATAAATTAGATACCAGTGCTATAATGCTATTTCTATCTTCTTTAATTAGTTGACATGTTTCATTCCATTAAACAGACAATTTAACATTTTGCTGCATTGTTATTATTATTATTATTACTTGCATTAGAAACTATTTAATAAGCGCTACTGCTATATTTGATAGTCTTATTGTCAGTATTTCTATTAATTATTATATGTTTCATTGTATGTCTTTTTTGCTGTTCTTTCAAAGGACCTCATTGGAAACAAGTCCGTAGAGGACTTTTATGAGTTATCCTTGGCATCCTTTCTTGTATTATTCATGGTTTTTTATATACGCTATTTTTAATTGTATGTCTGTGATTTTTTATGTACTGATGCCGAAATAAATCAAATCAAATTACTCCATTTTCTTTGTTTAAATTGTTATGTTCAATGGTTTAATTTCAATTTGTATTTATGAAATGCAATGAATTATGTTTTAGGCCAAATAAAAAAACAATTTTACATCATATTTATAAACACGATTTAAAACATGGACATAAAACTAGTATTTGATTAAATATTGGTCTTTAATGAGGGTTAAATGTTAGAAAAATTGCTTGCTCCTCCTATTTAAATTCATAAACTGAAAATTGTATTAGACATTCTAAAGCCGCTAGCTTTTGAACCATTTTGGATCACAAAAGGCAAACTGCTGATTCAATTGGCAGCTTGCCAAAACTACTTACAGTACATGAAACATAATGCATAGACAGTGAAGCAAAACACATCAACAATAATATCTGTAGTGTAATAACTAAAGTGCTGTATATTTTTGTTTTAAATCATGTTGTGGTAATATAATGACACTATACCCCAGTATATGGACTAATATAACGTTAAAATCCAATTGAGAAATGACTTTGAGAACGCTTTGTTATTAGGTATGTATTCTTCACCTACTGTATACGCCATGTACAGTAATGACAACTTCCTACCCTCTCCTAATTATTAAGTTCCTGAAAAAATTCAATGTTTTCCTGACTTTTTATCACATTTAAACCAATTTGCAATGTCAGTCAATATTCTCAAGTTATAGGGGATGGGCATCAATAATAAATTAGAATTTTCCCTTTTTGAGAAAAAAGTTTTGATACTAAATGCATAATTAAAAAAAATCGGCCTAGTAATTATTATCTATACAGATTAATGAAAATACAAACTAAACGGGCGAAATTGTCTAAATGCAGCAAGTACAATTAGGCCTATTTTTATAAAATATATTCTACTACCTAATAGTAATATTATTGAGAATTAACATACTGTACTTTTTACTTTACTAGCCTACTCAACAAGGTCAATCAGTTTTTTTTTCCTTGATTGAAAATATTTCTCTCCCTTCATTAAAGAAAAATATATATTTCAAAGAATCAAATATCAATGATGGAGAAAACAGAGTAACCTAGGTCTAGTCTAACCTAGAAATATGCATTTCAAAATTGAACCCAAGCCGTTTGGGACGTAAGCTGTAGCCTACCTACACACGTTTTCAAAGTGCATAAATTATGGCGATCGTATCTGTTGTTGCACAGTCAGCAAACAACAATACATTTTCGGCTTCTTCCATTATTTTCGGACATTTATTTATGATCATTTTATATGGAAGCAAACACACTCTATTCTAAAATCATTTGGGAACGCAACATTCCTGCAATTTATTAAATTGACAACTCTATTTCCCAAACAAACTAAATTGTTCAATATCAATCTTCGTCCACTAAACAATCGAAGACATGCCCTGCTGCTGTTGCCTGTTGTGTGTGTACAACGGGGCTGTTGTTTTTCAAACACCACATCGTGATTTCAAAACCGTTTTTAGAGCTAACTAGAATTACAATTGCTACTAAAACCCTCCCATTTTGTCCCTAGTACATACCGTTTTAGTACGTGTAAAAACCAGTTCTGTTTAGCATAAAAAACGTCAATTTAGTAGACTTTGCTGCTTCGTGCAAAGAACAACAAGACCGAGCTGAGGTATATTTTCAAACATGGCCGACTAACCCATTCAGTTACATGAACCACTTCGTCAATAGGGTATTAAAAAACGCAAGTTAAGATTTTTGTGTACCAACATTCTAAAAACGTAGGCAAATATATTTAAATAATATCTAAAAAATAACTTCGGTTTATTTTAAAAGACGTAATATATTTATTTCATAATTTATATGTATGATATTTATAGAATATATATACTAATAGAAAATAGTTCCCCCGACGAAAAATGGTATCAACCTATAAACAAAATCGACCAAAAACCAGGAAGCCCGCTAAACACCAATTTTAACATTACAAAAACGACCAGAGCAGCCACTTTACAACAACCTTTCAATTTATAAGTCAATGAGTAAAACAAAAAAATCAACCGATTTTACCTATTTAAATTGTCATGTATAATTTCAACTATTTTATCAATTTATTTAACGTTTGTTTCAAGTGGTATGCCGCAACGACAAATCGTGTGTGTGTTAGATAGGCATTTACTACACTGTCTGTATGCCTAGCCTAGAGAGTGCTGCTGCTGCTCTGTTTGTGTATGATCTCAAAACCCAACTCAATTGACGTAAGTAGTTATGATATCCCAAAAATTAAAATAAATGTAAGACTATAATGAAATTTTATATAAATATAAATCATACTCTAAAAACTATGGAGGATAAAAACTATGATTTATACCAACTCATATGCACTACTTCACGGCTACTTTTCTATAGAGATTTTGACACGCATTACAAAAACGTACAGAGCAGAGAAGCATGAATGGTACTTTTGTAGGCCTGGGCTTAGCTCATTAGTTTTAACATATAAAACAAGAATTTTACTATGTCTGTACACAACGTACGTGTTTGCTTTTTTAACAAAGTACTATTTATTATAAGTAAGGTATAGCCTGTATTGTGGTTTGTTTATCCTTGAACGTTGATTTCGAAATCGTAAAACCGTACGTCAACAAATTTACAAAAATTATGAAATTAAAAAAAAAAACAAGTTAATTTATATTGAAATTAAAATTATTAATAAATTAGATTTTATTTTAATTAAAATAATCTTACATTTTGCAAAGATGTATTCGATTTTTGAAGATTGTTGATGGTTTATGGGCTCTCTTCATCCGTCCTTTTACGAAGACAAATCGGCTTCAATTGATGACGTCACTAAGCTGCTATAACAAGAAACATCCAATCAAAAGCCGAGATTTTAAGAATTTCCCCCGCGTCGGTTTAATTAATGCAGACTCCTCCCCCATTTCGTCAAAGAAAACAACACTTCCGGATTCGCGGTACATTTAAACTGAATCTGAACCAAAGTACAGCTAGGCCTAGTGTATAATACTGTATTATTCTTTGTCTTCAAAACAAAAAATTATACAGTAAATATTCTCATTTTTATACGTGTCAGTTCAAATATCTAGCTGTTATTCACGATCACTTTTTCAATTTTCGAATAACCTTTTGGTACTGTGGGGCACGTATTTGGAGGGTTTTCAGAGATGAGATGAGGGTATTGGGCATGTCGGGGATGGGGGTTCGTAGTTGATCAAGGAAGTTCGCTGTAAAGGGGAGGGGATTCGCCCTAACCATAAACACCCCTCCTGGTTACAGGCATGTACAGTGCTGAATTCTGAAGCATTATCTTATATGGATATGATGGGTCCGTCGTCGCAACAACTCTACTACTAAAACTAATATTTAAGTTGGTATAATTATTATTATTATAATGTGTAGGCATTACAGTATTACTTTGAGATTGTCTAATAATTCCTATGTCATCATTTGAATCATTCTGCTCATTGCGTTCCACAATTCGGACAGTTTGATAAAATCCAACAACACCACATCACCCCCACCCTGCTTGTAAAATTACAACTTTAAAAATGTTTAGGACTCTCTCATCTTCTCTTCCATCTGGACACTCTATTGAGTAAAAAGTGCGATTTATAAAGTACTACTCCTCCCTTATTCGTTGTAGCATTGAGCTGGGATTTGGCATGAATATACTACAGGGACATGTCCTCAAAGCTATAGAGCCGGATTTTTAAATTTCAAACCGGATGCAGCCATATGACGTCTCGAAGATGGTACCATATAGCCGTATTTGGTAGCGAGGTTATTGATGTGTATGTGACGTTACATCCCGTCTTATGACGTCATTACAGCTTCTTTTGCTGCTGTACCCCGAGTATCGCACATTCGTGCTTGTTCTTCTATTCAAGTATTTGTATTGACTGAAAAAATAACACTACAATAATAATCCATGATTTTTTTTTATATAAAAATCATCTTTAAAATCTGAGTATTCAAGTTTCCTATAATTAAACAAAATAAATGTATTTAAATCTCTACTTATTGTATTGTTATAAAAGTATTGAACCAAATCAGCAGTTTTCATTATTTTCATAGTTTGTAAAATTAACTTGAAAAATCAATTTATTTTCAAGGAGATATTATTTTTCTATTAATGTCCAATGTGACACTCTTATCTTATCACAGTAAAATAAGATTCATAGTAAAAAAAAAACATAATTAAAAAAAAAAATTATACTATTATTTTATTATTCTCAGCTGAAATTGTTTTATTACCTCGTGGGTATAATTAACATAACTAGACAAGGTATATATGTTTTACTAGCATATCAACTAGTAGGTAAAACCAATAGATTGGATGTATAAAAATGTATGTTAAAAATTATTATATCAAAACTACAGTACTGTTCTCAAATCTGGACATATTTTGTCATAGAAGATAATCAATACCTGATAATCGATATCATTAAAACATAGCTTGACATGTGTTAAGGACTAGCATGTCGAAGTGTGCTAGGACTAGCATGTCAAAGTGTGCTAGGACTAGCATGTCAAAGTGTGCTAGGACTAGCATGTCAAAGTGTGCTAGGACTAGCATGTCAAAGTGTGCTAGGACTAGCATGTCAAAGTGTGCTAGGACTAGCATGTCAAAGTTCATGTCAAAGTGTGCAGCATTTTTGTCTTTACATTTATGTTTTTATAGGACATTGATAATGTCTACAGTTTTGGTCACAAAAACAGAATGTTCGATAATAACTCACCATTAACCCCCCTCCCCCACCCCAACTAGTGTTTACCTTTTTTTTATTGTGGTATAAATAAAATTAGTAGACCTATAATTATTTGATTCGTACATTATTCCCAAATTGATTTTGTGTACCAATTTTTATCCTAATATGGTCATTATTATCTGTCCTTATACTTATATATTTCACCCATTTTTTTATTATCTCAATTAGAGCATATTTCATTAATTATTAATATTTTGCGATTTTACATAATTCGTTTGGAAGCAATTATAATACTTGATGAAGGCTACAAATATGTATCTAATATTTCCACAAAGAAATTCTACAAATTACTAGATGTGTTGTGAACGTAGATATCAGAGCTGCAGTCGCCCCCAGGGTATCGGATCTCGTGGGCAAGTACTGGTCCACCCGGTTCATTGCCAAAATCAATGAGCACATCCTTGTTGAGGGTCAAGCCTCCTTGTTCAGTGTCCACATCAATTTGCAGCATCACAGACCCCTCTCTGTTGAAAATGACAAACAATATATTCAAACGTATGGTAGTGATATGTCCAAATATGGTAGTAGTATGACATCATCATGTCCATATATGGGCACATCATATTTTTTATTGATAGTGTAGAGGGAGATTACATCATTATTTGATTTACGTTTATATTGATTATATTGATTTATATTAATCAGTATTATATATTAATGCTGTATAACACTTACTTGACCATGTCTGGGTAGAATTGTACATCCCACTGACTGTAGAGGGAGGTTGTCACAAAAAGACGTTTACCATCCAGACTTAGCTGAATCATCTGAGGTCCGCCATGGATGCGTTTTCCATTAAAGTAAAGCGGCTCTGGTTGTTCATCAAGCTCCACATCTTTAATAACTTTCACAGGTCCATTCTTGCAAACAGACCCACCAAGGAAAATCTAAAAATTATCACATTTTGTGTTTTTAATACAGATCTACCTTCTGCTCATAATACAGTATGCATGGTTTTGTAATGTAATACATATGTAATGTCGCCCTCTAATAAAATACCAGTCTGAAAAGTTTTGGATGCTTGAACTAGTCTGCTGCCCTCTAAATGATATAAACTTACCTGTCCTACAAGTTTAGGGTTTCTTGTATCTGTGACGTCATATTGCCGAATATCTCCATGTAGCCAATTACTGAAGTACAGAAACCGATCGTCCAATGAGAGTAGAATGTCAGTAATAAGACCTGTCATAAAAAAAACAATATGGTTACTGATGGTTATTGAGATAAAGAATTGAATCCAATCTTTATTTTCACAATATTTCATAATTTACATACAATGTAATGCAACAAATAAAAAGAGACAGTCTGTACAGCTGTTATACAAATTATTTCTACTGCATGCATACACCAAGGCAGGTTGCTGAGCTCCGCAGATCAAAAGGTTTCTCTGTGGCTGCCACACAATCAGTTCACATCCCTTAACAGACACAGCATGTTGCGGACAATATGTACATGGTACAGTACTGTTGGTATTTGTCGCAGTATAGATGACAATCAAATTGTCAGGAATTGTACTGGAAATTGAATTGAACTGGTCACGGGGAATGGGGCTAGGGTTGGTATGGAAGATTTGGCTGGTTTGGGGAAAGCTGTGGAGTTAAAGTTTACTAAAGATGCATTGTCCCCTTAAAAATAATTGTTGTTGTTGAATATGCCATTATAATGTCAGATAATAGTTATCCACTTTGGATCTAACTGTCAAACTGTAATTTAAAGCAAAAAAAGGTCAAATTGGCTGCCAGCCAATGGATTTATTATGTTATTGAAAAACATTTTTTTTCCATTTCTTTTCTACGGAAGTGTTTAACTTTATTAAAACTACAAAATAACCTATTCAAAATCTGATTCAATTAATCTTCTTTTTTCATGTTTTTGGGGGACAATACATTTTTAATAGGATATAAAAATGACTGGAAAACAAAAGTTATTTAAAAACAGAAATTTAAACAAATATCCAAAAAGAAAAAAACAATACCTGGCATTGAAGGAAGAGCCCAATCCTCAACTTCTTTGTTTGCTACGTCAATAACCTTCTCGTGAGCCCATGTACCATTCTGTAATGTAAAAACATATTGAGTGTTTATATAACAATTTCTCCATTAAACACCCCTGTAGTTCAAACAGTTTTTTTATTTCCATTTTAGTTGAGATAAAAATAATAGCAATTTAATATTATACACAATTGAACGTGAGCATTTTTATCATTCACCACTTTATCATATCAACTTTCAATGATCATTGTGCATACAATACAATGAACCTGTATTCAAGGCCAGAGGGCTATATTTACAATAGGTTAACCATAGGGCAAAGTGCTACAAACAATTGAAAAATGATTTCCTATACTCAGCAAATGCACGAGCACTGAAACTCAACAATGCCATTATGTTTGTCTAACAACTGAAAGAGGAGTAGTAGGGCCTATGTTTACCCATCCAACCTCTACACAAAATCCAAATTAACTTGAAATCTGATAAATTGTAGACTACTACTGTACTATAAATGAACTTACGTCTTTCATGTAAAATCTCATAACATTACTGCTCAAAGCACATCCCACAAAACCTTCCTTTGCAATAGGGTTGTGAAGAAAGCGAATCTCTAGAGGAACAGCGCCCTCATCGCCCATGTTAATTGTTTGTTGTATGGTATGCTTGTCCCAATCCCAAACATGAAGGCTTTTTCCATACAAACCTAAAATCAGTAAAGTGTATTAATTATACAAATCTAAAATTTGCAAAAGTTAGTTGAAGTCAATTTTGTTTCTATACAGATTACCTTAAAAAAACAAAACACTTACCGTTCGCATAGTCATCAGGGTTGAATCCTTTTAGAAAAGCCTTGGGAGCACCCCATTCTGTGCTTATCATCACATTGTGGAAAGGCTGGTACCAAAAGTCATAACCAAAAGGAGGGTTATGCCCATCAGCCTCCCACTTGCCTTTAACATGAAAATCTTCTCCATCAAGAATGATAAAACCACCTGAAAAATAAATATTACTAATTCAACATGACATGACATGAATTCTAGGTGTTGGAAGTACAGTATGTTCCTTTAGCCTTGAATAACATTATGTCCGGTCCAGTAGATGCATCTGTTCAAATTGTCATACAGTTTTTCCTATTTCCTATTTGATGAGAAAAAACAAATGTATCTTGGCTAAAATACAAGAAGAACCACTAAATACTAATTTCAGATAAAATAATATATGTGTAACTCCAATGTATGTATTAATCCATTCAATCTATTTATAGATGACAAGCTTGAAGGCATAGGAAAAGTTGTCTTTCCAAAAAACAAAAGTGATGATAAGTGTAGCCTAGCTTATACCAATTGTTGCACCTTTTGTTGAAAAGTGTAAGGATTCGAACCAGTAAGTTCTAATCAGAAACTGGGAGCTCACCTGGTACTTTATAGTTTCCTTTTTAATTTAGAAACTTATTCAGTTACCATTGCACTTTTGACTTTATCTAGTTGAATATATTGATTAAAATAAAGTTCATGCACTTTGCATTGCACATCATTCTCAGGATGTAAGGCTGGGTTAACATTTCAATTAGGCTATAGCGTATTTACACAAATGTTATGCTTGTGGTAATACTAAACCTTAAAAGATGTATTTTCCCCCAAAATGTGAAAAATGAAGATTAATTTTTAATAGGTTATTTTGTAGTTTTAATAAAGTTAATCACTTTCGTAGAAAAAAAAACAAACAAAAAAATGTTTTCACTTATAAAATGCTAAAATAAATGGTTAAATTCAACCAAAATCCATTGGCTGGCAGCCAATTTGACTATGTTTTGCTTTAAATTACAGTTTTTTCAGGTGAATACATTTTTTTTCGATTCAAATTTTATTATAAAGTGGATAACTATTATATGACATTAAAATGGCATATTCAACAAAAAGAATTTTACAATGATAAAATGTGATTTGACAAATAGAGTATTACCGGTTCAGTTATTTTTTTGTGTTTTCTCTCTTTCGTTTTATATTATAAATGTGTATTTACTGTACACTGTTTTTACGAGTGAAGTGCGACTCTCAGGCAGGGAATAATTTCGCCAGTGTATCATAGCAAACGGATAATACAAAACAACCTTTATTGCTACACAAAAAGATTGTGTAGCAAAAATATGTTTCTCGACTCAAACTCATTTTGATTAGCAATAGTAATAAACAAAATTTTAAAATGAAATTTTTCCCTGCCAGGTTGAGGTCGTTTTTTTTATTCATTTACACGTTTCAAATTATATATAAGATTTATTTATTTAGTTATTATATAAAATTTATTATTAAATTGTATTGTTCTTAGCTATATCACTTGTGCATTTATAGTTTCATATTACCATTAATTATAGTAACCATGATCTTTAGCATTTTGAAATCCCAGTATGGCAACCTGCACTAGGATGGCTGCTACAGTACGTGAAAATGGTGGAAAGCTTTAGAATAAAGGTATTGGAAATTTGTGATGAGTGACCCAACACGCACCACAACTCCATAAAAATATGTCACATTTCTAAATTTCACATCACATGAAATGATCTCTGATTGCCCCTTTCAACTTGTATCAGCCAGAACAAACCAGTCAGCATGACTCAGTACATTCTGCATGGTGTAACTGATCAAATATACAATTTAATATCAAACTGTAGGCCAGCTACATTGAGTCAACTTTACCGGACTTCAAAACTGGACTTCAAAACCGGACTTCAAACTAGCCTTTAAGCTAGGTTTTTTTAGTAAAAAGGGTTTCTGAAGATTTTTACATTGTGTTTACCAACCACTAAATTAAGGATTATTTTCTTTTTTTACAGGATGTTAACCAAATTATATTTATTATCATTGGACTTAAATACTTCATAATCCATTATTAGGCTGGTAGTAGTACTCACCATATTGAGGGATTAGGCTATATCCCTATTAAGATCCCTATTGTACGGAACACTTCCATAAACAATAATAGTACACGTAAATCTACTACTTATTTATTTAACATTTCTTATACTCCTTCCTTTATACTGTACTCAGAGTTTTCAAAATGTTGTAAATAAAAAACAGCGAATGTGCCCGATTAAACCAATTTTATAAAATGCTACGTCAGTTCTGTATCTAGCATTTGGACAAGAGTGGGTGTCCACCAAGTATTTGTTTTCAAATAATTTCAAATAAAAATGATTTTTATTTGGAAAACAAATAAATGTATGTTTAAACAAGTACTTAGGTTGAATTGACTTTTTACGTGGGTATGAGGAAAGGTGAAAGAAACCTGACTTACATATTTGGGTTACTTCCAGTAATTCCCTCTCTTTATTAAGTTAGTTCTGTTCTGTCAGTCAAATCTTTACAACATTTGATATTCATTAAATAAATAAGCATACCTTTTGCTTCCATAGGATCTTCTCCTTTACCCAAGGCACTAATCATAACCTCCCCATTAGCAAGACAATGTGATGTGTGGGGTATGGCTAAACCACTTTTTGTTCTTACTTCTTCTGGTTCTACTACCTGAAAGTTAAGCATGATCAAATTAATTAAGCTTTCCAAAGTCCTGTCTACACTATAACTTTATGTGATATGCCCATATATGGACATGTTGCCATATCACTACCATATTTGGGCATATCACTACCATATTTGGGCATATCACACTTTTTTTGTCAAACTAGTTTGATACATAGAGTAGACAGAGCTTATTAGCTTTAAATTAAATTTATAACAATCAAATTTACGCTTTCCAAAGCCCTATCTACACTATAACTTTATGTGATATGCCCATATATGGACATGATGCCATATCACTACCATATTTGGGCACATCACACTTTTTTTTGTCAAACTAGTTTGGTAGTGTAGACAGAGCTTAAGCTTAAATTAAGTATATAACAAATAAAGTACAGACAAACAAAATTACATTTAAATTAAAATATTGACAGTACTACGAAGAACTAAAACATAATATTTATTAAAACCCTATCTCTGTACTTTATTCCATCCTGAACCATGAGTTAATAACCATATCATTCACAATGGGATATCTGTATAAAAGTGTTTAGGCTATGTTGTAATTCTGAGGTAGGCCTACTATTTCAAGTGTACACACATCACATACTTGAGCTGCATAGACAGATGCTAGTTACATTAAATTTCAGAGTAAATTTGCAAATAATATAAATTTATGATTAAGATAAAAGGTTTGATTTGAATACTAATTTGTTAAATTTGACAATACTAATTTCATTTTCCTTTAGTAAAAATATGCCTTTATAATATAATATAAAAAATGTAAAATATAAAAGTAATTTACAATATAATATAAACGAGAGAAGACCATCAGAAACGATTATTTCAATGTTCAGGTCCTGTTCCTTGAACTCAATATAACTTTATGATAGACATGTAATATCAATATACTTAGTGGTTTAGGGTTATAACTCCATAGGCCCCATCTTTTGTAACACAACCAGGTCTGTCTAGAATTATGAACAGCTTTTGATTTACTTACAATACATTTACTCGCCTATTATAGACATCATTCACTCATGACTAACCGCTGGAACGATGTCTATTATTTGAACTCATGTTATGAACAAAAATCTTTGAAATTTAATTTAAAGTACCATTTCACTTCATCAAGATCAACAAAGAGTTTCACAATTGGCATCATTTCATTCTAACCTCAACGATCCTCTACTACAAATAAGTCCTTTTTATCACGCTAACATTTCTAAAATAACACTCCATCTTTTGTGTTCTGCTGTCGATGCGGCATTTCTTCAATTAATCACTCCCAGCAGCTTTTATCTTGCATTTGTAAGCCTGTTTGTTAATTTTGCACGAACTCAAATATTATAAGTGATAAAAATCATGCATTTTTTTTATCAAACAATGGAAAGAATTTTATTTTCGGAGTCAGACCCCAAAACAAACAAAAACTTATAATTTCCAAAAGAATTTTTGGTCTAATGTGCCATTATTTGGAGTTTTAGAGTATTTTTATGAACATCCAAAAGTTAGTGGCCAGTAAAAGAAGTGGTTAGGTTAGTTAAAAAACCCCTTAATGGAGATCCCTATAAACCACTTACCGTATGTATGATGGGTCTCCGTGGATTTGTGGCAACATCAACGACATATATCCTGGAGGAGTAGAGACAAGGCATGATCAGCTTTGAACGTTTTTTACTTGCATCATTCCAGCAACTACTGCAGGCATTCCAACCAGTGTGGTGGAGTTCATCATTTAAGTAAGGCATTGGCAGACGGCTAATTACCTACAATACATACATTAAATTTAAAGCTCAGGTACAGGCATGAATTTTAAATATAATATTTGGTTAATAGTACATAAATCAAATATTTGTAATAGAAATCAAGACGAAAAAACATGAATTTCCATTAATATGGTCAAATACAAAATTTAGCAAAATTCTGCCATAAAAGCCAGGAAGACATTTTTTTCAGTAGTTAGGTAGTTAACCTAATGTAATAACATGTCTGGTGACTCCCTAGAAAGTGAAAAAAGATGGTGGATATACGGTGTATAATTTTTGCTATAGCATGAAAATAAAAATCTGAAGTTGAATAAAAATACCAGAAATGTAATATTCAAGTTATATTACCTATATTTATTCATCTGATAACATTTTTTACCACACCGTTTATTTTTAATAGCTTTTTAAAATGCCTCTCTATTTACAAAATTTGTGTACAAAAGAATAGAGATTTTACTGTGTAATTTGAACTATCCCCCCACTGATAAGAAAGTGCTTATTTTCAACAAGCTTGTGTAACACAAATAAAATCCCAAAAATTATGAAACATAGGGGAAACTATAGATCGATAATTATTGGAATGTATGATCAATAGAAATTTTTTGCCCGCACCTGGCCTTTAAACTCAATAAATAATCTGCTATTATTATCATGTAATATATACCAAGGACCTATAATGTATAGTATTAAAATATAGTGCTTGATTTTTGGTGTTGGAGCAACAGAACAAGCAATCATAAACTGTTGAAATTTATATAACATAGGCCTATTATTGGTTTCTCATTCAAACTTAACTTCTACTTAAAGATGTATATTGTCCCACAAAAACATGAAAAATGAAGATTAATTAAATCAGACTTTGAATATGTTAAATTGTAGTTTTAATAAAGTTAATCACTTCTATAGAAAAAAAAAAAACTTTTTCACTTTATTAAATGACAAAATAAATGGTTAAATTCAACTAAAAAACCATTGGCTGCCAGCCAATTTTACCATTTTTGCTTTAAATTACAGTTTTTTCAGGTAAATACATTTTATTTTGATCCAATTTTTGGTCAAAGTGGATAACTATTATGTTACATTAAAACGGTATATTTAACAACAATTTTGTTACAAATTATTTTTCCAGGAGACAATATATCTTTAAACATTAAGGTAAATATGCTTACCTTGCAATATGTAGATGATCTTGGATCAATATCCACCGTGGCCAAATAATCAGGTCTACCTATTTCAGTGTTTCTGTAAATGCAGGGGATATACAGCAACTCTTCCCTGGGGCCTTTCATGGCATCCAGGGGTGTTCGGTATCCAGGTCCTGGGCAGCAAGCTACAACAGAATAATTATTTTTCTATTTTTTTTATTTTTTATACATACAAAACACACATTTAAACAAAAGCAAAATTACAATTAAAATAAATAACAATTATTGTTTTAAAACAAAATTTGTTCTCTGAACTATGCAAATAAAAATAGTACGGTATACAGGGCTGTACGCAGGATTTTATTTGGTGGGTGTTTTGGTTAATTTCAATCGGTTTACCAGGCATATAAATATGGCAAATTTCTTCTACGTTTAAAAATGTTGAGATGTAAAAATGGTAAACAATAATAAATAAAAAGAACTAAAATAAGTTATTCTTTAATGACAATCTAGGTTATATTGACAGTTGTTGATATTTTCACTATTTTTATTGTTCTACTGGTTGGTACAAAATTACTGAATGACAAATAGACTATAGCTATAGGCCTAGCTAGGCCCTATATGATTTCTTTATAATAATATAATTATTTTACATAAACAACAAGACTGGTCTACTTGGCCTTTAGAGTAAACATTTTAATACTCGACAGATTTATTTTAGGCTCTATAAAATGTGGACCTTTTTAGTTTTACTCGCAGGCCTAGGTCGCACTTTTCCTACAGTAGGTCGTCGCCACCTTTGTGAACCCGAAACATTGGATGTTGGTTCGGTTCCAATTACATCATACAGGACCCTGGGCAAAAACCAGACATATGTATGTGTAGGCCTATGCACGAGAGACACATGCTAAACACATTCAGAATTAATAATTATACCTATAAACATGGAGTAACCCCTTGCTATAAATAATACAAGCAGTGGACTTACACATTGCAGTTTTTCCAAATATGAAATCCAATAAAATTAAGCGAAAAAGTTTTTTCTTCTCTGATCTTCTCCTCCTCTCTCACTCTCATGCGAACAAAACGATTGTTTGCAGTAGTTTTCCATCGACACGCATGATCACACCCACTGTACCGATACCACGCGGTGTGGGAATTACTCCTCCCCATACCACATACGTCATCAACAAATTCGATTCAAGCGCGCTGATTTGTCATTTAATCATAAAGTATATTTTAATAATTTTGATCCAAATAACGTTTCAAATTACAAATTGTTTCATGAATCAAATTTATTTGTCACGTCTTCTCAATTCTCAATTTTGGTCAAAGTGAATAACTTTTTCTTCAATTACGGGCACATCACTAGTAGTAGTTTGAGAACTTTCTAGAGCATCTTGCTTTTTGATAACAAATTATTAATACTGAACAACAGCAACAACCAGAACAAAAGTAAAATAATACTAAGTACACTGACAAATCAATTTTTTTTTGTAATTTAATTGGTAGGTTTTTATTATTATTTTTATCATTCTTAGTCAAAGTTACTTTTATACACTGGTAAATAAATATTTGATTTATAAATAAATATTATATATATACCGTATATATTTGAGACAAATTAAATAAATAAAAATAATAAATTAATCACTAAAAAATATATTTCTCATTTTATTTATTCTCATTTATTAATTATTCCACCACCCTTGTTATTATTTAATATTCCACATTATTCACCTGATCCTCAGTGCTATAAACATTTGACAATATTTGCACAGAATCATAAACAAATTCCTACAACATATGGTGCCTGTATCATGTAAGGTTAGGTTAAGGGTAGTTATGGTGTACATGTCACTAGGGGATACATGTGAAACACATGTGACCCTGTATCATGGTATTTTCGTATGATACTGGACAAATTTAGATGCATTACTGAATATCAGGAGTAATTAATATAAAATTTGTATATATGAAAAAGCAGGAAGCTTTTAAAATAGACAGCTGGTTGAGGCTATAAATATGTATTTAACATAATTTAATACCATTCTGGTCCTATATATATAGGAAATCATTTTATTTTAAATCTACAAATTACTAGATGTGTTGTGAACGTAGATATCAGAGCTGCAGTCACCCCCAGGGTATCGGATCTCGTGGGCAAGTGCTGGTCCACCTGGTTCATTGCCAAAATCAATGAGTACATTCCTGTTGAGGGTCAAGCCTCCTTGTTCAGTGTCCACATCAATGCAGCATCACAGACCCCTCTCTGTTGAAAATGACAAACAACATATTCAAACGTATGGTAGTGATATGTCCAAATATGGTAGTAGTATGACAGCATCATGTCCATATATGGGCACATCATATTTTTTATTGATAGTGTAGAGGGAGATTACATTTGATTTACGTTTATATTGATTATATTGATTTATATTAATCAGTATTATATATTTATGCTGTATAACACTTACTTGACCATGTCTGGGTAGAATTGTACATCCCATTGACTGTAGAGGGAGGTTGCCACAAAAAGACGTTTACCATCCACAGACTTAGCTGAATCATCTGCGGTCCGCCATGGACGCGTTTTCCATTAAAGTAAAGCGGCTCTGGTTGTTCATCAAGCTCCACATCTTTAATAACTTTCACAGATCCATTCTTGCAAACAGACCCACCAAGGAAAATCTACAATTATCACACTGTGTTTTTAATACCTTCTGCTCATATTAATACAAATGCATGGTTTTGTAATGTAATAGATATGTAATGTCGCCCTCTAATAAAATAAAAGTCTGACAAGACCTTTTGTATAAGCCTTTTTCATGAAACCGAAGACATCTTCGATTGATGACAAACAATGCTGTGCAGGGCAGCGCAATCAACAGAAATAACGTAGCGTTTCAACCATTTTTTTCAGCGCTTAAAATCTGCAAAAACAAACACCATAAGCATAGCCTTTTGTCACCGCGCATTTGCTTATACACTGTGGACGTGCTTTTGTCGATGGATTGTAAGCGGTGAAAATAATATTTCAAATTTTTTTCAATCATACAGTGATGTAGGCCAATCTTTTAAAAACATTTTACAGTAATTTTTTCTCATACGATCCTCTGTTCAAGAGTTACGATCTTTTAATTAACATGGTGTCCGAGTCCTGAAATCCCCTGAAAACGCTATTTTATTTCTGTTGTTTACGCTTCCCTGCACATTGTTTGTCATCGATCGAAGATGTCTTCCGTTTCATGAAAAAAGCGTATACAGATCTACCTTCTGCTCATAATAAAGTACAGCATCATGGTTTTGTAATGTAATGGATATGTAATGTCGCCCTCTAACTAAATACCATTCTGAAAAGTTTTGAATGCTTGAACTAGTCTGCTGCCCTCTAAATGATATAAACTTACCTGTCCTACAAGTTTAGGGTTTCTTGTATCTGTGACGTCATATTGCCGAATATCTCCATGTAGCCAATTACTGAAGTACAGAAATCGATCGTCCAATGAGAGTAGAATGTCAGTAATAAGACCTGTCATAAAAAAAACAATATGGTTACTGATGGTTATTGAGATAAAGAATTGAATTCAATCTACCTGTCGTAGCAATATGGTTAAAAAACAATATGGTTATAAAATTGAATCTAATTTTTATTTATAATTTTATCTCACTACAATGCAAAAAGTTCATGCAATTGAAATTATATGCAACACAATTAGTAGGTGTTAATTGTTTTATGCCAAGGGACACATATGGTGATAATGTATCATTTTGTTTAGAGGAGAGTATTAGGTATTTTTAGTATCTGTCCAAAACTATTATTATATAACAAACATATTTAAACAAACAAGGGTAGTTGTGATTGATAGATAGAGTTTATCAACAAAAATGAACAAAAGCCAGATATTCAAAGTTTGGGGAAAGCTGTGGGGTTTGGGAGTAAATAGGATATAAAAATGACCGGAAATATTGTAAGAATTACAAAACAAAAATTATTTAAAAACAGAAATATCCAAAAAGAGAAAAAAAAATACCTGGCATTGAAGGAAGAGCCCAACCCTCAACTTCTTTGTTTGCTACGTCAATAACCTTCTCGTGAGCCCATGTACCATTCTGTAATAATATCTCCATTAAATAGTTTGAAGTGGTTCATGATTAAAAATAGCATTAAAAATGACTATAAGCTCTGTCTACACTATCAAACTTTATGTGACAAAAAAATGTGATGTGCCCATATATGGACATGAGGATGTCATATCACTACAATATTTGGGCATATCACACTTTTTTTTATTAAACTAGTTTGATAGTGTAGACATTTTTGTAGTGATGATGGCATTTTACAAGTTATAGTATACTGCTTTTGTACTTTAATTGAGAGTAACATACCATATGTCATTTTTGTTTTGTTTTCCCGGACACCCTGGAGAACAAATGCATCAACAAATATTAAATGTATTAAATAAGACACAGTACTGCATAAGAAGAAGATTTGATGAACTTACTTCTTTCATGTAAAATCTCATAACATTACTGCTCAAAGCACATCCCACAAAACCTTCTGCTGCGATAGGGTTGTGAAGAAAGCGAATCTCTAGAGGAACAGCGCCCTCATCGCCCATGTCAATTGTTTGTTTTATGGTATGCTTGTTCCAATCCCAAACATGAAGGCTTTTTCCATACAAACCTAAAATCAGTAAAAGTGTATTAATTAGTACAAATCTAAAATTAGCAAAAGTTAGTTGAAGTCAATTTTGTTTCTATACAGATTACCTTAAAAAAACAAAACACTTACCGTTCGCATAGTTATCAGGGTTGAATCCTTTTAGAAAAGCCTTGGGAGCACCCCATTCTGTACTTATCATCACATTGTGGAAAGGCTGGTACCAAAAGTCATAACCAAAAGGAGGGTTATGCCCATCAGCCTCCCACTTGCCTTTAACATGAAAATCTTCTCCATCAAGAATGATAAAACCACCTGAAAAGTAAATATCAAATATAGACAGGAATTTAAGTTAGACTGGTGTATGGTCCTTATAGCATCAATGTATGTGACATTGTTAAATGTTGTATCATTGCTGTTCAATTATGGTATGTCACCCCCATATGCTCGCTCTCTCTGCCGAGCCACACTCTCGAATGTGGCTCTTTTTAAAAAAAGTATTTACTGAATTTTGTATCGGTGGCACATATCACTCAATAGTGTACAGTACATATAACTAACTATACAAATAACCAACTTCATAAAAAAAAAGAGAACCAGTCATGCTTCAATGCACAAACACCAACAAATGAATACAGCGTTCTGATTGGTTATGCAATATAGAAGAAAGTTACACAACACAATACTTAAATTAAAGTCTTATAAAACAAAGTATAACTTACCAAGCTTGTGTCTGCACACAAAAAGCTGCTTTCTTTTGCTACTCAGAATAGCTTACACTGAACAAAAAAAAAAGAAGTGAAAGGCCAGGGCAGACAGCACACCTGGATGAACATATGCAAATGAACCCAATTGGTGGCAGCAGACTAGTACAGATAAAACATATGTGAACAGAAAAGTTATGATTGTACACAGTAAAATACTGTATTTAAAATTATTTTGGCTCCAACAGGTTATGTTACTAAAAAGGGCTCAAATTCGTCAATGTCATGTGCTTGCATTAAGCTCTGTCTACACTATCAAACTTTATGTGACAACAAAATGTGATGTGCCAATATATGGACATGATGTTGTCATATCACTACCATATTTGGGCATATCACTACCATATTTAAGCATATAATTACCACATTTGGGCACATCACACTTTTTTTGTCAAATTAGTTTGATAGTGTAGACAGAGCTTTACAACTCAAACAAAACTATAATAAAAATAAAATGTCTTCTTCATGTTTAAAACCATTGTTATTTTCCTATGATCATCTTTAAATTATAAAATAATACTAATTACACTGAAAAATCATAATCAAATGTTTGATTTTAATTGGTTTTAGGTTTTTAATGTATTTTACAGACAAGAATCATCCTTAATTAATTGTCATAAAATGTTAATTAAAATAAATGTACATATTAAAATTTAGAAACAAAAAATTAAATAAAATACTTTAATAAATATTTCAGCGTACGTATTGTTTTGGATTTTGTTGAAATATTTTAATCCACAAAAAATATTTGATAATTTCTACTGGGTAATCCCTATTGGATAATCCCTTCACTCTAATAATACTTTCATCAATTTCTACAAAAATCAATTGTAATAACATAATTATCAGACTTCCTATATGATTGTAATTTCAATGATAAACCAGTTTTAAATTGAAACTGGTCTTAGAAAATAATTTAAAATAAAATCTCCCTCTTCTTTTAATTTAAAATATAAAAATGACAGACTTGCCTGAAATAACTATGAGAATAACAAATCTTGAAAGGCTAAGCATTATATCTTCTTGTCAATTCCAACTCTTTCTTAATTTAAATTGTTTACTAATCCCATGATGCAAATGATTCTATCTTCAATAAACTATTTAATAATAATTATACCATTTCACTATTAAAAATCATGTATAATAATTTCACTGAATATTTAAGTCTATGTACATTCTGGAATCAAACAATTAAAATTATAAATCAATCTATTTTTATAGTCCTTTCAGCGTTATATTTCCTAAAAAACGATTTTCCAAATTCATAGCTGCCGAGCATTATAGCACAAGCTGGCATCACCTTCAGTATTCGTGGTGTTATACCTAAAATGTAAAAAAAAAAAACAAGAAAAAAAAGACTAATTTTCAAGTCATTTCTGCATGATAAATAAAAATGAATACAGTATGTATGTTTACTGTATATTGAAATTCTGAAAGACCGTAAACCAATAAAGGTATACCACAAACTTTGCAACTAGTTTTTAATGACAAAAATGATGTCATGAGGAAAAGATGCTTTGAGGCTCACCTGCAAACAGGCCTGAAATGCCGCGTTCTTGATAGATGCGAAGTGCAATATCTTTGGTACTTGTTAGTTTAAAACCAGAGCCTAAAATTAGAAAAAAAACCCACTACAATTTAAGAAGGATGTCCAATCTAGGATAGTCCCAAATATTTTTTTATAACAAAAGAAATATTATTGGATAATATAACAACCGTACAACTCTCTTTCTCTTAAGCTCTGTCTACCCTATCAAACTAGTTTGACAAAAATGTGTGGTGTGCCCCAATATGGTAGTGATAATATGCTCAAATATGGTAGTGATATGACATCATCATGTCCATATATGAGCACATCACATTTTTTTGTCACATAAAGTTTAAAGTGTAGACAGAGCTTTACAATTCTCTATAAGTATGTGTACGTTACAACACTGGATTTATATGATCCACAGTGATTGATTGCAAAAAGTGAAGATAAACTTTGATAGAGTTAGTTGATTACCTTTTGCCTCTTTTTCACCCATTTCTATTTGTCGGTGGGTTTTTATAACATCAAATGGTAACGTAAGTACCCCAGCAATCTAACAATGACAATAAAAAGTATTAAAAAAAGCATAAACAAATTCATAGAAACAGTTTAATTTTTTTGTAAAATAATCTCATAATTAAAATGATCTCATAATCACAATGATTTCATAATAACAATGATCTCATAATCACAAAGATTTAATAATCACAATGATCTTATAATCACATGATCTCATAATCACAATGATCTCATAATCACAAAGATTTAATAATCACAATGATCTTATAATCACATGATCTCATAATCACAATGATCTCATAATCATATCGGCAATAACAACCTAATTTATTGTATGATAGGCAGGATTTCAACCTCATTTTTACAGGGTAAATTTGACACAACAAATAAAATAAATAAATAAAATAAATAATGAAACAAGTAACTTACCGTGCCTGAAATTGCACCAGCAGTAAAGCTTACAACAAACGTTGGATCAGGTATATGATAAAGATGACATAATTGTGTCCGGAAATATTCGTAAGAAACCCATAACATCACTAGACAAGAAAAAAATTTAAATGTTTTTTTTTGTTTTTTAAATTGAATGTCAATAAAATTATCTTTATCACAATGATCCCCTATAATTCGTCAAAGTTACGAATTAAATTCTAGTTTCTTTCAAATATCATTAATAGACTAGAAAATAAATTTAAAAGGCTAAATAAAAACGTAAAATACATGCATATATTTTGAAAATACTATTCTGAATTTTAAAAAAGTAAAAGGCTAAATCAAAATGTCAAAAGTAAACTTAAAAAGAAACGCAAAAAATTTGAATACTATTATGACAATACAGGAAAAAGTAGATTATTTTATTTTGTAATTTTGCAAAATATTTAGCTTGTTTAAAAAAACCTTTAAATTTAAAATAATAACACCCCTTACTTGAAAATGGAACATCCCTGAGCAAAGTTGGTGGTAGACCTCTCCACAATGAGACTATACCCTCATCTTTAACTGCCATCTTGACGCAGTCTTTCAACTGACTGTAGCTTAGAACGCGCGACTGCATCTTAGTTCTAATCAATTCAAGGGGGCTTATAATTGAGACCACACCGACTGAAATTGAATAAAAAAATCATTAATTTAATACACTGGTAGGAAGTTTTTTATGCTGGGTGTATGATAATTATTACTAAATGAATTTATAAATCCAAAGACAAATTACTGAAAAAATTAGTGGCTTGATCTTAATGGATATACAAAATAAAACAAGCACTGAAAAAAAGATAATGCTGTGGGTATCAGTAGCTGGATCTCAATTGAGATACAAAATAAAATAAGCACTGAAAACATGACAATGCTGTGGGAATATTGGCCGGATCTCAAAATAAAATAAGCAAAAAGCTAAATCAAAATGATGAAGTAAAACAGCCAGAAAAATTTGCAGAGAAGTAACACTAGCCCTTCATCAGTGCAAATTTATTTTATGAAGCAAATATGGAATCATTATTATTAACCAAATTTACTTGAGTATTTACTTACTTCTAGCAGTTCCTCCTGCAACCATTGGTATAAACAAACTATTACTATCAGCGTCGTGGAAGCCCATCCAGTACTTGAGTTGATCATACGCTGTGTAGTACATGACAGTCTGCGGAACTGCCATTAACCTAATCACAACAAAATGATTATAATTAATACAGAATATTTCTAAGAAGGTTTCTAAACCTATGTCTACACTATCAAACTTTATGTGATGAAAAAATGTGATGTGCCCATATATGGATATGATGATGTCATATCACTACCATATTTTGCATATTACTACCATATTTTGGCACATCACAGTTACAGCTTTTAGTGTGCGCATTTCTCACTTTTAAATCACTTACAATGTTGGCGGCAAGCCACTCCATAATGCAGTTATTCCCTCATTCCTGGCAATTCCCAGGAATGCATCCTAATAATATAAGAAAACATTGTATTATTTATTTCAACAACAATAACACTTCCTATGGTTGTTCTTTTATATAACCAGCCACAAATGCACACACAATATACTGTAATACATACTGGTCTGGTAACTTGTACCATGGGTGAACACCAGGGTTAAAATACACACTTACCATAGTACCATTATATTGGCCCGGTAGCTTGTACCATGGACGCACACCAGAGTTACCATTGATACACGTACAGAGGTGGTCCATTAATCCGTTGCAGTACAAAAAACACTGACCTGAGAAGAGTACATTTGTCTTGTATTAAAGCATAAATAAATTACAGTACAGTATCATCATTCCTTTTCATAATGAGCAAAACCATTTTCATAAACGGCTGCAAATAATAAACTTTTATAAAGCGCTATTTACTGATGTCTAAAAGGCCAACAAGTATTAATATTGAAAAGATGAGATTTTAGAAGTGACTTGAATTGCTGAAGAGATTTACATTGACATTTAGTTAGCTGTTTGTATATTATTTAATAATAATAAATAATAATAAACTTTTATAAAGCGCTATTTACTCACAGGGCTAACAGACAAACAAGAATTATTGAAAAAGGTGAGATTTTAGAAGTGACTTGAATTGCTTAAGAGATTTACATTGACAGATGGAGTAGAAGCTGGTTCCAAACTAGTGGAACTTGTGCAAAAAAAACCCCTTGATTTAAGGTCTGTTTTTGGAGTAGATAAGAGAGAAGACCTAAGTTGACCCACCATTAATCATTGGTTTTTGCTGAGCTTGTAATCTGATCTTCACTACATCCATTGGAGTCACTGAAAATACAATGATTATTTACAGAAATTAAAATACATTATTTGGTTCTTATTCCGTTGTCTTCTATGTTGGTGCATAATTCTGGTTTAAAATTTATGTTTTTGCTCAAATAATTTTCCTCCATATTATTTCTTTTCTGTTTATTTTGTCGATGATCTGAGTGTTGGTTCTGTAATTTCACCTAGGCTACAAAATAGACACAAATCTGATGAGTTTAAATTTGCTTGTACTGTATCGCCTATTTTAGACTAATTTCATGGTAAATAAAACGTCATTGAAAGATTCGTTTCATTTATTTATTTGAAAATAACAACATATAAAATGACATAGAAAACTACGAAGAGATCAAAATACTTGACAGCTACTCCTTGCCTCTTGCTTGTATTAAATGAAAACATAAAAAAAAAAAATTTTAATATTTACTTTTTTTTAGTAGCCTAGCTAGAATAGGCATAGGAAAAATAAATATCTTTCAAAAATCATGTATTTACTCTCCAAAATAAAGGCCTACTAGCTAGGCTAGACCTACATTGCTTTTTAAAATGTTATATCAAAAAACTTACTTGTTAAACTTGTCAATATAGCACCTGAACAAGACGATATCATTTGCTGCCATGGTTTTAATGTCGCAGGCCTAGCTTTGCACTTGTTTGGGATCATTGCATCATCAGCTGCACTGGCAGCAGCCGGCGCGGCAGGTTGTCTGACATGGCCACCGTTGTCTTCGCGAGACCCCGAAGTAGTAGGCCTAGGCTGTTTTGATTCAACCATTTCAGAAGGCATGCTATGTTATGTCGTACAGCTTAAACTCATCACTTATAACAAAATATCAGGTAATCTCTAATCCATACATTTTATGTCGGTAGAGTAGAAAGGCCTAGGATAGATAGATGGAAAGAATACACACAACTGGACGCAATCTTGTTTTGTCATCATGTGGTGTGCGCGAAATAAAAACACATGGTGAGGGCGCACTACAATTTTTTTTTTATAGGTTTTATTTTTTCAGTCTACATTTATTTTATTATTTACAGTTTTTTTTACATTTCATTTGATTTAAATTAACAACTACCTGGTTCTAGTTCATCTCTTTTGTATGTTTATTGTGCGTGAAGAATATTAACAAAATTAATTTATTCTGTATGTCTTTCGACACCAACCCAAGGAATATTCTATATACTTCAAATTCAACAATGTACGATGCACACATATCACTGTACCAAGTTAATACGGTAGTGTGAAATTGCGTCACTGGTCAGAAAAACACATTGCATATTATTGTAAAACAAATTACATTATACAATGGAATACTAAATTTATAGGATATAGATTTTCTTGACCCACATTTGATATTTTATTACAAATAATTTATTTGTTTATAAATATATTTCTTCAAATTACAATGAAATAAGTTATTTGCAAATATACAGTCTATACACATAACTCCTCTCTACTGTACCAGTGACAAATCATCAACAATCACACACGCTAGTTTAGCCTTGTTTTTTTGCTTGGGGAATCTTTTGCCTCGTCTGTTTTTCTCTTTCTGAATTCACTTGTGTACTCCAAGTCATTTCTACAAGTAAGCAAATACAATAATAGATTCAAGTTAATTGACTAAAGCTCTGTCTACACTATCAAACTAGTTTGCCAAAAAAAAAGTGTGATGTGCCCAAATATGGTAGTGGTATACCCAAATATGGTAGTGATATGACCATCATACATATATGGGCAAATCACATTTGGTTTGACAGTGTAAACAGATCTTTAGAGCAAGATGAATATGTTTTTGTTTGTAGCTTATGTGATGTCATAGTTGTTCTCCTCACCTTTTCATAATTTCTATTGCTCCTTTGCATAAATAATTGCAAGGATTTGGTTCGGGGTGCTGCATTAGAAATTCAGCAATATACTCAGCCTTAAGACACATGATATTGTGATCAACAAGCACTTGAATGTCCACCTAAAAACAAAACAAAAATAGTTAGAAATTCATGAATTCACTTTTTATTTTAGATCACATACTGTACCTAATGAATACAAGGCATAAATGATGATGTGCTGGAACCAGTTGTTGTTCTAAAAAAATGTCTACAAAAAGATTAATTTTCATAGATAATGTTATAGTTTTTTTTTTGAGGCATATGATATTAATGGATAAACAAAATAAATTGAATACTAACTCTGCTAGCTAGCAGCTTGAGCACTTTCAGTGGATTATGTGTGCTATATAAATTATCATTTTTTAATATTTGAGGCTTGCACTGAGATTTTTAATAAAAAATTTCACCACTGGGCAGCAGAAACTATTGGTTATTATTTGACTACATCTATAGCCTTGATTATTGTATACATACCTGTGAGGCGTGGTCTGTGGTGATGAAGGCGTGAGTAGCATCAATGTAATGAGTACTCTTAAACGGAGGGCACGCTGCAAGTATCTTAGCGCCCCCTGTTTCAAGTAGTCTTTTAAATCCTCCCTCTTTGCTTTTGTTGACGCACAGAAGTACACGCCAACTACCAAATGCACCGTCAGAATAACCATCCTGTCAATACCACAAAAATAAAACGAGTTGGTATCTTAATATACCTTTTTCACATCTGCATAAATTGTTGCAACTTGTAACCAGTTTTGATCTCCCGATTTATTAAACGTTTTCATACACGCAAACGCAAAGCTAGAGAAATCTCTGAAGGAAAGCGTAGTTGCACGATATTTGATTACTATGATTGGTCAGTTTAAAACTAGGGTAATACATGCATACGCAGTAAGAACTCGGAACATCTCGGAACAAAAACAGGCCTCTCATCAGTGTGTTTTTCTTCTGAGATTTCACAGAGGTCTCTTTAGGCCTACCTTTTCTATATCATCTTGTATTGTTTTCCTCCATCTTGATGCTGGTAGGGCCAACTTTGCAATCTTTTTATCACGTAAACTTGACGAGTTCAATGGTGAACCCCATTCATGAATATCTTCCTATTAAATAAATGTATTAATACACAAAAAGTAATTTTCCGTCTAAAACTTAGTTCTGTACAATTTAAATTATTCTGGTTAATCATAAAGCCCTGTCTACACTATCAAATAAGTGTGATGTGATGAAAAAGTGTGATGTGCCCAAATATGGTGGTGATATGATGTCATCGTGTCCATATATGGGCATATAACATTTTGGTCACATAAAGTTTGATAGTGTAGACAGAGCTTAAGTGTTGGTACTGTTTGGCAGACCAGGAATTTGAGCCCATTTTTCTCAGGTAGGCTATTTGGATTAGTACACCAACGTAAACATATACTGTACATGGTTCCAATAACATTTAAATAACTTAATTGTTCATTATGTGTAACCTACTTATATTAAATTTTGTTTCACTCAACAGAATGCACAATTATTATCAATAAAAAAATAAAATTACCTCAACGAAATGTTGAGCATCCCGACAAGCCTCAAGGTACGACTTGTGGAGGATCCACCTGCCAGTTGACAGTGCAGACAGATACTTCTCATTGCGAGATGGCTGGCCTACTATAAGATGAGTAGTTGATTTGTCAAAATATGTCGCATCTTTTACGATTCCACCAAGTTGTTCAATGAGGGCAGCATAATCTAACTTCTCCTGCGGTCTTAGCGACGACATCATGAACACAGGAGGTGATTTTTCTTTCTGCTCAATTCAGGAAAGAAAAAAATAAAATGTTACAAATCAAGAGGTATAATGTATAATGATGCTATTAGAGGTCACTACAGCTGACCTCCCAAGCCTGCCAATAATCGTGTGAGATTTCAAATATTTTGAGTCATTCTCCTGTCTTCCGCTATTAAGGGGCAATTTCTCCTGAATATTTTTTATATGGAAAAAATGTATAGTTATTTATGCTCTACTACTAGGCCTTAGTTTGTAAAATAAAAGTGTGTTTCTGCTCATCTCCAACCCAGGACTGGTTTTCCAGGACCTCTATTAGTTGATTGTCTATTTTATAAGCACTATCAAACTAGTTTGCCAAAAAAGTGTGTGTAACCAAATATGGTAGTGATATGCACAAATATGGTAGCGATATGCACAAATATGGTAGTAATATGACATCATCATGTCCATATATGGGCACATCACATTTGATGTAGAATGGCTTTATAATGCCGTTCTATTCTATTAATTGCCAGTAACTTACCAAAACTTGTATCTTTTGTTCTTCTGATAGCGGTGCTGGGGCAACAGGTGGCTGTGCATGGGGCAATCTGATCGGTGGCGCTCTTAAAGCTTCTTCTTCCAACATCTTATCCTCATTGTCCATTTCATTTGATAACATCTCTTGAGCTTTCATTAATTCTCTCACTGTCGTTTTCGAGTTCTAAATTGTTTAAAAAATAAGTTCATTTAAGAATAACCAGTGTAATGACGAACACTTTAGACAGGACTAAAGCTCTGTCTACACTATCAAAATTTGATGTGCCCATATATGGACATGATGATGTCATATTACTACCATATTTTGGCATATTACTATCATATTTGAGCACATCACTTTTTTTTGTCAAACTAGTTTGATAGTGTAGACAGAGCTTTACAGAGAGTAAGAGGAAAGAAAATGTGGGAAATGGAAGGAAGGAGACACTTGTATGTTAATGAGATATGTGTATGTTAATGAGACACTTGTATGTTAATTCACTTACATTGTCTGAGGTTTCACTTTCATCCGATGACTTTTGTTGTCGTGTTGGACTGCTTGACCGCTGGAGTTGTTCCATTATTTCCTTACGCACTTCACGGCCTGTCGGATCGTCCCACGTTATCTGAATATTCTGAGACGCTTCGATTGGGATTTCAGATGAATGACCTAACAAACAAAATCAGTCAAGCATTCAGTGTAGAAAGAAACAAACTTTAAAACACATAAAACTTTTTAATAAGAAATTACTTTATATTACTTGGCTAAAATGGCAGAATATTCATCATCAGAGGGTTTACTCAGGCCTATACCTACACAGCCTTTAACAAAATATTATGGACAACGTGCTTTTTCCTGGTCAGCTGCTGGTCCCTGGAACACCCTTCCAAACTTAATCAGGAAAGAAGAATCACTCGCCACATTCAAACAACTCCTCAAATCCCACGTTTTTAACTTGCCCTTTCAACATTCTTTTTTTGCTCTTCTTTCTGTGGATTGTTTTTGATTCTTTAGAGGCATTTTGCGCTATTTAAAATTGATTATTATTATTGTCTACCTTTGAGCGACTTGGATTCATTCTTCTCCGTAATGGTCGTCATCATCTTTGACCTAGGTCGGCGGCTCGATCCACTGTTGTTTAATCCCGAATCAGAATCATTTCCAGTTGATGATGTGGTGTTTAACCTTCTACTACGGCGCTTACCACCCTTGTTTGACCTACAACATTCACAAAACTCAAATAAATCCCATTTGTGGGCGCAAACTCTACCGACTACCCACATTTTTAAAATGAAATGCTTTATTATTCAAAATTTAAGAAAAAAAAACAATGTTGGTATCATTTGTAAGGTTACATTTTTGTCAATTTACAATTTTTGTCAAGTTACATGTTTTGTCAAGTTACATTTTTGTCAAGTTACATTTTTTGTCAAGTTACATTTTTTGTCAAGTTACATTTTTTGTTAAGTTACATTTTTGTCAAGCTACATTATTTGTCAAGCTACATTTTTTGTCAAGCTACATTTTTGTCAAGTTACATTTTTTGTCAAGTTACATTTTTTGTCAAGTTACATTTTTTGTCAAGTTACATTTTTGTCAAGTTACATTTTTTGTCAAGTTACATTTTTTGTCAAGTTACATATTTTGTCAAGTTACATTTTTTGTCAAGTTACATTTTTGTCAAGTTACATTTTTGTCAAGTTACATTTTTTGTCAAGTTACATTTTTGTCAAGTTACATTTTTGTCAAGTTACAATTTTTTGTCAAGTTACATTTTTTGTCAAGTTACATTTTTTGTCAAGTTACATTTTTGTCAAGTTACATTTTTTGTCAAGTTACATTTTTGTCAAGTTACATTTTTGTCAAGTTACATTTTTTGTCAAGTTACATTTTTGTCAAGTTACATTTTTGTCAAGTTACATATTTTGTCAAGTTACATATTTGTCAAGTTGCATTTTTGTCAAGAATTCTGTCTGTTTGACATCTGCACAGACATATACTTACATCGTCGATGTCATCAGTTGTTCGATCTGCTTCTGGAAGTCCTCCCTCTCCTCTAACGATCCTTCCTTTTCTAATTCATTTTCTTCTTCTTTTAATTCTCCGATCTTTTCTTCTCCTTGTTGCTCCATTGCATCAATCATCATTAATTCTTCATCAGTTATCGTATCTTTCATCACAGTTGATTTTGATTCTGATACGGATTGTTCCATTTTAGAAGCAGGGGGTGCTAAATCCATTGCCTGTTCTTTGGTTGATTTTGAATCGGATTGTTTCATTTTAGAAGCAGAGGGTTTTAAATCTATTCCTTTTTCTTTGGTTGTTTTTTTAATGATAGCAGGTGTGGTAGACGTGGACGACAGAATAGTTTTACGTGATGAACGTCTATTAGCACGCACTGGTGTTTTTGACACAGTCTGCAGAATGAGATATCAAATGTTAGTGGTCTAATATTTTCAACTTATATCTCAATGCTACAAGTTGCTGGCATATACTGAGTCATACATAAGGGTGTGTATAGAAAAAAATTCAAAGGAATAGTTATTTTGGGGTAAACGATTTTTAGAGGCAGCATAATAATGGGTGTGCCAATTGAAAGGAATCGATTTTTGTAGGTGGGCTTTTATCCAATTGGATTCTTATCTATAACACAATTGAATACAATTTGACACACCCGACTGTACAATGCTATTTATTTCCTAGATGCCAATTGAAAGGAATTGATTTTTTTTCAGGTGGCCTTTTATCCAATCGTAATACAGCATTCAAGATTCTGACCACCCACTTTCTTATCTATAACACAATTACATACAATTTGACACACCCGACTGTACAATGGTATTTATTTCCTAGATGCCAATTGAAAGGAATTGATTTTTTTTTAGGTGGCCTTTTATCCAATCGTAACACAGCATTCAAGATTCTGACAACCCACTTTCTTATCTATAGCACAATTGAATACAATTTGACACACCCGACTGTACAATGCTATTTTGTATATTGTTTGGTGATTTTTTGCAGGTGGTGACTGTTGTTTGTTTTATTTCCAGAATCAAGGTACAATACTGTATTACTACAGTATATGCTAAATAATATAGGTACACTTTAAAATTTGTAAACCATTCCTTGTCTTATAAAATAAACATTTAAAAAACGAACAATATTTAGTGAGTAGCGTTAATTCTTTTAACAGTAAACTATTAGTAGTGTTCTTACCAGGCTCAACTTTGGGTTGTAAGTGTGTGGATACAACGACACATCAACATTAACTCTTTCCTCTTGACACTGCAAAGATACAGACTATATTAACAAACAGCATGAAATGTTATATACAATTTTCATGAACATCTTAAATATTTATATGCAAGTCATCAAATATAAATGTGACTTTTTATTCCTAGAATTTCAATCAATTTAATTATAATAGCCATACATAGACATATATTTAGATTTTAACTATTTCATTGATTTAAATTTTTTTTATTAAGAATTTTAATGTACTTTAATTATAATTATATAACTCTTTTCTTTTCGCTTTTTGGTTTACCAGTCTTTTGGATTTTTAACTCACTTTTTTGTTCTGTTATGTATTTGTCACAATGGCAGATAGGAAGTTATGGAGGAATCTAGTTATGGAGGAATCTAGTTATGGAGGAATCTAGTTATGGAGGAATCTAGTTATGGAGGAATCTAGTTATGGAGGAATCTAGTTATGGAGGAATCTAGTTATGGAGGAATCTAGTTATGGAGGAATTTAGTTATGGAGGAATCTAGTTATGGAGGAATCTAGTTATGGAGGAATCTAGTTATGGAGGAATCTAGTTATGGAGGAATCTAGTTATGGAGGAATCTAGTTATGGAGGAATCTAGTTATGGAGGAATCTAGTTATGGAGGAATCTAGTTATGGAGGAATCTAGTTATGGAGGAATCTAGTTATGGAGGAATTTAGTTATGGAGGAATCTAGTTATGGAGGAATTTAGTTATGGAGGAATTTAGTTATGGAGGAATCTAGTTATGGAGGAATTTAGTTATGGAGGAATCTAGTTATGGAGGAATCTAGTTATGGAGGAATTTAGTTATGGAGGAATCTAGTTATGGAGGAATTTAGTTATGGAGGAATTTAGTTATGGAGGAATCTAGTTATGGAGGAATCTAGTTATGGAGGAATTTAGTTATGGAGGAATCTAGTTATGGAGGAATTTAGTTATGGAGGAATCTAGTTATGGAGGAATCTAGTTATGGAGGAATTTAGTTATGGAGGAATCTAGTTATGGAGGAATCTAGTTATATAAGTTCTGGTATATCCCTGACTAAGTAAGTATATATTTGTTCTATTCTGACAAAATAAATGAAACATCTATGGTGTCTGCGAATAAATCAGAATCCATTTTATGATGTCTGCATTTTATATAAAACAAAGAGTTAACATCAAAATGGTGAGAGCACAATATGTAATATTTGATAACAAAGAACTCACAGCAAAGAGCCAATGCGGTGACACTATGTACTTGTTATGTTGTCTTGCTAATTTTAATTCCTTACTGCTGTCTTTAACTTTCCCCTAAAATAAATACATTAGAGTCACTCCAAATAAATAATAAATGAATGATAATAAAAACAAAACAAATAACCCAATTGAACATATTCACACTGGTCCGCCATTGACCTACTGTATGGTTTCCTCTTGGGCTCTTTTCCAAATGTTAATTAAATATAAATAAATATTCCATAAAAATTTTTGATTGGCAGCTACTTATTTTTGTATTTACTAAAATAAAAAACTACTGATTGAATAACTTTAAATAACAGAAGCAGTTTTCTGTCATTTCCATAAAAATAAAACATTTATATTGCACAAATCCACCCCCAAAAAAACTAATAAGTTTATAACTTTTGAATTTCAGCCCTTCCCATGATATATTATGTTTTATTTATGTTTACAATGTTTAACTTATTTTTTTTGTAAATTATTTAATTAATAAGTTGTCAAAGGACCAGTAATTGAGATTTTATATACAAGGCATTCATTCATATACTACCTGATATATAAAATGTGTGCATCCATCATCGTACATCCATCTAAAATCAGCTCCAAGTTCTGTAGCTATCCGGTTGTACTCTGTGAACTTTTTACTCAATTTCATGCTGACACAGATGATGACACCTCTTAACACCCCATCATCATTCTGCGACTGTAACATTATGGTTATGGGTTAAAATAAACAAAGAAATCGCTAAAACAATATTATTTTAATATTTGCATTGTATTATTTTAACAGAATATTACTGTATTTGGGATTAATTTAAGCATGAAAAAAAGATAATTCTAATCTTAATTCTATTTAGTTACGAGTGAGTGAGTGGCCGAGCGGTTAAGACAGTGGAATCATAATTATGTAGCCATAACATCGGTTCGCGGCTCACCTGCTCCATGGTTCTGGTGTGAGTGAGTGAGTGGCCGAGCGGTTAAGACAGTGGAACCGTGATTACGTAGCCATAACATCGGCAAGGGTTCGAGGCTCACTCACTCCATGGTTCTGGTGGTAGAACGAGTCTTCTCGGATAAGGACTATAAACCGTAGGTCCAGTGTACACATAGCTCATGTGCACTTTAAAGAACCTAGTACATCTTTCGAGACGAGTAGGGGGTTACCCAGGTGTACTAGTCCACACAAACACAGCCACTGTCGTCACACACAGCCACTGTTTAATTAATCAGAGACTAAATATCATGCATGCATGCAATAGCATGCGCACAAACCCTGCTTGTTTTGATCCTTAAGGATCGTTAAGCAGTATTCCGAAAGAAGAAGAATAGAATAGAAGTCATCTCGGATAAGGTCTATAAACCGTAGGTGCAGTTTACACATGTAGCTCATGTGCACTTTAAAGACCCTAGTACATCTTTCAAGACGAGCAGGGGGTTACCCCGGTGTACTAGTACACACACTGCCACTGATCACAACTGGACCGAAAAGGTTGCCCAGTATATAAATAAATAACACACTCAAATAAAAAAATGTATATAACCTCTTCAAATACATCATCTGAACGTTGGTCGATGACCGAGTTTTTCAGGGCAATTTGCAACTGCGCCTTCAAAAAATCATCTATGGACTAAAACAAAAATAGTTTCTACATTAGACTGTACTCCTGTTTTTATATAAACTTATTTTAATTATCTGTATCCGTAACGTACAAACACCATCTCTGGTTATCGCGTACGTTGGTTAGGGTCAAAATATTAATTTATATCATAAATGTGCAATATTATATAATTATTATAAGAAATTTTAAATCTTTTAGCCACTTTTTATCAGAGTTTTGTGTTGTTTTTTGTGTTGCTGTGGTGCTTATCTGTGTTGGTGCCATTTTTCTGTGAATTTTTTATTTTTTTATTTATAATATGATATGCCAGTTTTCAAAACAAATTTCTGTTATTTTTAAATGGACAAATAAAGATACTATGACTATGACTAGTATTTAAATTTTTTTTCTTCAAATTATTTCCATTTGTAACTAATTAATAACATACTGAACTCACCATACTGCTTTTCCTTGATTTTTTTCTTTCATCTGGAGGAGTTTTCAAGAAGTTCTTAAGTTCCTCACTTATGACAAACTTAGGGCGATATCCAGGAGCAAGGAAGACCGAAGGACTCTCTCTATTTGGAGATGATGTACTGGCAGTCCTTTGGAGCTCAGAATGCCTTCGGTTCACTGCCTTTGGTGTCTTTAGATCATCACTTTCAGACGCAGTGGATTTATTAGGAAGTCTGTCAAATGTTTCTATTGGCTCATCTGACTTTTTAAAACGTTCTTTGGTCACATTTTCTTCGTGAAAGTCTCTGATTTTATTTAAATTTTGTATCACCACCTCATCATCATCATCATCATCCTTTTCTTCCTCTACCATTTCTTCCTCCTCTTCTGTCACTTCCACATCTGTCACCATCTCTTCTTCAATATCCTGATTCTCTTTTTCCACTTCTGGCATTTCTTGAACTTGCTGATTTTCATTTTCCTCTACGTCTTCTGTCATTTCTTGAACTTCCTGCTTTTCATTTTCCGCTGCATCTTCTGCCATTTCTTGAACTTGCTGCTTTTCATTTTCCGCTGCATCTTCTGCCATTTCTTGAACTTCCCGACTTTCTTTTTCCACTATGTCTTCTTCTAATTCCTGCTTCTTTTCTTCTACGTGTATCATTTCTTCTTTCTCTCCAACATCCACATTCTGTTCTTCAACCTCCTTCTCCTCTCTAACCTCCAGTTCTTGTAGATTCTGTTGAGGTGTAACCCTTTTACCATCAGGTTGATTAATGCCACTTGTTGACTGTAATGTAGCATTGCATTCTTGATTATCAATTAAATAATTCTCTTCATCTGCATGTCGACATTGCTGAGCACACTCAAGAATCCACCTGTAACAATTATGAAGTGAAAACATCATTTATGTAAATATGATAGGCCACCTGTAACAATTATGCAGTGAAAACATCTATATATAAGTTCTGAAAAGAACTGTCTAGTTTCTCGACGTTTCGATCAATACGCCTTGATCGTCGTCAGGAGTGAGAATGAGAAATAAATATACTTACCCAATACCAACTGCTGGAATCTTCCATTTCTTTGCAGCGTCATACTTCGTTCCTTCTGGGTCTTTTAGTAACAGATGAGTGTTAGCTTTCACGTTATTCTTAGCCTTACGGCTCAAGTACTCTTGGCAGGTGGCTCCCAACAAGGTTGCTATGTGTAACAAGCAGTCTCGCTCAACACCAATGTACTGACTGATAAAAGGGAAAAACTAATTCAGTATTGGGGGATAGTTTATTACAATTAGTTAGGGTCTAATGTAAAGCACCTAGAGGGGTCAGTGATCCATTAGGCGCTATATAAATACTGTTTATTATTATTAATATTATTATTATTGTCATTCAAAACAAGCAACATATAGTAATGCAACATAAACATTGACAGTAAAATAAATTAAGCTGTCACTGAAGCAAAAAAATGAGCAAAATTACAGAGTGACAGAAGGCGTGGTTTTTAATATTTTGGCACATAAATGAAGATACAGCTAACTAAGATTTTATTAAGATTTTATGACGATAAAATTGAGAAAGTTATTTTGCGAAGAAAAAAAAAACATACTGTACAAAGCAAGTAATATCATTTATCAAAATGCCAAGTAATAATTAAATGTGTATGTTACTTAAAGATGTATTGTCCCCCCAAAACATGAAAAATGAAGATTAATAAAATCAGAAAAAAAAAAAAATTATTTAACTTATAAAAAGACAAAAGAAACGGTTAATTTCAACCAAAAACTATTGTCTGACAGACAATTTACCGTGAGTATTTTTTGCCTTAAATTACATTTCTTTCAGGTAAATATTTTTTTTTTTTCAGTTTTTGGTCAAAGTAAATAAATATTACGCGACATTAAAATGGCATATCAAACAAAAAATGTGAAAAAAAAATTTGTTTAGGTGGAAAATATATCAATCAATATATAGGGAAAGTTGTAGTTGAGACTCTGTAAAACCTGTAGAGAAGAGTTAAATAGAATAACATATAGGCCTATATATAGAGTTGAGTACCTGACAGTTAATACACAATCTTTCAAAGGTTTTTTATTGAGGTCAAGCAGAATTGGCAGATAGAGCGGATGGCTTGAAACCTGATAAACCTCTTGAAACTCCATGCATTTCTGCAACCAGCAATTGGTAGCCACATTGCGAATGTTAGAAACGTCCTTAGTAACCACATTCGGCACTATCTGGTAATCGGCTTTAGAATCATCACTTGTCGATATCACAATCCCTAAAATAATCAAATATGATAATATACTTTACACAATTTTAGGTGGTAATTTTGGTTTTCCTACCGGATAATTACCTTTAAAGGATTTTTAATTTTATTTTAATCTTATTTCAATTCGCAATCAACAGCGGGGAGCCCGCCATTTACAGACTGGAATACATAAAAAAACAAGACAAAAGAACCGACAAGGTCCACAAGAACCAATTATAACAATTCTTAATTTTGGATTTAAATAAATTTTGTATCAATCGGAGATTATTAATATATTTATACAGAATTACTTTTTAATTCTAATATTTAGCTATACAGTAGAATCTTTGGGACATGCCTATGAAGGGAACGGTGCAGTTAAAGGAACACTTTCACATTTTATAACACCTATTAAGGGGTCATCTCAATACCTACTTTAATAGTAAGTACAAATTATGTCAGATCAGGGCAAAACATTTCCAATTCTAGAATTTTATAAACAGATTATTATTATTGTTATATATGAGATTGTATTATATGGAGGATACTGCATTTTAGTGAATGGATTGTCACCTATCTATTGGGATCCAACTTGACAATTCTAGAAACTATTTTGACAAAAAAAGTGTGATGTGCTCAAATATGGTAGTTATATGTCCACATATGGTAGTGATATGACATCATCATGTCCATATATGGGCACATCACATTTTTTTTCATAAAGCTGGATAGTGTAGACGGAGCTTAATAATAGCGAATTTGAAATAATATTCAATGTAAAATACCTCCTTCCGCATTTATCATGTTGGTAATCTCTTCTTCTTCGTCTTCAAGAATTGTAAATTTCTTTCCTGTGAAGATTCCATTTTCTAACTCTTCATCTGGAACATCCACTTCTAAAAAAACATTTAATTGAAGCATTTATAAACTTTTTATGCACTATATTTGGTGACATATGGTGTTAAAGCTTGGTGATTAATGTGCTTCCAATCCCAAGATCCTGGGTTCAATCCTCATGTAGTGCAAGCAACTCCACTTCCTAAGTCTCCACAACATATACAGTATATGCGAATGAAAACAGTTTTATAAGTTTCCTTTTTCAGTCCATTCAATATTACAAACAGACAAAAAATTTAACAAAAAAAGGTACACGAAAACAATATTAACTGAGGATAACCCAAGAAAGTTTAAAAATACAAAAAGGAAACATTGCAAAACGTTTATAAAATTAACAAAGGATTTAAATTAATTACCAAGATCTTGCGGAATTTGTGTAGCATCATCGTCATCGTCATCTTCCTCTTCTTCTTCACTTTTCCGATTACCTGCATAATCTGTAGACAAAACCTTGGTTTATAGAAAATATGTCCCTTTTAAGCTCTGTCTACACTATCAAACTAGTTTGACTGTGTAGTGCCCAAATATGGTAGTGATATGACATCAACATGTCCATATATGGAAGTTTGATAGTATAGACAGAGTTTTAGCTTATAAAAATACTTTTTGGAAAAAAAAAAGTGGTTTTAGCAGTCTTGTCGTCAATATTATCAGCTTCTTAAGTTTATCGCCAAAAGAGTAACTCTTTTTTTCCATCATTCATAACTTTAATATCTTTTGGTACCCATATGTTCTTTAAAAATGGACACCACAATTTCATTCATTCTGGCACATTACTTTAATTTCATTTATATCACATAAACAACAAATGAAAGTAAAAAAACATTAATTTCTGACATTATCCAGGTATATAAATATAAATAGTATGATAATTTATAATATAATAATATATGTATAATTAAATATGTAGATATGATTTTAGTCCACCTCTAGTTGCTTTGTCGAGGTACTGAAGCATGACATCATCTTCTTGGTCCTCTATGCTAACACTGCTAAACTTCTTTGCTGGCTTCTTTTTATTCTGTACACTAAAACAAAATTAACGATTAATGCAAACAAAAATATGTTTTCACAATGCTGTGGGTATCAGTGGCTGGATCTCAATGGAGCTACAAAAAAAGTGAAACTCTAAATCAAAACGATAAAGTAAAACAGCCAGAAAAGTTAGCAGAGCTTTCGGGCAACACTAGCCCTTCATCAGTGCAAGTGATATTTTATTTAATATATATATATTTTTTAATTTGATAAATTATGATGTTGGCATGTTTCTGTGTTTTATTTTTTTGTTTCCGTACTTCGATACAGCAGTTGATAATAATATTAAAATATTTCCATTTCTGAGGCAAAAATTATCATAGAACAAATCTACATATGCATTACATAATACCTATGTAGTGATGTAATTTAGTATTTGAATTTAAATGGTGTCTCACCTAAATTGGACTTTTATTATATGATTGAAAACACTTTATATTCAAAAACAAAATCAAACAATATTTAAACTTACGTTTCAACAGGTATCTTTAAGTTTTCAAAACAGGTTGTTGGTACATCTAGGCAGATGTATGGTTGTTCCGATACCATGGCTGTCTGTTTAAAACATTCCACTAGCCATTCAACAGTCACTACTTCAGGCCTAATAAAACATTATTAAAATATTAGATTAATTTGACATTCATCTTTGGAAATATATTTCCCTTTATTTATATCATCATGTTATACATAGAAAATTGTGTTGCTTCGAGAAACAACATACAAAAAAAAAACAGTGAAAAGTACAATTGTAACTACAAAAATAATCAAAAATATTAATTAAAAAAAATAAAAATACAATCTTATTATATTGATTGATTGATGTTTGAACTTTTATTTCCATTATCTACAAAGTGGATAGCCTGTAGATAACAATCATAAGTTTGTATACTACAACCAGGTAGGCTTACTTCATCAAGGCTTCTATGAATGGATGTACTGGTTGGGAGCAGGAACGCAAGTAGACCAAACCCAGTATTTATACTAACAAATATCTTTTTATTAATATTATAATAATAATATATCAAAAATTTATTAAGTAATATTTATCGCATAATATACAATCTACGATAATTTAATTGATATAAAAAATGTATTAAATAAATCATTTGAATAAAAGAACAAATCACACATCTACACATAATCAAACATCGTATACTCTATCTCTAACAATTTTTTCAATCTTCTATCGACTAAAGCCGAAGTATAGTCGTTATCTCGGGACCGTTCTATGGCCACCACCAGGTAGGCTTACTTCATTAAGGCTTCTATGAATGGATGTACTGGTTGGGCGCAGGAACGCTAGTAGACCAAACCCAGTACCGTTTTGATTACGATCAATCGGGAAATTACCTCACGACGTGTGTATGTATGTTGTAACATGAAAACAAAGTCATATCATACATTTAGTGCCCTTATGGCTACTGGATATAAGACTGTTGAGGAACCTATTTGTACTCACTTATGGTCCGATGATGTGACCAACTCTATATGGTCCTCTGTCCCGGTTTCAACTACCACATGCGTAACATTTTCTGTAAAATGACTGAATCGTGTACCGCCACCAGTGTTTATTATCTTGCGAACTTTTTCCAAACGACTTCCAGTGAATCCACTCAGGTATATCTATGGACGGAGTAATGATATCAAATATACGAACAAAAAACCCACACTTGAAGACTAAATTATACCTTTAAATTTTAAGCAATTGACTTGCCATGGTTAATAACGCAAAACCGAAGATTGAGATTTAAAAAAAAAATGTACAAACTTTGCAAGCATCCAGAAATTCTTCATCTGGTGGTTTGTAAAGATCCAGGCTGTTTAAGGGATCTTGAACTTTGACCTCATTAAAGGCTGTTGTCAAGTTCATAGTTGAGTTGACAGTTTCATCTACTTTAGATACATCTACGTAAGAAATTGAACTGACATCTGCTCCAGCTGCAATAAAGAAATCAATCAAGTTACATTATGTTTCAACAATGATTTTATTGTAAATAAAATAAATATATTTGTAGTGGAAACACATGCTGCGGGTTACTCCAGATGAGAAAGCCAAATGACAGACGCAAGACTGTTAATAGATAGTGTTGTATGTTCTATTCAGTGTTTTTTTTTAACATATTGTAATATGTGTCTAGCTTTGCATTGCATTTTTAGTCTTTCAAGAGTGGAATTTTAATGTTTGATAAATCATAAGATTTAAGGTCTATTAACATGATTAATTTGCAAATTAAATATCAAATCTGAATTGCATATGCACGAGTCTGTAAGATATGTCACCTAGAGAAAGATTACTGATCAGCCATACAATGATGAATTGGTTCGTTATACAGAGGCCAGAAAATGTGCAATACTTAGTGGAAACATACAAGCATAGCACACATTCTGACTGCTACATAAACAAACAAACAAACAATCATGCTGACTGTTTAAGATATTGTTATCTATTAAGCTCCAAGAAATTTGAGTCAGGTCCTCCATAGGACCATGTAGCTATGCAGCACCTACCATGATCAGGATGCAAGACAATTACTCCTCTTTTCATATTCATTTCAAACCTCTTTCTACTTTTGCAGTACCATACTTTGCCTAAACATTTTTCACATACTGCTAGTTATAGTTGTCTAGAGGATGGTAAGGGCGTAGCAGATGAGATACAGTGCAACAAGTCCTTCCATAGGGGATTAGTAGTTGTAATCGTCACGATACGATACACAGATTTGTCTTTTCATATGTAATTCAAACCTTTTTCTACCGTTGTGCCACTTCTGCACCTTTGACTAAACATTTTTCACACACTGTACATAAACATTATATCTAGTGAAAACATTTTCTTCTGGTTTTGATTAGTATATTGATATGTAGTCCATTGATTTTAAACCAGTATACCTTAACATTATATATATTTCAATATTTAGTTTGGTGTTTTCATTTTTTAGTTATATATTATAAGTATAAGTGGTGTGTCACTTACTGCTAAGTCTTTTGTTTGTAATGCCCTTAGGGGTCGATGTTCTTTCATCTTGATTTGAATCGACTTCAACAATGTAAAGGTTCTCATCCTGACAGGCTCCCATTTCTACACTATCTTTAAACCACTTTAAATAAAAAATGTTATTATTTTAATAATTATCAGTTAATATATTATAAAAATATAAAATGATAGAGAAGAAAATATAACATCATAGAAGATTAGATTATTTCTAATATTTTTAGCTTTTCAGGGAAATGAACTCACATTAGAGTTATATTATTTAGAAAGAGAGTGGCTTAGGCCTAGAGGGTGGCTTAGGTCTAGGGAGTGGCTTAGGTCTAGGGAGTGGCTTAGGCCTAGAGGGTGGCTTAGGCCTAGAGGGTGGCTTAGGCCTAGAGGGTGGCTTAGGCCTAGAGGGTGGCTTAGGTCTAGGGAGTGGCTTAGGCCTAGGAGTGGCTTAGGTCTAGAGATAGAAACACTCATACAAATACGATCTTTCAAACATACAGTACCTTTAACGATATACAATGTATTTTCCACCGTTGAGCAAAATCATATTTTTGTCCTTAAAACAAAATAAAATGGTTAGAGTATATACAAAACCAAAAAAAGAACAGTATCAATAAGAATTGCTGAAATCTTTCTATTCAATGAATAGATAGCATGATGGTATAGTTGATAGTATCACATACCAGATACATTATACACAGCACTCTACAGTTTAAACATCTCTGTCATAATATTGGGTCTCATGCTTCTACATGGCTACAAATTAAGTTAAAATACATTAACTTTACTCATTATTATTACAATCATTTTTACCACTGTAATTGCATTTAATATTTACTGTGTCATAATATTAATAAACAAACCTTTTGGTGTATTGACTATAAGATGTGTACATTCATTGAATTTAAGTTCACCCATGTATCGTCCACCTGAAAATAAAAAATTGAAAATAAAAAATAAACATAAACATTTATGACCATTGTTTCAGTTGTCATTAAATAAATGTCTATTCAAACTTTGTATAACTTTTATCTGAATTTCACACATTCCCTGTTATATATGTTATGATCAGGCGCAGATTTGACCTTCTTCTGACCTCGTTCTATATTATTTGACATTTTCTCACCATTTGTCTCAGTTAATCTTTTTACGTCTTTCCTGTCTGCGGACTCTAGCCCTGTAACACATATGACACAGCCTTTGAACACTGGACACTTGTAACGGTCAAACATTGGGTCTGATGCTTCTACGTGGCTACAAATAAAATTAAATACATTACACATTATTATTACAATCATTTATACTACTGGAATTGCATTTTATGTCCTGTGTCTATGGCCAATTTTATTTATGTGATTCAATTCAATTTATTCCGGATTTTACAATACAAACAATAACGCATACATCACACATGCTAGACCCGGGGAACTCCTACAGCGAACTCAATCGCTTTCAATGGTACATCTCAGCCATAATTATAAATTATAAATGCTTTTATTATTATGGTAGAATACCTTAACTATTAATATAATATAGTTTGGTTTTTTTTAGATTAAATAAATGCTTACCGTTGTTGGCAAGCTTCATATACAGCAGTCACCCATTCCGGTAACACTATTGCTTTATTAAGGCTCGCTGCAACCTGTGAATAAATTATAAAAAGAAAAAAAATAACATTTTGTTTGTGTCCTTAGCATGGAGTTTTCATTTCAATCATAAAGGTGATTTTTTTTTTACTGGAGTTACATTTTTGTAAACTTGTTGTTTTAAAGGAGTCACACCTGCCAAGGTAGTAGAACCGAGAACTTACATTAAGAAGAAATTTAAGCAATTAAGCAAAAAAAAAACTAGAATTAAAAATACACAAACAGAAGTGGAATTGTAGTTTTAAAGTTTTAAATTATTTTTACAGTACATAGAAAGTAAATTATTGTTACAAGTGTTTATTATCTTGCGAACCTTCTCCAACCGACTTTCTGTGAAACCACTCAGGTATATCTACGGACGGAGTAATGATATCAAATATACCAACAAAAGTTTTAAAGTTTTAAATTCTTTTTACAGTACATAGAAAGTAAATTATTGTTACAGTGATAAAAAAAAAATGAATAAAATAGAAATTTAAAACCTGGTTTTGAACTTAGTGAAACAATGGGTATAGTCATAAATAGTTGAAATTCATTTGATATACTTACATGGTATTTCTTGGAGCCTACTTCGCCAACCACTAAATGCGTAACTAACTCATTAAAAGTCTTGGTCACATGACCTCCCATCCACTGAACCTTTGTGTGAATCTGCTCCTGTAGGCAATAACAATGTAGGCATTAGGAAAAAATATGTTTGTTAAGAACTTAGTACATCTTTCGAGACGAGTAGGGGGTTACTTGGTGTACTAGTATACACATACAGCCATAATTGCATACGCTGTTTAGGGTCACCCTCTATAAATATGGTGAAATAAAAAAATAAATAAAAAAAGCTTCAGCCAATATCAGAAGGTGGGGCGGTATTTTTTTTCTCTTTTAAAGTACTTTATTAAAACATGGTCACTGAAATGGATATTTTCTAGAATTTTGATTTGAATAGACAGACTCTTTCACACATGAAGAAATGAATAACTGCATATACATTTTCAACTTCAGGAAAACCATTCAATGCAATAACGTTGTCCCTATATGCTCGCAATGATCAGAGTTTTCAGTTGATTTTTGTGGTAATTTTTTTTAAATATCATTAAAATGACAAGCGCAAAGATTACAATTTAGCTGAATTAGAATACAGTAAACTTATAATATTTTATAACCTACATGACAGCAATGCTTACCCTGGCTTTCCTTTCAATGTTTGAACAGCACACTTGTACATCTTTCATTGCCATTGAGTATATCGGATGTTTTGTTTTTGGAATCGGAATCTTGAGAGACAAACAACTGAGAACACATTGTGGTCCTATGATTCTAAAAAAATTTAAAAAATGTCCAATAAAGTCTGCTCTTACTGGAATGTTATTTTATGAATAGAAATAATTAATGATTAAAAACATCAGATCACATAATGTAAAGTGTCTTTCCCAAGGATGTGCAACAGCGCTGACTGCATACTACAAACAAACTGCATTGTAAAACGTTTGACTACTGATTGCGAGGTCTTGGGTTCGAATCCAACGCTGGTCGCATTGCTTGTTTCTTAGGCAAGACACTTAAATTTACACTTGCCCTCTCTCCACCCAGGTGTACAATGGGTACCTGATTACTAGCTGCATTATGGGAGTATGTTTCCATACGTGTTTAAAAAATGATCAGGGTAATAATATGTACAGTGCTTAGAGGTTTCACAACATTAGGCGCTTTATAAATCCAGGATATTATTATTAAGACTATTATGATGATGAATATTGTACCTGCAGCCAAGAGACTGGATATGATCGAAAGCAGCGCCTTCAAAAGCATCACAGATGTACATACAGCTGTCTTTTTCAGCAAGCTGAGTGGCTTTGTCTTCAGTAATCCACTCTATTGAAAGTTTGGCACCTTCAACTTCCTGAAAATAAAAATATATGATATAATAATTATGTGAACAGCAAAAATGTTAATTTTGAAAAGATTGTACTAAGGCAACAATCCAACAGCAGGATGCTGAGCTCCAGAGATCAAAGGGTTTATCTATGGCTGCGACACGATTCAATTTCACCCCCTTAACAGACACTGCGCGCCACTGAGAATAAGTACATAGTACAGACGGTTGGTTTTTGTCCCAGCCAGACATAAGATCAAGGACTATTATGAGTTCCCATCTTGGCAAGGCGAGCTCAGTGCCCTGTTGTTAGATTGCCTTGGTTGTACAGAAACATTCTCTGCTAAAGAGTATTCGAAATTGGTGGCTTAGTGGTGTTGGAAGATAAGACAAATATTGTTACCTTTGAGGCTTGCATAAGGTTGTCAGAAACCTTGTTCAACTTGACACATCGAATACTCATTTTGATTTGATTTTAACAATTCAGCTTCATTAAAATTACCTACAATTTATAAAGAAAAGATTCTTATTAAAACAATGCAAGCTGATATCATAGCATTAGATTCTGTAGGACTTGATGAATGAATTTGATTGGCTTGTATATTCACCGTAAAGCAATGTATGCATAATCATGACATTAAAATCAAAGTAGACTAGCTGATGAATTTCATTTATTTTCCACACATTGTACAAAATAGAACAGATATTTATACTTTAGAAATAAAAAAAAAAAAGATACAAAGAGGACAATGTGTGAAAGGAGATAATAAGTAATTAATTACTTTAATCATCGGCGTCTGGATATCAATTTTAAGGAACAGACGATCTAGAAGACCATGGATGATTGGGCCTGATCATCTTACACTCATCTATTAATTTGGGACCGATTATTTCTTTATGTTAGGACCGATTTTATGAAATAAACAATCACAATCTTGGATATATCCATTTTCAAAACTATGAGTAATAATATTGTACTTGTAGGTTCCAATCATGAAGCTTCTACTGTGAACCTCGAAAGCTTTTGTTTGTCTCGTTGTACGGTGTGGTTCATTGATTGCAGTAATTCGTTGGACACGATTCATCATCAGGGTTCACCGTGTGTGGTTCATTAATTGGGGTTCGCTGTGGTTCATTGGAGTAATTTCGTCCAACCCACAAAAAACACAAAAATCCATCATGGTATAAAAGTATGATGATGAACTAAAAAAAAAGTTTTTTGTAATGAGTGTAGAGCCTACCTACTACTACTAGGCCTAGGCTAGTATTAGTAAGGTATTCCTAGCTAGCCACTTACGCTAGCTAGGCCTACTTGTGAGAGAGAATTAGGCCTAGACCTAGGCCTTCCACAATGTACCTCCGGTATCCCCGCCCTCTTCTCCTCCACCAGGCCAAACAAAGGCTACACAGTGTCCCGCTACAGCAGGCTAGCTCTCAGCTAGTTAGTAGGCCTAGCCTATCTAGGCCTAGGCCTAGCCGCCTTCTAGTAGCCTAGATAGAAGGAATAATACTACTACTAATAAAGGTAGAGTACGATAGTCTACCGCAATAAACAAGTAAACATAATGTCCACCATACATAAATATAAGGAATGGTGTAAAACCCGAGCATTTACTTTAAACAAGAAGACGGTCTCCAACCCATACTCATTGCGACATTGACCTGCCAAGACAACTATTTTTACCGCCAACAAGTTTTTATTTTTAAATATTTTGCGCCCTCTATATATTTAAAACTTTTGTTGTGGCATCATGAAGAGTCAGCTGCAGTAATTCTTGTTAGTTTCTTCTTTGCATGATTTTATTTTTATATAACTAACTCTTTGGCCGTGTTTCCACAGACATAACAAACATTATCGGTAAATCATCGATTTTTTTGCTATGGAAACATGGACTTAGATACTCATACACAATTAGACTCGTGTTACGTAGGCCAGACAAGAAAGGACTTTAAAAGTGAGATAGCAAAACATTAATTTTGTGTTCATTTTTTTAAATATGAGAAGACTTTGGCAGAAAGGCAGTGCTACAGCAGTGTGTGTAGTGTGTATGCATCACATGTCATATATCATCATCACCATTGATTGGTTAAGCTGGCAATTCTAGTTATCATAAATTCCCTCAGTCGTATCATCGTCAATTGTCATCAAACATTATTATACAGTATAATATATATATGCATTATAGTCGTATCAACAATTGTATGAACAAACATCGAACAAATTAATATGTGTGTGTGTGTGTTTTATTTTCTAAAATTATTCAACTAAAAACAACATATGAATTCCCGATTAATAAGGTACAGACTTAATTACAGTACAGAATCAAGTTAAATAGTTTTAAACACTAAAAACAGATTTTAATGTAAAAAAAGTTAGAATATGAATTGTTTTGTCAATCTAATTTAGGCTAAGTTTTACAGTGCAGTAGAATGAATGTCAATTAAAAATGTTATTCGGGTCTCGACATTCTTATTCGGCGTTTGTTACTTTTCTTGCGTGTTTAAAACGCTAAAACAGAATTTAATGTAAAAAAAAAGCTAGCCTATGAATTGTTTAAATGGTTTATCAATCTAATTTAAGTTTTACAGTAGAATGATAATGTCAATTAAAAATGTTATTCGGGTCTCAACATTCTTATTCAGCTTTTGTCGGCTTTTGTCGGCGGCGGCACTACTTTTCTTGCGGCATCTCGCACACGTAGTACATCTGTTGTTCGCATCCCCAGTCATTCCAGGTTCCATTGTCTGGATCACCACTGCTTTGATGTGCACAGTCCTCGCCGCCGGAATTATCAGGTTGACCGACTTTCCAATTGGTATATGTCGCAACATCGCCGGAATCCTTCCACGTCCATGTTCCCTCAACGTCACTATCCGTAAGACCAAGCCAGAAAGTGACGTCATAGCTTGCAACCATATTACCAGTAGTCGACTTCCAAAGTTCGTATACGAATAAGTCTTCGGCTTCACTTCGGATGGAGACGAGATGACCAACGTCATGATGATTGAAAAATTCGTGGCAAGCGTGTTCGGCCTCATGATAGGTTTCTTTGGTTCCGAATGCACGATAACAACTTTCTTGAAATGGAACCCAATGCGGTAGGCATGGCGGGTGGCATGCCGGGTGACCCGATTCTGCCGAAACAACTCCAATTGCGGCCAATGCAGCGATAACACTCAAAATCACTTTCATGTTTCTGAAAAAAAAATGTATAGGTCTATATTACCATTTTATAAAAATATAATTTGAAAGGTCTGTCCCTGTTTTTATTCTACTTCAGTTATGTGGGCAATCTTCTATAAGTAAAACATGTAGGTAAAATATATTTAATTTTTTTTACATATTATTAATAAGAAAATATATGTGCTAATGAATTATTCAAAACTAAAAGTTAAAATATAGCCTATATCAATAGAAAAAATAATATGTAAACATATGCACAACATAACAGTGTTAAAAGAAATTTAGGCCCACTTTTTGGAAATAAAAGTTGGACGAACTCATGTAAGACAAAAAAATATAAAAGTTGGGCACCAGGTTCGGATTCTAGTAAAAGTTAGCAGCTTTTTAGAGGCTCGTGTGTAGAAAGTAAAACAAAGGTGAAAAGGCCCTTAAAAAGAGCCAATCCCATGCATGTATTAGTTATTACATAAAGTATATACATAAAGTAGGCCTATAGAATGTTTCGAACATACTACTAGGCCTACTGATCGAATTGTTTTGATCAAATCGTATGAAAGATAAGAAAAAACTTTATAGGAAAATAACGGGGAAAAACAATCAGGTTAACAATGAAATATATTAGGAAGAATATAAAATCATTGTATTGATCATTTGAAAATGAAATTAATAAAAAAGTAGTGATTAACGCGCCACAAAAGAGAAAAAAAGTTAGACTTTTATAAAACTAGAAGATGCATTGTCACGGCGTGGCAAATACCCATGTCGACGATAAAATTACAAAGTTTAAGTGCCTAAAAAGAAGTCAAGGGCCAGCGCACCAGCGCCAAAATTTGATTTGCACCTCTCTAATTTTTAAATATTAGCTGGGTGAAAAATGACCAGGTTTGACGCTACTGGCCCCACAATTTTGTTTTGCACCCCGCTCTAATTATTGTTAAAGGTTAGAGAGAGAGATGGGTGCAACAAAATTCTGACCAACGGACTGACGCGACAATTTGGTTTGCACCCGGCACTAATGTTTAAAGGTTAGAGCGGAGTGCAATACAAAATTCTGACCAACGGACTGACGCGACAATTTATTTTGCACACGGCTCTAATTGTTAAAAAGTTAGTGCGGTGTGCAAAATGGATAGTTTTAAAGTAGTCGATCGGACCAACACATACGCATTACTACTACAGTTTTATTTGCCAGCGGAGGTGGGAAATAGCAGAATTGTGAATACCAATATTTTTTATTGTACTTACGGTTGGTTTGGTGTTTAGTTTCGGTCGACTGTTAAGACTGGTAGCAGCAGCACTGATCAACTGTAAGACTGGTAGCAGTGCAGCATGAGCCTGATCATTTATACAGAATATATAAGTATTTTACCACATGTTCGTTGATATTTCGTAAACATTTTTTTCATGATCGATCGTACCATCATGGACCTATTGTACAGGTCCTTTATCTCCTCCTGACCAGGGTCGTGCGTTCCATGTGGAAGATAAAGATTGGACCAATGGCTTCCGTTCCGTCGGGAGATTGCCACGTTTGTCGCGGAAACAATTTCAAATTAAAGATACATGGACAAGAAGTGTACATTTGCTATAAATAAAAGTGCAGCATACAGGTGGTTGATGACCTTTTTTGAGCATCATCATCACGCATCCATCCCCATGCAAAATGGAACTCATTGATTGCACCTATTTATTTTAGGCCTACTACTAAAAGAGATATTTAACACAAGGCGTAGGCCTACGTACATTTGCTATGAAATAAAAGCATACAGGTTGATGACCTTTACTCTTTTTGAGCAAACTACTCATAATGAAAAAATTGGAAGGCCTATTCAATAGCTCATTGATTGCAACTTTCCAGTTAGGCCTACTAGAATGGGGGAAAAATTCAATTTGCTATTTCAATGGTAAGAAGCCAATTTTATAGGGCTTGAAATAAATGGATATTCTACACCATCAATTTATTCTTTCCCGGACACTTTTCAATGAATCCTGTCTGTAGGTCAGACGCAGCTAGAGGACCCCAAATATTGAGCAATACCGACGCGATAAGTCATGCTCATGACATGTGACCATCATCTTGTCTGCACTTTAAGGTATGATGAAACACAAAAGCTGTTATATTCCGGTTTATCTGTTTAAAACATTGTATATCAATTATGTGGTCGGCACTCCATCCGGTGGTGGTCTGGACACACCAGGTGGGTACCTGGATACCCCACTAGTTCACGGACGACAAAGCGGCGATATCAATCGTTCAAGGGTCATGTATTGTATTAATGATATTATCTTTCAAGAAACTCAGCTAAAAATAAAAACCATATAAAGAACACGTTAATTTTTTTTAATTCATTAATTTTTATATTAGAACAAAGAAAAGATCTTTTGGTATAATGGCCTTAATTCATGGTCTTTTGAAAACTCAACAAAATATTGAGTCAAGTCAACTATTGTGTTTAATTATTATTTTATTATTATAAGTAAAACAATACGAGAACAATACATTTTTATTTCGTGAACGTAATCATGAATACGAATGCATCATACAAAATTATGTTAGTTAAAGATAAAGTCATATAAATTGAAAAATATTTCTGAGCCTCAGATAGGTGTTAGATAAGATTATTATTAGAAATTAATTTTAAGATGGTGACTGGTTTACTGTGGCTTTTCGCACATGTAATACGCATATTTACCACATGGCAGATCATTCCATTGGCCGGAAGCTGGGGCCTGATGCACACAGTCTTCATTATGATAATTATCAGGCTGATTCGCTTTCCAATTTGTGTACCAAACAGATTCACTTGTATCAGCCCATCTGTAACTACCCTCTTGGCCTATGTCGTTAAGTCCTATCCAAAATGTGATGCCTGTAGCTGCAATCTTGTTACCCGTACTGGACTTCCAGAGTTCGTACACGAACCAATTTTCGAATGAACTGCCGATGGAGACTAGATGAGCCCCCTGTGTTTTACACTCGGCCCGGGCTCGCGACCACGTGACTTGTTGTCCTCCAAAGCCACGGTAACAACTTTGTTGAAACGGCACCCAAAAAAAAGGGCAGTTGCAGGAAGCTTCCGTTGTGGCGGCCAAAGCAGCAGCGATAAAAAACATCAACATCATGTTTCTATAAAAATATATATAAACACATCAGGCAAAGAACATTAATTCTAAACCGCCCGGTGATTAATTAATTTAAAATAAAAAAAAAAAATATATATATATTATATTTATAACGTAGGCCTATATGCCTAGACTGTTAATTAGGAAAAACATTTCTGTTGATTATTGATTCCAATAATGATATCGTTCTATAGTTTAGATAGTACAAATTAGGTAGTACAAATTACACAGTAAAATCCTTATTCTTTTGTACACAAAGGTTGTAAGTACAAAACAATGATGATGACTAAATATAAGTGTTTAACTTTACGTTTTTGATGTTTTTATTCAACTTCAGATTTATGTTCGTGCTATAGCAAACATTATCAACCTTATGCCCACCTTTTTTCATTTTCTATGGAGTCACCATAGTATTACATCAGGTTAAGCTACCTAGTACTAACAAAAGTCTGTTTTAGTCTTTATAGCGGAATTTTGCCAAATTCTGTATTTGACCATTTTAAGGAAAATTCATGTTTTTTCACTATAATTTCTGTTATACATATTTGATATGTAGCCTACACTTAACCATACATTTATAATTATATCTACAATTCACGTGGTGTCACACACTACTATGATAATGTTTGTTATATAGGCCACCTCCCAAACCAACCCCAGACATTCGCACGTCCCGGAAAAACAGTTCATAGGCCACCCCAATCTGAAATTGTGAAAAATATATGTATTGTTTGAAGGTTTCCATGGCGAAATCAGTATGTTGATGATATATAAAGTGTGTCTCAGGAGGAAGAATAACGTATATTGATCAAAACGTTACTTGGAACTCTTTTCAGAACTTAACGTGGTGTACCGCAAAATTTATATCAAGTATAACGTAGGCCTACATACATTGAATAGTGAATTAATTCTTACGTGAATTTAGATGAGCATGGAAACGCCTCGGCTTCAGACCTTCTAGTCTAAAGCTCTGTCTACACTATTATAAAAAAAAAATCACCAAAAATATGGGCCCAAATATCTATATGGGGAGTGAGAGAGTTTGTACGTTTGTTTGTTTGTATAGGGTATCAAAATGATCGCAATTGTACCCGGAGGTTTTAAACTACATTTCAAAAATTCCCCGAGTCCGGGTTTTTTTGGGGGGTGTTGGGGTGGTGGATTGTTTGAGAGAATGGTGGGGATTTCTGCTTGGGCTAGGGTAGTAGGCTATCAAATTGACCAGAATTTTAGTAGGACATTATTAAATTATTTTAATTATCTCTTGGAAGGGGCTGGGAGTGGGGTCGTAGGCCTTACAATACTGAAACTGTACTGGGAGTGTAATGTACAAACTACGTTTGAAAACTGGCACTGAGGGGTTATGTGTTGGGAGTAATGGCTTAACACACGTCTTAAACACATCACTAAGAAGGGGGTTATTTGGGAGGGGAAAGGGTGAAGATACTGGAATTTGTACAATAAGTAATAGAAGTACAACATAATTGGAATTGTACTGGGAAAAGTTACTACATTTGAACTGTCGGGAGGAGTAAAGGTTTGTTGATTGTGGTGGGATGGGGAAAGGAGAAAGAATATAGGGGATGAGGTAATTCAGCGGTATCCAAATTAGATATTTTATTGATTAGCCAATATGACACCTATTCATTTACACAGTTTGCAAAGTACTTAAACCATGCATATCAGCTGTATATCGCTCTCTTATTAAGACGCTAAAGGTGTTGATTTAAAATGGGGAGTATCAAAATTACCAGCATTGTGGTAGGAAAGTGTTAAAGTATTTTAATTATCCCTGGGAAGGGGATGGGAGTTTGGGGTGGGGATATAGGCCTATTATCATGACCGAAACTGTACTGGGAATGTGTTAAAACTGCCACGAAGGCCGGATTATGGGTTGGGAGTGATGGCGAACATAATGTTTACTGGAATCGTCTTAAGCACATCACCCAGTATCTGGAATGTGTTGTTGAGAGGAGGGAGGAGCGGAAATACTGGCGTAATGAAGTATAACATAATTGGAATTGTACTAGGAAGAAGAAAGAAGGCTGGGGGGACGCAGTATCAAAATAAGATATTTTAATTATCCGCCAATATTACACCTATTCATTTACACAGTTTATAACGTACTTAAACCATAGGCCTATCATAGCTATGTATACCCCTCTCATTTGGAAGCAAAAATTTGTCCTGGGAAGAATTGTTTTTGTTTTTTAAAAAGAGTTTATTAAGTGTGTTATTAAAGAGGGGTGAGGTTGGTGAATAGTGAGATACTGGCGTCGGGTGTTATGTACTGAGAAGTCTTTAAACTAATTTTGAAACTCGCCCTGGGGCGGGTATAATTGATAGTGGTAGTAATATGATGAATATTATCGTGGCCACATATGGGCACATCACATTTTTTGTCACATGAAATGTGATCGTGTAGACAGAGCTGTTGCCATTTACAATGACTTCAATGGACCTGCTAGAATTCATCAGCGATTATTACAGGTGATAAGTAAACAAAATAAAAGACGAAGCTTGCAATTATATATTATATAGCAATGAGGTACTCACCGATAATACATAGTTAGACTGCTAATACCGGGTGAGACAATTTACTGATGTGACTAGCCCGTTACCTGGTGTGATGCAAGTTACCTGGTGTGATGCAAGTTACCTGGTGTGATGCAAGTTACGGTGTGATGCTAGTTACCTGGTGTTGAGTGAACCATCAACTAATGCAAGCAACAGTACTCTCATCATTTTATATCATGTTTCCAAAGGTGCGCCAGTTGATAACCGGGCGAGGTAATCTCTATTAATTAGTTAGAGGTAATCATCATCACATTGCCTAACACCATATTTGGTATTATGTTTTACAACATTATTGTGTGGTTTGCAGAATGGGATTAAATACCAACCAAGCCCTCATATTATGTTTACTGTACAATGTGTTAACCTTTTTGTAGTCATAGGGCGCTTTAAGTGCAATTATCAGTGTTATTTTTATGTCTGAGGACCCCAATGGAAATAAGTTTTCTTTTAAACTTTCTTGGGTTATTCCTCGGTTCATTCTATTAATATTGTTATCTTGTGCTTTTTCTATGTTATGTTTGTCTTTGTATTTTTGAGTGAACCGAATAAAACTAAACTGAACTGAAGCCCTATCAATTTATAACCAAGCCCCTCAAGTATAAAGTGTAAATTATACAAAATAGGATTTATTTAGAGTGTTAATTGCATTTCATCAATAAAAATAAATTGTCAGAGCGATTTTGTTGAAAACTTTATAATGGTAGAGTTTGGATTGATTTGGTATATAGAGGACCCGGAGTATGTTCTATAAAATAGTGCGAAGTCAGACCAACTTTTAAAATAAAGATATCTTTATATCTCATATATTTGATCATAAAACTTTGACCCTAAATTCATGCCATTGCACTTTTACCATTATATAAGTTAAGTTTCACATTTGCTATGTAAAAAAAAAATGTACAAATAGGACACGGGTCAAGCCAAACCTTTAATATAAAAGGCAAAGTTAAAACAAAGATATCCTTATCTTTCATAAATTCATTCCTTCCATTTTAATGAAGATATCTAGATATCTTTCACACCAGTCCCACCCTTTTCCACTTATATTTCCTGGACTCGAGAAACTCAACAGTTCTTTTCAGAACTAATATACGTGGTGTACCGCAAACTTTATATCAACATTTGATTTCGCCATGCAAACCTTCAAATACGATATCTAGATAATTTGTAAATTAATTTTTAATGTAGTGGAGCTGTAGCTTGGTGGTTAACGTGCTTGCTTTCCAATCCCAAGGTCTGGGGTTCAATCCTGACCTAGTACCAGGGTTGTAACTCACGACTCTTTCAACTCCACTCCTGAAGCCTCAAATGAGACTTAGTTTATAAGCACAAAAAATTATAAAATAGTTTATCCATGCAGTAATTGGCGAGTTACTCGCTGTTGGATGCGTATGAAATGAAAAAAAAACAAGGCCATATACATGGCTGCAGTCGCATGCTCAAATTTGAGTTAGTGTTTACCGACGGACCGGCATAGTGAGCTGTAGTAAAAATGCATAGTCTCTTGACTAGGAGTGTTACAAACAGTATCATGTTTGTTTGAAATAAATAAATAAAGTGAGTGGAATCAGAGGAGTTAGGGTTAGAACAAAAAACTGTCTTGGTAATAATATATTAATATATTATTAATCCAAAGGCAAATTACTGAAAAAATGACAATGCTGTGGGTATCAGTGGCTGGATCTCAATGGAGATACAAAAAAAAAAAAGAAGCGAAAAGCTAAATCAGAAAAGTTAGCAGAGCTTTCGGGCAACACTAGCCCTTCATCAGTGCAAATAATATATTATTTTATATTATATTATACCAACAATAACTCATATCATTTTCAACCCATTTACTCTTTACTTTTGAAGCTCAAACTTTGCTAAAGCTACTCAAACTAGTTTGAAAAAAAAGTGTGATGTGCCCAAATATGATAGTGGTATACCCAAATATGGTAGTGATATGACATCATCCTGTCCATATATGGGCACATCACATTTTTCAGTCACATACAGTTTTATAGCGTAGACAGGGCTTAATATTACATTACTATCTATTGTCAACGAACGATAGTGAACACCTACCTCGAATCTTATATGAAATGTACAAATATTATTGTACAAAAGATTAAAAACAAATGCACAAACATTGTTTTCTCAGAATTATTTATTTAATGCAATTGATTGTAAAGGATCACACAAAGACATAGGACTAGTGACTTACAATGTAAGTGACATACGGCTGCATGATAGGTGTGTCACATGACATATGGCTGTATGATAGGCGTGTCATGTAAGTGACATATGGCTGTATGATAGGCGTGTCACATAACATATGGCTGTATGATAGGCGTGTCATGTAAGTGACATATGGCTGCATGATAGGTGTGTCACATAAGTAATTGACATATGGCTGCATGATAGGCGTGTCACATAAGTAATTGACATATGGCTGCATGATAGGCGTGTCATATAATTGACATATGGCTGCATGATAGGCGTGTCACATAAGTAATTGACATATGGCTGCATGATAGGCGTGTCATATAATTGACATATGGCTGCATGATAGGCGTGTCACATAAGTAATTGACATATGGCTGCATGATAGGCATGTCATATAATTGACATATGGCTGCATGATAGGCGTGTCATATAATTGACATATGGCTGTATGATAGGCGTGTCACATAAGTAATTGACATATAGCTGCATGGTAGGCATGTCACATGACATATGGCTGCATGATAGGCGTGTCATGTACTTCAAATTAGTATTTGTATGTCAAGGATAAAAAGACACTATCAAATTGGATACAAGACATTGTACAGACATCCTGAATTAGCTACCTATCTTTTTGCTCAATAAGCATCAGGTTTTTTCACAGGCTCATCTTCATCTTCTTTTGTCTCATCACCACCTCTGTTTTCAGAATCTTCCTTACTGCTCTTATCATCCTTTTCCTCTTCTTCTTCCCTTGAGCTGCTTTGTTTAGTTGTATCAACATTCGTACCATCTTCATCTTGGCAAGGTAATTCTCCAGATGGACTCAGAACAGGTGGTTTGTCGTCATTTTCCAAATCTAAACAAAAAGAAACAATTATTTAAAAACAAATCAGTATAAATGGGATCTGTAGTTTGTTAACAAATTCTAAAGCTCTGTCTGCATTATCAAACTTTATGTGACAAAAAATGTGATGTACCCAAATTTGGTGGTGATATGCCCAAATATGGTAGTGATATGACATCATCATGTCCATCATAATGGGCACATCACGATTTTTTCACATAAAGTTTGATAGTGTAGACAGAGCTTAAGAATTGGTAAATATGGAGTTGTCTAGATGAATACTGTAGGCAGTCTGATGTTGACTAAGCAGAATATGAATGTTACCTACCCATTTGTGCATCTTTTGTGTCTGCCATTTCAGAACACAAAGCTGGCGGAGGAGTCTCCACTTTAAAAGGAGTTATTTCTGAACCCTCTTCCATCGGTTCTTGATCTGCATTCTTCTCTGTCTCCTTTGATGCTTCTGGTGAGTTTTTAGAAGCTTCGGCAGAACTCTCAACCGTGGATTCTGATACTGGATCACGTTCTAGCTCTCCCGTCTCCTCCTCTGTCCTCATGCCAACAATTTTATCGGTATCTGCTCCTTCTGACGTGCTCTGATCGTTATTGGTGGTTGGTTGAGAAGTTGATGGCTCTGGAGGGAGTTGTGGAGTTGGCTGTGTCACTAGAGGTCGCGGATTCATTAACGGAAAGATTGTTGGTGGCATTTCAGCATAAATTTCATCCCACTTAATGTCAACCTTCTCTGCACACAACTAAAAGCATAGTAAATGTAATATTGCTTTAGAAAATAAACACTAGTATTGTAAGGTTTGTAATTCCTAATAAAACATTAACAATGAGGGGAAAATGGCAAAATTTATCAATTGAAGACATTTTTACCTTTTTCATTGATTCATGCCATTCACCGCTATTCTCTTTAAATTTGCGTTTCTTTTCTTGAAACTTTTCTTCTATTTGCTGGAGTTCGCCTTCAAGTTTTTTCTAAACAAATAAAAAATAGAATGAGAAATTATGAGTAAATATTACTTAAGATGAGCAAAATTCTGATACTCTGATATTACTAAACTTGTTAAACAATATTGTATACTGTATTATGACCGAATACGGTCACAACGGAAATTAAATTTGTCAAAAAATTGTAATCTCAAAAGCAAAACACTCTTAAGCTCTGTGTTCACTATCAAACTAGTTTGACAAAAAGTGTGGTGTGCCTAAATATGGTAGTGATATGCCACATATATGACATCATCATGTCCATATATGGGCACATCACATTTTTTTGTCACATAAAGTTTGATAGTATAGACAGAGCTCAACCCTTATTATCTTGACAATTACCTGATGAAGTATGAGGGACTTGACTTGTTTTTTTAGAATATCCATCCTGTTCTCCGTGATCACTGACCTAGGATCGGGAACAGCTATGTCACTGAATATTTCGCCAATGAGTCGATGGTTGCGTTGGTAACGTGCTGTTGCTACGTGTTTTACAGAAAAACCATCGTCTTGATCTAAGATAGGAAAATAAATTTTACAATTTTCAACTACATGCTTCTCCCACATCATGTCAACAATGTACAACAATAAAACTGTTCATACATAATAGTAATAATTGTACTACACTAAAGCTCTGTCTACTCTATCAAACTAGTTTGACAACAAAAGGTGTGATATTCCCAGATATGGCAATGATATGCCCAAATATGGTAGTGATATGACATCATCATGTTCATATATGGTCACATCACATTTGTTGTCACATAAAGTTTGATAGTGTAGACAGAGCTTCAGATCCTTTTAAAGGTCACAGCTAAAAGATTACTTTTATTTAAATTTCAATTCAATTTCAATTCTATAATTCTTCAGGTGTACAATACTCTATATAGCATGAGGTAATTTATTTCTTCATGTGAATAGCAACCAATATGATGACAAAGAATAATTCAGTTTGCTTTTATTTAATCCTGTCACTGTCATGTGTTTTGTTATGTTTATTTGAATTGTTTTATCATGTTTTTAATTGACAAAATAAATGAAATGATGATGAATGTGATGCAGTAAAAGCCAAGTACCATCGTCGTCTTCAGCTGGCTGTATACTCATCCTTGCTTCAGGTCTCTGCTGCACTGGGTCATCAGCTTGATGTTGAGCTGTAGGCAAAATTAAAAATAAGACACAAAATATAGATTTTTAGTACTGTACATTATATTTCATAGTATTTATGGTATACTGCATTTTTGTTCAATATATTGCATAACAAAACTTAAATAGTACTGTATACAAAATATATGAAGAACTATATTTTCTTTAGTAACTTTTAAATACCTTTAGTTTTGGCAACGACCCAAGCCTGGTAGGCGGATGAGTTATGATAAGCCTTTATTGCTAAGTTATAATCAGCCTGAAATAAATGAAAATCTATAATAATTAATACCTGTATATGCGAATGAAAGTTTATATGTACTGGAAAAAAATATAAATATGTTAAATTTTGTGCTGTAAATTTGTTTAAAAATTAAATTTTCAATATATGTTTTATAAATCATCCCATTGATACTGAACTATTATAGCATTTGTGCTAAAAACAAATAACACTGTATGATGTTTGTTAACCTTTTCACTTTCATATTCATCAACATAAACTTGTTTAGCGTCTTCAGATAGCTCACGCCACATGTGTCCAATAACTTTGCCAATCTCCCAGAGCTTCATCTCAGGGTTTTCTTGTTTTACCTTATCCCAGACACTACGACTATATCGCATGTAGGGCATAAGGGGTTTCTCTGGTGGCTTGGGTTGTTTTGGCATTCGACTGTCATATCCCTTTCAAAAGAATAGAAAACAATTAGCATAAGGTACTCAATAATAATAATATAGCAATATAATAAAATATACGATATATCATTATCATATATGGATGTTTTAAATTTAAAATACCTTTGATCGGGAACCAGCTGGATGAGTTCCAATCAACCCAGGAGAGCCATGACCTCCCTGTCTCCCAACTGAAAATAAAATACAAAACAAGATTTACTAATTTAAAATAAATACATTTTTTAAGAACAATAATCATTCTCTTTTAATTAATTTAAATTAAATCAATCTAGGCTAGGCCTAGAGTTAGTTAGACTAGCCTATTTAAATTATCATTTTTTTTAAATCCATTAATTAATATTGACTTCTAAGGAATTAAAGAAAAAAGAAATTTAAATCTAATTCAACTGTTAAATTTTCGGCTTAATTAAATCGTAGCTAGGCTAGGCACAATCTTATCGAGCTAGGCCTAGATGCAAACGATCAATTAGCCGTAGCCGTGCCTTCTGTGAGGCCGGCAATTCCTTGTTTGAAGCGCGAGAAGGAAGGCCAAAATAGATCCCAGGAATACACATTTTATACTCATGTAAAATCTTTAATATCAACAAGAAATTAGCTAATACATTACCTGATCGTCTATGCATGTTTGAAAGTACTTAACTCTTCAAAAAGAATTTATAAATGTGTAAAATCTGACCAAAAATAGGCCTCTAGGCCTAGACAACAAAAACTGAACAAAGAAACATTGAAGACGATGTTAAAACACGGAATGCTCCAAACACCGGCGGTCCAATATTGGTGACTCAACTCGGTTACAAACTGTAAAGGTACGAAACCACACAATGAATACTGAGGCCTATATTTTAATATTTCAGTTTTATTTTATAATTACCGTATTTAATAATTAGGTATATACATATACAATATTTCTACATAAGCTAAATATAATAGTTTTCATTTCTTTGATTTATTTATTGAAATAAGTGAATACACAAGTACTTGAGAAAAGATAACTTTTTATTTTATGTCCTGATTAATAATAATATGCTAAATTTGAAAAAAAGAGAATGCATGAAGCATTAAACAATTATGATACAACAAAAATCCATTACTTTACAATTCATGAACACAATCTGAGCTCAAACGTGAAGAGCACAAGTAGGCCTATAATTAACATTTCAAAATACTGAGTAAGATTTTTAATAATTTTGTATTAATATTTACAGTAGTACTGTAGGCCGCCTACAGTAAGTTGAACAAACAAAACATGTCACTTATATTATCCTTTTAGAGATAAATGACGGGATTCAAACTTCATTAAAATACGAAAACTGGAAGAACCTAGAGTCCTGAGAGTGAAAGGCAATGATCAATGGCAAATCAACCTGCTTAATGAACACGATGCTACATAACTTGAGCCACCATTGTAATCATAGAACTATTTTATTCTTTTATTCTAGGCTGGATAGTTAATTATGCATTCTTAAGCTTGGTTCTCACTAGGATGCAACGCAAACGAGTTGACCAATCACTATCGCTTGTGATTGATCAAATCCCTTACGTTGCGTTACGTCACTATGTTGCGTCTCTAGTGGGAACCAAGCATAAGCCTCATCTGGCTATGAACAAAAAATACAGGGCCACTAATTGAATGATTTTTTAACCATTTTACTATCTACTGGCCTACCCCCGAAAAAATGTAAAAATCAGAAAACTTAATTCAGATGTGTTTATTGAATTAAAACATGGTCACTTATTTACTGTCTGTTTATAAAGTCATATGATGTTGAACAGCCAATCAGTGCATTATATTGGATGAATATACAATACAAATTCCGAGATTTGAAAGCAAACATTTTAACCCGCATAGTGTTAAATATTAGATATCATCATGGACAACTGAATAAAAATGTGTTGTGTTGGACTATAGTGCAAGGCTGTAGTGAAAGGTTAAAAACAGACAAGGCAAAGATGCTTTAAATATAATTGTTAATATAAAATGATTGATGATCTGTGCTGTGGAATTTAATTAGGGTTGGTGTTGAAAATTAGAAATTTCAGACGAGGCACAGTCATGCTGGCTACAGCCCTGTAGTGAGTGAGGTTTAGTATGTTGCTTCATTTGTTTTAACTTGTAAACGATACTTGACAATCTTGCCCGTAAATCTGTAAAGAGAGGAATAAACACATTATTAAACTACCGTAAGTCACTATTTAAAAATGAAGTAATAAGGACAATACATATTTTATACCATACATAAAAATACTTAACATTGTCAATAGGAAATAAGACAATAGGCTATACATTTGTCTATAGTTACAATATTTGTGTGTTTTATTTTTATGTTTTATGTAAAAGGGTTCTGCAAAAACTGAATTGTAAACTTCTTTATGCAGGATCCTTGCCATCAATTATATCCTGTAATTGTAATGTTATAAACGATGACTAAATAAATGTGAATAAATAAAATGAATGAATGTATAGGAAAGACATGTACAGTACAGTATTCATATACAGTATACATTGTTGTTCTAGTTATTTCTTGTATACAATTACTGTACTAACCGTGAGAAGGAGTTGTCAAAGACTAGAGTGTACGTTCCAGCCTGTTTGGTGGTCAGTTCACCCTGAATAGCTTCACGATGAGAATTGCACCGACATAGTGGAATCAGCTCCTCTATAGCAGCACCCTCTGACATGCCTTGAAACAGGACAGCAAAAGCGACACTCTGAAAAAACAAACAAAACAAGATGTGAAAATACAACTAGACTAATGATGTAGGTCTTGGGCGTTTTCGACATATTTGAATGCCTGTTTTTTCCTCTGGACACTGCTCAGGAGCCCCTGGGTTTAGTCAGTGAGCACTCATAGCCGTTACGCCACTACCGGACCAGTACCGTACCCATTGCTGATATGACATTATTTTCAGTTGAACTGAGAAGTATTATATTATCAGTGGTTTACCTTTGGACTTGAAGTAAACTCCCACAAAATGCTCACTCCAGGTTCGTCCACCATTATGGGGATTCCGTGACCAACTCCGGCATCAATGTCAAGTTCAATGAACTCATCAGAGTTTTCCTCAATATTTGCTACTGTTTTTGTATCCCACATTATCAAACTGCAAGATACAAAGTAAAAATTAGTGTTGTAACTCACTTTCAACTCCACTTCCTAAGCCTCAAATTAGACTCAGTTTATAAGCATGATAAATTATAAAATAGTTCATCCATCCTGTAATTGGAGAGTTACTCACTGTTGGATGCGTATGAAAAAAAATAAATAAATAAAAAAGTAAACAAAATAATATACTGGTTTTACTTATTTATCTGCTTCTTATACAATTTGGTTGAATTGCAGTAGGTTGGCTGTACTATTGCCTATCGTTCGTTTCTACTGCAGTTAAGCTCTGTCTACACTATCAACTACTTTGACAAAAAAGTGTAATGTGCCCAAATATGGTAGTGATATTGCAAAATATGGTAGTGATATGATATCATCACATCACATTTTGTTGTCACATAAAGTTTGATAGTGTAGACAGAGCTTTAGAATTGTACCTTTCTTCGTTAACTGTTCTTGTCTGTGTTTCATCATCATCATCAATAACTCTAATCACGCTGATTTCATCCTCACTTATGATTGAGAATTCATCTCCAGAAGCCTTGGTAGGAGTGCCTGATGGGGACCTCTGTAGCAATGGTGAATTGTGAACATTCTGAATGTGTTGATCACTGTAAATAAATATTGGAAGATATTGATTATTATTCAAAAAATAATTATCAAGGGGAGGATCGAGATGGTAGGGCTAGGAGTGCACACTCTCTCCTTTTGACAACTGAAAATATACTTCTTTTTTTCTGTTTTTGACAGACTATTAATACTATATGTTAGAGCTATGCCCCCTCCCTTAAAAAATTCGGGATCTGCCTCTATCAATACAAAACTTGCAACCAGTTTATATACAAATAATAAAGTTCCCATTACATTGTATTTGTTGTTTTCTTTTGTTTCTGATATGTATGTAATACTTATATCGAAATTGAAAAAAAATTGAACTAAAGTTTCCATATATACATAGTTGGGTTTGTATTGGCCACACACCTTGTGAGAAGACTGCCTCCAATCTCACTCTCAGTCGGTGACTGTTCTTGGTTCTGAGGTGAATAGTTAGACCTGGCTAAATTATCTTGATAAACTTCTTGTTCACTATAAGGCTTTGTATCTTCTTCACCATCGTCATCGTCGTCGCTCTGGACCAATAGGGATATGCTATTTGAACTTGGCCCATCAGTCTCCTTGTTATGTTCATGTTTTATAAAACACAGCTCGCAAACTCGAACCTTTTTACTATAAAAAAACCAAACAACAAGAATAATTTTGTATTCCTGTTACTAGTAGTAGGCATACATTTTAAAGCTCTGTCTACACTACAAAAAGTGTGATGTTCCCAAATATGGTAGTGATATACCCAAATATGGTGATATCATTGTGACCATATATGGGCAGGAGTAGTATATTTCGCCCCATTATTATTTCATTTGTATTTTCGGCAGAATAAATATTACAGAAACAAAATATAAAACTAAACAAAATGATTAATAATATAAGCTTACTTGCTAGAAGATGACATCACAAAATTATTAGAGCACTTGTTGCAAAAGATGCGTCCACAAAGTCTGCAATGATGGCGCCGTACTGTCAGACCAAACTCTGCGTCACATTGCATACAATTAAGAACCTACAAAACATAATGAATATTAATTAACATACTGGTTCATGTGTAAGCCCATCTAGAGGCAGTATGGTTATTACAGAATTAACACATGCATTACTTTGTAAAGCTCTGTCAACACTATCAAACTTTATGTGACAAAAAAAGTGTGATGCACCCAAATATGGTAGTGATATGCTCAAATATGGTAGTGATATGACATCATCATGTCACATCACATTTTTTTGTCACATAAAGTTTGATAGTGTAGACAGAGCTTAAGTAACTTACATCCTTGTCTTCTAGCCAACGTTCAGATGCTTTTTGTTTCAACATGTAATCTAGTTTCTCTGTTCTCTGCCATAGTGTATCCTTTTCTCTAAATTCAAAAACAAAACCTTTCATTACAAAATCACTCCAAAATAAGGACTTTTGTGCATATGAATGAATAAAAAAATACCCAGCCAGCTCACTTACTTAAACTTGAAAATTGGTGAGTGGGCAACTAACTTAAGCTTGTTCTCTCAAGTAAAGTAACTCAGAAATGATTACAGTCAACTCTCCCAACCTTGGGCTGGCGAAATATGTCTGTTTTTCCGGAAAGTCTGGTATTCGGAATGTGTTTTTAATGGTAAAAATGAATTGGGGACTGATTGGACTTCAATAAAAGTCTGGTATTGGGAGAGTTTCCAGTTTTCAGAGAGTACGGTATTGGAAGAGTTGACTGTACTGTATTACTGGGTTTTATGGTACAAGTATATTTAAATAAAAGCTTTAAAACCTGAGTAGCTTGATAAGTCTTTTCTTCAAATCTCTATTATCAGTGGTGAGCTGTGTTATGTTTGCTTCCAATTTCACCTCCCTGTCTGTTTTGTCATCACGAAGAACTTCAAAATCATGCTGTAAAGTTGTTAACATAACATTATTATACAGTTCATACATCTTATAAAACATTTATATTTGATAATAAACGTACAAATATAATTAAAATCAGAATATGATACTTACCTGGAGGTTTGCTGCAGTAGATTTCTCCTGCTCCAGTAATCGGCTTAACTGTGTTTATGGAGAAACAAAGTAAACGGTAGTAGTTTTTTTGTTTGTCAACGAACTAAAGTCAATGTGTTTTCAATTTAGGAGGAGCCTATATGCACTATGACCCTAGCCTGGAGTCACAGTATATGATTCTTAATAGCATGACAGAATGAAATGTTTACATCACATACCTCTTCAGACTTAGTAACCGTCGCCTCTAGTTCTTCTTTACAACACACTATCTTGTGGTTTGCAACAGTAAGCTGTCAAGGAATATTTCATAATTAAAGAAAATTGTGTGATTGTGCAGAGAAGAGGACAATTGCATTGTGGGTACTGGTGATGTATAACAATGTAAATGTGCAGAGAAGAGGACAATTGCATTGTGGGTACTTGTAAAATGTGATGGATATTAGGTTTGAACAAGTGGGGAAATGGTTAATATATAGTGGGGAGAGAAGAGGACAATTGCATTGTGGGTACTGGTAAAAGGTGATGGATATTAGGTCTGAGCAAGTGGGGAAATGATTAATATAAAGTGGGGAGAAGAGGAAAGGTAGAGCCAAATATAGTAGTCTATGTTATTATCTACTGATTGTTATACCTCTTCTGCTTGTTGAAGCCGTCCTTCTTCAAGCTGTCTCCTAACGGTTTCTAGATCAGTCTCAAGGTTGATGACAACTTTTTCTTGTTCTTGTTCCTTTGCTTTCAATCTGATGATGATTTCTTCTTGTTCTTTGTGTTCCTAATATAAAAACCATTCATTTGACTAATACTGATAGATTAATTTATACGTAATTTTACTTTCTATAGATCAAAGATTCCGAAATAAAAGATTGAATTGAATTAGATAATTAAGTACATCTAAGTATGAATACAAAATTTCGTTTACCTTCTGGGTGTCTTCAAATTTCATGACATCAGTGCTGGCTTGGAACCTGATGGCACTTAGCTGCTCTGTCAGACTTTCTAGTTCACCTTTCAAACTTGTACACTCAGATGTTTTATCTGCAAGTTCGGTACTAACACTTTCAAGCGATGTTTTTGTTTCTGCATTCTCTTGACTGAAGAATTCAAGGCTATCATGCAAACCTTTTATTTCTACAGCTTTCTCATCGATAGTTTTACTGTCTGCAACAGCAGAATCGCTCCACTTCAACAATGCTTCTTCATTTTCAGTTTTTGCCGTTTCTAAAAGTTGTGTAAGCTCCAATATTTCTGCATTTAATGTATCGTTTTTATCTTTTATTTCATTTCGCTCTTTTACCAACATTTCTGTTTTCTCCGCTAATTCATTAATTTCTTTTTCCGAAGTTTCTTTCAACTCTTTTAATTCGGACTCAAAAGTAGCTTTCTCCTTTTCCAATGCCATCATGTCTCCATCCATTTTTTCTTTTTCTTCACTGATGGAAATAAACTGGGCTTGTAACATATCAAACTGTTCTCGAAGAAAGGCCAATTTATCTTCATGTTCTTTTTGTAACGTTTCTTTGCATATTTCAAACTTGTCTTGATTTCCTGCAGTGTCTTCTTGCACTTGAATGACTTCTTCTAACGTCTCTTGGATTTCTCTCGTAGTAGCCGATTCCTTCTCCAGAGACTTCTCCATCACTTCTAAGTTTTTTTCCAATTCATCTTTCTTTTGAATTAGGGTTTGAACTTGATCTTTAAGATCAGAAATTGATTGTTCTCTATTAGTTAAAATCTGCACCAATTCTTGTTTTTCTGCTTCAATCGTACTCAACATTTCTGCAATGGTTTTCAGTTCATTTTGAGTTTTCTCCTCAGATTCCGTCTGATCCAGAAGCTCTTTATCCTTCTCTTGAAGATGGCAAGAAAGAGTTTCCTCTTTTTTAACAAGATTATCGCAGTCATTTCTAAGAATGATATTTTCTGTTTGTAACTTTGTCAGTTCCTCTTCCTGAAGGCACAACTCCTTCTTCTGATCTTCAACTGTACTTTGCAAGTTTGAAATGGCACTTTCCTGAGAATCAAACTTCTTGTTAAATTCTTGAACTTGGTCTAAAAGATGTTCAACTTCTTCAGTTTTGTTTTTTAAAAGTTTTTCAAAGTGAGAACACTGAGATTTTTCAACAAGGATAGCATTATTACTTGCTTGTAGGTTGTCTTTAAGTGTCTTCTTTTCTAAGACAATGTTCTGCAATCGTTCTTCAATATTGTTTGGTTCTTCTCTACCATCTACTCTATCCTTATTATCATCCTCTGACATCTTATCATCTACATTTGAATCTATCTGACTGAAAATGGTTTTTAAATTTAGAAGTTGTTCTTTTAGTTCTTTAACTTGGATTTCTGTTTGAATGACTTTGCTGGCAAGATCTTCCTTTGAAGCTTTTAATTCACATCTTTCAGTTGAAAGCGTTTCCTTTTCCTGTTTAACATTTTCCAAATCCTTAGACAAGGAACATATGGTTGTCTCCTTTATAGACAGGGAACTGTTTGTTTCCTCAAGTTTCTTTTCCAATTCTTGTTTAGACTTTTCCAGGATTTCAATCTTTTCTATTTGTCTTCTATAATTGTATTCTAATTCATTGTTTTTTGTGTTTAGATTTGATACAGAAGCAGATTCTTCTGATAACCTTTGTTCTAGAAGTTCTACTTTTCGAGAAAGTTCTTCTTTTGTGCCTTTTAAATTTAGATTTTCTGTTTCTACATCATTAACTCTTGATAAAAGTTCATGCACCTTAGTTGCAGAATCAAAATGACTGGATACTGTCACATTCTTTTCTTCAACCATTCCTTCCATTTTTGATAAAAGTCCAATATTTTTAACTTCAAAATTTGCAAGTTTTGATTCTAAATCTGTGATGTTTTCATTCTTTTTCGATACCAACGTATTCAAAGATTCCTGATCTTGTGTTAGGCTGGTCACCTGTAATCTCAGACTACCAATAAGCATGTCCTGTTCGGCAATTTGTGACTGAAATTCAACTTCACTTTTAGAAAAATATTTCTCACGACTTTCATGCTGTTTGTTTAAACATTCGATCCTGTCGCACAAATCTGTTTTAATCTGTTCTGCTTCTTTTAATCTTGTCTGAAATTCTAAATTAATTTGATTAATTTGTTCACCTTTTTTCTGCGATTCCATTTCAGATTTCTCTAGCTTGTACAACGTGTCTTGTTTAAATCGTTCAGCGTCTTCTTGAAACCTGCTCAACCTCTCTTCAGTTTCCAAAGCGAGTTTATGCAAATCTTCATTTTCAGTTTCCATGGATAGGATTTGTTGGCGAAGCTGTCTGTTGATTTCCTCACATTCTTGGAAATCTTTATGAAGCTGGGAATAATAATCTGCCTTGGAAGAGTCTTCTGGGACACTGGTGCTCATGATCTCACTTGTAGCCTAAACAAAATAACAACAAAATGGTCACTATGTACTCTATTATGTGTATTTTACAGGTACCTTCATATTCTGGTTAAACATAATAATATAATTAATACTACCATCTGTTTAATGCAATTTTGCAAACCTATGAATGTATTATTCATTATTCATTATCATTATTTTCTCTCAAACTATAAATTATATCAATATCTTTATTATTGTTAATTTTTTAACCTTGGAATTCATTTTATCCAAATTCAATCAGGTTGTACGGTGGTAATTTTATCACTTAACTCATTTGTATTTAAATTATTTGTACTGTTTTATGTATGTAACTGTTTTTATAAGCTCTGTGTTTTAAGTATTGTAATTTGTCAATGCCAAAGCAAAGCAAATTTCCAAAATTTATTGGACGAATAAATATATATCTTATATATCTTTAGTTTTTGAGAAAACAAACCTGAGAGCTAAGACTGTTCATGCTAGTAGTCCTAATGGGCAGTTGCCACATCTGAGAGCCGTGGCTGAAAGTCTTTCTGGCAAATGTCGGCCACGCAGCATCAAGATCATTTCCCGTTGGTGACAAATCAAATTGTACCTCATTCAGATCATAAAAGTCATTTATCAACAATGATGACAGTTTTGGATTCATGAGAAGTGATTTCGGTGAGTACCAATCACTAGGAATATAAAAAATATACTTAAAATTACTTTTAAAAAACTTACATTTACTCATTATATGTACATATATTGTTTATTTTATTTTTTTATTTCATACGCATCCAATAGCGAGTAACTCGCCAATTACAGGATGGATAAACTATTTTATAATTTATCGTGCTTTTAAACTAAGTCTCATTTGAAGCTTAGGGAGTGGAGTTAAAAGAGTTGTGAGTAACTACCCTGGCACTAGGTCAGGAACGAACCCTGGAACTTTGGATTGGAAGGCAAGCATGTTAACCACCAAGTCACAGCTCCACTATCATTATGGTAGATAATGAAGGTTTATAGTAGATCCTTAAAAATTATACCTTGTAACTTTTCTCTTGGATAAGCATTGTTGAAATGTGTCAGCTAGTCGTTGATGTACAAGGCAGTAACGAATAAAAGCACGCCCTCTCCCAAGAGATGTACGAACCTGAAATTAGTTAAAATATCACAATAGCAGCCTGTAAACTGTAAAAAATACATACAGATTAAAATAATATAATTTTAAAACGGAAAATGTAGATAGTACCTCTGACATTGCTTTAACAAATTTGATGCCATCATTCAGGCCTTTGGTCTTGCTGAGACATTCAACATAATAATCCCAGTATTCTTTTTTTGATCCCATCAACGAATAACGAACTGAAAAATAATAAGTAATCATCAATAAACTAAACGCAAATAATATCCTCACAAAAAAAGACTTGAAGATGTATTGTCCCCCAAAAACATGAAGATGAATAAAAAATACTTTAAATAGGCTATTTCGCAGTTTTAATAAAGCTTCACTTATAAAAGAACAAAATAAATGGTTACACTCAACCAAAAAACTATTTTTTCCTTTGAATTACAGTTTTTTCATGTCAACAATTTTTTAGATCCAATTTGTGGTCAATGTGAATAACTATTACAAAATAATTTAAAAAAAATAATTGTTCAGGGGGACAATACATCTTTAACATTCTCCAAAACAACAAACACTGTTAATAATTAACATAAGATATTATATTATTAGTTCTGTTTTTATCATAGTTTATTATGGGCTCCGTGGAGACCATCAAAAATTGCACAGGGATGGTGTTTCACATCTTCTGTGCGGGGTATTGGGATAAGTTTTCAACTAGCAATAATCACGCCTCGGATAAACCTCATTGGCTATGATATCGCCTCTGCGCAAAGATGCCTAACAAACTGTAGAAAGTGTACTATGTACAGCCGAACCATTCTCTGCACATTGGTGTCATAAAATGTACCAACAACATATTCTTCTATTATTGTCTCATATAATTGGTGATTTAATATCATTATTATTTAAAATCCATTGAAAATTTTAATTAACAAAAGTGTATTATCTTAAATCAATAATTTATATTACTATTATTTTAATGAAAACTTAATTTTACCTACTTATGAATATTCAATAAGAGTGTTTTGTCAATAGAGGGCGCTATGACAATTTACTGCAATATCAGCTTTTTTGTTATTCCTAATTCAAGGACAATATAAAAATATTAATTATAATACTATGTTATGGTTGAATTAAAATATCTGGTGTTAGGTTCAAATCCTGTAACAGTCTTTGCACTGAAACACTTTGAACAGAAGAAGTACACAAATAATATTTTAAACTGTTATTAAATTAAAACTCACTTTTAAATTCGCCCTGCATAAGATACTCCAAACGTGAACAAAACTTTTGTAACGTGACCGAGTCATCCGTAATTGGATATCTATTCTCATCAAATTCATTCTTTAACTCTTTAACGCAACCTGTGAATTTATGGTATATAATATTCATTTTATGGTATTTTTAAGATAAAAAAATTAAAATATGCAGTATATTTTATCAAATTTAGTTTAGCTTAGTTATTTATAATACTGGTCTTATTTTCAATATTTATGCAATGAAAGTTATAAATATAAGTTAATAATCAACTAAAGTTCTGTCTATACTATCAAACTTTATCTGACACAAAAAAATGATGTCATATCAGGTATATTTGGGCATGTCACTACCAATATAATTGGGCACACTTTTTTGTCAAACTAGTTTGATAGTGTAGACAGAGCTTTAGAAAAAACTTTGTTCAGAGTAAATTAAAATTCTATTAAATGTGTAAATTAAATAATTATAAACTGGATTTCATACTTCGTAGATCCTGCACTACTTTTGGTACTTGGTGGTCCTGTGCGGCCATTTTTTACTTCATTAGAAACGAGTTTGGAAAAAGCAGGCAATCAGACTTTCTTCACTAATTACATGTTCATAATAATCTGTAAGCATATAATTTAAAATTAAGCAAGATCGTTATTTACAATGCAATTGTTACACAAGTTCTACCAGCCAGCATCTTTTAATGCAAACAGTATCACTGATTCAATATAAATTAAATATTAATGAATTATTAATTACTGCTGAAAAAATAGCCAATCTATGTTTTGATAAATGTTAATTTTAATATGATCATAATTATGATATACCTAAATTATAATTCATTAAAAAAAAGTGTATTGATGTAACGCATCTGGTTTTAAATCATAATTATCAGAACATCATAATTAATTATTAAATATTTTTCTTTGATAATAATATATTTGTATTTGTTTTGAGATTGATTGATGAAAACAAAAAAATGCCTATTAATAAATAATTATACAGTACAAACAACCTCTAGTAGTCTAGAAGGCTCTAGTTGCAGAATATTCGCTCAAAGCAGCCTACTATAAGGCTAAAAAGCACACATAGCATGGAGTAAAGTTTACTCCATGCACATAGTAAGCAGCCTACACTCTGAAATCTCTCGAATCAGGGACTGCTCGAATCAGCCCAGCTGGGTCTCTATTATTTAGGCCAGGTTTGGCCTGGGATTGGCCTGGATCTAGTGGCCTGACACGCGCCTACATAATCCATCATCAGACCAAGTGTAAACTAAAATGGGCCTAGGACTAATGAACTACATCTAACGGATACAATTGGTGGTTTAACTAACTTATGAATGTAAATAAACAATTTCGGATATAATATTTACGTGATTTGTGAATGTTAGTAGAAGGAAAACAGCATAAATCGGATGTTTTGAATTCGACGCGAGATAAACATCATCAATAATGGTTCGCGTATTACTGATGGTCATGTGATGTCCCGAGGATGGGTGGGTTGTTTGTGTACAATGATTGACAGATATATTTGTACAACGAAGCTACATACACACCAACGATTGGATCATAGAGGTCCAGTCGGGGGTACAGTATACAATTAGTAATTATAATATAATAGTAATTATTAATTTATACCTCCATGATTCGATGGAGGCATACATCATGATCGTCAGCTAATAATTTATTTATTCACTAAGTTATAAATAAATGTAATTGTTCCCAAAACAAACAAAAAATTAATAGCGCCTAGAGGCCACTTTGTAGATTGAATAAATGGTTAATTTTTCTTTTTCTTTTGCTCAAAACAAATTGAACATTAGACTATATGATTTATACAGTTAATTCACCAAAAAACCAATTTTCCCTCTTTTAATTACAGTTGCACCATGAGTAAACTAAACTTGTTTTTCAATTCAATTTTTGGGCAAAGTTAATATTAAACTATTATATGATTAAAATGGCCTATTCAACAAAAAATGTCACAAAAAATTATTTCTTCAGGAGGAAAATATCTTAGTATAGTACTTTGTATACTTGTTTGTTCACAAAAAAATGTCTACAATTTTCAAGTTTAAATTATCATAGGAATTTTTTCCTCAAATATTGTATACCTATCATATACGTCTGTACTAACAGGCCATGCTTATTGGTTTTCAAGAAATGGTGAAACTTTATTAATGATGTCACATTGTTTTATTGTGCTAACTGCTGGGGTGAAATCATCATAGAACCACGCTTTTGGTCCAAATTTTAATTTTGCCTTGAAAATGATGTCTGACTTGATTGTACAAAAATAAGCATCTAATATAATACTGTATTTACAAATAAATAATGACAATAAAGGCTATTTTATTAAAAATCAAGTTTAATGTTAAAAAGAACAACTCCCTGGAGGTGCTACAACAACTGCATTCTAGTCTACCACTCAACATTAAGAAAATATATATTCATAGCAACAATGAACATGTTGCAGAATAAAAGATGTATATGTACAGTTTAGTTATCCAATCTACATTTCTATACAAGACTCCCCAAGTCACCATTATTATATAAAAACATTATTTAAAGCAGGTTAATCTTACAATACTGTTATGGAATCAAAAGCAAGTTAAGGTGTCCACTCAATTGCACTAATATACTTTACAGTGTGAATGTTAACGAAGACAACCACCCCTTCAATAAAATGGTATAGTCGGGACGGCTGCTGGATTAAATACAATTTGTATAAACGAAAATAGAGTACGGTATATGATCTGTACTTTGAAATAGTAACAACATTATCATATAATGTGATAACATACATAGTTTCAATAGATAAGAATGTGTAATTAAAATCAGTGATCTAATTAACACACAGGTGTCAACACAGGTGTCTACACAGAGTCACTTTATGATCATCAATCATCAAAAGCAACCAAGTACATTAAAACACTATCAAACTAGTTTGACAAAAAAGTGTGATGTGCCCAAATATGGCAGTGATACGACATTATCATGTCCATATATGGGCATATCACATTTGTCACATAAAGTTTGATAGTGTAGACAGAGCTTAACCAACCATTATGGAATATCTGCATCACAAACAATTGTGCATATTTATACAGTAGTATAATACTTTACAAACAATAATGTCAACGTACACAATCTTATTATAAATATTGTAGAAAACAAAAATTATACCGTTTCAAATATTGTTATGCATGCTTACAAGACTACAAGAGGAAACTACTACACAAGGCATAGAAATACATTATTTGCATGTAATTATCAAGGTCAAAGTTCATATTGCAAATACAAATAAGTTATTAGTGCGACACAAAAATGTACAAAATCCAAGTCAATAAAATCTCATTCATAAATAAATTGCAATGATTTTATATTTCTTTCCCTACATTAAAACTAATGGAAATTCTACATAGGTAACTATTATTTAAAAAGCAGAAATTTTAAAGGCCCACAAAACCATTTGGGTAATTTATACAAAATGTGGTCTCTTCATTTAGTACTGCATTTTGTTTTCATCTGAAACTGTTCTTAACCCAATAAATAATAATCAGTTTATCTTATTGTTCAAATTAGTTATCTTCATTTTTGCACCAATTTCTTTTCTTGGATTCAAAATTTGTTCTGAATAATATACAAAAATATAAATACAAAGAAAATAACACTGAAATAAAGGACCAAAATTCACTTTCGTTTCAATGAGCTACTTATGTTTCAGCCGGTAGCATCAAATTTGCAGTGGAATTCTCAGTGTGAAAGCGACTTGAAAATGTGATATAAACAAAATGGAGTAAGCTATTACTACTTGCACAGCATAGATGGTACTTAACCACTATTTAAGGTTGCGAACAAAATATCTACATTTTAAATTTCAGTGCAAATGTGTACACATACATTCTTAATATTTTACATCTTTACAAATAAAATATCATAAAAGCCTCTTGACTAAATGACAAATGTCCGCTTTTTGTTTAAAATATTGTAAAAATGGAAAATTCTCATTTAAAGGTCTATCATAATTTTTTTTGTACAAAAACATTCTTAAAAATCTATATTTACTTTATATTTTTATGAATTTTCTGTCAAGCTGATTTTGCCCAGAAAATAGTCTTTTGGCAAAATTTATTTCAGTTCTAGAAAAATTAAGACATATAATTCAACCTTAAGCTCTGTCTACACTATCAAACTAGTTCGACAAAAAAAGTGTAATGTGCCCAAATATGGTAGTGATATACCCAAATATGGTAGTGATATGACATCATCATGTCCATATATGAGCACATCGCATTTTTTGTCACATAAAGTTTGATGTGTAAACAAATCTTAAAATGTTTTAATGTAATTTTCTTGTTTTATTCCTTATTATTATTATTATTCCAACCTAAAGACGTCGCTATTCGCTGATGTTCTCGCACGTTGTTAATGCACAAAGCGCCATGAGCGCCACATGGGTGGAGGATACCGGCGCTATATAAGTTTTCATTTATTATTATTATTATTATTATATAATGGTGCAACTTAATTTTTTAAACTGGAATTTGATATTTTTCTTTTCTAATTCAGCACTCTTAAAACAATAATAATTTATTGGAAAACTTCACTTTTACAACAGTGGCACTCTTTAGAGATTACTAGACTATTAATAAATTAAAAACATGTTAGTATATGTTTGGTCCATCTGAATAAAACAGCTATAAAACTTAAAAATAAACAACACTGTATCCAATAAAGATAAAAAACACTGTATCCAATAAAGATAAACAACACTGTATACCAATTACCACATTTAAAAGATGTTAAGTATTTACTAGAACATACAATATAAATAATTGTCCTTTGGAAGAATGAAAATATAGATATAAAATATTGTAAATAAGATAAATAATTCAAATTGCTAAAATGTTAAGTAAGATTTGTTAATAAGCCAGTTTATTGTGTATTGAGGCGTACAGATGTCAGAACGCTAACCCACATGAGAAAAAGTTATAAAAAATATACAATTATCTATGAGTGTGCTCATATTATTAACAAATATAAACTTGTTATGGGTATCTGAAATACTGTTCCTGATGACGGGCCTTCTCCTCAGGATATTGTTACCAAGCATAAAGCTCTGTCTACACTATCAAACTTTATGTGACAAATAAAGTGTGATGTGCTCATATATAGAGACATGATGATGTCATATCGCTACCCTATATGGTCACATCACACTTTTTTTGTCAAACTAGTTTGATAGTGTAGACAGAGCGTAAAACTTGTCCTTTTTTTTTCAAGCTTGTCCCTTTTTTTCCAAGTTTGTCCCTATGTTTTTTCAAGCTTGTCCCTATTTTTTTTCAAGCTTGTCCCTATTTTTTTTTCAAGCTTGTCCCTATTTTTTTTTCAAGCTTGTCCCTATTTTTTTTTCAAGCTTGTTTTTCCCTAAGTATTCCCTGTATTACCAATTCTATAAGTACCATTCCTTGCGATCTGATTGATGGTTTGGGTCAGACGCCCTCACAGCTGCGTCGGCATCCTCTGCTTCTGCTACCCCTTTATCTTCATTTGTGTGATATTCTCCACCGTGTCGGTTCATGTAACGACCAATGATAAAAAGCATTACAAACAGCGCGATGAATAATACTAGTATAACAACTGAAATAAGAAAAAAGTATATTTAATTTAATTATAGTATAATATTGAATGTTGTTATTCTTTTTGGCCAGTAATCGAGGAATGAATTACAAATTCTAGCCGAGTTCTCACATTACATACTAGTTACTGTTTTAAACCATAACTATTAAGCTCTGTCTACACTATCAAACTTGATGTGACAAAAAATGTGATGTGCATGGTGATGTCATATCACTACCATATTTGGGTAAATCACACTTTTTTTGTCAAACTAGAATATAAGATAGACAGATAATATAATATATATAATATTTGTTTTGGCTATAGAAATATCTGGGTTGAGAGTGGGACTGTAGTTGAATGAAGCATGGGACTACACTTGAATGAAGCTTGCGACTATACTTGAATCAAGCATGGGACTATACTTGAATCAACCATGGAACTATACTTGAATCAAGCATGGGACAATACTTGATTCAAGCATGGGACTATACTTGAATCAAGCATGCAACTAGAGTATACTTGAATCAAGCATGGAACTACACTTGAATCAAGCATGGGACTATACTTGAATAAATCACACAATAACTTACATGCTATAGATGCTTTATCTCCAGTTGTTTTGATTGCAGCTACAGAAGGCTGAGCTGGTTCTTGTGTACTATACATTTGGTAAGTAACATCAGGGTATGGTAATCTAGTAGTTGGGGGCAGCGTTGCTCCTTCAACTCCGCAACTTGACTCAACTACCACACCTCGCATGGTAATTTCAGGTGGTTGGTTACCGGGGTCAAACATCTTCAGAGGATAGAAGTTGTTGAAACGAACCCTAGAGATGCAGCCTATGAATTTATCATTTCCATCTGTAGGAAAACAAAAGTGAATTCAACCATAACAGCAACGAGAAAAAAATAAAAAATTATGATTTGTTATGTAATAAGACTTAGTTTATGTAGAGCATCTTGTGTGTATGTTTGTCTTATGAACAGGATTACCAACTTTAAGAAGGATAGTGAATGAATTCGCTTATGGTTATCCATGGCAATTTAACTAAATATATAAACAAACAAAATAAACAAACAAATAAATGAGAAGTCAACTAACCTGGGCTGCCTATTGAGATCATAGATGGACTTCTAAATGTGGTGTCTGTGAGTTTGAAGGACTGCATCTGTGGTGATGTTTCATCAATCTGTAAAAATCAAATAAACACATGAACTACAATATAATACATGAACATTTATACGGTAATACAGTAAACATAGTGTATTGGTCTTGGATCCACGTTTTCTTTTACTGACAATTTTCGCGGACTTAATAATTCTAACCAAATGACTTAATACCACTTCTCTTCTTCGTTAATACTCACCATCATTGAAAATTCATTGCCTTCTCGTGTTACCATGACTACATGATGGTTACCATCTGCGTAGCTTCCGACATCTTCCGTAATCTCCCATGAATCACTGCCAGAAACAAAGCTGAACTGAATTGCACCTAGGGAAGGAAATCAGATAATAAATCAGAATTTATTTACAACGAATTAGAAATATAATATAATGAAGGGACTTTTAAATGCAGTAGTATTTTCTTAAATTAGACAAATTTAGTTCTCTAACCTCCCTTTTCATTCAGTAATTGAACTTTGAATACATGACCTATATTTATCAGTACAATACACAATCTAAATTGTATATTTAGTGACAGGGTAACTTGGTCCATCAGTAAAAACAATGGCATCTTTACATTCCTCATGTTTTGGTAATCCAGAAATAAAAATTTGAATGTTAACATCATATTTGAATGATTTGATTTACGTTGATTTCAAGATAAAAGCAAGTTAAAATACCTTCTGAATTTAGTTTGATCTCCATGTAACTTTCGCCTGTACTTGAATCAACACGAAGGATACGTCCCTCTGTATTCTGTGTGGTTGAGAAGCCAGCCTGGATGACGTCCTTCTCTGTATCTAACGAGTCTTGGCTTGGTATCATGTAACTGACCTCAGAGTTATCGGAAAGGTCAACCCCAACCTCTGAAACATTAATGTTTTTATTTTATGACATTAATATCACATCATATTAAGGCATATCACTACCATATTAAGGCATATTACTACCATATTAAGGCATATCACCACCATATTAAGGCATATCACTACCATATTAAGGCATATCACTACCATATTAAGGCATATCACTACCATATTAAGGCATATCACTACCATATTAAGGCATATCACTACCATATAAAGGCATATCACTAAAATATAAAGGCATATCACTACCATATTAAGGCATATCACTACCATATTAAGGCATATCACTATCATATTAAGGCATATCACTACCATATTAAGGTACATCACACTTTTTTTCTTTTCATTAGATTTCACAGCTTATTTAGCTATACCTTGAGTGCATATTCTTCCAGCATAAGCAGTCTTATCACAGTCACACTCAAAGCTAGAATACATCTCCACACACACGCCACCATTCATACAAGGTTTGGCATCACAGTGGCCAGTGCATCCTTCCACAACGTAATACGCATTCCTGGATGCTACAACCATGTCCATTGTTTTACCGTTCATACGCAATGTGCGCATACATCCAACATAGCCTTCGGTCTGACTGGCTGTTGAACCTACAAAAAAAGTGTTAATTGTATATTATTTTAAGTCTGTGTTGTTGTTGTTGTTGTTGGAGTTTCTACTTTTGTAATATTATTTATATTTTTGTTTGTTTTGACGAGCCTATTCACTATCAAGCTATGCTTTCATTTAGGCTCCTCCAATTTCTTTAAGTTATTAGTAAAATGAAATGTCTGGATAGTGAGACTATGATGGATGATAATGTAATGCATTATGGGTTACTTGGAGATGACCTCATGTTTGGTCGGACATTTTGAATGAATGCAAATAAATACACTAGAATTATGGATCAACTTGAGTATTGTTTATTTTTAACTAATAGATAACACAATATTCATTATCATAAAAATTAAAATTTCTTTTAGACAATGAATGATTAAAATGAATAAAAATAATAAAATTAACATACCTACAAATAGAGTACTACGATGCAGATTAAAGTGTACGTTACGATCGTCATACGGCATTGATTGCGTTTTACCATTAGCGCCATCTATTTCCATAAACATCTCCAGCGGGTCCATCTCGATAAAAACACGATGCCATTTATTATCCGTCAGTTCTTCAACGGTGGACGTCCGTATGGAGTTCATCCCCGCGCCGTAGTCGAGAGTAAACAACATCTCTCTGTCGCTAGTTAATTCCAACTTTAAGTAATCTACCTTAGCTTTGTGAATAGCATGAAGTAAGACAACGGGATACACTGTTGTTTTGAATTCAAGATAAACGTCAAATCCACTCTCAACGGTGAGTTCAATTTCAAACTTTAGATTTGCTTGTGGATCTCGAAATGAAACAGCATTTTGAACTGAAGAAACAATAGGTTTTAAATATTATCTAGTAAGAATTCAAATGGTAAAACAAAGCATTACATCACAATTTATCAAATTTGTAATTATTAGTATAATATACAGTACATATAGTAGATATAAACCAAAAGTAAACACAATTGATGGTACTGCATAGGTAAATATGTTATATCCAAAAAAAGACTAAAATTGAAAAATAATATAGACAAATATACTGAAATTGGTTAGACTAAAATTTACAAAATCTACAGTAAAACACCAGACATAAAGGAAACTTCACACTATTTGTTAATATGCAATATTTCCATTAACCCATTGAATTACATAGCAAATCTAAAGCTCTGTCTACACTATCAAACTAGTTTGACAAAAAAAAGTGTGATGTGCCCAAATATGGCAGTGATATGACATCATCATGTCCATATATGGGCACATCACATTGTTTTGTCACATAAAGTTTGATAGTGTTAGACAGAGCTTAAGTAACAAAATAATTCTTACTTTCACCATTACAACGCAGAGGATCGAGTGTGTGGAAAGCTAAAGACTGATCGCCCTCCAAGCCACCGAACCTAAGCTGTGCAACAGGTAGGAATGGTTTCTGAGTCAAAAGACCGGAATCCTCTCTTTCACTTGCATCATTAATGTCACAATTACACCACTTATCAGAGCTGTCACAGTCTCCTTCAATTCCACAAGCGCACTGAAACAAAATTTATTCAAATTTGATTGATGGAAATAGTATTTGAGATCCGAGTCCATAAAGATCTGTCTACACTATCAAACTAGTTTGACAAAAAAAGTGTGATGTGCCTAAATATGGTAGTGATATGACATCATCATGTCCATATATGGGCACATCACATTTTTGATAGTGTAGACATTGCTTAACAGACACAGTGACGTGAAAAATAATCAATTGAACATTAGATATAGAAAGAAAATATTTTGAATAGATTTCAGTAGGCTTATTATACCTTCCTAGTGCCTGGGCCAGCACCTCCCCAATAGTCCATCTTCTCTCCGGTGCTAGACACCCACCAACCATACTGAGGTCCATCTGAAAGCAATTATGAACAAACAAATTAAAATAAGAATCAAGTTTACTTCTAGGTTGGTCCTCATATTATGCTCTGTATTATTTGTATGGTATTTGATATGAAATAAATGTTTATTGAATTTGAATTATAAAAACATGCAGTATTCAGCCACTACAAGGTACCAGTACAATTTTAAAAATGTTTGTAACTTGTTTATTGTATGTTTCCAGTGTGTTACATAAAGTTTGATTGTGTGGACAGAGCTTTAGTTTGGTATGTTTCACTCTACACTTGTACTTACTTGGGGAATTAAGCAACCTTGCTCGTTTACATCTATATTTAATATACTGTTCGCAATCTTCAGCCTCAGACACCATCTGTCGTATCTGATCCATGTTCACGCCGTTGTAGTCAATTTCACGTTTGTACGAGCCAGCTTCCGCTGATCCCATGACTTGGATCTCAGCTTCCGAATTGTGGTTCAACTCTGTCCAAACCATGTCATCTGAAGAAATTAACAATTGTGATCAGGTATAAGTGATGAACATAAGTAATGAACAAAACGAAAGTAATGAACATGTTAAATGTGATTGACACAGATTCTGGTGAACTAGAATTGAAACTGTTGTAATCATGAGATTGATTAATGATGACAATGATTAATGTCGGAATATCCAACATATCAACATTTCACTATTATTATGTCAGTGCATAAATGTAATTGTCATGGTATTTTAAGGCAGTTTTCCTATTCATCAAATGCCTCACAACTTTGGTAATATCTATATACCTTCAAAAATGCATGTAACCAAGAAAGGTTCAAGAGGCCCACTGCCATCAACATCAATCAACTGGGTGCCACTACTGCCTGACGTACGTTGTACTTCTGCACATGACCTCTTCCAAAGAGCTGTAATACAATTTTAAAACTTACACTGAAAAAAACTTGTCATTAAATTGTGTATTTGTATTCAATGAATCACAAAAACATGCCAGAATGTTTTATCACATAATTAAGTAACAAAAAAGCTAAAATTCCATAAATTTACCTCTGTGACAGGTACTGCCAACATAACCGGAGGGGCAATTACAGCTGAATCCAGCCCATGATGCCTGGCAGACACCACCATGCTCACACGGATTGGGGCTACACCTGTAAACAACAGAAATTGATTTTATTTATTTTTATATCATACAGGATGAACAAACACAATAATTGCATACTACCAGGGATAGCCCTCTAAATCTCTCAGGGAGGTCCCCTCAACCCATATTCAATCTTCTAAAGCTCTGCCTACACTATCAAACTAGTTTGACAAAAAAGTGTGATGTGCCCAAATATGGTAGTGATATGTCCAAGTATGGTAGTGATATGACATTATCATGTCCATATATACGCACATCACACATAGTTTGATAGTGTAGACAGAGCTTAAAAGTTTTATGTTACTTGTTTTAGACTTACCAGTCAACCATTCCACATGTGTTGATCTCTACCCCTTCATTCTGAACAGATGTCAACGCTTGGAAGTTAATCATGCTACCACCAATCATAAGATCCAACATACAGCCCAGGAAACCAAGACTATTTTCATCCTTACCTGCAAGAACAGTGGATTTGATTGGTTGAAAATAAATTCTTATTTATTCCATTTGTTAGCATGTTATTATTATTATTTATACAGGCAAATGATACATTTTACAAAATATAATACAAATTAAACAAACATGACATGACAAAAATATAAAATCAGTCACTAGCTGCCAGGAAAGCACAAAAGAGGAAAAATGAAGAATTTCGCCAATGAATCTCAATCTTATGTGCTTTGACAATGCTATGGTAATTTTAACTTTTACAAAATTCATGAAAATTCAGGCATGATATAGAAAAATAATAGAAAATATTTACCACTTCCAAAATAATATCTATTCATAGGTGTTATAGAGACTTGGGTACTGGTACGGAAGTCATCCACCATAAATTGAACGTCGTCGTTTACCATCTTCACCTCAACACTGTGCCATAATCCGTCATTAATAGCAGCACCTAAATACAAATACATGTTCATTTATTCAATATGAAAACTGTGACAGTTCCTTGTGATTGGTCAACTCACTTACATTGCGTTACACCTCTAGTGGGAACCAAGCATTAGTAACTACATAATGCTAGATTATTGTAGTAATTGTGACAAGGGGTGATTGAGCCAGGACGTGTACTATTTGTAACCTAAACCTAAACCTCTATCTACTCTTTCAAACTTTATATGACAACAAAAATGTGATGTGCCCATATATGGACATGATGATGTCATAGCACTACCATATTTATGCATATCACTACCATATTTGGGCACATCACACTTTTTTTTTTGTCAAACTAGAATATAAATCAAACTAGAATATAAATCAAACTAGTTTGATAGTGTAGACAGAGCTTTAGTTGTCAACAATGCTTTTGAGTATTTAACTGACCATCACTGTATATTGGAATGCCGTTGGCTTCATCACCAATCTGGATCTTGAGAACGCCCTCTTGAATGAGAACTTGGAATGCTTCACCACTAAACAGCTCATTGTACATAAGGACTCCCCTTGTTTCATATGTCCTGAACTTAAAACTCACACTGAAAAAGAACAATAAATACCAAAAGATGGAATGTACCATTATCTGATAGGGGTGTTTCATAAAATTGTATACATTCAAGTTAAGCTCTCTTCCTGGAGAGAATAGGCCAATTTCTGTTTATCCACGTAAACTAGGCACGTAATAGACTACCGAAAGATACTAATAAACTAACGCCTTGGTATTATTATTATGTTTTTGATAAATAATATAAACAGGAAAATGTAAAATTGTGAGAATTTCAATTTTCAAAATCCTGTAATATACTTACGTGAGGTCGCCATCGTTGTCAAGAACCAGTCTTGACTCATGAGTTGGGAATGATGCAGGTACCATGACCTCGCTGGTACATGAGAAGGTCTGTCCATTATGCACTTTAAGACGTGGGTTATCCGGCTCCATTTGAACTGTGCCAATCACGTCAAATTCGCTATTGAAATTCATATTTTGTAAACAGCCCTTGAAGTTCTGGTCTGGCATGCCATCCTCTCGGTAGATCCCAGGTCTGTAAAAGTCTGGTGTCCCGCCGAAGGTTATCTAAATTTAGATTTTTGAGTTTTATTTCAATTTATTTTAGAAATTGTTAGCAATATATATAAACTTCCCAAACACTGTAAATCCATATTAATTTATTATATGGGTACAGAGTCTCTTAGTTCAAAAAAAAAAATCGTCTGTCTGACACGAAGGTCAACAGGGTCCTTTAATAGAGGTCATACCATTGCTTACGGTCTTCAGCTATATCTCTTGACTAGATATGGTCGCTAGCAATACATTATACTTTTTCAGTGGTAGTTCATTTATATCTGTTTAGTTGTTTTAATTTTTTTTATTTATAAAAGTTACACCAAAAAACTAACATACTTCTCTATCAAGGTCAATCCGTGAGAATATTCCATTACTATGACCATGGATGTGAATGGAGTCGAGATCAACCTGAATGGCCCGTCTTTTACGGTAATACTTTACACGATGCCATTGATTATCATCAAGTAGTCCACCTATTAACAAAGTGGTATCACCCGCTTCGTCAGTCGTACTTCCTAAAAGATGAAAATGTTACAGGAATTTACTACATGACTTTGTTTACACTTTAATTAATAGGCATGATGAACGTAATGGTGTTGTTTGATCAACATTTCTAAAGCTCTGCCTGCACTATCGAACTTTATGTGACAAAAAAATGTCTATATATGGACATGATGACATCATATCACTACCATTTTTGGGAATATCACTACCATATTTGGGTACAGTACATCACATTTTTTTAGTCAAACTAGTGTAAACAGAGCTTTATATGAAGTTCAGGTTACAAAAGCAATATTTATTATTAGAAATAAAGAAAATGATAATTATCCGATAGCTTATTGGAATTAATGTTTATTTCTCTTGACAATAAACTTACTGTAACGACCTGCTTTTGTGAAGGATAAAGTTTAATTTTAATATAATATCATCGCAAAATATTTCATAGATTCAGTTGTTTTCTCCTGACAATAGTCAATTTATACAAAAATATTGTGAAATACAATTTGCATGCATTGATCTTTTCTTATTATAGACATCATATAATGCAACTAACGAGGCTGAAATAATGAGCTGCTGATATTGTGTGATGTTTGTAAGATGACATAATGACGCAATTCAAATGAATGTGGTATGTACCTATGTGAAGCATTTTACATAGTAAAACATGTTTAAGCATGTCAGGTATTAAATACCAAAGAATACTAAATACTTTCTACAGTGTTTACATTTTTGATATATATACTATATTTGATGTTGAAAATGTGTGTTGTTAGTCGCTTTCTTGTAGATACTTTAATTGATTTATAGAATGTAATTTTGTAAATTTTTTTTTATTGCTGTGCTCTGTTTTGGTTCAACCAACTAGCATAGGTGCTTGTTTTGGTCTTTCCTTGCCTTTTATATTTGTTTTGTCTTTGTATTGAATAAAAATAAAATTATTGTACTGTACAGTAATTTCATTGTACTGTAATTTTCTATTTCTATTTTGTTAATGGCGGTCTCTGCTTAAAGTCTATTTCTAGACTTATTGTATTCAAAAACACAAGCAAAACAATAAACATAATATTTACATTCGTGATCAACTTGGAACTAACAACAACAACAACTACTGATCAAGCAATATAAAATACAACAGACCTAATGACCTATCTTTGAAACTCATTGTTGTGTAGTCTAATAGTGCTAGGTAAGAATGAAAATTTATGTCTATTTGTTTTAACTGGAATTGTTGTTAATCTTCCAGATCTGGTAACTACTAACTTATTTTTGAGAATATGAGATTCATCAACTAAAATACTATTTAATTTAGATATCATTTCATCAGCAAGCATGATCTATTTATTATTATTTAAATAATCAACCAGAGTTTATGACAGAAAATGTTAAAAATTGGCCATGTTCTATAGGATAAATAAAACCTACCTAAGTTGAGATTAACCATGAGCTGTCCTCTGACAAGCTGGAAGACGAGGTAGTCACTCTGGGTGCCGTACCCAGCCATAATCACACCGTTCGCTTCAGTGGTTCGGAATCTAAACGTAACATGCCATTCGGTCTTGTCTATACGATATCTTCCTTTCTCCACGTTGTATGATATATAGTTTGTTCCATCGAATGACGCAACACTTGAATCTAAAAATATTCAATTAGGGGGTGGGATTATAATATACTCCAGCATGGGATTAGTATAAACTAACTCTATGTATTTAAACTAATCTTCAATATATAACACATTTTCCAATCTTATTTAAAGATATATTGTCCCCCTAAAAAAATTTTTTTTTGTTCAAATTTGTTGGTGAATATGCCATTTTAATGTCACGTAATAGTTATTCACTTTGACCAAAAACTGGATGCAAAAAAAAATGATTTACCTGAAAAAATGTAATTTAAAAAGCAAAAAATAGTTAAATTGTCTGCGTTTTTCATTTGTCTTTTTATAAGCGAAATAATAATAATAATTTTTTTTTGACAGAAATGAATAACTTTTTTAAAATTTCAAAATGGCCTATTAAAGTCTGATTTTATTAATCTTCATTTTCATGTTTTTGGGGGACAATACATCTTTAAAAAATTGATGATCTATTGAAGAATTCAACACAACAGAGGAAGAACTGAAAAAATGTAAAACATCCTGCTTGTTATTTGATATTGATATTAAATCTGCTAAAAAAAGAAGATATTCCCTACACAATGCATTCTTAATAGACAGTTACAGATCATATTACTTTCTCTAAAAATAGCTACTAGCAGTGAAATTGTTTATATCATAAAAACCAAAAAAATCTAAAATAATGTGAATAAAAATTGTAAAAAGTGTTACTTTACCAGCTAAACATCCATAAAATTCAACATATTAATTTCACTAAAAATAGCTAACAGTAGTGAAATTGTTTGTCATAAAACAAAACAAAAATCTAAAAATAAGTAAAATAGTAAAAAGTGTGTTACTTACCAGCTAAACATCCATAAAATTCAACACGCATTGAAAACCGGTTCTTCTTTAAGATTGGATTAAGTCGTACATATCGAGCGATAATTACTGGATTTAATTTGTTTCTGTTCACGCTGTCACTATCAGAATTACCATGAAATTTCTAAAAGAAAAACAAGTTTATCATTATTTAAAAGTTCATGGAATGAGAGAAATAAAAATGAGAATGACAATGCAGGCAGAAATGTTAATAAAAATTCCAATGATGCTGTTTAATTAATAAGCTTTTACAAATGTCAAATACTTTTCAATTACAAGCTTCATATACCAAGTCTAAGTCTGTCAAATAGTTATAAAAAAGTGAGTGAGTGGTCAAACAGTCAAGACAGTGGAGCCGGAATCTAGCCACAACATCAGCAAGGGTTCGAGGCTCACTCGCTCCATGGTTCTGGTGGTAGAACTAGTCTTCTCGGATAAGGACTATAAACCGTAGGTCCAGTGTACATACATTACTCTTGTGTACTAGTTCACAATCAGCCACTGTGTCATGGACAGATGAGAGAGTGCCTTATAGTGGCTGCACTGACTTGATGTGACCCTTATGGGAGAAGCATGTAGTTGAAAAGTGTAACATCAGAGTCCACAGCGCCATGAGCAATGATCCATTTGTTGGAATTTGGCGCTTTACAATTATTCATTCACAATTTTGTTTTAGGTGTCATAAGGGAGAAGTTTGTTGCCCTAACAGTAACACTAAAGATCTGTCTACACTATCAAACTAGTTTGACAAAAAAGTGTGATATGCCCAAATATGGTAGTGATATGCTTAAATATGGTAGCGATATGACATCATCATGTCCATATATGGGCACATCACACTTTTTTTGTCACATAAAGTTTAATAGTGTAGGCAGAGCTTAATACTCATCCTGGATCAGCCTCTGCAGAGTAACTTAATAGTAGTACAGTACTTCAAATGCTTTCTTATATGTACGATATATATATCTGTATGTATATGTATAATATGTATAGTATACTGTATCTTGATATTTATAGCACAATATAATGGATTTTCAATAAACGTTCAAGGTTGAAAACATCAACCGATATTTAAATTGCCAAGACAATTTGCGAAAGATAATTGACTTCATGAAAAGCTGACAGTTAATTTTGCCGAGAATGAATGCAATCCTCTAAGTCTGTAATGACATTTGGTTTAGTGAATGGACCATTTCCCTCCAAGGCAACAGAAACTAGGTCTAAGCTATTCAACTGTTACTTGTAGTTTCAAAGGGTAATACTTTAATGGCACTTTCACTTTCCAATGTCTTAAGCTCCGTCTACACTATCAAACTAGTTTGACAAAAAAAGTGTGATGTGCCCAAATATGGTAGTGATATGCTTAAATATGGTAGTGATATGTTTAAAATATGGTAGTGATATCACGTCATCATGTCTGATATGGGCACATCACATTTATTTGTCACATCAAGTTTGATAGTGTAGACAGAGCTGTAGGATCAGTTTCTATTACCATAAACCTTTTTACCTAGAAACATTATGAATAACTGTGCAGGATGCATAATGTGACAAGTGATTGTGGTAATCTGCATTTCGGCGCAGTTTTAAATTTGAATTTAAATTTAGCAAACTGCACTGTTTATGTGAATTCATTAAAAATTATAGTCTGAATAGTACAGTATAATTATGTCAGAGAGACACACACAAGATTTAATTTCTGTTTACACTATCAGTATCTTATTTTGTTATTACTTTATGTGATAAAAAATGTGATGTGCCCATATAGACATATCACTACCATATTTGGGCACATCACACCTTTTTTTGTCAAACTAGAGTTTGATAGTGTAGACAGAGCTTTACAGTTATTAATTTTGTTTATGGGCAGGTACAAGCTATTGAATTGTATCCTTTGTGATCAAAAATTCATCTTAGTCCAAATAAAGTCAAAAAGTTTAATTTTATTTTTTATTACTACAAAATCAAGTTTGCGAGTAAAATAAATCCTACAGCATTATTTGTATTAAATCAAGGAATGTAATCATGTAGTACCCTGTAGTAAACAATGCTTGATCACTTTAATTCTCAAAACAGTCAATAATATCGATTATTTTGATGAAAAACATTTAAGTGAAAAATGAGTGAATGTCAAAGTGGTATCCTTGAGACGTTGCATTTGAATTGGTGATTGTGAAATTGTAATTGTATTTCTGTTGTTGAAATCTATGAATAAATTATGTAATATTTGAATAATTAGGAACTATGGTGCTATTTGTAACAAAACAGTCAGTGAGGAATATACTGTAGTGTGTATTACAAAGAAGGTGTTTAAAGTACATACAGTGCTATTTATTTTGCTACAGTTTAATATAATATTTGTTTATTATAATTTTTACAGGGTTTTTATTTTGTGTGTGTGTGTGTGTGGGAGGGGGAGGGGGAGAGGTGGTTGAATAGGAGGTTGGCTATAGAAAATTTACTTTTTTCTTCAATTTAGTGCTTAGGATTTAGCAGAATTAAAATACAGTATTTCATAAAAGGGATGGATGGCCAATTATTTCTACAAGCTTACAACAACAAAAAAAAGAATACAGCCGACTCTTCCGATACCGGACTCTTTAAAAACCGGAAACTCTCCTAATACCAGACTTTTCTCAGTTACCAAAAGGTCCCAAATTCACTTTTTCCTAATAGAAACACATTCCGAATACCAGACTTTCTGGAAAACCAGACATATTTGGCCAGCCTAAAGGTGTCCGGTATTGGAAGAGTTGAGTATTAAACAATTGGACAATGATAGTACAATGAATGGAAACTTGAATGACAGACACTAAGGGTTATTACTGCTGTAGTGTAAATATTGAATAGCACATTCTGTACAAGTTCACACTGACAAACAAAAAGGTTAACATATAAAATTACCCGTTCAACTCCATTTTGTATATATGTTTTAAATGATGACTCATCTGTGTTGTTGCTGTATAGTATTTTATACTCTGTCACCCATTCCTCACTGTCATATCGTCCTTGCGTAGCTACTTCTGTGATCCGACTGACTTCTCCAAGATCCACCATCAAGTACTGGTTGCTGTCATCACTGCCAGCAGTCCAGCCTCCCTCTCCTGATGAATGAATAAGTACAAATTATATTTTGAGATTGAGAGAAATATTGAGCTCTGTCTACACTATCAAAATTGTTTGAAAAAAAGTGTGATGTGCCCAAACATGGTAGTGATATGCCCAAATATGGTAGTGATATGACATCATCATGTCGATTAGGCACATCACATTTTTGATCACATAAAGTTTGATAGTGTAGACAGAGCTTTCAATGTCAAAAGCCTCTGTTTAAAATGTATTATTTCTTAAAATAGACAAATGTAATTTTAGAGCAATGTCTTCATTGGGCCATGAGCAAAAATCTATTGAACTTCAACTCCGTCATATAATTATTTTCTAACTAAAGTGGAAAAAATGAATACTGCTGGTTAAAGGGACGAACAACGGCGGCACAGTGACTCATGTCAAAGTAATGAATGAAATCATTTACAATATGATAATGCAAGGTTAATCAATAATTTGGATTATTGACAAAATGAATGCATATTAATTGAGTTTGAATCCCAAATGAATAATTACATCAATTTCATTTAATAATTATGTTCTGTATTTAACAAATAGCACTATTAATTTAACCGATATTAATCAATTACCATCATTTGTTACTAATAGTTAGATAATTGCAAATATATATTATAAGCATACACATTTTTTTTAAATAAATACAACTTACAAGTCTCAAAATGATTAACTTACTTTGATGACAATTTTGAATTGATATTTATACATACAGTACTTATATACTGATACTAATTAAAGCTTGGGTCCCACTTGGACGCAATGCAAGGACGTAAGTCAAGCTTAAGTAAATTGACCAATCATGAAACAATGTGTCGTCCAAACTGTCACCTGTAATTGGTCAACTTGCGCCTATCTTGTGTGTCCAAGTGTGAACTAAGATTAAGTAGCACTATCATAGTATGGGTATTTTCATAAAGAGTACAGTATATAAAGCTCTGTCTACACTATCAAACTAGTTTGACAAAAAAAGTGTGATGTGCCCAAATATGGTAGTGATATGCCCAAATATGGTAGTGATATGACATCATCATGTCCATATATGGGCACATCACATAGACAGAGCTTTACTGTAGTCACTGGATGTATCCACTCTTTACTGTATATCATACAAAAAAGGGTTTTTAATGAAATTTACATTTAAATGAAAAAAGCAACATAAACTAACTATATAAGCAATTTTATGTATAATCAATTTTTACTACTGTATGTCAGTAGTTATAAAGTACATTTACCATCTTTCCAATGGAGTCGTGCGTACTCTGGCCCTCGTAACGATGACAATGATGATGATGCGGTGATCATGTCACGATATATAACACCAGTTTGCATGCCAAGTGGAGCATTGCAAGTTGCTGAAAGAAAAAAATTGAAATAATATTTTAAAATAAAACTTAAAATATTTAAATTAAAAATTTACCTACAGTACAGTATTAAGTCTATAGTACTCTGAAGCTCTGTCTGACTGTGATGTACCCATAAATAGACATGATGATGTCATATCACTACATATTTGGGCATATCACTACCATATTTGGGCATATCACTACCATATTTGTGTAATCAACTGTTTTTTGATAGTGTAGACACTCTACTGTATAATTTTTTTTTCCAACAAATTTATTTTAAAAATACTGTATCATTCACATCCAACAACAGTGGGAAACCTGCCACTCCAGAGAATAGAAAAAAGAATATTAAATACGGAGTACAGTACACTCACCCTGACATAATTTATAAGAAATTATTTGTTAGTGTAAATACATTCTGGTGAATATTATGGGAAGTACTATTTACTGAAACACTACTAGTACTGTATTTGAAATGGATGTACATAACCCCTTCTACATTCAGGTACCTATATCAGGGCCGTAGCCACCAGTACAGTTTTAATCTGACTAGTTTTTCACAGAGGGGCCTTTCTTTGACAACCCATTAGTGGCTTGAACAGAGATTGTTCCATTTTCTTGTGAAAACCACATCACTGTAATTCAAAGGTAGAACAGAGCCCTTACTGATTGGTCTACTCTCTTGTGTATATAGTTGATGTCTACTTTCAGTGGGTCTCGTTTCAAGAATAAAACGATGCCTTTGTTAAATTTTATGACAATTTATAGATGTGTGTCTCTCTACAGTAAATCATTTGAAATTGCAGAAATGGATTAACAGGAATAAACTAACAAAAAATGCCAGTAATTGTATGAACATTTAAAAGTTTACAAGTAGTATACTGTACTGTCTGTCTTAGCTATTCCTTTCTGAATTTGAAAAAAAACCCCAAAACAAATGGTATAAACGTACTGGACTGTAAAAATGTCTACAGTATGTTAGTTAAAATCTTAAAAAGTATCAAAACGACATATTATTTATTATTTGAAAGAAGCTTGTATTCATTAATTTTGCATGGTGTGAGCATGGAGCTATAGCCCATGGTGTGAGAGTACAGTAATACTGTATACTGCAGCAGACAGACAGACATGGCAAATAGAGTTAGTAACGGATGGATGCTTTCTTCACCTTGCAGTCATTATGCTATCTTTCCATTTAAATTATTGAAAATCAATTTCATTTTTGTGTTTCATTTTATGTTTAAATTAAAGCAGCATTTATTGAAATACATACAAGTACTATAGATGGTTTCATACAGCACAGTACTATTACTTTTTATCAACAATAAACAGTCTTGTTTTACTACTGTACACTGTACTGTAGGTACACACAACCAAGATACAGTAATGTATATTATTATATTCCTTGTCAGTATACAGTACTGTATAGTACAATAGCATTAATATAATATATTAAAGTGTTGTGTCTATGTCAGATTAATGATATGCTTTCCAACATTGTACAGTACTGTTACAGGTACAGTAGTAATACTAATAACAAATTTAAAAGATTTGAAATAAGTTTGATAAGATAAATTAAACATGAATCAAACAAAGAGATCATACTGTAATCCAACTGCAAACGTATGATAAATATTTAAAAAATGCGTATTAGAATGAAATGCTTGCATACGATGTGCGTGATGTCAAGCTGTGTACTGCGTACATTAGAAGTAAATCGAAAATAACAATAATTTTCAAAATGTTCAAATAATCGGAATATTCTTAAAATACTAAAAAACTGAAAGAATATTTTGGTAATATGATGTGTTACAGGAGATTTTAGTATCTTCTTAGATTAATGAGATCAGTACTGTAAGTAATTTGTTTTTGATGTTAATCTGACATTTCAAATGAGCAATATTTGATGGAAATGGACTATTAACAAGAAATATAATCACTGAAACTACATCCTTACACTCTGAGTCTGATTATCATCATTCAATAATTGGAAAAAAAACAGTTTAAAGTCATAAATAAGGTTTTACTTTTATCAGCTAAAATTAAGACTTACCAGTATTGAGGCTGTTGTTCACTATCAAACTAGGTTGACAAAAAAAGTGTGATGTGCCCAAATATGGTAGTGATATGCTTAAATATGGTAGTGATATGACATCATCATGTCTATACAGTATATGGGCACATCACATTTTTTGTCACATAAAGTTTGATAGTGTAGACAGAGATTTATACCTGTGCAGGATCCCCAATAATTGGTAATTCAAAATGTCTTAATTATATTATGTATTATATTTTGGAAATTGATTATTATTTAACACAGGAACATTAATCAACATTTTTTTCTCCTTCAATTCAAAAAAGTTGATTAATTATAAACCTACGCCCACTGTTACTCTATTGGTCCCATGTGTTAAGAACCAACTTAATGATAAGTAAGTAGCAAGCTCAAATGAAATGAATACTAATAGCTTTCATTGCTATATTTAGATTAATTGGAAACAGATCTCTCCCACACAACATCACACAAGTTTAACCTGTCTGGTTGCTGAGTGCGATCGCACAGTAAGCACAACTCACATTGATTATCTGGGAATCAAGCGCCTTTTAGCGCTTTGTTACAGATCAATAATTCTAAAACAAATATTATAATCCAGAATAATCATTTTAATTTGCTATAATAATTTACAAATCAATAACTGTACTCTGGTGCTGCATAGTTTAATGTGCTCTTTTATGGATTTCTTTCAATTATATTAAATATGTATTTACAGTAAAGTACAGTGTTGTAGCATTAACAGTAAAATTTAAATAATTATAGAAAAGAGAGGATCGCTAATGTTGCATTCTAATTTATCGTTTCTTATAAAAACATACATGTCATTCATTATGACACAAGATCTCAAGATCAACTAATGCTACCTAAACCTAGAACGGACTATAAAAAACGGAGCTTGTCTTATAGAGGTGCTAAATTATGGAATGAACTAAGTGATGACATAAAAAATGTAAAAACATCTTTTAATTTTAAATTAAAATTAAAAAATGTATGATTAATATTATATTTAAATATACTATAGTTCAAATTATATGATGTCAGAAATGTATTAAGATTTTCAATTCAATAAGGTTAATATGTTAGAGCATTTATTTGTAAGTAATTACTTTCTTAATGTTAATCTTGGTGTTCACTCTTTTGTACGATTTGGATTTTACAAATTTTAAAATTCTAATTTGTTTTAATACTGTAATTTAATATTAATGTAGATGTGTAAATTAAGATTTTCAGTTTTTGGTTAAATCCTTATTAATAATTTAATTAATATCTTTAGTATTAAGTTTCATTGTCATTGTCAAGATAAACTCTTGTTGTTAATTGTTTAATTGCTAAATAGTGTATAATGTCTTACGGCCTTGTCGAAAAACACCATTGAGGTGAACAAGTGTTACCGTGATTAAATAAAGTTTTTTTTATTATTATTATTATGTAAATCTTTTTTTATTTTAACAATTTATTATTAATAAATAATATTATTATTAATTATTATTACTTGCATTATTTATCAATGTAGGAATGGATATTATATCTTAAGTAAGGTTTTATCGAGCTGTGTTTATACTGTACTGAAATACTTACTGCGCAGTTTCAAATTTTCTTCACAATTTCAATTGAGTGTTTTGATTCAAATTGCGCAATAAAATCCTTGCGTAATTTCAAATTGTGCATAATAAACATACCCACTTCGGACTTCGATTATTTTATTCAAGTTATCAATAATGACAGATCAAACCTTTTCTTTTATTAATATTAGATCTTACGAATTTATACGAGTTGTAAGTTTTTGGTTTTACTTGCTTTGTAATTGTTACAAATTGTACAATTTTCTAAAAATAAGTTTAGTGGAATGTACATTAATCTATCTACCTCAAATGTAAAAAATCTAGGCCCAGGCTGTTTATGTCATCATATCAGTCGAGACTTCCTCTCAATTGACAATAGTCATTTCCTGACATTCCACCTGTAGGGCAACCTCTCACCTGCCTCCTGGCTCAGACTAACTAGGGCCTAGCTCGCAATGTAGGCCTAACGGAAACGGGCTACTTCATATACTCAGATCTTATTTGAAATTAAATAAATTAAAAGAGAGTGATACTTACTATCTGCTTGAGATTCTTTAACGATTAAACTTGCAAACAAAGCAATCAAAATCTGTTTAAATTGCATTAAAGTTAGCTCCATTTTAATAATTTTATCAACTACCACACGGCCGCGGCATCGCTACTTTCCCTTTTTTCTCGGGTCTATTGTGATTTTTACCTTTCCCGACAAAAAATAAACCAATCATCAATCATTACGACACACGCCAAACAGTCTTGATAAATAGGTGGCGCTATTCCACATGTAATTGCAGAGCAGGGGTTTGTTTTGAAAATCATTTTTGATTGTTGTTTAATATTGTTAAAATTATATTATTTGTGTGTTTTATCACAAAGCAAAATAAGTGTTTCGTGTTCTTAAATTACTTTTCTCTCCATCTAGATCTATAGTTTTTGTGAAATGTCTTCCAGTTTAACGCATGCAGCAAACATATTTAGGCCTTTAAATTTTTTAGAAAAAGATGAAGGTAGGTACAGTACATTCATTTTTAAGGACTGTTCCTTTTATTGATGATGATATTAAGTAGATTAGTGAATTTCTAAGTCTGGAAAGATGTTATTTATGTATTGTGGCTTGCGTTTTACTTAATTACACTCCTAAGCCAATGATCTAATTTTGACACCCTAGAATCGACTTAGCGTATTTCATACAATATAATATTAACCATACCATTATTTGATAATAATACTAATTTGTTTTGGGTAAAATTACAATTTTTATTTTGTCTTATGTAGTGGCAAACTATGGTTTGATTCTGCTGAACCAACCAATGAATGATTTAGTGTCAAGGCTTTGGAAGCAAGCTGTATACAAAGCATCAGTTGATGGAGCTACAAATTATCTATTTCAGGACCAACATTTTAAAGAGTATATAAATTGTATATTTCATTATTTTCAGTATGATCTGTCAATATAATTATATTATACATATTCGTAATATTCATTCTATTGTTCAGTTTCGTTCCAGATTTGGTTTCTGGCGATTTTGATTCAATAAATAAAGATGTACTGCAACATTACAAAAATATGGTGAGTTTAATATGTGTATCTATGTATATGTTTGATTAAATATAACAATAGTAATAACAACAATGAAAATGTCTTTGTTTTATTTTCTTTATTTCTTTATTTCTGTAGGGGTGTGAAATTGTAGAAACTGAAGATCAGAATGAAACAGATTTTACAAAAGCCTTAAACCTTGTACTGCATCGCCTTAAAGAAAACAAAATTGAAGTAAATATTCTGGAAGATTTTGCACTCTAGAATTGAATAATGATTCAAACCTGTTCTTTGGGACTCTCCCCCCCCCCCCCCCCTCCCCCTATGACCAACTCCTAATCACAGGATAATTTTGTTCTACTGGGAAAAATACTTATAGTTACTATTCAGCGAGTTTCAGTTTTTGATTGCTATTTAGAAGCATTTTGTTTACCTTTTTTTTTCACTGCCTAATTACGAAAGTAATTTGTATGCTAGCATCTATCAGCAGTATAAAATGTCATAATTACCAAATATGGTTAGTAGCTTAACAGAATATCAGGTTGTTTTATTTTTGTCTTTATGCAGGTTGAGTACATAATAGCATTGGGTGCTTTAGGTGGCCGCTTGGACCATACGTTATCTAACATAAACACATTGTACATGGCAGCACAAATAACCTCTACACCGGTATATCTCATAGGGCAGGAATCTCTTGCCCTGCTTCTCAATACGGTATGTCCATCAATTTTAATAATGATGTAAAAATAAATAAAAAGCATAAAAATAATAATAAAAATAACAAAATAATAATAGAAAGAAATAAACAAAATCCAATCAAAACTAAACAAAAAATCAGCTGTTACTGCTGCCACCACACCGACTAGTTGTTCCATGTGGAAACTCACAAAGATGAAGATGTACTTTGATAGAAAATTGAACAAAGACAGCTGCAAAAATAAGAGGCTATCAGAATTTTGTATCATGAAACCTCTCTTTTTATTTACCACATTAATTATTCAACTCTGGTGTGCTGATCTGGTAAGGCTCTGCACTTCTGGCTGCTGTCAGTTTGTAGAGGGCCTAATCCAAACTTCCTCAGTTAAGGACAATAATAAATACATGTGTTCTCTTACAGGGTAAACATACCATTGAGGTAAACACTGGCTATGAGGCCGAATGGTGCGGTCTAATACCAGTAGGTCAACCTTGCCAAGATGTAACTACCACAGGTCTAAAATGGAACCTGACCAATCACAAACTTGAATTCGGAGGTTGCATCAGCACATCAAATACTTTCACAGAAGAACAAAAACATGTGACTGTTGAAACTGATCAACCATTATTGTGGACGATGGGAATAAAGATGAAATAATAATAATGGGAATGGTAGAATTTAAGTATACATGAACTTAAAAAACAAATCATATTATTAAGCCAATAATTTAATTTTTATTAATTTAAGTTTGTTATGGGTTTAACTTTGTATTTTTAAACACTTTTCAACTTTTGTATTGTTTTAGTTACATTTACTTAATTTTTTTTTGTTTTTTCTTGTAAATAGTTTTGTATACTAAAACAGCCTTGTTAAAAACACTATATTAAGTGATCAAGTTTTTCCGTTTTCAAATAAAGTTATTAAATTAAATAAAATAATAATAAAATGCTAAGACAAGGTGCAGGGTATTAAATTAACTTATATTTATTGGGATAATGTTGTATTATATATGGTGTAAAAAATTATATTTAATATTTATTAATCTGCTTTTTGTCACATAAAGTTTGATAGTGTAAACACTCATTGTAGCAAAGAAAGAATAAACTGAAAAATAACGACCTGTTCAGTTTTACTATCTCTTTATTCACACTCAAAATATTTTAGTTAATTCTTATTAATATGTTACCAAATTTAATATTGAAAATGTGATTATTTGCAAAACACATATAAAAAAATGTCTTGCAAATAACCAAAATCTGACAATGCTGTTATGTACAATTTCTAAATGAAAATCAGTTGAAGAAATCCTCATTTCATCCTAAGTTGTGGTGTCACCATATCCTCTTAGATTTTACATTTTTATAAAAAACAAGCGGTGTTTACGAGAAAGCGGGCCATTGTCATTTTATTTGTTCCAGTTTGTACAGTTAGTTTGCAGTCTATTGTCTGGACGTATCAAGCGCCTCTGTGAAAAATAAAATAATGTTGTTTAGAAATGTTAGCTAGAGAAATGTTAATTAGACCAAAACACTACAGTCTATTTTTTAGGATCATTAAACATGAACTGTAGGCCTACTTACAAAAACACAAAATTAATTTTAAAATATACAATTAATAAACATAACAGGAAACCAAATGACTGGGAATAAAGCTCTGTCTACACTATCAAACTTTATGTGAAAAAAAATGTGATGTGCCCATATATGGATACGATGATGTTATATCACTACCATATTCATGCACATCAAATTTATTTTGTCAAACTAGTTTGATAGTGTAAACAGAGCTTTAGAGAAGTTACTGAATTTTTGTTATAAGAAGGAATACAGAAATATTTGAATTTAACCAGACATTTTGAGTTAGTCCATACTTTGGAAAAGTTGTCAGTACTTACACAATGATATTATTGATTGGAATATGAATAAGCTTGACAAAGAAACCAATGAAACCCATTATAGCAAAGCCAATAGCTGTGGCCATAGCAATCTTTTGAAATTCTGTAAAAATAAAAAAGCACATTAGTGACATTCTAAAGTTAACACATGAATTTAATAACATTAAAGCTCTGTCTACACTATCAGACTAGTTTGACAAAAAAAGTGTGATGTGTTCAAATATGGTAGTGATATGACATCATCATGTCCATATATGGGAATATCATATTTTTTGTCACATAAAGTTTGATAGTGTACAAAAGCTTTAGTAATAGTATATCATTTTTTGTATGGTTATCAAAATAAAGAAAGACATAAACCTTTTCTATCTGGTTTTGTGCATCGTTTCAGCAACCTTAGTGAATCCTTAGAGAACTGTCTGGCTGGCTCAATCAGTTGTTGAATTTGATCCATTTTAAAAAGGTTGACTTACAGTGTGCGATAAATAATGAAACAATCTAAAAAAATAAGTTTATAATAGAAATGATATACTGTATAACCATGATAGACAGATGGCAGTAACAAGAGGTGTGAATTGTGAACAGGACGGTTCGTTGAACTGGTATTACAATATAATAAATATAGCCATACTATAATAGGCTTTGTAAGTTTAAACTCATGGGGAGGTAAAAAAATACTCAAGAAAAATAATTATACCTGTATTTTGTAAGTAAATAATAATAAACTATTTTAAAACTCTAGGATAATAGTAATACAGTATATTAATTAGATAGAATAATAATTCATATTATTGCCCATTGAACCAGTTAGGTCTAATGAGCCCTGGGAGCAACCAAAAACGAATATAGTTCTAGTAATATTAAATAAATCCAGCAGTCTATCCTAGGCCTAGATAGCATCGACCACGTCATCTATCCATGTCCATCATTGTCATGTCGCGTCCGTACACAGCCACAGCAGTCAGCGAGCTAGCGTCTGTTTCAAGCTTAAACAAAATCACGCAATAACAATACTTAATTGCACTAATATAGGCCCTACTACCTTAAAGGTAATAACAAAACATATAGCAACACTTCTAAACATTAATATTGGAAGAAATTTACCTTTAAAATAACTAATTTATCTAATAAATAAAAGAAATGTTATGCTTACGTGTACAAGCTGATAGCCTACTTTTCGGAAAGACACAAATTACGTTGCTTAAATTACGCCCTCTGTTGTGTTTCATTATTATGCAAAACTTATGTGACGTCATCCGAATTACGTAACCGAAGAAAACGTGTACGGCAAACATGGGCAAAAGAATAATAGGCCTACTGTATTTCTTTTGAGTTGAAGAGTACCACTGTTCTACTGTTAACGTTAAATAATAATAAATAATTCTCCCCATTCAACGAATACAAAATATTCACTATACAAATTATACATAAATTGGGACAATATTTTTATTTGTAAAATTGGGAGAATATTCCATTCGTTTAAAGAAAATCAAAAATATTCTTCCCATCCAATGAAAAAAAAAATTTTTTTTAGTATTCAATTCCAATGGGTTTATGACTGAACAATACAGAAAAAAATATTTGCCTTTAATACTCACTATAATTTGTAAAATTAATTCCATTTATAAAATGCTGAAAAAAAGATAGTAATTAGTTTGAAAATACTGTAAGACAAACAATATATCATGTAATATATTATACAATTTAATAATAAATTCTACTCTGCATATATATATGTTTTACATCACAAGGAAGAACATAGCTTGGAATTAAAATGTAATTGGCATCTACAAACAACATCGCTACCACACTTAACAGCTTCAAAATGTAGTAAATATTCATTTTGTGAACTCTGCCAAACTGTAAAAACAACTTCATCTCCTTCTAACGTTTCACCAAGATATTGAATAATAAACTTCTTCAACTTTGACCTTAAAACATCCAGGGTGATTACTGTAAAGGTTTTCGCCGCCACAGCCTCCTGCGCTAATTGAACACAGAATTTTAAATATGCTGTGTTATTTGTATGTTTATTAAGGTCAACGTCCTCTTCACAAATGATAAACTTTTTACAATAGCTATTCACTTCCGAGGAATTATTGTTAAATTGTACCATTGGAGGGATTTCTGGTTTGATCGCAGATGCATAAAAGTATATATTCTTTATTATATCTGGGAATGGTGTAGATTTCCGTGTTGCTCGATTCACACACACCATCTGAACATGGCATTTGCTAAAGCAATCGTCCGACACCATTATTTTGGACTCAAAAAGCATTGAAGACTTGCCGCAATATAACACAGTGAATAACCCATGTGTTGGCTGTACTGACAGAATGCTTTTACTGTTTAATTTGTCATCTACATCCACTTTCAAGTGCCTTACAAAAACAGTGTGATTTTCGAAAAACAGAGGGTGTTGCTCCTTCATCGTTAGTCTTAGGCCAACAGCTCGAATACATTGATGAGTAAACGCAATTTTCCATGGTAGAATATATCCTATAAAACAAATAGGAAAATGATAATAGCATGATGTAATTTTCACCTTTTTTTGGAGCCTTGTGGTCATAGCGCTTTAGAGAACATTTATTTTGGTTAGGAATCCTCATTAAAACTGGTAATGTCTAATATATCTTTTGTTTTTATAAAATTTTTATTTTAAAACACTAACAGTACACTCAATAACAATAATAATAAGTGTAATCTGTGCTCAAAACTTGACACTCTCACTGTGCAGTTGTTTTATGAGTGTTGTTATATCATGTCTTGGGAGAGAAGAGATACATGTTAGACAGTGTATGAATTGCACTATGTCTTACTACTAACCATGTTCATCAAATTCTTTTGCTGTATGTGTTCCAATATCAATTACAAATGTCTTGTTAGCAGTAGCTGAAGCTGGTGATGCCATAACCAATGCAGGTTGATAAACATATTTGCAACAAAAACAAGCCTGTAGATTGAGATAAATATATAATAATATGATATTATTATTAAATTTATTAAGTAAAATTTCAAAACCTCATCGAATTTTAAACCAAATTGTTACCAAATTATTAAGGATTTAGACACAAAACTATAGAAATAAATTATGTAGACTGCATAATACTGACAGTAGTCAGCTCGCATCGCTGCGGGTTAGGTCAGTCAGTGTTCTGCCTAAGAAGATGAATGATGCGGGTATGGCTAGGCTACAACAAGTACAAATAATCAGTACAGTCATTACATACAACATTGTCAGCTTCTACAAACTCAACACTCGGTTATCCATACTAGAAAAACATGCAAATATTAATTCTACCTAAAAAACAAACCCAAATGTTAGTAGTATACCTTTGTAGGCCTAATTATTAGTACAGTACTTACCACCGTTCCGAATTACAGAGAGGGGAGGAGGCGTGGCTTCGGTATGAACTTCAGCAACGTGTGCAGTAAAGCGTGAAAACTAAAACAAGAGCATGTGATGGGAAGTGGGCGTGGCAAATAACCACTAGTGTCACATGATGCCTGGATTAATGAATATTCATTAATCCATGCAGTAATTCCATAATATTAATTACTTCAAATGAATTTCAATTACTTTCCTTAATATTTATTTTTTTTTTCAAGTTTCAACACATTATGAGTACATATTATAACATACTGTACATTTATTGGAAAATTATATTATAAATGTATAGGCTTTACTGATTGAATGTTGAGGTATATTTATTTTTCCACACAAACTGAAGTCAGTCGAATTCTGATCAAAGTATACAATGCCATACATTTTCTTTAAAAAATGTTAAGACACATTAACAGTTATTAAAAATACATCAAGAGAAATGATGTAAAAAAAAACAATTATGCAAGCAGATATCATCTTTGTTCATTTTCATTCATTTATTTGACCAACAAACCATAAGATAAAATATACAGAGATAAATTGGTCAGGGACTGCTAAAGTAAATAATATTACTGTAACTACAAGAGTCAGCAGTCCCTGATCTTAACTAATTTATAATTTTATAAACAAATGTATTAAGTTGTGAATATACAAAAAAAGAACAATAATTATGTACAAAAAATTGAATTAAATATGCAAAAAAAAAAAGAATCGAAGATAATTATCAAGAAGGAAAGAGTGAATAGATAATAAAAGATGAGAAAAAGATTCAATCAATCTTATTCTTAAAATATTATTATTATTAGTAATTGTAGGAATGGTGCTTCCACTGTTTAGTTTTAAAAAAGTTTACAGTAAATCTAACAGATTATTATTTCTTTAACTTTGACAATGGTTATTTATAATCAAGAATATAAATATTACAATGAAGAAATTAATTTATTATCTAAATGAAATTGAGATCTGATAATGATGCTGTCACCTTTCTTTGCCTCAAAATGAATCAGATATTTGTTCTGTGAATCTTGCCACATATTAAAACATATTTCATCTCCTTTCACACTCTCGCCAAGATACTGTATAGTATAATCTCTCAATGGACTTTCTAAAAATTCTTGACATAGAATTTCATCAGTAATTGCACTGCTAAAAACAGTATCACATAATTTCATATATGCAGCATTGTTAGTATGCCCATTCGAATCAACATCCTCCTCTCCGATTATTATTTTTTTGCTATAAATAACCTGTTCTGTAGATTGTGGAGTTTCTAATAACGGAGGAAGTACGGGCCGTTTCTCGTGAACGGCGTACGCATAAATATTCCTCACGGTTTCATCGAACACAGCAGGTTTTCGAGTTTGTTTGTCGACGCCTATGCATTGAGCTGTACAAGTACTGAAGCAATGCTGTTCATTTTCTAAAATAAGACATGTGTTGCATAACAATGAAGAGCTACCTAAATAAGTTACTGTAAAATCTGCATGGACTGGCTGAGAGGATAAAGCACTGGTTAGATTTGTATTCACATGTGCTGTTTGGTGTCGTATATAAAAGGTAGAGTTTTTGAAAAAAGCATCATGATGATTTGCCAGTGATACTCGAAGTCCAGCTAAACGGGCGTATTGGTGAAGAAGAGCTAGTCTGGATGGATGAATGTAACCTGAAATAGATTGAAAAAAAGATTAAGTCATCAAGCACATCAAATTGGGTGTTCTAGATCTCTAGGTCCCACTAGAGATCATCGTAAGATTTTGTTTCACATACTGTACAGAGTACGGTATCTTACATACTAATATATGGGGCACATTAAAGGTGTGTAATTCATTATTGAAGTCCCTTGAAATCCAGGTCATTGTAATAAGCACATGTACATTGAATGCAGGCGGGTTACAGAATTTACTTAAAAATAAATGCTTGTCTGAACCAGGCTCTGAAATGTATTTTACTTGAATAATTTAAAGGAAAAAGTTGACATTTACTACCTCTTTTATTGAAGTCCCCCTGTAATAGTTTTCCAGGACCAATATTAACTTTAAAATTCTTCAATATGCTCATTCTTGTTGACGTCATTGTTTTTGGTTCTGTTTCTGTAAAAAAATCATCTCTCATTTCCTGCGATCCTTGAAATAATAAAACCTATTTTGATTTTGCAAAAATTTCATTTATTAGCTTCTAAGTTTTATGGTAATAGTAAATACCGTCACTCAGTTGATATTATTATGACTAAATAATAATGTTACATTTTTGCATAAATATTACCGGAAATTAACAGTTCTTTCCTCAGCGACCTTTCATCATAAGATTAGGCACAATACTGTAGTACTAGCCTTGCTAGGCCTCTACTGTACTTTAACTCTACAGCCAAGATTAGGTTGCTAAGCCTAGAGGGCGCGCGCCTACGCCCTAGTACTAGTAGTATAGCTCAGGCCTAGCTAGAGAGTTTAGTACTGCTGTTGTAGTAGCCTAACTAGACATTTTGCAACCTATACTTTGAAGTGTTTATTATGATGTTACAAGATCCTTAAATAATGTGTAGGCCGCCGAAATAATAATTTAATATTGAAATAAAAATGCGAAATAAAAAGTTGTACCTACACACAACTCATTCATAGAAGAACACCGCCCTCAAATGCTTTCAAAAGTTTTCCCAAACATTCGGTTTCAAAGAAAAACAGTACTGATTTTTAGATATTAGTCGCATTCGGTTCAATTTATCTCGGTCAAATCTATTTTTATACCTCCATGGTCAAATCATAAACATGAAACAGAAAGTAGTTCAATAAGTAATATTGATAACTATATTATTCTTGTAATCCTGAAAAATAATTCGTTTTCTTTTAAATTGTGTATATACGTCGGTATCACATTTACAATGTCATTGAAACTTGTTCAGCATCAAATTAAAAGAAATTACAGTTTTAATCACAAACATAATACAGTTTCAGAAAGCTAATACAATCTACTTTTGCTTTTATCTTTTATCAATCAATCAATCAACCAGATTGAGGCCTACGTTTTCTTAACGCTTTTCATAATATCGTATATTTCAGTTAGTGAAACATAAATACAAACTTATAGGCCTAATATGGATAATTATTATTATTAAAAGGTATGCATAATCCAAAGATAATTTAGTTAATTAATTAATTTATTTATTTATCATACTTCTACAAAAGCCATTTCTTTTTATACAAAGCAGTATAGCACTAATACTTAAGCGTGGTTCCCACTAGAGACGCAACGCAAGGACAACGCGCAACGCAAGCGAGTTGACCAATGACATTGATTGGTCAAATCACTTACGTTACGTTACGTCCTAAATAAATTAAACCAAGATTTAGAAATCTATTTAGGTCTGAATGCTAAATATAATTCACTGCACAGCAGGACTGAGTGGAAATGATACAATTCTGCCACTGGAAACAGAATACTTTCGATGATGTTCCAGTTACGTTCACCAAAAAACCAGACGTTTGTTGGAGAGTCCACGAGAACAGCATGAAGAGCGATAAACGTATCTGTAGCCAAAATAAACGCGTTACAAACAGCAAGGTACAAGAAACAATCACAAAGACGGTAGGATATTACCGATGAACGCAATGACGGCACTCGGCGACGCGCGGAAACAAAGAAGCATGTCTGCATTACAATCTGAACATAGTTTACGATGGAGTACGAAAAACAGAGAGCAGAATCAGTTACTGTGGCGTTAAAAACAGTGTTGTTATCATTATCAACAATCCTGATTTCCGGTGACGTAGAATTAAAGTAGTGCAATAATGTCGCAGATGTAATAGTCGTAAATGTGGTGACAAGAAATGTAGCTGTGACGGTACTGAAAAGAAGTTTTTCGCTTCCATCCAGGGCTTGTCTTCTGTCGTACCGAAAATGTGACAAATATCGGACCCCAAACATAACAGGAATGATTAACAGTACCTGATACACCAGTCTGAACGTGTGATAAATGTAAATGATAACAACCTCGGTACTCTGCAGCAGAAGCATGGCAGCAGATGTGATCAAAAGCAAGGAAACGAAGACAGAAAATAGCATAGGAAATGAGCAATGTCTTTCTTGGTGATGATGATCAGTGCGGCCAGAGTCTAGTTCGTCTTGATAATGATGTTCACCATTAGTCGTGGATTTACTTTCACTTGGAACGAGGCTGAACCAATGATGAAGAAATATTCCAATGGAGAGAATGTAGAACTCAATAGCAAACGGGTAGCATATGTCTTGCATGACATACACACTTTTGTCAAACAACCGGTTGCTGTTATAACATCCTACATCGTAGTCTCCTGATGTGTTCATCTTCAAACCATCACGATTTTGCCATGGTCGTGTAACAGCAAGTCGAACAGCACCAATATAGACCAAACCCTCCAGTAAAGCAACGAAATTAGCACTTACGAATAGCAAGAAAGAATAACAGAACCACGGACTGCTTGTAAACTTAGTGTTTTTGAAATAAACGAAAAATACAATCTGACTGCAGAAAAAAATGTTACAAACGCCACGAAGGACAAGATATAGGGTGTCGTCTTTTACGTATTTGTTTGTGTCATATTCGTTGACAAAAAATGGAATGCATGTTCCAACTTGAATCATATCAATTGAAAACATGAATAAAGTCATACTGCCAAATATGTAAATGCCAATCAAAGAAGGACTTGACTTCTGGTGACTTTTCTTAGGTGATTCATGAAGGATGTTTGGTGCATCATGTTGATCATTGATGGAGTTCACACCTTCCGTATTCAATGGCACAATATACGACATCTCAATCCATCTTCGTTTTGATTTCAGGAATTGTAACATGATTATAATAACAAATATTACAAACATAATCGTGAAGATTAATCTTACAGTCCAAATGGAACGAGGTGACACCATGCTTGTAAAAATCACAACTGATGCAAAAGAAGCGAACCAAATGGAAAGGAGAAGAGAGGCATAAAATCCGTCCTCTTTATCATCTTTTCCTCTTCGTCCGGTTCGAAGTAATTGGACCAGTACTTGCCCGAAAGAAATACTTTTGTGATTTTGTGAGTTCATCATCAGTGGAGAGTTGCCAGACATGTTGTAGATAGTTTTTAGCTAATCTTTAAATCTTTGGATTGTGATACAATTATTCCTCTGTCTGATTAGTTAGGAAAGTGACATATTTAGCTCAGTCTGAGTTATATTATGTTTATTATTTATAATCGAAAGCAATAACATAATAATATAGCTTTAGTTTTCACAATTTAAATGATAATTTAAATAAATAATTAGGCCTTTAATGGTATGATAAATAATAAAGTTTCATAAAAAACATAATTATTCGCTTGAAAGTTAGTTAGTTTTTATTCTTCTTTCGCTTATAATTTGCTCCTTCTTAAAGGTTAAATGTCACACTCAAGCAGAGTTTGATAATTTGTGACATGCGCAGGAAGAAGAAGAATGTTTGTCATAGATGATAAAACAAAGTAAGAATATGCGAGTTTACTTTATTATTAATAGTCTACAATGTTTTTATATTCATTTGTCATGAAGAATAAATAAAACAAAATCGGCATATTTGAAAGAATCTGCAGGAAATAACTAATTTAGAAACTAAAAACCAGATTCCTGCGGCGACCTCTGGTTTCTATGCAAATTAGAGAATGTTGTACGAAGGAATTCAAACTATTATTATACTCGTGATCTTGACAAATAAATCATTTTCTTTTTTACGAAAACTATTAAAACGTATGTAGGCCTACAGTATCACTTTACACGCCATTTACAGGCGTCATTGAAACTTGCTTTTATAATTCGAAACTCGTTCATCATCAAATTAAACGAAATTACAGATTTAATCACAAACTTACTGCAGTTTCAGAAAGCTAATAATAGAAACTGCTTTTGCAAGAATCTTTTATTCGAATCAACTAGGCGCGCAAGATAATTAGCATAATAATAACGTCTCTTGTATAACATTTATATTATTTCATATATTTTCGTAAATATGATCTCTCTCTACTAAATCTATTATTTGCCATGGTGACAATTTTTTATTCGATAAACCATTTATCTATAATCATAGTTTCGGCTAAAGATATATATATATTTCGCAAGCTTTTCCACCTACACAGAATAAAAAGTACATTTCTTCATGTTGGGAAATTTAAAATTAAAACTTAAAATAAAGATTTGTTATCTTTGAGTGCACATGCATGATACATATCAGAAGTTACTTAAAGCTACCTTATCTACTGTAATCATAGGAACTTAAGTGTATTAATGTGAAGAATTGTACTTCTAAGAGTTGCAAATTATCGTTTCTTTACAAACGCAAGCATAGCAATAATTATCCATAAAACATTTGGTAGAAGAGATCTATTTAGGTCTGAATGCTAAATATAATTCACTGCACAGCAGGACTGAGTGGAAATGATACAATTCTGCCACTGGAAACAGAATACTTTCGATGATGTTCCAGTTAAGTTCACCAAAAAACCAGACGTTTGTTGGCGAGTCCACAAGAACAGCATGAAGAGCGATAAACGTATCTGTAGCCAAAATAAACGCGTTACAAACAGCAAGGTACAAGAAACAATCACAAAGACGGTAGGATACAACCGATGAACGCAATGACGGCACTCGACGACGCGCGGAAACAAAGAAGCATGTCTGCATTATAATCTGAACATGGTTTACGATAGAGTACGAAAAACAGAGAGCAGAATCAGTTACTGTGGCGTTAAAAACAGTGTTGTTATCATTATCAACAATCCTGATATCCGGTGACGAAGAATTCAATTTGTGCAATAATGTCGCAGATGTAATAGTCGTAAATGTGGTGACAAGAAATGTAGCTGTGACGGTACTGAAAAGAAGTTTTTCGCTTCCATCCAGGGCTTGTCTTCTGTCGTACCGAAAATGTGACAAATATCGGACCCCAAACATAACAGGAATGATTAACAGTACCTGATACACCAGTCTGAACGTGTGATAAATGTAAATGACAACAACCTCGGTACTCTGAAGCAGAAGCATGGCAGCAGATGTGATCAAAAGCAAGGAAACGAAGACAGAAAATAGCATAGGAAATGAGCAATGTCTTTCTTGGTGATGATGATCAGTGCGGCCAGAGTCTAGTTCGTCTTGATAATGATGTTCACCATTAGTCGTGGATTTACTTTCACTTGGAACGAGGCTGAACCAATGGTGAAGAAATATTCCAATGGAGAGAATGTAGAACTCAATAGCAAACGGGTAGCATATGTCTTGCATGACATACACACTTTTGTCAAACAACCGGTTGCTGTTATAACATCCTACATCGTAGTCTCCTGATGTGTTCATCTTCAAACCATCACGATTTTGCCATGGTCGTGTAACAGCAAGTCGAACAGCACCAATATAGACCAAACCCTCCAGTATAGCAATGAAATTAGCACTTACGAATAGCAAGAAAGAATAACAGAACCACGGACTGCTTGTAAACTTAGTGTTTTTGAAATAAACGAAAAATACAATCTGACTGCAGAAAAAAATGTTATAAAAGCCACGAAGGAGAAGATACAAGATGTCGTCAGTTACGTGTTTTCTTGTGTTAAATTCGTAGAAAAAAAATGGGATGCATGTTCCAACTTCAACCATATCAATCGTAAACATGACAAGAGTAATACTGCCAAATATGTAAATGCCAATCAAAGAGAGACTCGACTTCTGGTTCTTCGTTTCAGATGACCCATTCTGGTTTTCTGAAGCATCTTCACGTTGATTGTTGGAGCTGTTACTTTGTGGACAATCCAATATAGTCTCAATCCATCTTCGTTTTGATTTCAGAAACTTTAACAAGACCATAATAACAAATATTATATAAATTATCGTGAAGATTAACCGAATAGTATAATATAGATGATGAAGTTTCGTCATGCTTGTAAAAATCACGACAGCTGCAAAAGAAGACAACCAAATGAAAAAGAGAAGCGATGCATAAAATCCGTCCTCTTTATCATCTTTTCCTCTTCGTCCGGTTCGAAGTATCTGGACCAGAACTTGCCCGAAAGAAATACTTTTCGGATTTTTGGAGCTCACAATCAAAGGAGAATCAGACATATTTATAGTTACAGGCAGACCAATCTTAAACTTGCTCTTTATTTGATTCACTATTCTATTGTGTGATTCACGAAGAAAGTGGTATCATTACTTATATCGTCTTAAGTTATATATTAATAATTTAATAATCGAAAGCAAATAAAAATAGATTGTTTGTCTGCTTTCACAACTTAATAACTTATAATTTCGATTAGATAATCTATAAAAAAAAAGCTGAACGTCCCTTAAATAAAGTGTTTTAAAAAAAAAAAAAGAAAAAAAAAGTGTTTTTTAATCAGTGTTTTTATTGTAGACGTAGATGTAGATAACAAACTTATAATATATATGCTTTGGTCATACTATAGGCCTTCTATATTAAGGATTACAATTTATAAAAGTTAGTTATTAAATGTTATTTTGAAAGTTCAATATCGTCAACAAATGTAGGTTACTAATCAAACTTATATAACATCCTTTGCAACATTATTAAAAGTTTGATAACCTGGTATCAACAACACTGTCCACTAGAAGTTGTGATTGGTCAATAAGCTACTCACGGTAGTAACCTGGTACGCGCGGCACGCTGAACATCCGGTGATTCGGCTCGAAGAAGACGAATTATTATTTATTCGGCCTAACTGTGTAAATAACTTATCATTGCGAACCAAGAGGAAACCTTCGAAAACCATACCCGGTTAAACATTAATTTTTCAGATATAGGCCTACATGCAACATTGAAATAGAGGAGACTATAGTAGGCCTATTATTCAAATTGTTTATGTTTGAATTGAAATCTAGTTGACATCTAAAAACAACATTTTCCTGTTTCTTTGCCACAAAATTAAGATGCTCTTGTTTTAAATCTTGCCACATTGTATAATGTAATTCATCTCCTTTCAGTGTTTCGCTAACGTATTGAGCAATATAACCTCGTAACTGACCATTTAAAATATCTGGTGTAACATATGTGAGTATTTTATCAGTGTTGCTCGTAAAATATGATTGGTTCAGAGGTTGTTGAAGACTGACTGACGGTGGGGGATTTTAACTTCTTTTTAACTTTTAATTAAGTTTGTGAAAAGGACAAACTATTAAATATTTACTACTTATAATTATCTTTGTTCAGATATTTAAATGAAAACTTGGCGTCTAAGTGTTATTTTCTGATTTCATTAACGTAAGTGATATGACCAATCACAAGCGATGGATTATTCGAACTGTTGCTTGTCATTGGTCAACACGCTTGCGTTGTATCTATGTTCTTGCGTTGCGTCTCTAGTGTGAACCAAGCTTTAAGGACTGATATCTATGCTACGTTCAGAGTGAGGTACACAATTTATCACGACATCTGGTCTAAGCCTAATGACGTTTACATATAGCGATAAATAATAGTTCTACAGTATCATATATATGGAAATATTATTCAAATTGTTTTAGGATTTGAATTGAAATCTAGTTGACCTCTAAAAACAACATTTTCCTGTTTTTTTGCCTCAAAATTAAGAAGATGATCTTGTTTGAAATCTTGCCACATTGTATAATGTAATTCATCTCCTTTCAATGTTTCGCTAACGTATTGAGCAATATAACCTCGTAACTGACCCTTTAGAATATCTGGTGTAACATATGTGAGTATTTTATCAGTGTTGCTCGTAAAATATGATTGGACAACGTCGATGCAAAACTTGATATATGATGATTCATTCGTGTGTTTGTCTCCATCCACATATTCTTCGCCAACGATTACTTTGTTGTTGTAGATATCATCTGAAGATTCAGGAGTTTTAGAAAGATCAGTGAAATGAGGTTTTTGCGCATGTGCAGCATATGGATACCTATCTCTCCATTCTTTTGGTATTGCGCACGGTCGTCTGCTTTCAACATTAACACATATAATTTGTGTATTAGATGTACTAATACACTTTTGCTGTTTTTCCAATATCAGCTTACTACGGCAAACAATCGAAGATGTCCCAATATACTTAACGCTATGCGTACCGTATATAGGTTCTGATATCATATCGGTGGTGATATTCTCGTCGACGAATCCTTGCTGGTGACGTACAAAGTAGCATTCTTGCTTCCTTGAAAAATATAAGTTTCTATTTGAATTTTTGAGAACTTCTTCGTGAAGTTGTGCATGTCTTGACGGACGGACATAACCTGCAATATGAAATTATTATAAATATAATTTGTACATTCGGAAAGTATTTAAGTAGAACTATATAAATTTTAGGACTGATCGATATGATAATGAACACAAGTTTAGGATTTTTAAAATCCATTCGTTCATGAGATAGGATTCCAGAATTAGACACCTACAAAGAACAACTAAACGTTCCTACCTGCTTCATTGAAGTCCTCCTTCCTCAGTTTTTCACCGCCGATAGCAACTCTAGTGCTGTTTGTCGATGCCATTCTTGTTAACATATCTAAGCCAGCTCGTTTCAGCTGTACCCTTTGAAGCATTGATGTTATGGTGAACATTTCGGATGATGATAGATGAAGAGCAGTGTTGGTTCAGAGGTTGGTGAAGACTGACTGACTGAAGGTGGAGGATTTTAACTTCTTTTAAACTTTTAATTAAGTTGGTGAAAAGGACAAACTCTTAACTATTTACTACTTATAATTATCTTTATTACTTATGTTCAACCCGCGTTTGTATACCGTACCATATTGTTAAGTTATATAATATACTGTTTTGAAGGTTTGCATGGCGAAATCAAATGTTGATACAAATTTTGCAGTACACCACGTATATTAGTTCTGAAAAGAACTGTTGAGTTTCTTAACGTTTCTATCAATATGCTTTGATCGTCCTCACTCCTGAGGACGATCAAAGCATATTGATCGAAACGTCGAGAAACTAAACAGTTCTTTTCAGAACTAATATACGCGGTGTACTGCAAAACTTATATCAACATAATTATATTATACTGGTAAGCTTCTTTAACCCGTCTAACCCCGAAGAATACCTTAAAAGCTTTTTTCAACGTATGTATTAAAATAAAAACATATTACCGATTTGTCTGCTGCTTTTACAACATGTGTTTAGATATTTAAATTAAAACTTGGCGTCTAAGTGTTATTTTCTGATTTCATTAACGTAAGGTATATGACCAATCACAAGCGATGAAATATTCAAACTGTCGCTTGTCATTGGTCCACTAGCTTGCGTTGTTCTTGCGTTGCGTCTCTAGTGTGAACCGAGCTTTAAGGACTGATATCCATGCTACGTTCAGAGTGAGGTGCATAACTTATCGAGACATCTGGTCTAAGCCTAATGAAGTTTACATATAGAGATAAATAATAGTTCTACATGTAGCATAATTATATATATGGAAATATAATTCAAATTGTTTTAGGATTTGAATTGAAATCTAGTTGACATCTAAAAACAACATTTTTCTGTTTCTTTGCGACAAAATTAAGAAGATGATCTTGTTTTAAATCTTGCCACATTGTATAATGTAATTCATCTCCTTTCAGTGTTTCGCTAACGTATTGAGCAATATAACCTCGTGACTGACCATTTAGAATATCTGGTGTAACATATGTGAGTATTTTATCAGTGTTGGTCGTAAAATATGATTGGACAACGTCGATGCAAAACTTGATATATGCCGCTTCATTCGTGTGTTTGTTCACGTCCACATCGTCATCGCCAACGATTACCTTTTTTCTGTAGATCTCATCTGAAGATTTTGGAGTTTCAGATAGATCCGGGAAATTAGGCTTTTGCGCATGCGCAGCATATGAATGGGCATCTGTGAATAATGTTGGTATTGGGCACGGTCGTCTGCTTTCAAGATTAACACATATAACTTGAGCAATACATGTACTAATACACTTGTGTTGTTTTTCCATTATCAGCTTACTACGGCAAACAATCGAAGATGTCCCAATATACGTAACGCTATACGTACCGTGTATAGGTTCTGATATCATATCGCTGGTGATATTCTCGTCGACAAATCCTTGCTGGTGACGCACAAAGTACGATTCTTTCTTCGTAGACGAGTAGTAGTCCTCTGGCAATGCTGATTGCAAACCGCAAATACGAACTTTTTCGTGAAGTAGTGCATGCCTTGACGGACGGATAAAACCTACAGATAAATAACTATAATAATAACGACTTAATTCGGAAAGTCTTCATTAAGTAAAAGTATAATGTAAGTTATAACAAACCATGCTGATATGAAAAATATAATTTTGCTGTAATTTTGAATATTAATATATAAATAACTAGCGATAGCAAGGTCATGGGTTCAAATACTCCCTCTCATTAGTTTTTTTTTTCTCATGTCAGATCAACTACCAAAATAATTTATATTTTATTTATTTATTCAGGTATATAGTAAAAAACATGCAGCCCGAAGGCTTAAATATTTAATTTACAAAAATATATATATGGAATACAAATTCAAAATTGATACAAAACATTAAACCAACCAGCAGTACACTACAACATTCTTATTTTGAATTGAGCAATTTATGAATACATTACATTGCTATTTAATACAATAAAACTCATAATAATAATATTAGGTTAGTGTATAGTTATACTATGTGCTACAGTATAACAATACTGGTAGGATATTCTTCATTATCAAAACATTCCTTCTTTTTTTAAAGAATATTTTAAATCACAACTCAGAAGACACTTAAACTGAATTTAATGAATATAAATGAAGCCATTTAAAAGGGGGCGGGGAAAAGAAGAATATAATTAAATTGGACATAAAAGGATTCTAAAAGAGCCTATTATCTCTCACACTATTAGTATTACAATGTGTACATAGGAACTGATCTTAATACGTTTGATCGTGGTATAGGAAGCTCGGATTAGAATACAACAACTAAACGTTCCTACCTGCTTCATTGAAGTCCTCCTTTCTCAGTTTTTCACCGCCGATATCAACTCTAGTGCTGTTTGTCGATGCCATTCTTGTTAACATGTCTAAGCCAACTCGTTTCAGCTGCACCCTTTGAAGCATTGCTGTTATGGTGAACATTCTGTTTTGGGCATGCGTAGAGTAGGCTCTAGCTGTTTTGGTTCTCAATAGTCAGGTGTACCTATTGAAAATGAATACAATAATTATGTGTAATCATAGATAATGGTGTCTGTAATATTTATACATAGTTATTATCGCTCAATCATTTTCCAGGATTTTGTTGAATAGCATACCATGTAATACTGTAGTAATATTAAATATAAAAAGTGACGTTTCACCAGCTTTCGTCCGATCGCCTGAAGAAGTATGTTCCCGCTTTTGTCCATACCGCCTTTCGAATTAGTCCCCGATTTCGTTTATTTAAAGCAAATTCCAAAAATATATTAATATTTTCTTATTATTCATGTAATTTTGTGATTATAAGGATGGGTGAAAATCTCTGGCATAAAATTCGAAAAGTGCAGGATAATTTAGATGTTTTTTCTTGTACATTATGACATGGTATAATGATGGTTATTGGTAAATAAATTAATCTGTATCTGTAATTGGTTGGTGTTTTAGCTTTGAAAACGCGGTGACTGAATATATGTACATGACAACATGCTTACTTTTTATTAAATTTATTGCGAAACAAAAGAACAAAACATATATTATAATTACACATGTGCATTAAACAACTTCTGTGAAAAATAGTTAAATAAATTTATTATAACAAATATGTGGGTAACGCTACTGAATCGTTGAAATATTATATACCGTGCATAGATATGTTCCCAAGCTTTAGTTTAGGACTACAGTGACTATATCATAGGTTAGAGGTTAGATGATGTAGTTTGAACCGACATCTGAAAACAAGAACTCCGTCTTTCTTTGCTTCAAAGTGGAAAAGATATTTATTTAGAAAATCTTGCCACATTGTATAACTGACGTCATCACCTTCGAGAGTTTCACCAATATACTCGCATGTAAGCTTTGTTAATTTACATTCTAACAGCTCGTGAGTAATGTTGCCAAATATTTTATCATTAATGCTATTTTTAGCAACTAAAACACAGAACTTAACATAAACAGCTGCATTCATATGTCCGTTCAAGTCAACATTTTCTTTACCAACCACCATGGTTTTCTCGTACATTTTCTGATCTTTAGATTGCATAGTTTCTAACTGTTCGATCTTTGGTTTGATTCTTTGAACAGACTCGTACATTTGTACGAGTTTTTCTGGCAAAGGAACGGGCCTTCTTGTTTCAAGATTAACACAAACTCCTTGTTGAATCATGGTACTAATACACTTTTGCTGAGTTTTCAAAATCACTTCAGACTTGCATAAAATTGAGGTTCTACCGACATATGTCACAGTAAACACACCACATAATGGTTGCGATACCATGTCTGTTGTGATGTTGGCATCTATAGATAATTGTCCATGGCGTAAAAAGAATCTGTTCAACTTGGTAACAGAGTCGGCATCTTCCTCTAACGATAACTCTAGACCAGTATTTCTGATCTGCTCATGGAAGACCAGGTGACGAGATGGATGAACGAAACCTAAATCAAGAAAATAATTTGATTCTTAGAAAATATGAACTTTCGAAGTAAGGACGCCTAGCCTGATGGACACAGGTATGATCCACATATCCGTATTACTTCCTGACTTGCATACTTCTTCCGTTCAGATGGGAATTTATTATCTATTAAAATACATTAAAAAGTACCGAACTTTGACGATGCATTTCTCTTGGTTGCCTTTCTTGTTTTGATTTTTGCTTGTATACACTTTAATTCCACAATTCTTAATTATTTTACACACAGTACTCAGTTGGTCGCTTAGCCTGCTTTCTCGTTGTGATTTTCTTAATTCTTTTTTTCTTCAAGAAATTACACTACATACTTAGTTAGTATTTGGCAATAAACCGGATACAGTATATTAATTATATTAACAAAGGCATATGTGCCGGTGAACACGAAGGCATGCGACAAATCAATACGTATGGTGTCATTTCGTAATACAGTATTAATCATCGTAACAAAATTTCGACCGCGACCGATTTTATGGTAGGCGGCCGGTTCGACAAAAGGATCACTGTATGCCAACTTAGACCAGTCTTAGTAGGCCCCTACTGCAAGCTAACTAGCAGGTATAGAGTGGTTACGTAACGCGTTTCGTACGGAAGCATGTTTCCTATGTTATTAACTTAGAGTAGGCCTACAATAGGCTTACAAGTACTTCTGATTAGACCAATCTTACCACTTTTATTGAAATCCTGCGATGAAAGACGTCCGCAATCCTCAATGTTTAAAATGAAAACGTTCTTCGACGCCATGATTCGATAAATAGAGCCCGTATGTGATGAAGGTCATGGTCATTCGCTGAGACGTGTAATGGTCGAATGATTTAAGTTACCAACTTATCAAAATGATCAACAAAATAATAGAATACCATGATGTAACATACTTCATTAAATTGTTTGTTTTTAAACTTCTTTCAAACCTATACCATGGGGACGTGATTAGACAAAAATAATTTATTTAGTCTTCCTTAAATAATTTTTACAAATTTTATTTTCAGTTCTTTTTCACGGAAGTTGATTATTGTTATGTTATTGTGTTTTATATTACGTTTTTGGATGCGTAAAATGTTACTTAATTTTGAGATAATTTTGCCATAAATTAATGATCATAGTTTTTACCTAATTTTTATGAAATAAATTAATTCATTGATTGTATAGTGAAAGGCAACTTTACGTGCAATATTTGATAAGGAATACTCGTCATAATAAACACATATTTATTAAATCTTTTACACCAATTGCGTTCTGACGTGACACACACAAGATAGCATTTTGAAACATGTGCATGTAATAGGCCAACTAAATAATCAACTTTCTATATCAATACATCATCGTACAACTCAACACATGTTTGTTAAAATGAAGTTATCAAAATATGTATGAAAAAAGAAGCATTTTTATTTGTTTTCATCTATTTATTTGACACAATCGGTCAAGGGGTTCCATAACACGATAAATATAATTATGAAAATATTTAAAAAATTTACATTATTTCTTTCAAAGAATAAAAATATATATTATTAGTATACACGTGAGACGACCTTATAGGCCTATTGTTTGAAGATCATTCAAAATTAATAGGCAAATAAAAATTAATAAGACGGTAACTGAATCCCAATTGAGATATATTACATTAAGAACAAGCCTTTGTACTCTGAGGTACATTTATGTCAAATAATTGTAGTTTACAGGGAAGATACGAAATGGTCTAAATTGAGCCGACATCTGAAAACAGGAACGCCATCTTTCTTTGCTTCAAAGTGGAAAAGATATTTATTTTGTGAATCTTGCCACATTGTATAACTGACGTCATCACCTTCGAGAGTTTCACCAATATACTCGCATGTAAGCTTTGTTAATTTACATTCTAACAGCTCGTGAGTAATGTTGCCAAATATTTTATCATTAATGCTGTTTTTAGCAACTAAAACACAGAACTTCACGTAAACAGCTGCATTCATATGTCCGTTCAAGTCAACATGTTCTTTACCAACCACCATGGTTTTCTCATACATTTTCTGATCTTTAGATTTCATAGTCTCTAACTGTTCGATCTTGGGTTTCGTTCCGAGGGCATCTACACGAGGTGCATACATTTGTACGAGTTTGTCTGGCAATGGAGCAGGCCTTCTCGTTTCAAGACTCACACAAACCCCTTTTGCAATCATCGTACTAATACACTTTTGCTGGGTTTTCAAAATCAGTTGAGACTTGCATACAAATGAGGTTCTACCGACATATGTCACAGTGAATATACCACATAATGGTTGTGATACCATGTCTGTTGTGATGTTGGCATCTATAGATAATTGTCCATGGCGTAAAAAGAATCTGTTCAACTTGGTAACAGAGTCGGCATCTTCCTCTAACGATAACTCCAGACCATAATTTCTGATCTGCTCATGGAAAACCAGGTGACGAGATGGATGAATGAAACCTAAATCAAGAATATGAAAACAATTTTACAGTTTACTGTAGGCTACTGCTTGTACATCTTTAAACTTTATTCTCAGAAAATACGAACTTTTTTCATCTAGCCTGGTGGACACATATCCGACTTGCATAACTTCTTCCGTTCAGCTGGGAATTTAATATCTATTAAAATACTTTTAAAAAGTACCGAACTTTGACGATGCATTTCTCTTGGTTGCCTTTCATGTTTTGATTTTTGCTTGTATAGGCCTACACTAATTCCACAATTCTTAATTTTTTTTTTACAAATTACAGTACTCAGTTGGTTGCTTAGCCTGCTTTCTCGTTTTTTGTCTGAAAAATACGTATGGTGTCATTTTGTAATATTAATATTCATCGTAACAAAATTTCGACCGCGACCGATTTCATGGTAGGCGACCGGTTTGACAATAGGATCACTGATGCCCACTTAGACTAGTCTTAGTAGGCCTCTACTGCAAGCTAACTAGCAGGTATAGAGTGGTAACGTAACGCGTTTCGTACGGAAGCATGTTTCCTATGTTGGTAAATTGGAGTAGGCCTACAGTAGGCTTAAAGGTACTTATTATTAGACCAAGGCTTACCACTGTTATTGAAATCTTGCGATGAAAGACGTCCACAATCCTCAATGTTTAAAATGAAAACGTTTTTCGACGCCATGATTCGATTAATACAACCCGTATGTGATGAAGGTCATGGTCATTCGCTGAGACGTGAGATTTGTAATGGTCGAATGATTTATTTTACCAACTTATCAAAATGATCAAAAAAATAAAATAAGCTCCACACACCCCACTTTTCACGTTTTACCGCACCCCTTTATGCAAAATGCAAGTGGCTATTCAACTTAACAAATTAACATAATCAATAGTATTTATAGAATACCATGATGTAACATAGTTCATTAAATTGTTTTTTTAAAGTCTGTCAAACTTATACCATGAAGGACATGATTAGGCAGTACAGTATACAAAAATAATTTATTTAGTCATCCTTCCAAAAATTAACGTTTAATATTTTATTTTCAGTTTTGTTTTCGCGGAAGTTGATATTATTTTTATGTTATTATGTTTATCTTTTTTTAGAAGCGTAACAGTTAAGTTGATCCACAAATTAATTATCATAGATTTTACCTAATTTTTATGAAATAAATTAATTCATTGATTGTAGATAGAAAAGCCCACAAATCCGCAACTTTACGTGAAATATTTGATAAGGAATACTCGTCATAATAAACAACACATATTTATTAAATCTTTTACACCAATTGCGTTCTGACGTGACACACACAAGATAGCATTTTGAAACATGTGCAAGTAATGACCAACTAAATAATCAACTTTCTATATCAATACATCATCGTACAACTCAACAAATGTTTGGTAAAATGAAGTTATCAAAATATGTATGAAAAAAGAAGAATTTTCATTTGTTTTTCATCTATTTATTCGACACAATCGGTCAAGGGGTTCCATAACACGATAAATATAATTATGAAAATATTTAAAAAATTTACATTATTTCTTTCAAAGAATAAAAATATATATTATTAGTTTACAAGTGAGACGACTTTATATTGTGTAAAGATCATTCAAAATTAATAGGCAAATAAAAATTAATAAGACGGTAACTGAATCCCAATTGAGATATATTACATTAAGAACAAGCCTTTGTACTCTGAGGTACATTTATGTAAAAGAATTGTAGTTTACAGGGAAGATACGGAATGGTCTAAATTGAGCCGACATCTGAAAACAGGAACGCCATCTTTCTTTGCCTCAAAGTGGAAAAGATATTTATTTTGTGAATCTTGCCACATTGTATAACTGACGTCATCACCTTCGAGAGTTTCACCAATATACTCGCATGTAAGCTTTGTTAATTTACATTTTAACAGCTCGTGAGTAATGTTGCCAAATATTTTATCATTAATGCTATTTTTAGCAACTAAAACACAGAACTTCACGTAAACAGCTGCATTCATATGTCCATTCATATCAACATCTTCTTTACCAACCACCATGGTTTTCTCGTACATTTTCTGATCTTTAGATTGCATAGTTTCTAACTGTTCGATCTTGGGTTTCGTTCCGAGGGCATCTACACGAGGTGCATACATTTGTACGAGTTTGTCTGGCAATGGAGCAGGCCTTCTCGTTTCAAGACTCACACAAATCCCTTGTGCAATCATCGTACTAATACACTTTTGCTGGGTTTTCAAAATCAGTTGAGACTTGCATACAAATGAGGTTCTACCGACATATGTCACAGTGAACACACCACATAATGGTTGTGATACCATATCTACTGTAATGTTGACATCTAAAAATACTTGCCCATGGCGTAAAAAGAACATTTTTAGCTTTAGAATTGAGTCACACTCTTCTGCTCCTAACGATAACATCAGACCAGTATTTCTGAGCTTCTCGTGAAACACCAGGAGTTGTGATGGATGAATGAAACCTAAATAATAAAAAAGGAAACTTTGATAATGACCTTTGATCTTAAACATAAGTTAGCGTGGTGCTCTCAATATCTTCACTCTTTACGTGTTACTGTTCTTGAGCTATGGAATTTTGTACTCCTGTATTCTTCCGAAATAAAAGATTAAATGAAATGTTCCATGAGATGATTGGTCAAATCTTTTTTTGTTTCGTAAAATAATAAGCATGAGTCGACAGTTCTATGTACCATCTGTTAAAACAATTATATGTAAATGAAGGACAATTAATTAGCATAAAAGAGAAAGTAAGCAGACAAACAACCAACGTGAGCTAAATAAAAGACTGTTTAGATTCTGATAAAATGCCTTGTTATAGGCTATGCTTATGCTCATCCTAATGGTGGTATTATATATAATTATTTTTGTTTTTAATCGAGTATAAATATCTTTTACTATATTTAGTATTTTATCATACTGAAAACGCGTGACGGCTTCGATATTCAGAAGGTTTACAACGTTTTTTACAGTCTCTTCCTTTGTTGTACGTCCGCCTCATAAATTGTACTTTTTATTGTACTTTTTTTGTTATTTTGATGGAAATAAATGTGATTGAATAGCCTGCATGAGACAACAAATACAATTGTTAGAGAATATGTCATGATAACCCATAATATCCAGTAAATTCACAGAAAATAAACAATACCACACTCACCAAACAAGATAAAAAGATCAGTATCACCTGCCACTTACTCGAACTAGTCTTAAAATTAATACCCACAGAACCTAAACTCTGGAATTCTCTCCTTTTATCTCTTAAAAAATCTCATAACTGTGCTTTATTTAAACGTCAATTTAAACTATTATTGGTTGAAGGTTCTTTGTAAATTCTTTTATTATTTACATATTTGGATATTTCTTAAATAATTTATATAATCTATTTTTACTTTTTTTAGTTTTAGACATGTTAAACTTATGTGTTAGATAAAAGATATGAGTTAAATTGTTGTTTTTTTGGAGTTTCTAATTGTGTTATTTTATTTATATTTTATTTTGTTTTGTTTTGAGGAGCCTATTCACCTCAAGCTTTGCTTTCTTTTAGGCTCCTCCACTTTATGTTTATATATTTGTAAAGTGAAATAAATAAATGAAATAAAATTAAATAACTGTTCTTGGTATAGTTTTAAGTAGGCTACCTGTAGTAAGAACTTGGTATCAGCACACCTTAACTTGACTAGGTGTGGTTTATTACCTATAGTGTCACAATTAAAAATACCAGAAGAAACTTACCACTTTTATTGAAATCCTGCGAAGAAAGTTGTCCGGAATTCTCAATTTTTACCATTTTAGCATTATCCGACGCCATGACTGTTACGGTATATTGTATTTTATAAACTGCCTGGTTTTTTTTTTGTCAAAAAGCCTGGATTGTAAATGGTTGAATGATTTTATCAATTTTATCAATGTATTTACTGTCGCCCTCTGCTTATACCTTCATAAAAGTTTACTTTTCCACCTACTTTTAACGTTGAAATGCGCGTACCCCTAAAAATCAAACACAAACCAGATGATAAGTTGCTCTAGATCTAGTATAGTATTTCTTTATCGTAGCAAGGCAATCCAACAGGGTGCTGTCGAGCGCCGGTGATCAAAGGGTTTATCTGTGGCTGCGACACGATCAGTTCCACGCCCCTTAACAGACACCGCGCGTTGCGGAGAATTATGTACACACAGTACCTGTTAGTATTTGTCGCAGCCAGACATAAGATCAAAGACTGTTACGAGTTCCTATCTTGGCAATGTGAGCTCAGTGTCCTGTTGTTTTATTGCATTTATTATAGCGATGCATCCAACCATCATCTTGATTACAACATTAATTCGGATTATAATTATTTTAAGTAAGGGAATAAACTCGCCCGCATTATTTTTTTCCTATTAAGTTAAGGCAAAATAAGGAATAATGCAAGATACAAATTGTTTTCAATGATAAATAATTACAAGATGATTACAGACCTATAGGATATACTTCCTAAATATAACTGGACTTATCGGTACCCCTTTAAATAATAATAATAATCTCTTTCAAGTCAGTAGTACAAAAACATAGATGGGCATCGAAACAAGGGCTCCGTTTTCTTTGAAGTCTATACCACTCGACCAAACACTTAGCTTAGCGCAACGCGAGGTATTTGATCTATGTCCATGCTTAGCGTTCCCTATAATGGCATAATGCGTTTATGCACAAATTCTGAATTGCTTGAGCATTCACCACCATTATTTGCTAGTCTTAACAACTTAACTGTGTATGATATTCATAAGTTATCAAAAGGTGTTTTCATGTACAAATTTAAGAATAACTTATTACCAGCTAACTTTTCTAATTATTTTGTTAGAGTAAACTCAGTTCATAATTATGGCATCAGGTCCTTTGATACTTATCGTCCTTATAATTTTGTTACCGATATGGGTAGAAACACTATCAGAGGACATGGTCCAATTTGGAACAGTATTGATGCTTCTATTCGTAATTCATCATCTGTCAAAGTATTTAAAAAGTTGTATAAAAATAACTTGTTCTTAACTTATCAATGAGTGTTACAAATATGTTTACATTTACATTGTTCTTTTGCTTCTTTTGGTTTTATCGCACTATCTTTGAGTTCATATGCCAACATGTTTAGCTAGTATTGTCTCGTCCTGTGCTTCAATTATGTTTGTATCATGTATTAATTATTTTGTTAAGGTGGCCAAACACTGTACAAGTTTTGCTCTTTTTTGGTCATCCTTCCATTTTTTATGCATATATTCATTTACACTATGTTTTATATTGGAAAATAAAAACTGAAACTGAACTGAAAACTAATATACCATTCATTTTTAATCTCATGAATTATGATTTCTACTATAGCCCGAGAGAATTCTGCCACCCTCCCATTTTTCATTTCATTTCATTTCAAAAGACATTTATTTTCCTCCATAGCAATACAGTACAAAATAATAAACAAAAATGGTAAGGAATATAAAAAATGAAATAGATGTTTGTTGGATAAAACAACAGAAAAGTGAATTTAAGAAAATTGGCTATGGAGGAAGGCATAATCCCGAGAAGATGAGGAAATCTTGTGCTGGGTATGCCTATGCAAATAAAATGGATAATTGAATAAGAGTGGAAATAAAGAGAAACAAACAAGACAAAAAAACGCACAGAAAAGGAAAAATAAAAAATAAATAAATTAATTAATTAATTAAAAAAAAATAAATAAAATAAATAAATAAATAAATAAATTGATAAAAAATAGATCAATCAAATTGTAGAATCAGAAAATAAAACTCAAAAACCACAGTAGATCAATGTTCAGCAGCATAAATCAAATTGCGACATTCGATTGTTGTCTTTTTAATACTTTAACATTAGGTGTTGTTTTAATTTTTTGGAAAATAAAGAAATTGAAACAGCATTTGTAATTGGGGGTGGTAAACTGTTCATCATTGATGGACCGGAGTATCTAATACTGTTTTGAAAATAATTGGTGTTGTGGATAGGTATGTGTATATTAGTTCTAGAACGTGTAGGGTAATTGTGAATAGAAAAATTCGGAATAAACATATTGTTTAAATGATTTGGAGAAGTGGAATGCAGGGCGGAGAATACAAATTTGCCTTGTTGCATTATGTTTATATCAATGAGTTTGAGGAGATTAAGTTTGGAAAATAAATGGGAAGAATGGGACCGCGGTGGAGCGCCAGATATAATCCTGATAGCCTTCTTTTGTATAATTTGCAGTTTACTGAGGTTGGATACGTAAGTATTGGCCCAGACAATGTTACAGTAGCTCAAATAGGGAAGAATGAGGGAGCAGTAAAGGGTTCGAAGAATATTAAGGGGTACAAATGAGGATAACCTAGAAATGATACCAACGCTTTTGGAAGTTTTATTCTCTACTTCTTTAATATGATTTTTCCATGTTAGATTGCTGTCCATAACTACACCTAAAAACTTAGCTGATTGAACACAAGGTATATCATGGTTGTCAATGGTAATTCTGTTGGCTGATAAGTCAATAGATTTTAATAGTTGTGGGGTCCCAAAGAGGATGAAGCTACATTTTTTATGATTAAGAGAAAGTTTATTAGCTGCAAAATATTGGGACAAATTTATCAAATTGGAGTTGACTGTATTGAATAAGGATTGGACATTTTTGTTAGAATAAAGAACAGTAGTGTCGTCAGCATAAAGGAAAAAATTAAGGAGCTTTGAAGAGAAGTGAATATCATTGATGTATAGAATAAATAAGAGGGGGCCAAGTAGAGATCCTTGAGGGACGCCGCATGTGATAGGACTAAAAGTGGATATGGAGTGAGAGTATTTGGTACATTGGGCACGATTGGAGAGGTAACTATTTAAGAGATTAATTGCAGATCCACGGATTCCATAGTGAGATAATTTGTGTAGAAGAATACTGTGGTCAATAGTATCAAAAGCCTTGGAAAGGTCTATGAAAATGCCGATTGCAAGATGGCGGTTTTCGAAAGCGTCTATAATTTTATTTGTCAGGTCGATGAGAGCCATTGACGTGTTGTGTCCCTTTCTGAAACCGTATTGTCTGTTGAAAAGTATGTTGAATTTGGTAATAAATGAAAATATTCGGTCATAAATTACTCTTTCCAGGGCTTTTGAAAAAATGGATAGAATGGAGATGGGTCGATAATTAGAAAGATCAGATTTTGGACCAGATTTGTAAATAGGGGTAACGCGCGCTAGCTTCATCCTCTCATGGTCTCATGGTCTCTTGTAGCAGCCACATCCCCCTATTTCATAGTGAAAGTGATATCGCATATTTAAATATGGAACAAAACGTGTGGTAGAATAGAAAATACAAACAACACAGTTTTCATTTAATATTTATTTAAATCTTTCAAAAAACATTCAATCCATCCATTCAATAAATAACACGATGTGTTCACAAACACGATCCGTCAATATCCATTTCAACACACTCTGCAGGTAAACTCTGTCTATATATCTCTCTCTATACACGTAAAAACTTTAGATCAACCGATGGATAAATGATGCCTCACATCATGAAAATAATTGTTCTTATCCATGATATTGATGGAGAAAAAAAAATCTATCATCAGAAAATCGTTCAACCCAATATAATATTGAACATAGTTTTTTATATACAGGTCTCAATTTCTTAACTAAAAATGAACAAAAGAATTTGGCTAAACATTAACATTGTTGCTATTGTAATACAATTATAATTCAGGTGATTCAAGCCGTTTTCGCAGGTCATGTCCTGCCAATATCAAATTTATGTTTATTTCGATTTCTATTTTGACATGCAACTTTCTTCACATTGAAACAATTTTATTGTTATTATAGATAGGTAATTAGTTTAAAGCTCTGTCTACACTATCAAACTAGTTTGACAAAAAAGTGTGATTTGCTCCAATATGGTAGTGATATGCCAAAATATGTTAGTGATATGACATCATCATATCCATATATGGACACATCACATCGTTGTGTCACATAAAGTTTGATAATGTAGACAGCTTAAATGTCACTTGGTTTCTACAATTATTTAATAGCTATAAATCATGTACATAATCCTATAGATTATAATTAGCATGATGGGACCAACAGACTGGCACACTTAATAACAGCATGTGCAAATATAAACTGAAATAAACAAATTTAACATTTTGTACTTTTAGTTTTGCAATGTTTAAATTAATTACTGTTAAATGTAAAACATTGATAATACAATTTAGTTATTAATATATTATGCTAAATTCAATGACACAGTGTGTCCACATTTACAATGGGAAAAACCCACTAATATCGTAAATACTTTAATTTTATTATCCTTACTATAAAGTTTTATTATGTTTTTTCTGTGACTATATTTCTATAACAATGTATTGTAAGCAATAACTCAGTAAGCCTACTTTAATAATGTTTTATATTGAGTGACATAATAGTATGAATCATATTAACATGAAGAAACAACATTATTTTTATGAACTAACATTTTCTTATTTATGTACAGCTATCTTTGTAATTAACATAATTCAGGGCGTGGTTAATATTTGAACCACCAGTACCATGAAATAAATCATCCGCCTGGTTAGGACCACCTGTGTTTTAAGTATAAACATAATCTTTTACGATGTTTATTATTACCAGTAATACTACAGTAAAAGATGTTTGTGAAATTAAGAGATTGTAAAATATAGTGTTTGTTACGTAACTGACAAGTAGGTGAAATATGTATGGGCAAAAGTTAATGAAAAGAAACAAGTAAATAATAATCATTAAAATCAATGAAAGCATGTTCAACTTATTATGTACTGTACAAAGCAATAGTTTATTATATGTACGGGAATAATATCTAGACAAAAGCTTTCAGTTAATCTAGATAATATCTAATATATAGATAATATCTAGATAAAGGCTTTAAGTTAATCTCGAAAGTGCTGTTGTACATGCGCCTCAAATTCTTCCTGACTTTTCTCTGGCGTGCAGGTAAATTCACACATAGGACACTGCTTTCCAGCGTGCGACGTGACGTGGTCAATAAAATATTGGGGTGGAGTAGATGGTGGGAACACCAACTGACACTCGGGACATCTTATTTGAGGCTCGACTGGAAACTCTGGAGCATCATGGAACTCTACAGCCACATCTTCCCTATAAATATATTTAATGAAACATTAATTCTTAAGCTCTGTCAAACTAGTCAAAAAAGTGTGATGTGCCCAAATATGGTAGTGATATGACATCATCATGTCCATATATGGGGACATCACATTTTTTTGTCACATAAAGTTTGATAGTGTAGACAAGGCCTTAATTTGTTTTTCTTTATTACTCTTTTGATTCTAATTATTTTGTACATTATTACATTAAATAAATAATACATTATTTTATTTTGTTTATCTTTATAAATTATATTTATTTTAATTGTTGCATGTTTATGTTTTGTCATATTGTATTTTTGTGAGGGTCCCTATCGACTGGATGGACCACACTCGTAGAATATTGTTAAAATAAATAAATTGAAAGGAAGGTCTATCAGTCTTTTGTAGACGTCACATATCTATCAGGTTTAAGTATCTATAAAGGTTTGTGAAATATTACAAATTAGGATTTTCAAAGGCGCCTTGAGCAGTTGGGTGGATATGTGCGCTTAAAGGGTGGTTCCGGGTTTAAAATGAATAGTAAAAAATGTAAAATATATTTGTTTGTCTCTTGAACGGTAAAAGTTTCAATTTATATAAGCGCCCAGTGAAGCAGAACGAAGGCTGTGAAATGAGGCCAGATTACAAGTGCAGCTACGGCGATATGACACTGTGTTACAGAATAGGAAATTCGTGAAATGGTCAATCTTCCGACGACTCGTTATCATTAACCATATCAATTACTTTTGTAAAATTATACTTATCTGATGTAATTTTAGTCGGTCTTCCCATTTATGAAGTCAATTTTCTATGAAAATTTATCAAAACAGTGAAAACTTAGATATGTTTGCACTTTACGTTTGCCGATTTTCGCACTGACTTAGGGAAAGCCTTCAAAATCAATGAAGCGTAACGTATACATTCCTGAGCGAGGAGAGCGAGACGACGATACACGTGCTCTCTCTGCCCATGCCTGGCATCGTCACGTGATAAGCAGATACAGTATACAATACCAAACTGGTCGGGTCGAGTATACCCCGTCTATAATCACAACATGAACGATGTACAGTATTTGATTGAAGGTCGACTCGACCTACCGGAATGGTATAGATAATATAGCTCGAATGAGAGAGTTGGAATATTTGTAAACATAAGTATTGCTAATTTTAACAAGTGTAGCCTATAGTAAAAGGCCTGGTAGTATCAATTCGCATAGGGTCTACTACACTAGCTAGCTCAATTTTTAACTGGGCCGGATCGGCCAGGTCTCCTTCCTACTACCTGGTCTACTTGCTTGATGCAGTATCCGCTTTTTTGGAGAGTAAACTAGGCCTATTTTAGGCCTACTTAGACGATCGGGACACCATAGGCATACGTGCGGACGGCGATCGGACCTTGTTTTGCCTCAATATTTACAGCCGATTTTGTAGAACGTTTTAGGTTTAGATTGTTTAGGAGTTTGGTTGATAGGATGGGTTTGGATCCACTGAGTTTTGTTATTTATGGGCCAATCGTTTAGTAGTACTAGTAGGCTAGCTAGGCCCATGATGGGCCCCAATGTAAAACGTAGGGTAGCCATCGTGGCATGGAATCCCTAGTCAGAATGGCTCTCACCCATGACAAAAAATAATTTAGGCTAGGCCTAGCCTAGTACTTGAAGCCGATAATACGATCTGTACTATTCGAGGTATAAAAATAGTATAACTGTATACAATCTATATATAATCTGTACTAAATTTTGTATTTCATTAAATGTCAAATAAATATATGCTACTACTGTTATTATTACACTTTAGGCCTAGCTTAGAAAATCTACAAAAAATGTATTTCACAATGATCGGGTGGTTGTCGTTTGACAGGGGAGAGGGATGTAAATTAGTTGACAAACACACTGTACATGACGTCGCGAGTTTGGAATCCACTGATGACGTGATTTTGTGAATATCTCATGAATATTAATGAGCTTCCCTAAGCTGCTAAAAAACAGACTTTCCATGAATTTACCCTAAAATGTATATGAAATTTAATTTTTTAAATTTCTCGTTATTACTTCTTCATTCTGACATGTCTATATTGTTATAATATTTTTTATTTAATAAATAAACGATATTTAAAAGCAATTTTAAACCCAGAATCCCCCTTTAATAAATCTTATTACAGTGTTATTATTATAAAACCTACAATATCAAAATTAATTTTTGTTTCTGTTCCACAAATAAAATGAACCAGATTAAAACAACTATCAGTGAATAGTCGGTAAATTGTAATTTTTAAAATCTTTTGTAATTTAATAAGAAAAAAAAAATCCTACTTGTCATCATCTTGGGTAGAGCTGTTAGGAGCAACAGCAGCAGCAGGGGATGGAATTGCATTAGCTAGATTCACTTGCACTGGATCCAGCTCATCAATAGCAACAGTGGTTTTCTGTATGACATTCTTCATTGCAGCAATCTTTGCTCCTTGAGTCATCACAGGCTCCAATGGTTCTGGTAGGTTCATTGTTGCTGGCGGATTCCTTGGCGGTAAAAGAGATACTTCCTCGGATCCACCGACATCTAAGTTGTTGGCTTCTCTCTTGGGTTGAAAGACAACAACATGTTTTGGACGTGGGGTATAGGGATTGTCATACACTTGGTCCGTTGTATCTTTAGCATATGGATTCACGTAGATACTTGGTTTTCTTCTTACTGGATCTTCTTGTGTTGCTGCTGAACTACTGCAATGGTTTGCAGCTTGGTTTGCAGCTTGGTTCGCAGCCTTCAAAGCCTCAACTTCTACCTTCAGTTGTTGGATCATAAACTGATAAAAAAACGGTTTTATTTATTATTTATTTTATGTTTTTAGGGAAAAACCAAGGTTTACCAATAGTAAATTGATTTACAGATAGCACTCGATTCCCAGTGCTGTATCTCCACATACTATCTATTTCCGAAGTATCAAAGGAATATTTGGTAATACAGCATCTCATTTACATCACATGCATTATTATTATTATTATCATTTTTTTAAATTATTTCCTTTATATATCATCTTTAAATGTATATATCTACCTATATGTATGTGTGTATTGTTATTATTATGTTCTATTGGTTAAATAAATGTTACCAAATCAAAATCAAATAATGACAGTGATCTTACCTCTTTTTCTTGGTAAAGCCTGTCAAAATCTTTCTTCATTGCCTCCTTTACTTGTGTTTCATCCATCAATCGGTTGTGAAGATCTTTCATCTGGTTACTAAACATTGAGCACTGTTCTTCATTTCTTATCTTCTCTTCCTGTGAATCAAAGAAAAACATTTCATAACAGGGTTAATTGCATTCAAGAAGATGGTTTATATATAACTGTTATTCAAGATTCAAGAAATTTTATTGGTCCACTTTAATTCATTTTGCTTGGCATAATTAAGACAACAAAGAAAAATACATCACAATGCAATGTTAAAATACTATTAATAATGTAGATTGTAAAAATGTCATAGGCCACGTAAAATACTGTTAAAAACGATTTAACAATTAAATTATGGCACTACTAGGTTATTTAAATTATAGACAAACAATTGTAATCAGCAAGTGTGTTTCGATGTTAAGTTTTTTTTTTATGTACATGTAATTCTAAAAGTAGAGTTAACTATCCCAACAGATTGAACGTTTGTTTGTATTTTAGATATGGTAGTGTAAAATAATTCAAGCTGTACCATTTAGTAGTACAAATTCTGAGAGTGCTTGGTTTTGCGTTTGGAGGCAATTTCCTGAATGACCGAATGATCGTAATCAAAACGGTACTGGGTTTGGTCTATGTTGTTTATGGAGTGAGTGCAGAATCTGTTTGGGCTTTAGCCTATTCTCACTCCTGTTTAAAATATTATTATTATTATCAAACATGTTACGCACCTGATATAACTTTTTATACTTTTTGATTTTATTATCACGTTTGGTTAGTTCTTCTTCCATTGTGTGTAGTTGTTGTTTAACTTCATTAATATCAAATGTATTATCTCTGTCAGGCTGTTTATCTGGTAGGTCTTTCAGTGCAACAGCAGGTATACCAGATTGAGTGCCTTTGTCTACTGCCCCTTCACAAGCCTGCTGTAGCATTGTGCTTGCTTCTTCTGTTGATTATCAATATGGAATAGTAAGAAGAGAAAATAAACATTTGCCATTCAAGACATACAGAGAACTCTTCATGTATATAATATTGCCAATCGCCACCATCATGTTGGCAATCACAACCATATGGACATGATATCACTACCATATTTGGACATATCACTACCATATTTGGGCACATCACACAAGTTTGATTTAAGATAACTTACTCCTGACAGCCTCGTCTGTCTCGTCCTCCTTCTGTTGCCTCTTGTCAACTTTGTTAAGTTTTCTCTGTAATTGATGACATTCTAAAAACTTGCTTTTGTACTCCTCTGCTGCCATTCCAAGACGCGTCTTGTAGTCATTTCTTTCTTGAATCAAATCGGTTTTCTCTTGCTCAATGGCAATCTAACAAAAATAATGTAATAATAATTTCACAAAACTGTACATCAACATTTAAAATATTATTTATTTTATGTTGAGAATGACCATATTAAGGCAAAAACTGGGTGTAATGTTTGTTTATTGATTTTCCACAAATAATACATATATATTCTTAATAAATCATTAATTATTTATAAATGTGGATGATGGTCAAAATAAGTCTAGAAATAGACTTTAAGCAGAGACAACCATTAACTAAATAGAAAAAACATTACAATGAAAATACTGTACAATAAATATAAAAATAAATACATAAATATAGGGGAAAAAAAAGGTAGAGTGGTCAATATGGTCGATAATGATGAATAAAATATATCATACCAATTTCTTCTCTAGTTCAACTTTTTCTTTGAACAGCTGATCATAAAAAATTTGTCTCCTCTTTAGCTTAGCTGTGATATCATCTAGAGCCACCCTCAATGCCTCTGACGGCCCTCCTACCACCGTGTCTTTCACATTCTTCTGTAGTTTTTCATGATCCTAAATAGAATCCATACATTATCTATTATTATATAACACCTAAGTAAATTCCTGTCATTTGATTGGACGATTGTGGGTCACATGGCGTGCAATATAGTTATTATTTGTATACTAATAATCAATTGATACATTCTCTTTTGCTATGGATATATGTCATTATGGTGTTCCAAAAAAAAGATGAATGAATGGATGTACTGACAAACTAATAAATTAAAATCAATATATTTTATCGGGAGATTAACAGAAACACGCTAGCCATCTTGGTGCGCCCTCTATGTTGTATATCTCAAGTCATGAAAGTGTATATTAGTATTATTACCAGAATGCAACATTTCTTTCTCTGTTGAAATTCAATTTTAATAAGTATAAAGTTCTGTTTACATTAGCAAATATTATGTGACAAAAAATGTGGTGTGCCCATATATGGACATAATGATGCCATATCACTACTTATTTGGTACATCACACTTTTTTGTCATAACAAGGTTGATAATGTAGACAGAGCTTTAATCATTTGAGAAATGTGAATATGCAAGAAAAATAAAACTTATTGAAACTTTTTTTTTATAGATAAGAATGAGGGTAAGAACATTTATATATTTAATTATGTAAAAAGTAAATACAAAATGAGAGACGTTTTAAGGAAATAAAAGAGAAAGGTTAAATGTTTGTTACCTTGGCTAATTTATTCATACTCTGTCGCATGACCTCTAGCTGTTCCTGCAGAAGGCCCTCTTTCTCCCTAAAAGCGTGTTCTTGTCGAATAATCTTTTGTTGCAGTGTGGCTTCTTTCTTTCTGAACTGTTCTCTTGTTTTCAATAGTTTGTCGTTCACATGGTCCTTCTCAATTGATGCATTCTAGCAAAATGTATCAAATAACAAAACACATTAGTTCTTAATTCCTATTATTAATCTTATCATTTATAATATTTAGTCATTTCATTTTCATTTCAAATGTTTATTTGGGCATAAGTAACCCAGGGTCAGGAAGTTTGTGGAGTAACACTAGTGTCTGCTGCAGCTCTGTTGTTGCTAAAGCTGCAGCCCTGTTGTTTCTAAGCTGCAGCCCTGTTGGAACAATAGAATATTAATTTAAAGTAAAACTTTTAAGCATTATTATCTGCTATTTAATCTTTAAAGGTATGACAAATTCTATTTTATATTCTGTAGACATGTTGTATTGACTTGAAAATTCTTGTAAATATCATTTACAATATATACAGTAATATTCTAAATATTTATTTGGTTACCTCCAGATCTTTAGATAATTTGTGTTGAACTGTTTTCAATGTGCTAATCTCTTCTGTTAGCATAGACTTTGTCTGTTGTGTAGCTGCTAGTTGACTTTCTACTTGTTCCAAACGATTTTCATTGCTTCTCAAATAGTCCTAAAATTATTAATATAATATGGATAAAATGTAATATAGTGTTGAGAATATTATCTATACATGTTGACTATTCCAATATTATACTTTCTAAAAACCGGAAACTCTACTACAACTAGACTTTTCTAAAGCTCTGTCTACACTATCAAACTGATGTGCACAAATATGGATGATGTCATATCACTGCCATATTTGGGCATATCACTACCATATTTGGGTACATCACACTTTTTTTTGTCAAACTTGGTGTGGACAGAGCTTTAAGGTCCAAAAGGACAAAGATTTGTTACTTTTGAAAACACATTTGGAATAATATAATGTTTGGAAAACCAGATTAATCAGGTCAGCTTATAGGTTTCCGATATAAAATATTATTATAAACATAAAAACAATAACAATTGTGATAAAACACGCAACACTGATAACACTATGATAGATAATTTAGATAAATTATATAATACAAATATAATCCTGTTATGACAGGAAATAAAGATTAAAACTATGCAGGGTGAGGTCATTTTCAAGGTCAATACCTGCCTACACTAACAGCTTTCATTTGTTGATGGTTGGTGTAAAGCTCTGTTTACACTATCAAACTAGTTTGATAAAAAAAGATGTGATGTGCCCATATATGGTAGTGATGCTTAAATATGGTAGTGATATGACATCATTATATCCATATATGGGCACATTGTCACATAAAGTTTGATAGTGTAAACACAGCTTATTACTCTTTTGCATTTAACTGACCAATCACAGTACATTATGCTAATAATAGTTCTCCCCACTATACAACAACAATACTTTAATCCACAATTTTGCTGGGTTTGAGAATAAGTGTATGAAAATGTGAAATAAAATGGGAGATCAAAATATGTTAATAAGTAGTATAAATTTATGAAGTGAGAACAGGGCATAAGTGAAATAAAAGTAATCAACATACTCTATCAGCTCTGGCAACCAGGAGTTCTTTTTCAATCTTTTTCTTCTCGTCCTCATGCTCACGTTTCAATTCACATGATTTTTCTGAACGCCTACGCATATCTTGAAGCAACACTTCAAGAGCTTTTACTTCCTGTTCAGATGAGAGAAACTGTTCCTGAAATATTACAAGGAAATAGAAATAATGTAAACACTAGAAATAAATGTACATCATATATATTTCTTAAGCTTTGTCTACACTATAAGTATCAAACTTTATGTGACAAAAGAAAATGTGATGTGCCCAAATATGGACACGATGATGTTATATCACTACCATATTTGGGCATATCACAACCATATTTAAACATATTACTACCATTTTGTCAAACTAGTTTGATAGTGTAGACAGAGCTTTAAGGAACCAAAGAGGAACTATTGTGGATACTGTTGCGTCAGGGGATTCAAGAGGGGGAACCATCAGACCCCGGCCTATAAATTTTATGTTAAGTTCAGCACTTTACTTTTAGACCCTTTTTATAACAAAAGTGGAGCTGTATCTTGGTGGTTAACATGCTTGCTCTCCAATCCTAAGGTCCAGGGTTCAATTCTGTCCTAGTGCCATGGTTGTAACTCACAACTCTTTCAACTCCACTACCTAAGCCTCAAATGAGACTTAGTTTATAAGCACGATAAATTATTAAATAGTTTATCCATCCTGTAATTGGAGAGTTACTCGCTGTTGGATGCGTATGAAAAAAAAAAAAATGATTGTGCATACCTTATATTGGTCCTTCTCTTTCTTAACATCCATAAGTTCAGCTGTTAGTTGATCTCTGATTGAACTCAATGTGTTGTTGTTTGCAACTACTTCTTGTAAGTCAGCTTCTGTAGATTCCAGCATCGTTTTGTAGCGTGCATTCTCCTCTTCTAGTTTCTTGATTTTGTCAGACGCCAAACCCACGTTTGTCTCCAATAGGCTCCTTTGATTTTCCAGATTGTTTAACTCTAATGACAATTCCTGTGAGAGATGAGAACATTTAAGGTTGAGTCTACTTAAGACAAAAAATTCCACATAAAATGACAATAGGATAAATTGATACTTTATAAGGCACTAAAACAGTGTGTGCATTTCTTGAAAGAGGCCAGGAATTATTCTTGATTAAGCTAATAAATGTCAAACTAACCTGTTTAAGTGAAGTTAGCTCAGCAATACTAGCATTACTCTCTGTAAGATCCTTCGATGTCTCTGCCAGCTGTTTTTCCAGTTCATCTTTAGCATTCTCCAGCTCTTTTTGCTTCTCTACCATCTTCTCTTTTTCATCAATGGCGCGTTTTAGCTTCTCTTCCTGGATGATGGTCTTAGACTGGATCATCAACATGTCTTCATACTCATCATCAATCTCAACAAACTCAACATCAGTGAGGTGAAGGAACTGGAAAGGTGTACTTGCACCCCTCATCTTGCCTAGTCTGTCGATGTAACAGAACTGGTAGAATTCGCCATCATCTTTAGGTAGATAGTATGCTGTCAATAGAATCAACATTTTAAATTAAGATCATATTCTTAAATTGCAATACAGACCTTGTAAATATACCTTATAGTTGAGTAAAACCGCTGCTGGGTTTTGGTCTATATATTGTATATCATGTTTTTGTACTCTTTGTGTTGTTTTGGGGCACTGTGGCGCAGTGGTTAGTTTGGACTCACAATCCAGAGGGAGTTAGTTCAAGCTTCGGTCACTGTAGTCCTTGAGCAAGATTTTTTTTAATTTACCTTCCCACCTAGAGGTAAAAAATGGGTACTGGCATTTGAAAATATTTGGAAGGTAATTCACAAACCTGCAGAATACAGTGGGGTCTAAATGAAATAGAGATGGGCACCATGACCATTAGCAAATAAGCTTCAGTTTCAACTTTACTGTACTTTAGCTACCTTGTTTTGATATTAAAATATATAATTTATGTATAAGGCTGTAATTGGCGATATCGCTGTTAGTTGTAATTGAAATAAAATAAAAATTAATATATGCAAATACAGTAATTTTGTCTGTTTGTACTTACAATTAAAAAGAATGTTCAGCTTATACTCTTGGCCCGTCTGCCAATCATTTGGCATAGGTGCCCAATCATAGGTGATCTTTTCTCTGGTAGTGCTCCAACCTATCTTAAACAGACCTACCCAATCATTCTTATTTGGCTCAATAGACTTGGTTAAAGTATAGCTACATTGAATGTGAGCATCTGAAACCAAATTCACAATACAGCTGAGTGGTAATTTATCAATTATTATTACTTGTATATTTTCAAATTGAGGATACACTATTTGTTAGTACATTCATTACAGTACAATTCATTGTAATTCTATTTTCATTAGAAATTAAATTCAGATAAAAAATGGATTGTTTGTAGAGAAAACAAGAGTACAGTACAGAAAGAAAGTACTGCAACTTTACCTACGAAGTAGCTTCGTAGATAGAACGTAGGCTACGTTGTTGGCTTCGTAGGTTCCATTGTTTGGCTTCGTAACCTCAATAAACAACTTTCAATGAGCTACGTTCTGAACTTCGTAGGGAGTTCGTAACCTATATAAACAACCCTGCGATGTTCTTAGTGAAGTAATTAAGGTGTGAAATTAATGTGTTAAATTTAACTGGCGGAGGACCAAGTTGTAAATTACTAAAAAATAAATAATATTTTTTAATCGTAATCTTTTCCTTCGTGCGTGTTTACCTACTCAACGGCGAATATAAATTTCCCACGATGTAAACGTAGAGACACGATCCAACACAGGTGAACCGCAACGAACAGGCCAACTAATATAACGAACAGGCCAACTAATATAGCGAACGTCCAGTCCATCCAGAAACGATGCCGAGAAAAAAAAGATCGTAAACAATTCATTCTAAATATAGTATCAGAACGTTCAATCGGTCGCTCAAAAAGACTGCCGACAGAAGACCGTAATTAATACAGACCTAGTTTTTTTGGTCACATGGCATGAAACGCGATACTCTCTGCTTTACCGCAATCTTTCACGTGTTTTTTTTAAAACTAGTACAAGAGGGTGGCTGCCGGTCTGACGATCGTGTACCTGGATTTTGTGTCACATGACATGAAACATAATACTCTCTCTCTGAAACTGCTCACATGTTTTTTCCACTCCAAATTCTGTTCGGGCTTTTTTCTTTACACATGTCGTAATCATTTTAAAAGGCCTAAGCCAGGCCTATGTTAAATCTTAATATGGAATATTTATTTATTTTGCATATATTTTGTTGGGTTAGGTGTCGTTGTTTTTATAATTCGTAGGTATTCCAAGGTAGGATTAAATAATTTTTAGTGTAGGCCGCCGAAACAGGCTAGCCTCGACTCTCTCTACGTGAGCTGAGGTCCACCGGCCCGATGTCGTTTCGTCGGCGGATTTCCGTTCAAATTAGGATAACCGATACGTAGGGCGGCTACAAAAATTGACGTCTACTATCTTTAGATAGGATTTTAATTAGCAAACAATACATTGTTTGTTTGCATTGTCAATGCTTCTAAAGGCGATAACAATGGTGTTTACTAGCCCTACGAACCACCCTACGTAGGCGCGCCTAGATAATTATCATAACAATACATCGTAGGCTACGAACAATACATCGTAGGAGAGAACAATACATCGTAGGAGAGAACAATACATCGTAGGCTACGAACAATACATCGTAGGCTACAAACAATACATCGTAGGTTACAAACAATACATCGTAGGCTACGAACAATACATCGTAGGAGAGAACAATGACCTACGATCTACCTACGCGTAGGCTACGAAAGGCTACGCGTAGATACGAAGCAGTAATTTCTTTCTGTACTGTAAAGGATGTAAAAAAAGCAGACAGTGAATTATCTCAATACCGGACACCTTTGGACCACCAAATATGTTTGGTTTTCCGGAAAGTCTGATATTTGAAATGTGTTTTTAATGGTAAAAAGAAATTTGGGACCTTTTGGTTCTGAAGAAAAGTCTGGTATTGGGAGAGTTTCTGGTTTTCAGAGAGTGCGGTATTGGGAGAGTTTACTGTACTACAATATTAAAACATGGTTACCAACCTGGTGGATAATTCTCAGCGACATTGTGGAAGATGACTTGTGCATAGTCCATGGTTTGGTCCGAATCCTTTTCCGCTGACCGTTCCATGGCTTTAAATTATGTTAAAATACCAAGTTCTACAGGTAATAATAAGACAAAGGTCACTACACAGACAGGCTTATTAATTTATTCATAAATTTATAAAATAGGGCTTCACTTTTTATATAAAATACAATTCATTAAAAAAAAGGATAGCCTATTTATTAGGCCTAGACGTAATTGCTATTAAAAATAAATGTGTACATAACACTGTATATAATAGTAACGCCAACTGTATTACATTAAACGTACAGTACTGTACAGTACGACTAGCTAGCCAATTTCCCTTAGTCAAGTGTCAGTAGGCCTAGAGGCCTTTCTTTGTACGCGACTGGCTGGCTGTGGACATTTTTGTTTGGCCACCACCACAACCAAGTTTACTCGATTGTTTTCCATCCCGAAATACTCAAATTTACAGTCTATTTGATCAAAAAATACATTTTATAATTGTACCAAGTATATAAAGAAAGTTTGTAAGAAAATTAGACTATTAAATATCTACCACAAACCTATATTTTTAGTTATTTTACGTGCGACGAATGTGAAATTACTCTTATCTTCCTCCTGTGTATTGCGACTGCGACAGAAAATAAACATGACGACATCATTGTTTTTTTTCATGGCTGATTATAACTACGAAAATATTGCGGTCTGACACGATCTGTATAATACATGATTGTGTTTCAATTTGAATATGCATGATTTTACATGGTACATGGTAGGGGCATGGATTAAAATCCATGGTAGGGGTTACCAAATTGGTTTCGTAGATTGAGTTATTTTTAGTCGTATGACCACACAATAGGCCTATATTGGTTTAAAGTAAAAATTATAAAGAAAATGCATTATTTTGGGAGATCGATCGAAATTTTGGAAATTGTTTGTGATGAATTGAGTATTGAGGGCGCTGCGTAGTCATTCTGTAATTGGAATACAGGTGACACTGTGTGATAAAAGACCGTGCGTAAGCAGAGCGGGTCTTTTGTTCGTTTTGTTGGCTCTCGCTATGTTACTACAGTTTTGGTTGAGAGTTTGTTTAAGCTATTGATATGTTCTTATTTTGTAAGTACTAAGCTTAACTTGTATATGTATAAGCAACTGATTTACCATATGTTAACTATAATCATGCTTACAATTAATGAAACTTGCATTTACAATATTTATCTTAGTTTTGCTCAGTCGGAAGTATAATAATCAGGAGTTGTTATCTTGTTATCACGAGTTGATGCTGTGTCATACATACGTTGGTGTTGATAACTTGAGGTACTATTATATTGTGATTGTTCGTTGTTGTATTAGTGTTGTGAATTATTACATTATTACTTATTGTTATAATTGACTGTTAGATACAGTGGCAATTGTTATTTGTTATTCGTATTTTGCAGGGCTTGAATCTTATATCTTGAATCTCGAATTCTTGTACCTGAAATGACTTATGCCTATGTAATGATTTGATGCTGAAGTACAATATATACGAAACTAATAAAATCGCACTGAAGGAAAGAAACCAAGTGTTTTCTCCTCTTTATTTGTTCGGACCACGACAAACTTGGCGCTGCGAGCAGGGTACCAAGCATCAAGCATCAAGGTCGAAGAGGACCAGTTACCGGAATCTAGGCTCTCAAGTTATGAATGGAGATAAGAACATTGATACTTATATATGAATGTGTTGATTATAATTTAACATTTGGGAAGTTGACCATATAATTTAAATTGATAATTCTAATAATTGGTGTGACATGTGTGACATACAATACTCTTGCTTGGAATTATAATCATTGAAAAGTGTGGATCTGTTAAAATATATTGTTGATATGTTATCTGTGATCAATTGTTTATATAGTACCTTATAGTTTAGTTTATGAATGATCGTTGTTCGTATATTCTCGATTTAAACTCGTTATATCATCTGTGTATATTAATATGGCGAAAGCTGAGAAACCCGATACTGAGACCACAGGAATTAATAGTATGATTGCTGCGCTTACTGATGTGTTGAAAGGTGTGGGTGTTCAAAAAGTTCCTCCTATTAAGTTGGCTAAATTTAGGGGTCGTCCAAAATCCCCTGGGGATGTCACGTTGCGGGAATGGCTCGAAGATTTTGAGACATATTGTACACATTATAATCTAGGTGGGGACGTAAAATATGATGCCCTAGTGAGTCACTTGGGGGGATCGGCTAAAGACGAAGTACATTACCAAATGTCCATATTGGGTAAAGGCAAAAATGTCAAAAAGGCCATTCAAGTGTTACAGACTACCTTTTCTCCAGATGAATCCGTATCGGCTTTAAATACTTTGTTTTATTCTCGTAATCAGTTGGATTATGAAAGTGTGGCCGAATATAGTTTAGAGTTAATGAAAATTTATTCGCGATTATTGGAAGCTTCTTTCCCCAATGAACAGAATGCTCTCAAACATTTACAGGACTCCACACTCAAACAGAGATTGGTAGAAGGGGTACGGGATCCACTCGTTAGGCGTGAAATGCGCAGAATTGAATTGGCGTCTAGGGGTAAATCCTTTATGGAAATGAGGGAGGAAGTTCTTGAATTGTTTAAAGGCGAGACATCACGGGGTTATAGACCGAAAGTTCAGGGTGTAGATTTTCCAACAAATTCTTATTCAAACCAATCTGAAAATTGTGAAATTAAAAAGGAGTTAAAGGATCTTAAACAACAACTAGATCAACTTCAACAGAGTTTATGTAAGTTTTCCCAAAATACTACTAATAATTCTTTTAATAGAAGTGGGCCCCGTCGTTGTTTTAATTGTGGGCAATTTGGTCATAATAGAGATAATTGTGAAATGCCTCCAGGTCTCTGCTGGGAATGTAAAAAGGTCGGCCACTTTGCTGCAAAATGTCCAAGTAGAGTTAGGAAGTCAAAGCCCGAACCATCTACAGATAATCATAATCTAGGTTCTGTTCAAATCCCGGTTGTTTCTGTGGAAGATAAAATTATTCCCCCTAATGATTTACGAGAGCCCTCGGAATCCTCTTTGCTTAGCCGTTTAGTTGCCCAAAGCCCTTGTGCTGTTATAAAGTTTGGTTCAGTTGAATTGGGTTCAGTTCTTGACACAGGAGCGGAAGCATCTATCATTCCTTCTTCAATTTATCACAGAATTCTAAAATCTGAGCTGGGTGGTTTACACAGTGCAGACAAGTTATTTACCAATGTGATTGGCGTCTGTGGTGTTGAAGTTCCGATTGAGGGCTATGTTGAAGTTCCAATTGAAATATTAGGGCACAATTTGTTGGGTAGTTTTCTCATTGTTTCTGATAGTGCATGTAATAACAATGTTTCTTATCCAATTTTGACAGGATGTAATATTTTACGTTATATTCAAGATGATCCGAGAATTCTGGAAACCTTGGGTAAGGTAGTTGGTGCGAAAACAGCTTTGCCTTGTACTGGTAGGGCCGAGGTAGTCTTGAGAGTTAATGATGAGCAATCCCAAATTTTTGTTTCTTTAAAGCACTTTAATACAGCTGTTCCAGTGGCTTGTGATAAGTTACATGAAGTCAATGTGTGTTCAAGTGTATTGCCACCGGATGATGTGTGTTCCAACGGCTCTGAGCTGGTTGATGGTAATTATCCGTCTCATAAACGTAGCATTGTTGCAGAATCTGAGTTGGTCTGTCCTCCGGGTTTACTGTTGAAAGGCTTACCTAGAGATAAGGAGCGCAAAGTTTTGTTGCTGTTAAATAATTACAAACATGTTTTCTCTACAGGTCCATATGATGTTGGGAAGTGCGATGTGATACCTCACTCAATTTCATTAATTAGTAACAATGCACCTATTAGATTGCCATATCGTAGAGTCCATCCTAATAATATTAAAGAAGTTAAAGCAATGCTACAAGAAATGCTAAATCAGGGTATTATTAGGCCTTCAAAAAGTGATTACGCCAGTCCCATCGTTTTGGTTCAGAAAAAGGATAATTCTTTGCGTTTGTGCATAGATTATCGCAAATTGAATGGGCGTACTATGAAAGACTCATTTCCCTTACCTAGAATTGATGAGGTACTTGACGTTTTAACCGGTTCTCGTTGGTTTTCAACCCTTGATTTGGCACATGGGTTTTTTCAAATAATCATGGCTGATGATTCTATTGGTAAAACAGCGTTCCGGGTGCCGTGGGGATTGTACGAGTTTTTGCGGATGCCACAGGGTCTTACGAACAGTCCAAGCACGTTCCAACGCGTAATGGAGTATGTACTGGGTGACTTGAATCTCTCTGAAGTTGTTTTATATCTTGATGATATTCTTATCTTTTCAGCTACGTTTGATGAACATTTGAATCGACTAGATAAGGTGTTTAGTAGGTTAGCGAGGTATGGGTTAAAGGTGAAAGGAAGAAAATGTGATTTGTTTAGGGAAGAAGTCGCTTATCTGGGTCATGTCATTTCGAGTAAAGGTGTTTCTGTTGATGTAGGTAAGACTGATAAAGTCGTTTCGTGGCCTGTTCCAAAAAATGTTACTGAGGTTAAGTCCTTCCTTGGACTTGCCTCGTATTATCGGAGGTCCGTCCCGAATTTCGCTAAGATTGCATCGCCGCTCCATAATATTACCCATATGGCAGCATCTCGGGTGGGGAATGGTCGTGCTGGAGTCGGTAAAGACAAAATAGGTACATTTCATTGGGGTTTACCACAACAAATTGCATTTGAAAGTCTTAAGAAAAGTTTAGTGACTCCACCTGTGTTAGCTTATCCTATTTTTGATAGAGAGTTCATTATTGAGGTGGATTCTAGTGGTAATGGGATAGGGGCATGTTTGTCTCAGCGGGACGATAACCAGATTCTTCATCCTATTGCGTATGCAAGTCGTGGGTTACGTGGATCAGAGAAAAGCTATGCTGGACTATCTAGTTTCAAATTGGAATTATTGGGTTTAAAATGGGCCGTTGTTGATAAATTTGGTTCTTACATTCAGAGTTCTAAAGCTATAGTTTACACGGATAACAATCCTTTAGCATATTTGCAAACTGCTAAGTTAGGAGCGACTGAGTTAAGGTGGGTTGCTCAGCTTGCAATGTTTAACATAGAAATAAAGTATAAACCGGGTTCAAACAATAAGTGTGCGGATGCTTTAAGCAGATATCCGTTCGAAGAAGAGAGTGTAAATAAAGAAGCATTGGCGGCTGTTGCTTGTTGCTTGTTGGTACATGTTCGTACTGCTATTGTTGATATCCAAAATTCAGATAATTCAGTTTCAATGGCAAAGTCCCTTCCGGAAACTAAGTCTATTCCTTCTGTTTTACCAAGTTATACATTTCAGCAACTTACAGATATGCAGCAGAAAGATGATGAGCTAGGTGAAGTTTGGAAACTATGGAAGGCTGGATGGTGTAGGGAAAAGGATGGGCGTCCAGAAGCGGAGTGTGTATCTGGTTGGTTGCGTGAGTGGTCCAATTATGTTGAATTTAATGGTGTTTTGTATCGGCAAGTAAAAGATCCTATTGTTATTTCATTCAGACAATTACTAGTTCCACGTAATTTGCGTTCAACTTTAATTGAGCTTTGTCATGATAAGTGGGCGCATCAGGGGGTTTATCGAACTTTGTCCTTGTTAAGACGGCGTTGTTATTGGCCGGGGATGAATAATGAAGTAAGACTTTACATTTCTCGCTGTGGTCGTTGTGTGCGTAGCAAATTACCCTCTCCTACTGTTAAACCACCACTTCGACACTTACTGGCTTTCCGTCCTCAGGAGATTTTGGCTTTGGATTTCTTAAAATTAGATCGGGGTAAGGGGGGTTACGAAGATGTTCTGGTTATGACCGATGTTTTTTGTAAATTTTCTTTGGCTGTTCCATGTAAAAATCAAACAGCAATCACTGTTGCTAATGTGTTAAGGGATTCGTGGTTTGTACATTATGGTGTTCCTGATCGGTTACATTCCGATCAGGGTAAATCATTTGAGAACAACGTAATTCGTGAGATATGTAAGTTATATGGTATTAGCAAATCTCGTACTACTAGTTATTACCCTTCTGGAAACGGACAATGTGAACGATTTAATAAGTCTTTATGTGGATTGTTACGATCTCTGGATCCTAAAGAACGTAGAAGATGGCCTGAGTTAATTAATCACATTGTTTATATCTATAATTCTACACCACATTGTGTTATAGGTGTCGCTCCGTATCTATTGATGTTTTGTCGAGAGCCATCTATTCCTATTGATAGTCTGATTGGAAATTTGGATAATGATTGGTCGGAGGAATATTTGCAAAAAGAAACAAAATTGATGAAAAGAGCTTATGAGATAACATTGTCCAGATTGAAGGCTGCAGCAATTCGTGAAGAAAAGAGGCATGTTGTTAAGATGCCTGTTGAGTGTCTTAAAATCGGTGATTGTGTATTGCTTAGGAGGGAATCCTTTAATTCACGTCATAAACTTGTTGATAAATTTCATGATTCTTCTTATATAATTGAGTCAATTAATTCTACAGATGATGTGTTTGGTATTCGGCCAGTAAGGGGTGGTGAACTTAAGTATGTGAATAGACGGAAACTTGTTCTAGACCCATCCAATGGAGAAGATACATTGTATCCAGTTGGTCATTCGTTAGTAGATGATTCCTTGGGCCTACCATTTCAATCCGAAGTATTAAGTGACTCTGATGATTCGGATGATTTAGAGGACATTAGATTCCATTGTGGGAATACACAAAGTGTCCGTTCTCCTCCGAGAAGGTCAACCCGTTCCACTAAGGGTATTAATAGTAATCCTCATAGACTTCCAATTTCTGTTCTAAACAAATAAATATGGCTATTGCATTTTTTTTATTGAAACTTTACTTTTGGGGGCAAAAGTACTTCCGGGCGGGGAAGATGTGATGAATTGAGTATTGAGGGCGCTGCGTAGTCATTCTGTAATTGGAATACAGGTGACACTGTGTGATAAAAGACCGTGCGTAAGCAGAGCGGGTCTTTTGTTCGTTTTGTTGGCTCTCGCTATGTTACTACAGTTTTGGTTGAGAGTTTGTTTAAGCTATTGATATGTTCTTATTTTGTAAGTACTAAGCTTAACTTGTATATGTATAAGCAACTGATTTACCATATGTTAACTATAATCATGCTTACAATTAATGAAACTTGCATTTACAATATTTATCTTAGTTTTGCTCAGTCGGAAGTATAATAATCAGGAGTTGTTATCTTGTTATCACGAGTTGATGCTGTGTCATACATACGTTGGTGTTGATAACTTGAGGTACTATTATATTGTGATTGTTCGTTGTTGTATTAGTGTTGTGAATTATTACATTATTACTTATTGTTATAATTGACTGTTAGATACAGTGGCAATTGTTATTTGTTATTCGTATTTTGCAGGGCTTGAATCTTATATCTTGAATCTCGAATTCTTGTACCTGAAATGACTTATGCCTATGTAATGATTTGATGCTGAAGTACAATATATACGAAACTAATAAAATCGCACTGAAGGAAAGAAACCAAGTGTTTTCTCCTCTTTATTTGTTCGGACAAATATCTACCACAAACCTATATTTTTAGTTATTTTACGTGCGACGAATGTGAAATTACTCTTATCTTCCTCCTGTGTATTGCGACTGCGACAGAAAATAAACATGACGACATCATTGTTTTTTTTCATGGCTGATTATAACTACGAAAATATTGCGGTCTGACACGATCTGTATAATACATGATTGTGTTTCAATTTGAATATGCATGATTTTACATGGTACATGGTAGGGGCATGGATTAAAATCCATGGTAGGGGTTACCAAATTGGTTTCGTAGATTGAGTTATTTTTAGTCGTATGACCACACAATAGGCCTATATTGGTTTAAAGTAAAAATTATAAAGAAAATGCATTATTTTGGGAGATCGATCGAAATTTTGGAAATTGTTTATAAGACATTATTTCAATATTGCATCAGTTCCATCTCATTTAAAAAGATTTTCCATCTAAAAACAATTGAAGACTTTGGTAAATCGAAAAAAAAATGATACCAAAAATATTCAAATGCAATTATTAGGCCTATAGGATAGAAGATAGGATTCTAGTTAATAACTGTCGTTTATTTCGATAAAAAATTATTATTTGTTTTTTTTATTTCGGCGAACTTTTCTTCAAAATAAGCCACGGGGATCGTTTTAGGCTATTTTTGTTTTTTTAAATTAATCCTTTTCATGTTTGTGGGAAAAAAAGAAAATTGTAATTAAGTTGTTTGAAAATAAGTAGATGGTCTCTGACGGATTGTTTTCTTTTGAAAAAAAAAAAATTGTATATACCATTTTCATTGGTAAAACCTAATGTTGCAAGAAGACAAAAAGTCGACTCAATTATGAAACGGAAACAGACCAAACAGAAAGAATAAAGCGTGTATAGAATTATTGGGTTTTTATCAGTAATTGTTAGCGTTCATAAAGAGCTTTTTAAAAAATGAATTTGTTCCTTAATTGTTTCATCTAGGCCTAGGTTTAAAAAAGAATACCCAGCTGTTTTTCATTATCAAAACCACTTTTTGTGAACTAAACTAAAACTGTGTATTTATAATGTATCAATGTTCATGTTACTGTAGTATTCATACAGTATATTGTATCGAATATAATATTTTTAAATTGATATATTTTTTTATAATAATTTTTGTTTCTTTTAAAAAAAGCAAACACAAAATACAAACTATTTACTTTTATTTAAAGATGTATATTATATCACACTGTTTGATAGTGTAGACAGAGCTTTAGAGCTAATCTTGAATACACCTTAAATGAATACTGTGCTCTTTCCTACATTGGAGTTAAATAAAGTAAATTTTGCAGCATCAACCGCAGAAATACACTCATGGTTAAACAGACTGCATGCATGGTGTAATCGGGAAAGTATTCTATCGCCCTCATATACAGCGTTATATTGTAGTTAATGACATGGAGGTATAACACTCTAGTGCATGTGAACACAGCTATTATTTATTAATTTGTTTGTAAATTTAAATTGACCAAATAAAAATATTTTAATTTATTGTGTAGGTCTTTGATTGAGTTGGATCTTGTAAAGGTTGTTTTATTTTTTTTTGTTCATGAGCATTTGTGGGAAAACAAATTTAGAAAAATAAAACTTGGAAGACTAAATTATGTCTAGAATAGAAAATCAGGAGAAACATCTTTATGCAATTGAAAATGTTTGTTTTGCTAGATGTATGAAAATACTGTTCTTATCATTTCAATTTGCAATGGAAAAACTGTTTTAAAGATCTCCGCCTTGGATAACTACCTTTATCTATCTTAGATAAGTAGGCATACAGACCCTTGTAGAACACTAGTGTTACATCGCCGAGCAAAGGTGTGAACTATATCAAACGCTTTAAATGTTGCAATTGATGATTCTTGCATGTGTTTTTAGTAACGAAGTTCGAGAAATTGTTCTACAATATAAGATTTCACATCCCCGAGGGAATAATATTTTGCTCTCGTGAATATATTTCCCGAAGCGCGGTTATTACGACTTAGCTTGCGTTTCTTGTAAGTGCAGTAAACAAAACTTCGTAGTGTGATGGGAAAAGAAGAAACTCTGTAGCCAGGGTGCAGAACAGTTAATATACACATTTGTGGGGAAAAGGTAAAGGTTTTTCTGATGGAGTATACCATATAGAATGTCAGAAAAAAATCCCCATCCCAGGGTCTTGGGCAAAATTGTTTGCACCACTTTTAAATGTTGGCCTATATAACACACACAAATACCTATAACACACACAAATACAATATGAATCATATGATGTTAGGAATAGATGAGTCCCACTATCTGATAGTTGGCCCTATTATATGCCATTATGTATATTGCCTGTCAAGGCATATTTTTTAACACTGACTGAGAAGAATCGCTTATCAATGTGAAGTGTCTTCTTTTCGCTGAACCAAAAGGACGTAGATTTTGCAAGGTTTTAATTTGTTCAGCATTTTTTTTTGTGCAGAATTGTTCAATTTACAATGTTAAGCTTCTTTAATTGGATGGAACAGCTAATGTTAAAAGATAAGAGGCCGCAGTGCAGTGGTCCTTAACTGGAGAGATCTTTAATTATGATTCCTTTTGCATTAATTGGTATGGAAACCACCAAATAAAATTGCAAGTTGTTGATTTTAACACCTTTAATGAAGAGCATTTGATCAAAGAAATGTTACAGATACTTGATTGTTTTAATTTTGCAACTTAGTCTTATACGACAATGTATATTAAATTCCAGTTTAACCACCAAATTATTCAGGCGAATGAACATTAACACTAATCTTATTCATTTTTATACACACAATGCATCATTCCATACCAGTTTGTCCATCTGTATATTGGGGAAGCAAAATCACTTTTTCTAGTTCCAGAATAATTTTGAATAATACTGTACTGGTGGATTGGGTTGAACTTGAATTTCAACACGGTAGGAATATCTGGTGTTGTGTAAGGAATAATTGGTATGCCCTTATCGAAAGTGATGTCTCATACACTGATGCATACTCTTAACACCCTGATCGGAATCTGCTATTGTGACATGGATACCAAAAACAACACCCTACCGTGAATGTTCCTTTCTATCTGAAGTGCGTATTTGAGTCAGCATTATCTGCGACCTATTTTCTAATGTAATGTTGGGAGGTATAATACAATACACTCGCATTGGGATTTGTGTATACATTTAATTTTAAGATAGTATTCGTACATTTTAACGTTAAAAGGAATTTTTTTAAACTGTTGTTTTTCCCGCAAAATTGGACGCAATATTGGATTCTGTCATGATGATGTCATTGTTATCGACTCGATTTATCAACTATACTATGAGAAGTAGTTATTAAAGTAAGCCTCAGCTAATTCTAATCATCATAAGTTAACACAACTCCAAGTAACACAAACCGTGAATTGGTTTTCTCTATCACCTGTAAATAGGTATTTGTGTGTGTTATATAGGCCAAAATTTAAAAGTGCCGTAACAAAGTTTGCCCAAGAGCATGGGATGGGGATTTTTTCTGACATTCTGTATGGTATTCTCTATCAGAAAAAACCCCAAAAATGTTCCTTTACTTTTTTCTTGCAAAATTTATACTGCACCCAGGCTACTGTGGAACAACACAAAGACAATATAGAAAATGCTGTAAACTAGGCTATGTTTGAATGAATTTATTATGATTACCATATTTAAAACAATTTTACTCCTACTATTACAAATTAAGCATTTATTAGGAACAATTACAGGCATCAATACCATGTTGGTTACCTGGTGTGCCGGGTAAAAGCAAATGACGTCGTGATTAGTAAGAACAGTAAAAGCATTGCTCTCTTCAAGCGTAATCTTATGGACAGCATAAATGGTCACCTTTTTATATTCAACTTTTTCGATTGTTATCGTCCTAGCGTAAATTGGCCATAAGCGAGGAAAGGTTCTAACAATATTTCTAAATTCTTAGTTTACTTCCAATCGATCATTTAAACTAATTTAGATAATATAGCCTATATCCTAACTATAAATTAATATACTTAATTGTAATACATGAATCGATCAAGATAATATACAGGTTCTGGATTTTCTTAAGGACACAGAAATGTTATTTAATTAAATACCGACTTAATGAAAAATAAAAAAACAATGCATAAACTTAAACAATTACCAGAAATATAAATAGTTTAATATGTTCTATAACCGGTATCTCTTAATTATGAGTCACATATAACACTTGAAATACCATTTTTGGTTATCAAGAGTAAAAACCTTTAAAACAATTCTACCAAAGAGCTTAATGTGTAATTCATGGAGGGATTATTTATAACAATTTCACAATGGTGTACTATGCTATATATTATATATATATTATTATATATAATAATAATATCCACTGATTCTGTCAATTATAATTGAGGATTTAGGATATATCTGAAGTGTCGGCGGTATTTTGAGATAAACTGATGTGCATTTTTATTACAAATGATTGGTTTGAAACGTATATGTAATCATCTTTTGTGCATACAATTTTGTTGTTTGTACCGTTCAGATTATATGGCAACACAATGATTCCTACCAACTGTTGATCCTCAGTTTTGACTATCAATATTTGGTCTTTTTCCAATACAAGTAAATATCCTGAATTGCTGACAGCTACACCAAGTGGATATGTGATTTCACTATTAGGTCCAAAGCTTTTAACAACTTCAAAGTCAGAATTTAACATGTAAACGCAACGACTTTCAGAATCAGAAATGAAGATATTGTCTTTGAAATCCACGCAGACACCTGACGGCTTTACATTTTGGGCTTCCGCAATCGTAATTGTTCGAAGAGTACTATCTGAAAGAAATACTTTGATATTTGATGAAGTGCAAATAAGAATGTTTCCATTGGAAGTCATGGCTAATGCTTCTGGTATGATTCGTTCTCCAAGATCAACTGTATTCTCTTTTTGTAAGATGGAATGAGTAAAAAAGGTCATCGATGTGGTAGGTCCAACAGGCAAACAAACGCATCCTATTTGTTCAATTGAGGGGCTTACAGCTAATCTTGGAATAGTGTTGTACTTAATAGCTAGTATAATGGGTGACACAGTTCCATTGCAAATTCCGATTCGACATTGATTAACAGAAGTAGCATCGACAGGTGCATCAAGAAACATAATTTTGTCTGATGGAAGCACAACTATATCAAATATTTCAAAGCTTTTTTCATTTTTAATGGTCAGATGCGTCACAGACACACGTCTAGTTTCCACAAGATTTCCATAATGCATTACTCGCACCGAATGTTCCCCTAAATGTTGCAGATCAAATGTAGTTTCCAATACATCTGCAAAGTGGTCTTTTTCTGGTTTAATATACTCAGATGTGGGGTCAATACATTCAACAACAATACCAATTTCCTCAGAAACTCTTTGGTTATTTTCATCAACCATTGTAACACTTGTACAAAGCGCATTGTTCGCAATGCTATATTTGGCATCTAGTCTATATACTATGATTGAAGGTGACGGAACAGACTCTCCCATAACCTTTACTACAACATCGTAGGTACCAACAACTGGAGGAACAAAACTTGCTTCATGCTCTCCTGGCTCATTTCTAATTCTTTGTACTTGGCAATCAAAACGGGATGTACTGTCGGTTTTGAGGCACACAGATGCTTCAAGTTTCATGTGTTTAGAATGATGAGAACAAGGTTCGTTCTTTCTGTCTCGCAATCTAATGATGATGCGATATGGGTGTCCAACCAGTCCATTATTACATATTACCTCAGTGTTAGCTGGGACAATGCTGTATGCTTGGAATGAGGTGTTGTAAACACTAGAAGCAAAATCGTCACAGATGGGATGATGTGTAAATGACAAGAAGCCATAGGCCAGGTTTAGTCTAGATTCCGTTTCTATTCCTGTCATTGATGGAGATTGACCAAGAAGATTCTGTAATGAGCTTGTATGATGATGAAGAGCTTGTGAAACTTCAACAGGAGAATGACGATCCAAAATGGGTTGGATAATTTCAAGAGTACTGCCAATGCGTGAAAGAGATATATCGGCTTCTTCAGTTTCCTTTTTGTATTTTTTCGTTGAAGACAACTTGAAAGCATCTATGTTTTCTTTCAGCTTTTTCTTTTTATGGTCGATAGCTTCGTCCAGATTTGATCGAAGATTTGTAAAAAATGAATTCATATCATCAATGCATTCTTGATAGTTGTTATCAAGCATGTTTGATTTTCTGCTAGATCGATCCGACTTCAAACGTTCTCTCTCTTGGATCGACACAATATCATCAACTAACTTATTAAGTTTAATGTAATGTTCATCCTTTACAGAATCCAAATCAACAACTGTATGTTGTTGGTGATTAGCAACTTTGCACACACAGCAGATTACTGTTTTGCAATCTCTACAGTATTTTTGCAATTTGTTGGTTTTGTGAAGTTTACAATAATGTAATTGCTTTACCTCGTTTAAATCGATAGCATCCAATGATGCTACAATGTGACCCTCAAAAGACCTCATTGTTGAATGGCTCTTTGTACACTTCTTACAAATCTGGCGTCGACAGTGATGACACCAACTGACAGTTTTGAGACCACGATGGCATTCTTCACACGTTGATTCACCGTCTTTTGTTTCTGATACTGGCACTTCAAAACAACTCATCAGTTCCTTGATAGTTAAGTTGTCCGGAAGATGTGCTGCATCATCATCTGTCAGCTCAAATACTTGACGGCACGTAGGACAGTGGCGTGGATTAACAGTAGCGATACACCTCATGCAATATGTGTGACCACAGGGTAATAATTTTGGTCGTCGTTCTTGCAATGTATATTTTTCAGTACACACCTTACAGAATAACATTTTTTCGCTTTCGGTTAATTCAGGTGAAACTCCCCCAGAAGCCATTATGCACAGTGAGTTGTCTATGAAGAAAAGTTACAAATAAATATCACCGATTGGCGAATTTAAAGAGGCTTCAGGATCCCATCATTGTTTGTCAATCTAACTCTCGAAATAACTTACTGCTGGCTCATAACCAGACTTTTCTAAATGGAAGGAACTACAGTAGGTTGGGTCTAAAATAATCGCTGTGGTCGAGCAGGCATACTGTCGAGTCATAACCATCCAGTATGCCCAATTATAGACCTTAAATCAAGACATGCTAGAAGAAGTACCCTTCGTGACATGCTAAGGCAATAAGTTAAACCTAAAAATAATAATTACATTAATTGACTATTGATTAAATACTTGTATTGGTCAAAACTTACTTATTAAACTCGCAGTTGGTCTACAACAGTGGCGACCTTTGGAACTGAAGCCACTCCCATTCTGGAAATTCCCACCAACCCACAACAAAGGATCGTTGTAGGCCTTATCAACACGTATCAAAAATAACGGAAATATAAATTCACCTTTACACCATTCATGCTTATGATAGTAGGCCTATACCGGAGCTTCATTCGCGAGTCAGAGATTTCTGAAAGAAAAAATATTTGTTATTGGTTTTCATAGATATAATAAAACTTTTACCATCATTAGTATTTACATACTTAATATTTACTCTAAATAATTATACACACCTTACAATGGAGAATTTGAAACTTGTCAAAACATGTCAACATTCTACCGCCAGGGCAGAACAAATTATTAGTTTATCTTTTTCCTTCTTCGAAACAATTCGAAGATTTTGTCCATCTTCTTACTATTTATGATATACACAATGCACATTACACAACACACACACAATTAATTGATAATGTAAACATGTTTTAATCTATTTAAACTCATATATTAAGACTATTATAATTAGTCATGATTTAACCACTGCATCAAATACAGTGGAACCATCCTGACCGAAACACGTTTTCTTAAAGTACCGAACTTACTGTTCTATCTGAATGTGAATGTGTTAACATACAGATGCTGATGATACACGTTTCGAATTTATTTTAATAACGTATAATACGCAGTCCAAAGATACGAATCTCCATCCAGTTCCCACTCAATAACGTAATGAAGGCCTATTGCTCATAAACACTATTTTCTGTTAATCCTGATACCTTCAACAGTTCATATACTGTATAGCCTATAATTGTGCTACAAAATTACAAAACATTAATTTTTTTTCTTTACACTACTGAGGTTTTTACATTACAGATATTTACAAATAGTGCATAGCTATAGGCAGTATGCACTATTAAATTATTTTACCATCCTCCTAATATTCATCCATGTCAAAACTTCTCTGATAAAAAAAGCTATTTTTAAGTACTATATTTTATGTTTGAAACATGTTTATTTTTTTGTACATGAAACTTTGGAATGGACGTTTAAATGAAAAAAAACAACTAAAGTTGTAATTAAATCATGGAATTTGATTTAGTAATATTTACATTGAAATAAATATATGTATCATGTGTTGTTATTTACATTTTAGACAAAAATATCAAATTTACACTTGAGCTGAGGAACTAATATACAGTATTGACAATTCAGTATAAAGCCTTGTCTATACTATCAAACTATATGTGACAAAACATGTGATGTGCCCATATATGAACATGATGATGTCATATCACTACTGTATTTGGGCATATCACTACCATATTTGGGTAGATCAGACTAGTTTGATAGTGTAGACAGAGCTTTAGAGCTAATCTTAAATAAATTTTGAATAATACTGTTCTCTTTCCTATATTGGAGTTAAATAAAGTAAAATCTTGCAGTTCAGCATTCAAACACAGAAATACACTCGTGGTTAAACAGACTGCATGGTGTAATCAAGAAAGTATTTCTATCGCCCTCATATACAGCGTTATATCGTAGTTAACGACATGGAGGTATAACACTCTAGTGCATGTGAACACAGCTATTATTTATTAATTTGTTTGTAAATTTAAATTGACCAAATAAAAATATTTAAATTTATTGTAGTTATTGTAGTTGGATCTTGTAAAGGTTATTTTTTTTTGTTCATGAGCATTTGTGGGAAAACAAATTGAAACATAAAACTTGGAAGACTAAATTTTGTCTAGAATAGAAAAATTAGGAGAAACTTAGTGGCAAAGAAAACATCTTTATGCAATTGAAAATTTTGTTTTACTACAAGAAAATACTGCATTTCAATGTGCAATAAACATCTCAATAATCATCAGAAAATAGATGTAAAATGCACAAAAGAAAAGTAGGTGAAACTGCCTTGTATTAAACTACATTGGTTTAAGTAGGAGTTTATAACAGTTACAGTACCTAGGAAAATGTCCTCCCTCCCTATAGGCCAATTTACACAGACGAACAAACAGTAAGCGGAAAACCGTGTATCTTGTCCCATGTACAATTGTTTATAATTAGCGGAAACTGCCAGTCTGCTCCACATTTTATGTAAATGGTCATATAAAAAATAACATAGATTCTATGGTTGTATTACCGTTACTGCTCGTCTGTGTAAACTGGCCTTTAGGGCAGTTCAAGTTGAAATCTTCCCAGTAAAATTAAGGTCATTTTGACTCCCCATATATGCATGTATGACATGGAATAGCAAACAGTTGTATAACTAACATATGTACCAACTCTCTCTTACAGTACAGATATAACATATCACATATTTCCTTATATATTTATTAACTCATAAACAATAGATTTAAATTGAAATATAGTTTAATAGCAAGTATGCTGTTGGAGCATATATTGTGTGTTTGACCGGGTTCATTTCAAACTATAAACCGTTATGCAGAGACAAAAACAATGGCCGATTATTGGCCTCTATGACGATAAATGCTTACAAAAATAGCTGATGTAATTAATAGCAACAGACAAGTGATGCCGTTTCAATCAAATGTTATCCTCTCAAGAGACAAAAACATTGATTAATATCAGAAGAAATAAACTGCAAGAAACAAAATAATCTATTTACTTATGAGATATTATTATTATTTCTCTAGCTTCTCTACTAAATCTACTTGATATAGTTCAATGCTATGGATAAAGGATTGATAGCATACACTATTCACTAAAATAATTACCTTTAAAATAATACTAGTACATTTTATTTTTAGCTCATTTTAATATTCAATTAAATAAATTTCAATAAATGTATCTGAATTATACACTGTAGAATTATTTACAGTATTAAACAATCACAAAATATAGAAACCTAAAAATGATTTTATTTCAGTTTATTCAATCAAAAAGCTCAGGAAGGTAAATTAAAAAAATGTTTGTCAAATATAATTTGCTGCAAGAAACAATCCGTTTAAAATTAATCGTGTTGTTTAACGATTGAAGACATTATTTGACTATGATGCCTATTAGCGTAGTGTAAGCAATACTTCGCTAAAATTCTAGTTAATTGGCACGACGGAATGACATGTAAATGAGCGTTCACGTATCGTAAACAAGTTCGTGCTTAACGTTACAATCATCGTGCTAGTTAGCCACACACTACAGATCATAAACAGTCTATCATTCAGTCTTTATTTCTCGCTCGTTTAAACATGTTTTTTTTCCCTTACACAGTAGCACGTGACACACTAAGTTGTTTTCAGATGGTTGGGCAATTTTTTTTCTTTAAATATCATATTTAGTTCAGTATAAACCTAACCAAATTACAGCAGAATTTGAAATGTTATACTTCCCATTATTATTTAAATCTAGTCGACATAAATAATCACGGAACAGTAACCGCAATTATTATACGCTTGCTAAGCAGCAGCAATTTGATTCGTGTATTCATCAACATACATTTAAATCTATGAAAGTTTTAAATGTAAGGATGACAACTTGTATGACTGATGGAGAAGACAAATGACACGTCCGACATTTATGTCGTCATGACACATTTCCGACGTCTCGTCTCATTAGATACAGTCAAGCTGTGATAATGTCTGTGTTTTGAAAGACAAGATACAGACAACCTTATAATGTTTTGTAAGTGTTTCACCAAACATGAATGATAATTACTGCTACCGGCATTTTTTCAGACTGTGACATACAGTAGCATTAATATTTTATAAGGAAAATCAGACATCCTTCCCCAGGCACTTAGAACATTTTATCTGATAATGATCAATCAATGTTTGTTGTACATGTATTAAAATATTAACACATGTATAGTAACAACCTAATATAAAACTGAGCATTTCTGTGTTTTGCTTTTTCTGCCTTGAGAAGATTTGCTTTTTGTTTGAGTCGGTTTCAGTAAGACCTTTTTAAACGAAAAGTCTGCAGGTAGCGAAGGTTAACATGCTTGCTTTCCAATCTCAAGGTCCAGGATTCAATTGCGATTGTCTCTACTCCACTCCCTAAGATTTTTAAGCAATAACTATTTATGATAATAGTATAAATTTATGAATATCTTCTTTTGTGCTTCACATCTAGTGTAAAAAGTATATTTTCCCATTTCACTTCAAACATAAATTCATCTGAAAAACCAAGAAACTTGTTCATTAACACATCCTTGATGTCCATCTCTGCTATAGAGAAACTTTCCACTGTTGAACTAAAAACAAACCTTTGGATGAATAAAAAATGCATTCCGCATCAGTGACCAAGGTAGTTTAGCGCAATACTATCACCCGAGTTGTACAATTCTAGCTGATTATATGCATTTTTGCCCGTGGGTGTAGTAGATATTTTAACGAGTTATTGAAGTTTTCCGTCGCCTTCCCAACTCTGCCCACTTATTCCTATTAGAGACGACTCCATCCAGCATTGGCTGGAACTTAGAACTGACATTGCATAGTGCTTGATAAAGAGGGAAGCAGACACCATCAATGAACCCCATCTGCATCTCTGGCAACTGGTCTTTTTGCCGGCGGTCAAACATTGTCTGGTAGGATAAAAGAATAATTGTATAATCAGTGGTGATAATGCATCACCTACTTTCAATCACATATATTTCTTTCATTTTATCGACATCAAAAAAAATTTTGTTTTAAATTTATTCGGTATAGATACTCAAAATGCAACAAAATTACAATCAAAACAAAATATAAAACATCAAACGTTAAGCCTATATTGGAAAACCATTATTAGATTATTAATTGTATTATATATTATTATAGGGATAAAGTTATATTCGCTTCAAGATCTTAATTCACTTTTTCACAATATTTACTAGGTATTTTGGTTTTTTCTATTGAAATTACAGTCTACAGAAAATGCACATTGCCAACTAAAGAAGAACGAAAGAACCAGTATGTGTTTTAATTATTATTATTTGTATTTATTTATATGCTATATTCATTTAATAACTATCTAGCGTCTGTTAAATAATTACTTTATATTTCATTTACAAGGCCAAATCCAGACAAGCGAAAGCTTTTTATTTGATCTTTTTGTCAAATAAGTTGAGCAATGTAATAATTATTATTATTTTACATTTTGACAATAAAGAGATATGTAGTTATGTGCACAAGAATCATGAATGATAAGGTCATCCCAATTTTATTGCAATTTTTTAAATAGAAAAAAACATAAATTATATAGAAAGTTGTACATACAGCTGGTTCAATATTTAATTCCTTTCTCTCTTTATCACCTTGATCAAAAAACTCACTGGTTACAAGCTCAGCAATCTACAAAAAAAAATAAAATAAAATGTGGTGTCAGTAATATGCAATTGACCCCACAATTCCACATTCATTTAGTAATCTCTGTTTTCCAAAAAAGGCAAGCATTTTAAAAACGTTTCATCGCAGACATTTAATTTTCTTTTTTTTATGAGTTATGTGTTCTATGCATTCCAATTATTCAGTCAAAAGTAAAATTAACCAAGAGAATTTGAAAGCGGCAACCTTTACCAAACGTCGAAATTGAAATCTAGTCTATAAAATTTAAGATTAGAGAAGGGTAAATCTTACTAAATACTACTAGCCTAATATAATTATAATCATAAGAAATTGACTATTTTATTTAAGTTCAAAAAGTCATGTGCAGTGGGTAAGAATAGAAGATATTTTTATAGTATAATTTACAGAGTATCTGGAAACAATCTTTTAATTAGTGATTTAATAACGAGCAGAGTATTTAAAGTCGTCTAGTCACAAGTAATATCATTTCCAGCTAGATGGACATTCAAACGGATTGCCATGCCAAATTTAATCTCTCATACAAAATAATCGAGTACAGTAAAAAATACAGGCATATATTACTACAGAGTCTGTACCATTACATGATATACTTTGGATTTTAAATCGAGAACAGGATCTGGTAAATTTAAATCATCATAATGGTAAAAGTTTCTTAAACACAAAATTTGGTAAAAATATATTGGTGTATCTTATGCGGAGAGTTGCATAAAAATATGTCCATTATTATTATTATTGTTCATATATTTTATGAATTAAACACAATTTGATTGAATCTATTCTAATTGAATACTTACTTTTTGCTGCGTTTTCCACGTTTTAGTACTAGCAGCAACATCACATGCTGTCATCAGCATACTCCTATAAAAACAATGTATCAATATGTGATGTGCCCATATATGGACATGATGATGTCATATCACTACCATATTTGAGCATATTACTACCATATTCGGGCATATCACTACCATTTTGGGTACATTTTTTTTGTCAAACTAGTTTGATAGTGTAAACAGAGCTTTACACTTGTTTCTTTAATAAATTGAAGCAGGTACACCAAGCTGGATAAAAAGGAACAAAATTCATGGCCGCAATATTTCTTTTCGTACAAAGTTGGGAGACCCCTCATGAAACGTCACAAAATAAACATGAATATTCATTAGTCATATCCGTAAGGCGTAAGGTAAGAACTGGCCTAACTACAATTCGCTAATGCAAACGCTTTCTGTCGAGCCGTCTGTGTAGTCAAGCGGATTAGACTATGGACTTTACATGTCGATGTATGGGGTTTGAATCCCAGGAGCAACTTCTTTTTACTTTATAGTCTAGTTGTATAATTATTTAGAGGGTTAGGTTAAGTTATATTTAGGAAGTAGTTCGGATATATTTCACATAAGAAGTCGCCTTACTTATGTTCAAAAAATAAAATCGCTTCCTGGCCCCATTCCAACAAAATGTTAATATTCATGGTATCATCTTAATGAATAATGAATTTGTACATTACCTTAATAATTCACGGTTCTGTGGGACAATCCAATCTGATTTAGAATCTACTAAACTAAAAAACTGGTCTCGAACTCTAAAAAAAACAACCACAAAAAAACACATTTTAAAAATGTTTATATATGTATTAAAATGATTAAGAAAGTAGTATAGTTGCAACAGTAGTAACATTTATAGTTATTGAAACATTTATGGTTGGTGAGGTAATGTAAAGAAGAAAACTGAATTCTTACTTAAAATGTGTTGTGAGGTCAGTAGAAAGAATTGCATGCTTAAGTATATTCATCACTTCACTGTATTCCTGTGATGAAAGACCTGAAAAAATGTTATGACCCTACAAGAAAGAAAACATTCTTTCAGTGACAGATGAAGGTAATAAAAAATGATTCTAATATTCCATCTTTGCTGTCTTTAAAGCTCTGTCTACACTATCAAACTTTATGTGACAGAAAATCTGATGTGCCCATATATGGACACGATGATGTCATATCACAACCATATTTAGGCACATCATACTTTTTTTCCAAACTAGTTTGATAGTGTAGACAGAGCTTAAGTCATCCATTTCAAAAATACATATCTATCCATTTGATTTGTGAGAAACATTAAAGATGTATTGTCCCCAAAAAAACATGAAAAATGAAGATTATTGGAAAAAGACTTTGAGTAGTTCATTTTGCAGTTTAATAAAACCACTTTTGTAGAAAAAAAAACACTAAAAAATGTGTTCACTTTATAAAAGAAGACAAAATAAACAGTTAAATTCAACCAAAAACCCATTGATGCCTGTCAACTTGATAATTTTTTCCTTGGAATTACCGTTTTTTCAGGTAAATATATTATTTTTTATATATTTTTTTTCTGATCCAATTTTAGGTCAAAGTGAACAACTATTATGTGAGATTTTAAAATGGCATATTCAACAAAAACATTTGAATTTTTTTTTCAGGAGGACAATATATCTTTAATGATAAATGCATGCATACTTGACACGATTGAACAGTTTTAATGAATATAATCAACGCTGCAGCTTCACACAAAGACTACATGTTACAAAATTGTAATTTGACGTGTAAAAATGATGGTGTAATTAATTTGCACTGACAACAGCGACATGAATAATTTCTTGTTTGTTAGCAGATATTCAAAAAAGCAAGTCAACTTTTGCATTGGAACATGCAGCATACATAACAATTTTTAAATTTATTCATTCACATTTATTTGAAATAGAAAGGGTTTAAACAATGAAAGAAAAACAATCTATCAATTTGTCCAATTACGGATTTTTTAAGTCTTTTATTTCTGCTATAATTCTCAACTAACATACAGAGTATGCAAACAAAAGGTGGAATTGCAACATCTAGCCAGTGTAGCCTTTAACTATGAAGTTTGAAGAATCAGAGTCAATTTAATACATTTAGACTCCCACCCAGCCACTTTAATGCATTTAGACTTCCATCCAGCCACATTTAAACATAAAACATACCTGGCTACTTAATATTACAACAGCATGGTTAAAATGATGATATTCCATCGTGGCCTTTGACCCGTACAATTTTGATAATGGCGATTGGCTCCTATCAGAAAGATAAAAACAAACATTTTGTGTAATCAAATTTTAAAATTTAAAAAATCAGAGAAAACACAATAATAATAATAATAAATTTTGGTAAAACACTAAAGCTCTGTCCACACTTCAAACTTTATGTGACAAAAAAAGTGATGTGCCCATATATGGAAGTGATATGCCCAAATATGGTAGTGATATGACATCATCATGTTCATATATGGGGACATTTTTTTGTCACATAAAGTTTGATAGTGTAGACAGAGCTTTATACTGGAAAAATTAGAATTATTTTATCATTTTGCAAGATATTTAGTTTGTTTGACACACCTTTAATAATCACATAAGTTTGATAGTGTAGACAGAGCTTTAGTATGATCCAATCATTTTTTATATACAACTATTTAAAATAAAAATGATTTCTTCCTTTAAGAAGTCATTTTAAAAGGATTATTGAAAACCAATTCTATACAGCGTTGATTTATATGTTCCGATACTTAATTCAATGCTCACGCTCCTGGCAAATATTTATCTAATTTTTCCGCTTCCAAATCAATAATATTTAAGTCAGACATTACAAGGCTACCGCTTAATAATCATATTTTACAATCTTTAAATAAACGTATTGACAAGATTGATATAGATACATTTTGACACAGAATTTCATCAACTGCAACATCTCTATGAATATTGAAGATGTCAAAAATGTGTTGATAGAAATGAAGCCTTTGATTAACATGTTACTTGAGTGAAGCAGAAATTCGCCCTATGGTAGCATTTTTATTACAATCAGGGGCAGATCCAGCATTATAGATTAGGGAAGTACTAAATGTTTTGTAAATGATAAAAACGATTCGTCAGGTTGCAGAAAAATAAACTTTTTTATTATTTAAAAAAGACATGGCTGTTAAATTTTAGCGTTGGTAAAGCCTGTTCTAAAAATAAATGATACTTCTGTAGATTGGAGATAAGAACAAGGTTAGATGTACCTTTTGGCTGTAACATAAACTGCTTTAAATCGTAATACATCATATATATCTGACATGCTTGTATTAAGATTAATAGTGTATGTGGCTACAACTTAATTTACTATTGCCTCTAATATTTGCAATGTTTTCATTTTTAATTCATTGTTGGAAATAATGGTGAAGAAGGTGGGGACACAGAATAGCATCATGGAACAAGCAGCAGACACTCTTGTTAAAAAGGAACAACATTTTTAAAAGATGATGTTGATATAAGGACTTTATTTTGTACAACTTTTTGCAAATATTAACTTTAACTTTATGTTCTGTTATATTGGCAGCAGTTTTTTCTCATCTTCACCGCTTGTAAATTAATTCCTTTATATCACCGAGCGCTTTACAGTTTCTGCATGCCTGTACATATCATGATTTTGTTGAGAAATAAAAAATAAATTCTCATTTTATAAAGATTAATTGATCAGCAAATTATTTGGTTGAAGTAAACAGCATTTTATGAGCGCTGTTGCGTCCTTGATTCAATATGTTCAGGAAAAAAGATTACAAAAAAAAACACACCTCCCATTCACGCTCGTTAATTATATTTTACTTGACAAGTATGCTTGTTTTCTGTTGTTCAATTAAATTCTATGATTGCTTCAAAATTTTATAGATGTTTAGTAATTATAACATGTATAGATTTTTTTAATATTAAAATGTTGCATTGTGTATATTATAAGAGAAAGCATTTGTACTTTGTTCGATATAACATATTTTTCTATTGCATTCATCCATGGGGTATCAACATGACCGGAATTTGGAATTGTACCGGGGAGTTCTAAAATGAAACTAGTATAATTCGTAGATTATTATTAGATTAGTATTAAATGTCGGCATTAATGGCATATGCCCGCCACCTCCCGCCCACCTCTTCTTTTACTCTGTTTATTTTTACTTACTTTTCCTGAAATGCGTTGTTTGTTCCCCTATGGTCCAGGTCATGACATAGACACGCCACTAATAACGATAACTGCTCCAAATCTGTTAATACTAGGTTTGCTGTCTGTCGTATAAATAATAAATAAATATAATAAAACAAATAAATTGAATTTATAAATAAACAATAACTAATTATCTCTTGACTTACAATGACAGTGAAATAGGTGATAATGAGAATTAAAATGATCACTGAACTATAAAAAAAAGCTATCCTTATCAAACTCTGTCTACTCGATCAAACTAGGTTGACAAAAAAAGTGTGATGTGCCCATATATGGTAGTAATATGCTTAAATATGGTAGTGATATGCTTAAATATGGTAGTGATATGACATTATCATGTCCATATATGGGCACATCACATTTTTTTGTCACATATAGTTTGATAGTATAGAGAGAGCTTTAGAGCATCTGAAATACTCTTATAACTTTCAATTTGAAAACCATTAATATAAATTAAAAGCTTTCTGTATCATTTTAGTTATTGATAATATAACTAACATCAGATTCCAAACATATTGATATATCTTTAGCACAAAAATCTTGTAAAACTCTGTCTACACTATAGTGATAGTGTGGGCAGAGTTTAAGGATGATCAAATATCTGCCAAAATAATTTTGTTATTAAAATTTACAAACATTATTTTATTTATGTCTACAAACTATTTGAAAAACTTACATTATGTTCAATTTATGAATGTTTTAAACTTTTTTTATTTTCAAAATGACATAAATTTGCATTTGTTTTACAAGTTTGGTTCGATGGGAATTGTGAAATGAATTCCAAAGAGAGCTCTAAATCACTCAATGATGTTTGCAACTTGTGTTTCATGCTTGAAAAGATTTAACAAATGCTATCATGAATTACCATCATGTTTTTTATGTTTTTACCATATAAAATAATATTCTGAAATAATTAAGCATTAAAGCAAGCTTTGATGAGTAAATATCAAATATAATTAATTAATTATAAATAGAAATTATAAAATAAATATATATTCATTATTAGTATCATATACTGATGAATACTAAGATGAATTTAAAAAACAAAGCATTTAGAAGAATTACAATTATAAATTCTATAAATTAAAAGTAGATATCTTGAAAAACAAAATATTTACAGCTGTGTATATTGCAGACTTACATTAAGTACAGACTTGCCTCAAGTACAGACGTGCCTCAAGTACAGACGTGCCTTAAGTACAGACGTGCCTCAAGTACAGACATGCCTCAAGTACAGACGTGCCTCAAGTACATACTTGCCTCAAGTACAGACTTGCCTTAAGTACAGACTTGCCTCAAGTACATACTTGTCTCAAGTACAGACATGCCTCAAGTACAGACGTGCCTCAAGTACAGACGTGCCTCAAGTACATACTTGTCTCAAGTACAGACTTGCCTTAAGTACAGACTTGCCTCAAGTACAGACTTGCCTCAAGTACAGACTTGCCTCAAGTACAGACTTGCCTCAAGTACAGACTTGCCTCAAGTACAGACATGCCTCAAGTACAGACATGCCTCAAGTACAGACGTGCCTCAAGTACAGACGTGCCTCAAGTACATACTTGTCTCAAGTACAGACTTGCCTTAAGTACAGACTTGCCTCAAGTACAGACTTGCCTCAAGTACAGACTTGCCTCAAGTACAGACTTGCCTCAAGTACAGACTTGCCTCAAGTACAGACATGCCTCAAGTACATACTTGTCTCAAGTACAGACTTGCCTTAAGTACAGACTTGCCTCAAGTACAGACTTGCCTCAAGTACAGACTTGCCTCAAGTACAGACTTGCCTCAAGTACAGACTTGCCTCAAGTACAGACTTGCCTCAAGTACAGACATGCCTCAAGTACATACTTGTCTCAAGTACAGACTTGCCTTAAGTACAGACTTGCCTCAAGTACAGACTTGCCTCAAGTACAGACTTGCCTCAAGTACAGACATGCCTCAAGTACAGACTTGTCTCAAGTACAGACTTGCCTTAAGTACAGACTTGCCTCAAGTACAGACTTGCCTCAAGTACAGACTTGCCTCAAGTACAGACTTGCCTCAAGTACAGACTTGCCTCAAGTACAGACTTGCCTCAAGTACAGACTTGCCTCAAGTATAGACTTGCATTAAGTACAGCTTGGCCTTAAATACAGACTTGCCTTAAGTACAGACTTACCTTAAGTACAGTGTACATTACTTGCATCACATTAAATGCATGTCTGTAGTTGTGATACGCAACAGGTCGGTAGTTCCTTCTAACAGTCAACAACCAACGACATAAAACCTAGATAAGACAAAAAAAATTACACTGTACTTCATCTTCCATATTATTGTAATCATTAATATCATTATATACTGTATCACATTCAATATTTATTACTGTGTCTCCCTTCAGGGCTTTCATATTCAAATTGAACACACAGTTTCTTGGAAATAGCTGGCGCAACAGCAATTGAAAATTGCACTGGTCACCAGCTGAAACTGGCATTCAATTAATATTCAACTATATAATTATCATTATTATTTATTATCATCACTATCTTCTTATTTATATATTCTGAATCATGCATTATGATAGCACAAGCACAAGTCATATGTCAATATGTTAATACCCAGAACATTGCCCAGGGAATAGTGTGTTTGCTGACACTTAGCCTAACAGAATACATACATTACCTCCACTCATACTAAGGATATAACCTTTCAAATTGGTTAGCACTCGATAAATTAAGTGTTGACGTAATAAGTAGTAGTTACAGAGAAAAGGTTAAAAAAAATATTTTGTGTACATAAATAATATAGTACTTTTAAGTGTGTTTCTCCTGTTACATACAGTGCAAGAATCAGACACATTGTGTTTTCACTATCATTGGTAATAATATTCCAAAACACTCATGTACTCTACCTCATAGTCCATCTTAAATCTTTGTATCAAACCCATATCGAGAAAAATCCTCAGAGAGGCCTTTGTCATCTCATCAGCTTTCAATGAAAAGTCGTCGAAATCAAACTTTGAAAGACGTAATGAACGCTTATCAGGAACTTTTGCTGACTGTAAAAAAAACGAAAAAACGTTCATAATTAAGTAAAATGAATAATTACTCGCTGCATTGATGATCTGAGGTTTCAGAAGAAAATCAATGAAGGAGGCTTTTTACACTTTGTATTTAATTTAATCCAAAACTACTGTCAAGTTATAGCTTAAAATATGGCCGCGTTTTACCAAAGATTTTCTTTTAAAATCTAAGAGATTTCAAGATAGTCATTGCCAGATGAAGATTTGTAGACAAGTCGAAACGTCACACACATACGTATCTATTACTGCTATACAGAAAGATAGGTGATATTTCCAAAATATAACTGAATCTAACCCTCTAAACATTCTCTCTTAACTATTAAAAAATAGCTGACATAACCTATTTTTTCTATGTCCATGATTTATGAATATATTATATTCATAATGTTCTCCATAAAATTGGACACGTACCTTCTCTTGAATTATTAGATTAGTTTTTTGGAAAAAAAAAATGTATGCAGCCAGGTTACATGAAGCATAACATTCTACTACAAGTGAGAATTAAATCGAAACTCTAAGAATCTGAAACCATCATAGGTCTGGGGGTGGGTTTATCTGCTTACTCCTTCATCAGAAAATAGAAAATAAAACTACTACAACTACTAATCAAACTCATCATCACATTAAAGGTAAATTATGAAGTAGGACTGGATATGGGTAACAGTATGCCAAAGGATCTAGTTGAAATCTCCTTCATTATTTCACTAAGAACGCATGGCTAGTTGTAAATTCTCCAACATATAATTTTTCATCATCCAAATAGCCGATAGTAATTATATCGGAGTACGTTGCTCTTGTATTTTCTACTTGGAGACGATATTCATATTTCAAGTTGATCATTGTATTTCAAGACTCGATCTTTCTCTCTCGCTAGCCTGCGTGTCTCCTTTAAGCTTACAAAACATTAAGCGAATCTCTCAGGCAATCAACAAACATAAGCAATATTGATGTTTTGTCGAAAAGCATTGCTATTAGAAATAAACATTCTTCTTGCATTTGTAAACTTGTTTAGTCAAATTCTCATATCGTATTTCAACTGTAATGGGTTCATTTAAAACACATTTGTTTTTATGTGCTTCTCCTCTTTATTATTGGAGATTCAATTTCACACAAACCTACCTATTGCAGGATATTTGTACAGTAATGAATAAAATATATACATTTTATTTAAAGTGATGCATAACACACAACATAATAATAAAGTAATGCAACAAATATAATAAATGGCTAGATAAAAATTTGCAAGAATATTATAATTAGTTTTCCAAAATTTAAAGATGTATTGTTCTCCAAAAACATGAAAAATGAAGATTAATAAAAACAGACCTTTAATATGCCATTGCATTTTTAATAAAGTTATTTACTTCTGTAGAAAAAAACCCCCAAAAAACAATCATTTCACTTATAAAAAGACAAAATAAATGGTAAATTTTAACCAAAAACTCATTGTCTGACAGACAATTTAAGTATTTTTTGCTTTAAATTACATTTTTTCAGGTAAATAATTTTTTTTTTGATCCAGTTTTTGGTGAAGTGAATAACTATGACATTAAAACCATATTCAACAAAACATAAAAAAAATTATTTTCTGGGGGACAAAAAAAAATTGTGTTTAATAAATTTTTTTTTTTTAAATTATGAACGGTGTTAACTGTATACTTGTCTACCTGACTATTAAAACCTTCAAATCTATCTATCTTTGTTACCTTTCACATTTAAGCATTATAGGTGATAATTGAAGAATAATATTTAACAATTAACATGCTATGTTGTCTTGATTGTTTGACATTTAAAGAATTCTCAATAATTAATGCAACCTTCACAAAGAGTTAAACTTTAATAAGACAATTGCAAATTAAATTGGGATTTGGTGAAGACTCAACAGAGCTGTAGTTAATGGAAATAAATAACCGTAGCACACACTATGTACCTATGTAGTAGAAGTTGAAATAATGTCAGACTGCTTTCAATTCAAATTCAATTCAAAATTAACATTTATTTCCAAAATGGTGGCATCACCAAAAAAAGCAAAAGCTTGTGTCAGGGACGCCAAAACAAAACAAGCTTAAATTACATTCTCAAAATAATGGTTGCTACAATTCTTAAAATTAACAGGCATTTGTTGAACATGGGGTTGTAAAAAGATGTGATGAATGATCAGTTTTGACCCGAACACATTTGTATGTATTAAAAATTTGGCAAGTTTCCAAAGAGAGAACCATGGGGAAAAGGCCTAAGTGCCAACTCTACCCTTGCTTATAATCAAATGAAAACTATAGACCAGTTTAACTATGTCAAAGAAAATTTAACATGACTTATCTGAGCTACCGATCACCTGATGAAGGCTTGAATAATTAGTGTACCGTAAAGTTAAATGACAAAGCTGAAATCATGAGGGACTATAAAAGAGAGCCACATGTTGATGACAATAAAAGAAAGGAAGAAAATGGAGACGGCAATGATTTTTCAAGAAAATATTGCATGAAAAGATGATAATTTAATGCTTGGTACAAAAAATTAAATCTACCTCACTAAATTGATCGCACTGTCATAAAAATAGTCACAATTTAAAGACAATTCACAAATTGTAAATCTCTGTCTACACTATAAACTTTTTATATGCCCATATATGGACATGATGATGTCATAACGCTACCATATTTGGGTATACCACTACCACATACCAAACTAGTTTGATAGTGTAGATTTATTCTATTATTTGAAAATACTGATTTCATCAGTTTATTTTTATTTTCTCATGAAGTGCACTAAAACATTTGATAGGTTTAACAAACAGTTAACAAGCCTACTCTATCAATAGTGTCCGCACTCAATCAATCCATTGACCTTTTTTGTACATATTAGTTGTGATTGGCTAAATAGCATAGAAGATTGCATGGACAAACAATTTGCTACATTTTCAAATATCAACATACTCGTTTCCACATTGCATTATTCCATTAAATCCGACATGGAAATGAGCCTGGTTTTCTCAAAGTTGATTTACGATTTTGTCTTCTTGAATTTACATCGGTTGTCACAAAAACACATTGAAATACCTTACTCCTCCGTTTCATAATCAAATTGTTTATAGAATGCTAAATAGCTGCATTAAGATATCCGCATCAGCGTGCAATTTATTCACCATTTTTATACTACTTTGAAGATTCGCATAAAATATAACATGTCAGTTTGGATGACTAGAACCATCAATGTTACCCGTGTTAGTTTGCTTAATACTCTAGAGCTATTTGTAGACATTAGCAGATTTACCAAGTATCTAATAATAACATTTTCCCTCAACACATGTGTCAGATTGTTTTACTATGAGAAACAGTTATTACTGTATTATTAATTATTACTTTTATATAGTGTGATGTTAAACCCTGTTTCTGTGTGTTAATATAGGCTATTATGATATTAAGTACAAAATCATATGTACACACACATCAGCAGTTGTCAGTGTGTTGAAGAAGAATTGATCTTGGGTCAATTAACAAAAAAAAATTTATTTTCCAATTAAACTTTTTTTTCCATTTAAAAAATTAAATTTTAAAGAGCAATATGAGGTATTCTGCCAATAAATATTTTGAACCATTCACCAAAAAAAAAAAAACAATTGAAAGTCAGCCATTTAAACCGCTCTAACACAGTAAACATTTATTGAATTTTTATTTGAATTCATTATTAAATTACTGTAATAACATTAACTACACTAAAATACAGATAAATATATTTATAAATAGAAGATTTTCGCTGATAGCTTAAGCAGCTAATATTCATTGGGGAAATAAAAAAAAAATTTTAAAGTTAAATCATATATACATTTTCCCATCTCGGTGCTATTTTTGTATGAATTACATTTTTATTTAAATAATATTTTTTAATGCAAAGTGAATTATTTAGGAATCATCAATAAGATTGAAATAAATCGCACAGAAATTATAAAATTAAAGCAACAATGTTTTTTTCTTATTACAATTTAAATATTATTATATTATATTATTATACTGTACTCTGGTTTACCAGGAATAAAAACAATGAAATATTTGGAACCAGGAAACATGAACCGGAAAAGGAGTGAATATCCGTGAATGACAGCTTATGATTCCTAACATTAGGAAATTAGAAAGGGAAAAGGAGTGTGTATGTGTTGTTATGAGCCAGTTATATGTTTTTCATTTTTGTTGAACTTTGTATTTTGTATTTATTTACTTAATCACACTCTTATATATAAAATAACAATTTAAATAGACACGGATAAAAACATCAAATAAAATAACAACTTTAAACAAACTTACTACACCAAACCTCATTTTTTTCCCCTTTTTTTTCCTCCCGAGTAGAAGTGAAAATACTGTATATGTAAATAAATATGTTAAAAATTACTTGTTAAAAACAATGGACTGGCGTAAGGAGAGCAATTGATATAATGATGATGATGATTGGTATGATCAGGGAAGAGTTAAATTGTAATTTCACTCTTCCCTGGTATAATACATAAATTAGAGATTTTAATAAAAAAGTTTTCACTATTCATTTTCTACTTTGTTGAGCCACTTGACAGTGATTTATTTAGCTTTTTTTGTGAACTCGTCATGTGGATATTTTGAACTTTGTTTTTGCTACTTCTTTTTTTCTTGACAAAATAAATAAAATGAATAGATGTATTTATACAACTGTAAAAGGTGTGCCTCATCATTTGCACATGTGCAGTAACAAACAATCCGCAATGCTGCTCCGCTAATGTAGATATTTTGTTTTTTTAAACTTTAATTCAGCAAGCTACAGAACAAAGTTGTCACTTGTAATTCTAATACATTATCATCAACTTTCAGTTTATAAAGTCTCATTTTGCCTGCCATCTTCAAGATTTTTTATATCACTTAAAAGCATCTTGCCTGACATGATAATGATGCTTTAAGGTATCAACACATCAAGAGACTACACATATTCTATGTTAACCTAAAGGTGTACAACAATGTCATCTATTAAAAAGATTAATTAAAATCAAACACTCGAATGAACAAGTTTATAATTGATTTTAATTCTTAAAGTCATACCTACATATTTATTTATTTATCTATTTAACATCTATATACAGGATTACACAATCAGGTAAAAGAAAACTTGTTTTCCATTGTAGTCCTGTCTTGAATACAAAACCAGGGAAAAAAAAACAAAAATTTAGTTGTGATAAAAATGAGATCTCTATCTAGCTCTGAATGAAGCAATTGTTTAAATGTTTATGCAAATTAACCTGCATTTCAATAAACACCTGTAATGTACAGCAATCATCACATCCGATGAATCACAAGGCAAAGATGCGCATTTTAAACTTAACAATATCATGATATATACACAGTTTCTGAGTAGTATGTTAAAATCCTACGATTTTAATGGTTTTCAGAAAGAAAAATGTGCATGACAGTTGACACTAAATACACCCTGGGGAAAGAAAGAGGAATTTAGAGATAATTCATGGTATCTAATAATGACCAGTGTATCAGTAAATACATCAAATGTTAAGCACTTAAGTCATTTTGTGTGCAAAAAATGATATATATATAAGAACAACAGTATAGTAGATTTTACAATATCTCTTGTTTATCAGAAATGAATAAGTTCATACTTAGTATATGTATACACTGGTGCAGGTACTGGTGAGTTGGGTGTTGGGATGGGTCAGTGTTAGGGGCCACTTACTGTAGTATACACTGGTGCAGGTACTGGTGAGGGGGGGCTTTCCTGACCAGGAAAGCTAACCAATTCGTGAACTTGTGTATAAAAGATCTTTGACCACCAACATGTAAACTTGGGCACAAGCAAGGGTTGTCACCACCAAAATTAACAGACTATGAATACAATACAAGACACACAATACTTTTGAAGAACAACACTAGTAGTTGTTTTTGGAGAGTTTTTTTTCAAATGATGAACTTTGACACACACCTAATTAGACACGAGCTTTAAACTTTTTCAACTTACCTTCAGTACCTCAACTTCTTGTTGTGATGCCGAGGCGTGATAAGAAAGAACTTCCAGTGCTACTTTCTGCGTCGCCATAGCTTTGGAAACTTCATTGAACATCAACGTGTTGTTGATTCCAAGACCACAGAATAACGTGAATGCCTAGAGAAAAAAATTAGGAATTCTAAAGCTCTGTCTACATTATCAAAAAACTAGTTTGATGTGCCCAAATATGGTAGTGATATGACATCATCGTTTCCATATATGGGCACATCACATTTTGTTGTCGCATAAAGTTGATAGTATAGACAGAGCTTTAGTATATACAAATGGGGTAAATATATTTTATTATTCAGTAACAAAATACAGTTAGTCTAAAATCATATGAGATAATTACCTACTGTACATAATACTAAATTTATGTAAATTTGAAACATCATATCATCTATATAAAAAAACTATTAACTTTAATTTTTACTGTTTTATTATGATATACCAGTTTTTCAAAACAAATTTTTGTTAATTTTTAAATGGACAAATAAAGATACTATGAGTATGACTAAACCATTCTTTTTTTTGTTCCCATCATACCTCAAATAAGCGTTCATCGTGCTCGTCAAATGGAAAGCCATCAGTTCTATTCAGAATCTGAGCAACACCTAGAAAGAGACGAAACAAACAAGCAAGCATTGAATCATTTGCAATTCAAGTTTAATTTACAATTGTGTTGAAATGTGTGAAAAGGGATTAACATACATTTAGCACAGAATACATCAAGTTGATAATGCTTTTATATTTACAGTAATGGTGATACAACTTGACAAGCAGCTTGTACCAGAATAACTATTACGAAATTTGCATCAAGAATATTTTGGAAACAGTTTTATAGGTATTACAAAATTTCATTACTAATACTTTTATATTGTATAACCAGTGCCGTAGCCACAAGTACGGTTGGTAAGGTTTCAACCTGAAAAAATTTCCACAGAGGTGCCTATTTCTTTGACAACCCAGTGGCTTGAACAGAGGTTGTTAACTTTTCTTGCGAAAAACCGAACCACTTTATTTCTTGTGGCTATATTACTGACCTGGGTAATAAAACAGTATCATTATCAGCAATGGTTAAAATGATGATTGATATACTGATTGAGTTAAGGATATACAAAGTTAATACAGTAATACAAATTTAAAATGCTAAAAATATTCATGCATTATTATTAAGAGTATTGACATTGATTTGTTTAACAAAATGAAATAAAATTAATGTCAACGATTTCATACATTTTAAACATAGTAACAAACACATTTTGACAATTTACCTTATAAAAGTTATTAAAAGAATTAAACCTTCTTATTATAAAATCTAGAAACAAAATACTGTAGATATGTGCCGATATGAAATGTCTAGAAGTGATTTAAACAAAAGATAGCAAGCGACGCTAAGTATCACGTTACAGCCTTTGGATTGTTGATGAGTTGTCATTATGCATTTTCGTCTACACATCAATTAGCGTATTAAAAACGTTTAAAAGCCGACCGTAGATTGTATGCAAAAACGAAATGCAATTCATTCAGTTAAACTGCATTTTAGTTTTTGTAATGCAGATTTTCTGCTTGTATTTATATTATTGGAATGACTTTATCACCGTTGATCCAATTATATAACAGTAACAGAGGGTCGAACCAAAACGTACCTGTGACTACATCAAATACTATTTTTTGTGAAACGTTTTAATAGAATCTTTCCTTAAAGATATATTGACCTCCTAAAAATTAATTTTTTACATTTTTTTTTTAATATGCCATTTTAATGTCACAAAATAGTTATCCAACTTGACAAAAAACTATTATTATAACCAAAAACCAAGAAGAGATACTTAAAAGCATGATTGAGGTATCTAAGTATAGTGCTTGCTTCCTCATCTTAAATTTAACACCACTGTCATGTACTACATCGATTGGCAAATGGCAAAATAGATTGAATAAACTAGTTGAACGGCTTATTATTGTAATTACTACTTGGTTACAATCACAAGTACACTCAATAATGAGAGATAATAATACACACATGTAAACACACTTTATGCCTTGTGGAAGAACACATTTTGTTGTGAACGAGCCTCTGTTTTAAAATAAAGATTTTATTATTATGATTATGCCAACATATATTGTATACGACATATTTTTAAATAATTTAATTTTACCTTTATTCATATAGGAAAATGTGAATCTGGAAGGATTGGGAAAAGATTAAGAAAAATGTATGACAAAAAGGACATTTTAGGTGTCAGAACTCCGAGATTGACAGAAAATGTAAAAATAAATGGATACAGCTGTGTATTGTGTGGGCAGAGATTTGTTCAGTTTATTTTATAATTTTTTCCAAAGCATCACTCATCAAGTGGGTCATACAATGCTTCAACAATCATCAAAAAGTCTTTTTTAGCTAATACTTTGTATTGTTTTATTTCTGCTATTAAGTATATAATGAATGGTAATGATATTACAGTCAATTTAAAAATACCACGCAGATAATATAATGCATTGTACGACAGAGACAGAATTGATACATTGTTTGCTACGAGCTACACTACTTTGTAACTGTACACAATCTAACCTACTTTATATGTATACAACTTTATCTTTATGATCACTGTATAATTTATTGCAAGTATTATATTCCATATCAAATATAAATTTTGTTATGACACACTAGTACAATTTGTTATATTATCAACTTTAATTATACAGGTACTATAAAATGTGTACATGATGAACACACGAAGGAAATAGAACCCAGTGTTTATATTAGGCAGATTTGCATGTGTAAGGCCGTGTGACGCAGTGTGTTGGACGATGGATTACCAATCGCGAGGTAGTGGTTCAAATCCAACTCTCGTCGCATTGCTTGTATCCGTAGGCAAGATACTTTACTTACGATTGTCTCTCTCCACCCAGGTGTATAAATACGTACCTGGTTAGATCAAGACACAACTTTGCACTAATTACTAGCTGCATTATGGGAGTATGTTTCCATATATGTTTGATCCAAAAAATGTCCGGGGTAATAATGCTTGTAAAGTGCCTTTGAGCATGAAAAGGGTGCTATATAAATGTGGTATTATTATGTTTATATACTTAAATTAATGAGAAAAAGTTGTTCTAGAAAGTTTAAAACAATTTATTCATATTATATAGATATTTTTCTTTCATACCGTTTATATTTTATGTGTGAAAAACTTTCCTGAAACCTACAGATTTGAATCTTTTAAACTTTAAATGTTTTCAGTTTGTTTGAACAATTTTGTGATAGAAAAGTAGATCACACTTAGGATTGTGGGTTTAAAGAGTGAAGTTTGAGGCAACAGTGTCCTCATCTCTTTATAAGATTAAATTTAATGTATACATAATTTTGTCATGTGTTACTGTTAGCAATCGTGGGAATTGATATAAAAATGACTGTCCTTAATGGAGATCTCACTAAATCTAAAGCTCTATCTACACTATCAAACTAGTTTGACAAAAAAGGTGTGATGTGCCCATATATGATATTGATATGCCCAAATATGGTAGTGGTATGACATCATCATGTCCATATATGGGCACATCACATTTTTTTGTCGCATAAAGTTTGATAGTGTAGACAGAGCTTTACAAAATAACTCAAAAATACTAAAATGAATGTGTGACCTGCAATGACGTCAAAGAATCACACTGAAACTCATCTATTTAATTTACTAAATAAACCAAAACAGATGATGAAAATAATTGATTAAAATAACTACTTAATTGAATCTTATCAGGTGATTGGACGACGCGGGCAGGTGGGTGAATCATTAGTTAATTAGACTTTAACTGAGCAATAATGTGCAAAATAATACAATCAGTAAGAAAAAAAAGTGTGGCTGCAGCGATCAAATGGATTGTTTACTACTGACTATCTTATCTTAATTGTCAATGCACTGATTACACCTGAATTACACAAAGAGTCTGTACTTTATAATAAGAATTACAGAATTTGAATTAGACAACATTCCTGTTAATTGAATACATTTATTTATAAATTACTAGGAAAGGTACCAGCATCCAATGTGGTTACGCTCATTTGTTTTTTTGTTCATGTTTACTCTCTTTTATGTCTGAAAATGAAATGATGGGTGGTTTGTTGGGAGGCTCCTACCTGAAGGCATAGTTCATGGACTATACCATTTGTGGAGAGGGGTGTTCAAAGAAAATGTCTACTTTTCGAGTTATATCTTGCTCTTCAAGGAGAAAGGGCTATTGTTGGTTTATCCATGTAAGCTAGGCACGAAAATAACAAAAATGATTTATTTTTTTAAAGTTTTCCCTTGTTCCTAGTACAATTCCAGTCATTTCGATATTTGTATATGTGTACAAAAAGAACAAACATCCAAACGCTCTCTTTTATTATATAGTATAGTAATGATTCTTCTTACCAATAATTTTTGTATTATTGTCCCTGATTGGCAGACAGAGGATAGACTTGGTACGAAATCCAGACGAATGGTCTATGTTAAACCGCGTATCCGTTTCTGCGTCAATAACGTTCACGTTCTCACCGGTCATCGCTACATGTTCTACAATCCCATTGGTCAGTTTGGCATCTCCAGTGTGGCATATTGGGTTTGAGTGACCATTGCATAAAGAATTTGTCATATCAAATACTTTAGAAAATGTAACTTTCTGCAAAGAAGAAAAAATGGTGGATTATAACAGGTAACTCTTTTAGAACACGTTTAGAAATTGGTATTTTTAACACCTGGAATTAAACACCTGGAATTAAACACCTGGAATTAAACACCTGGAATTAAACACCTGGAATTGAACACCTGGAATTAAACACCTGGAATTCAACACCTGGAATTCAACACATGGTATATCACCCAAAAGTATCAGACATGTAGGCTTAAAACCTTCTCTGGGCTGCCTAAGCCTGACATCAACCCCCTGTATTTACAACCTGATCATTTCAATACATGTTAATAAGTAATGATTAAACCATGAAAAGCCTAGGATTGTGGTCTCACATAAAACTGCACAGTTTTAATTGAATTTGATAAAATTGTGTGAAAACTATTTGCAAAATCAATATAAGCCACACTCTAGATATGTAATAATGTTCTTTGCTATAGAGCATATATTAGTAAGATTTTACAGGAATAATTGAATGCATTTTATAAAGTGTAACCTTTTAACAAGCGTTTCACAGCTTCATTTTGCTAAACATTAGTATGTAGCCTTGTATGTAATCATTAGGTGATATGTTAGCATAAGTAATAGGTCTAGAATATTGTATGTGGGTATACAGTTAGTTATAGGTATAATAATAGTGTAGGTAATATACCATTTGTATTTATAAATGTTTTGTATTCATAATTAGTTTTTCCTAAAGCTCTGTCTACACTATCAAACTAGTTTGACAAAAAAATGATGTGCCCAAATATGGTAGTGATATGCCCAAATATGGTAGTGATATGCCCAAATATGGTAGTGATATGCCCAAATATGGTAGTGATATGCCCAAATATGGTAGTGATATGCCCAAATATGGTAGTGGTATGCCCAAATATGGTAGTGATACCCAAATTCCATTCTGTGTAAGAGGTGGGTTTTCCATTGTTGGATGTGGATAAAATAAAAAAAAAAGTACAAATTGAAGACTATACCATTTGTGGAGAGGGGTGTTCTTTCGAGTTTTATCTCACTCTTCGAGGAGAAAGGGCTATTATCGGTTTATCCAGGTATGCTAGGCACGAAATAGACTGAGGAATTTAAATAAACAAGTTCTGTATAGACATTATTAAGTTTACAATTTGTCGCTTTCCTTTCAAATTGACAACTTTGGTATATAAATATTTTATTATAATTATAGTTTCATAAACACAAATTATTCATTAATAATTAAAACACAGTGTTATGATCTGATTCACAGAATGAACAGTAAGAAATAATTAAGTATAGATAATGGCACATGATCAGCATGGCATTCATGCATTACTATGTTCTTAATATCTACTCTTCTTAAGATGTTTTACTTTTACTTCTAGTTCTCAGCTTCTACAATATTGATTGAGATTTATCAGGATTTCCTTTCTTTACTTAAAAAGTGGATCGTCTCATAAGAAAACATATTATTGCTTTTCCTAAATTACTATACAATGCATTAGTTCAAATTTTATTGCTTGTATTAATGCAGTCTGAACGCTGAAATGATTTAACTGCGATGGTAAGAGAGAAACGAAGACAAACTAGCAAGCATGTGAAATGAATAGTCAGTGAATGGTTTTGTTAAAAACTATTGATATTGCAAAAACAATTTTAAAAATATATATGCATGTTTTTGTTTTAGATATTTTTATTAATATTATATGTATACGGTGGCCTATAATTGGTGATATCATAATAGTCAGTGAATGGTTTTGTTAAAAACAATTTGTACTTTTTAAAATAATTTTTAAATGTTTATGCTTTAGATATTTTTATTATATGTATATGCCATCGTATAATTTTGTAAGATCGCTGTTGAAATAAATAAAATAGAATAAAATAAAATTATCAGGCGGAATTAGCAAGTTAAACTTAGATCTAAAGCTCTGTCTACACTATTAAACTTTGTGAGACAAAAAAAATGTGATGTGCCCATGGATATGATGATGTCATATCACTACCATATTTAAGCATATCACTACCATATTTAAGCATATCACTACCATATTTAAGCATATCACTACCATATTTGTGCACGCCACACATTTTTTGTCAAACTAGTTTGATAGTGTAAACAGAGCTTAAGAGAGGTGGCCATAAAATAAAACCTGATGTATGCTGATATTTAATTATTTAATATAAATAAGTGCTCTTTTATAATAGAAGCCATCAAGGTAAAAAACAATGTCAATTTTCATTACTGTCTAAATAGTACATTACATATTGCACACAAAGCACTCAATTTCTGTCGGTTCAACCTTTGCAGTCACTATGCAACTAGCAGTTGACTATTAACATTAATGTAAATGTATGTACTATTTTCACATGTTTAGCACTTCACATTTCAATTATGACATCATCAATCATTTCAATAAAGACCATCTAAATTAAGCAATAATATTATTTTTTTTTTTTTTTTTTTTTCAACTAAACATTTATTTCTTCCTTCAATAAAATTAGGTAATCATAACAAATTCAAGTAAAATATAAAACATGTCAGTTGATGATAAAAAAAAAAGTATACAGGTATCAAATCAAATATTATTCTGTGTGAAGAATGATTTGAAAGATAAATAAAGTATAAAGTATAGAGAATAGAGTAAATGCAGTAAAGAGTTTACCGTATTTATTCGAATAAACGCCCCGCTTTGAATAAACGCCTCCCTCGAATAAAAGCCCACCATAGAACATCATTTTGACTCAAAATTTGTTTGTCTGATATGCAGACATCCTACAACTATAGGAAGAGACACCTAGTGAAGAAGACATTTGTATGCATCATCTACACTTGTGTGCATTAACACAAGTCAGGTTATTCCCTCACATTTATCTGCCACTAACCATACTTCATGGCTCACATTGAGGTACACAAGAAAAAAAACAAACATTATTTACTGAATCAACTCAAAATCAAATAATGGTATAAAATAAATTATGCAAAAATACATTCAATCTGAATCTTAATTTTTGATGAAAATTATTAAATTTCTATGCAGTGTACACAGACAGTTTTTAATTGGATTGGATATCAACGAATACTTCATTACTATCAAAAATGTATTTGTCAACATATTAACTTAGAGAGTAAAATGTATTAGTTTGTTCAGAAGTACTGGAAGTGTCCAAATATGTTATTGATATGCCCATCATGTCCATATATGGGCACATCACATTTTTTTTGTCACATAAAGTTTGATAGTGTAGACAGAGCTTTATGTTGTCACATTGTCATGAGAAAGAATCTTGTTGACGTTGATAGCTAGTACCTGGAATATAAACTCTGCTCCGTCATGGTGTGAACAAATTTTGAGCTTAGAAAACTACAAATTATATGCAAATTATGGCCATTAATACAAAAATACTTCTGTGATTTTTTTTTAAAAATAGCCTACAATTGTAATACCATGACGTCAAACAGAAAAAAATTAGCATTAATTACAAACGAATGGTAATTATTTGCAACTGTAATTAATCTTGTTTTGCGCATTTTTATCTGGTTTAATTTGTAGATGAGGAGACAGAGGTCTGAAGGTATATTGCGTTAATGGCTCATTCTAAGCTGCTAAAACAACTACAAATCTTTATCACTATCCTTTATATTTCCATAATAATTAGCTTTCTCTTTCTTACTCTAAGATGATTTGTGTCTAGTTGATTTTAACAGACATTTCAACAAAAAATATCTAAACTATGGTTTTATAAGAGCATTCCCAAGGTTTACTTAAGCTTTGGCTACACTATCAAACTTGTTTGATGAAAAAAGTGCGATGTGCCAAAATAAGTCGAGTGTACCTAAGGACCCATATCTCATAACTGTATATTTTTGCCGTTGTGACAATAAAGTTTTATCGTATCGTATCGTGACATCATCATGTCCATATATATGCACATCACATTTTGCTGTCACATAAAGTTTGATAGTGTAGACAGAGCTTTATAGTAGTCACTTTCTGATTAAACAACAGAAAGATCACAAAGCAAAATAAAAATGACCTGTTCATGCTCGAATCACTCTCGCCGCATTGCTTGTATCCTTAGGCAAGATACTTTACTTACGTTTGCCTCTCTCCACCCAGGTGTATAAATGGGTACCCAGTTAGATCAAGACACAACTTTGCGCTGATTACTAGCTGCATTATGGGAGTATGTTTCCATACGTGTTTGATGACTTGGGTAATAATGTTCAGCGCTTAGAGGTTTCACAACAATAGGTGCTATATAAATCCAGGATATATATTATATTATTATCAGCTAGTAGCATATGAACACAAAAATCATTATTATTTGTTTGCACTTTTACCTCAATACCTCAATTGGTACAGGGCAAACAAAATCTGAAAATAAATACTTTTCCACATTGCCCAGACTTAACACATTACAGAAATTACAGTACTATGCATTAAACTGAAAACTGATATACAATGCCGTGTTCAAGATGTAAGATATAGAATATAAAATGTGACAGGCAATGCATGTAATGACAATGCATAGTGCTAGTTAACTAGATGAGATCTTGGTTATGAGCTTTTGTCCTAATTTGCATCATCATCATCATCAACCAGCTTTCCATTCATGAATGCTAACGGCATAAGTCATAGCAGTATTCAGAAATAAGGCCAAATCAACAGGTACAGTATGCTATTCACTTAGTTTGACAAAAAAAAGTGTGCTCAAATATGGTAGTGATATGCCCAAATTTGGTAGTGATATGACATCATCATGTCCATATATGGGCACATCAAATGTTTTTGTCTCATAAAGTTGGATAGTGTAGACAGAACTTTAGATCTAAGTGACAATAGTTTCTTTAATCAAGGCTCAAACATTTTTTTAAATGTCATGCATCCTAAATGAGAAAGACATCAATTATGGGAAGGATAAACTATTTGTTAATTTTATCATGCTTTCAAAAGAAACCAAAAAAATATATATAAAGCTTTGTCTACACTATCAAACAATATGTCACAAAAAAATGTGATGTGCCCATATATGGACATGATGATGTCATATCATTACCATATTTGGGTATATCATTACCATATTTGGGTATATCACTACCTTATTGGGCACATCACACTTTTTGTCACATAAAGTTTGATAGTTTAGACAGAGCCCAATACAAAGTCTCATTTGAGGCTATAGGAAGTACATTAAAAAGAATCGAGTTGTAGCTGATACTAGGCAAGGATTGAACCCGGACCTTGGAAGGCAAGCACATTAACCACCAAGCTACAGCTACACTTGGATCTTGTGCTTGACATGCCCTACCATCTGACATGGTATGACGCATATTATCATTCTACAATTGTATCATTGGCATAGCTGGTACGACCAACTAACCTTTTTAATTTGCACTTTCAACATTAATTAATTAATTTTTGTGCTTCTAACATTTTCTGTTGATTGTTCATCGCACCCTGCATTTTGCGCTTTATAAATTGAACCTTATTATTATTATTAATTAATATCAATTTTAGTTTTTGTATCGGTTTGCATGTTTTTGCATCATTGTATCTGGTGTGACCGGACATTTAGTGCAATTTTTAATTTGTTATTTATAGCGTAATTAAACTAGTCAGTACTAATATTTCGTTTACTTCTTGGAAAACCTAATATCATCATACTCATTAGGTTTATATAAACAAAGCTGGGACGCATCTTGGTTTGTTTCTTATGAATAAATCATTTGTTATAAGTGAAGTGATTTATGCATAAATTTGTTTTCTTAGTGTTAGGCCTACTGCTATACTAACACACTAGACTCTCTATACCTCTATCTGTTATTTTGTAGTTCTTTCCCGGTGGTTTATGCCTTTCTATACAATGTTATTACTACTGGATAATTGTATTTGTTCAACCTGATCTAGATGTATTTATTTCTTCTTAAGTAACTAACCTAATTTATCAACTTCATGGAGAAATGAAAAATGGTTTTGTACTATAAAACAAATTCTACAGATAAATATTTAAACAAAAAATAAACAAATAAATTAATCTTACTTTTTAAAACTAGAAAACTGATTTTACACATTTCTTGATAAGTTTAAATAAAACAGCAAAAAAATAAATTTCTTTTTAAAATTTGATTTTAATGTTTTTATTATTTTTAATATCATTACTGTATTATGTTTATGGAAGAACTTGTTGGGTTTCTTAGTTTTCAGAGACAAAATGTGAATAGAAATGAAAGGTGACTGAATAAGAGGAAGGAATTGTTTATATTATTATAAATTAATTATTATACATATTATAAATTAGTAATTTGTATCATTTGAATGAAAGTTTATACGTACTGGTATTAGTGTTAGCACAGCACAAATTCAACTTGAAACAGATGACAGACAAAAGAGATGTTGAATTTGTGCTGTAAACTTTGTTAAAAAAAACACAAATAATTTGTATCATTAAAAATGAAAGTTCATACGTACTGGTATACATACTGGTATTAGTGTTAGCACTGCACAAATTCAACGTGAAACAGATGATGGACAAAAGAGATGTTGAATTTGTGCTGTAAACTTTGTTAAAAAAAACACAAATAATTTGTATCATTAAAAATGAACGTTCATACGTACTCGTATACGTACTGGTATTAGTGCTAGCACAGCACAAATTCAATGTGAAATGTGTTTGAAAATTTCATAGCATTGAGTGGTACTGATGAATGATGTACAATAGGTCAATTAACATTACTATTATTAATGTATTGTATAATAATATATGTCTGCAAAGTGCAAAAACAATCACAATCTGTTTTAATTTAAAAATTAGCCATAAATACCAGTTGTACTATAAGATAGACATGATGACACATTAACCTTTACCATTTAAATACCAGTTTGTTTTTAGTTTACTCGCCGTAAAAATAGCAGTCAAAGGATAAAACAAAAGCATTAAAAACAATAATTATACAAAAAGAGCGGACTTTATACCTGTTGTAAGATGCACATCTCGTAAATGTAATCTGGGTTTAATATCCTGAGTGGCATTTTCATTATTTTGATGAGAACGGTGTTTTTAGAACTTAAGGTTGATGGTGTTTTGTGATGCTTTGCGTTCATTACAGTAATTGCATTGATGATGGTAGCAGCGCACTTACAAGCTATGTTAGATAAGTTGTTTGCTGAAATCATTGCCCACAGGTCATAAAAAGAAATTTCATTTCTTATTAGTTTAATTTGATGTTTATTTTTAGGTTATGATTATTACTTCCATTTATATTTTGTTACAATACCTTCGCTTACAAGATCGTATTTCTACATTTTTACAATCGGCATTTTAACTGTTTTCGGCTGCCATAATAATTTTATCATTAAACAGTAAAAGGTTTTTTGAAAATAAATGTTCTAGAAATTTCTACGAGATTACTTTTAGTCAACAGTTTGTGCTTTAATAGACTGAAATAGCATAAAATACCATAAAACTAAATACATTCTTTAAAGCTTTAGTTTTTTTATGTGTTCTAAATTATTGGATAGTTCAATTAAACTTTGTAATAAAAAAAATGTGGTATATATTTGATTAATATTTTTATTGAATCAATATTTAATAGAAATTAATGGCCAGGAATCTGGTACAATAAAGTATTATTGAATAATAAAAACAAGAATGCTTGTCACCACTTTGTTCTAGATTATTAATTTATTGGACATAAATAGAAAAACAGATGATTCAAAATTGCAACAAACGTTTTCTGTTATTTCTACTTTCGCTATATATCTACAATAACGGTATGTTGTACCGTACGATACATTGTAAGCCAATTCAATATTCAACAATATTAGAATTATCTTTGTTTTGATAAAATCCCACCACATAATTTTCACCAAATTTCAAAACTTGCAACAAACGTTTTCTTTTACACAAGATATTTCTACTTTATGCAATTTATGAATGTTTATGAATTGAATGGGAGAATGTTTTCAGGAGTTGAACGATTTTTTATTTCCATCGTACCATACTTGTTAACAAATTATTTTTTCAGGGGGAAAATATATCTTTAAAAAATGAAGTATGTTTCCAATACAGTTTTAATTTGGTTTATAAATATGTATCAACAAGTTGTATTTTACTTTCCATAAGTTTTAATCAATATTTTATTTTCGTTTTTTACTTGTTCTGTCAAAAGAATTGTTTAATCCTCAAAACAATAATAATAATACTTACGTCAGGTCCTTGCTCGTTGACTAGCAATACCGAACATCGTTCACATTTTAATAAGGATTGCGCCCTCTGCATAATCTTCTGTACAACATTATCCAAAGACGTCTGCTCCTCAAACAGGTCATGGGTCACCTCCAACAGTTTCTACACAGAATATAATAAAGAATTAAAGACTTGAATTTGCTACATTTTAAAATACCAAAAATGCTTGGTGTTGTTTAAAAAAAATTGTATTTAAAAAAATAACTTTATTGAAGATGTATTTATTTTTTATCGTAGAAAAAAAAAATGAAGATTGCATCTTACACGATTGCGGTCAAATTCCTTCCGGTAATTGTCAAAAACTTGTGCATTTGTGATTCCAATTCCGCAAAATGTTAAGTAGGTAACCAATAGCTGTGAAGTAAGTACTTTAATGTTAAGTAGGTAACCAATAGTTGTGAAGTAAGTACTTTAATGTTAAGTAGGTAACCAATAGCTGTGAAGTAAGTACTTTAATGTTTAGTAGATATACCAATAGTCTGTAAATTGATGCATTAATTAACCATCAATTAAAATATTTAAAATTAAACATGATTTTTAACTTTTTTAATACTCTAACCATCCATAAATACTAATTAACTTCTTAAGAGACTTAAGCTCTGTCTACACTATCAAACTAGTTTGACAAAAAAAAGTGTGATGTGTCCAAATATGGTAGTGATATGCCTAAATATGATAGTGATATGACATCATAATGTCCATATGGGCACATCACATTTAAAGTTTGATAGTGTAGACAGAGCTATAGAGGAAATGGCAGAATAGTTTACAACGTAGTCTATCATTATTCTGGTACGATATGTGTGACTTCAACCTAGGAGCATGGACTTAAGTGCGTTAATCATCTACAGAACCACTAATAAAAATATTCAAAAGAAACTTTTTTTTATCCAACATAATAAGTTAAATTTGGCACAAAGCCAGCAAAATGCAAAGGTTTACGATATTCAAATAAATGAAAGGTTTAGAAAAGCCATTAAAGCAATAATTATCACCGCAAAATAGGATAATAAATAATGTTATCTTGTCAAAGCGTACCTAGCCATTGAAATCTAGAAACAAAATCTGATTTTAACTTGAATACACGATTAGTTGAGATATTCTACACAGCTCGCTTTACTAATTTAGACACACAGAAAAAGGCGTTTAAACACGTCGAGGGAAATACATTACGTGCAAGTACGTGTTCTGAAAACATGTTATTAAATGTCAAAGGTCACATGTTCGGTTGAAATTATCCAGGTAAGGATTCGTGAGCGTCTTGAAAACATTTTTAAGTAGCATAATTAGAAATTGGAATGAAATAAAGTAAGATTAATTACGGATGATGACAGTTGTAATTGGTAAAGAATGGCTAACGGAGCAAAGTAGTTTACTTTCAAAGACAGAATCAGACAATAATATATCATTTACAAATTTATCAAGATAATTAAACTTTAATAGAACATTTTACATTGATACTACTACTAATACTAAATGTGTGTATGGAAAGGTTGAAGAACTCCTTTGCACTAGACACAGATTATAAAACATTTTATGATTGTATATTATTGATGATTATGACATGGACTGCTAATTCTTAACACATACAGTAAGTTGTGGTGGCTAAATTTCACTTGAGTGAATAATGGTCATTAGTAATCTTCCAGTAAAACCGTCCAAATTAACCCCAAAATATTTCTAGGTCTACTACTACTATTTAAAGTGGAAAGTATTCTTCTAAAAACTTGATATTCAGAACGCGATTCTGGTCTTTGCTTTATATTTATGTTATAATCCATCAATGTTCAATGTCTAACCAGTGATACCATGTCAGAGTGACATTTTGTGAGAGTCACATTTTGTGAGTAACATTTTGTGAGAGTTTTTTGTCAGTGAAATAGAGTGACATTTTGTGAAAATGACATTTTATCAGAACGACATTTTATGAGAGTGACAGTTTGTGAGAGTGACAGTTTGTGAGAGTGACATTTTGTCAGTGAAATAGAGTTACATTTTTATCAGAGTGACATTTTGTGAGAGTGACATTTTTTTTATCAGAATGACATTTTATCAGAATGGCATTTGTGAGAATGAAATTTTATCAGAATGACATTTTATTAGAATGACATTTTGTGAGAATGACATTTTATCATAGTGAAATCAAAGCCGCACCTTGTGACGGCACATAACATCAAAAATTTCCTTTTTTTGCTCATTTACAGTTAGCATTTGGATGCTAAGGTTAAACCTTTGAAATTAGAATTTATAGGCACTTGGCATTTAATAACAACCAAAACAAATTGCTTTACCTCCTCAATATGCATGACCAAGAACAAATTCATAAATTGGGGTTTCACAATCAGATGCGAATAATTGGTTTTGGTTAAAATCAAGAACTGCAAAAATGAATGACAATAGTTTTATTTCTCTACTTCTGAGTAAAAGATAATACTACCTTAGCACAAGTCCTACTCCATTGAAGTGAAATAATTATTCAGGATTTTCAGTGAATTTTCATTTTCTAATTGTAACATTAACTATAAGTGTTTCCAACAAATTAGTTAATTAATATTAATAGATTAAAATGAAAATTCAACAAAAATTAAAATCAAAGCACTCAACAAACTAAGATACACCCAGCTACCAACTCCACAATGGGGACGCATCTAATTAATGCTATAAGATACACCCAGCTACCAACTCCACAATGGGGACGCATCTAATTAATGCTATAAGATACACCCAGCTACCAACTCCACAATGGGGACGCATCTAATTAATGCTATAAGATACACCCAGCTACCAACTCCACAATGGGGACGCATCTAATTAATGCTATAAGATACACCCAGCTACCAACTCCACAATGGGGACGCATCTAATTAATGCTATAATTGCGATCGCTTCTGATCGTGTATACCATGGGATTTAAGTCAATAACGTACTGAATTTATGTAATTTAAGTTTATTTAGAATCAATTATATAATAAATATTAAAGAATGAAACTAGTTACAGGGTAATTATAGTATATAAATAATAATATAATTATTAAATAATTTATAATTACTGTAGATTACTTCCACGTTGTTATTTCAATTCAAGAGACGTTAGCCGCAGGGTTGAATACTCTCTCTCTTGAAATGTTTTCCGTCATTCCGACATTACGCTTTCCATGATTTGTTTTCATATTTTTCGGTTTTCAGCTGGTTTGTTATTGTGCTCAAGTCTACATTTTTTCCCTTTAAAATCTTTTTTTATTTGCTTTATCCAGTTTTCTTTTGGTCTTCCTGGTGGCAAAATCTACTTTCTTTTTAGTTTCCTTCATTGTTTGTTTAATTGGCTTATCATCTGGTATCTAATTATGTGTCCATACCAATTTAATCTTTTTTGTTTAATTCTTTTACTCCATTCTTCTTGTTTTGTTATTTTGTATATTTTTGCATTACTCACTCTGAATAAAACATATTTAAAGATGCACTCTTTCCGATCTCAATCTAAGCTCACAAATTATAAAACTTTGTTTGTCATCCGCATCATTAATTAGAAACGATATATTATTAAGATTGTAGAAGCACAGTACAGTATAAAATACAATGCAAGGTACTAAACATTACTATCTCAGAAAAGACAGGAAATTTAAACAGATTTTATTAATGTTAGACAGATGCTGTTTTTTTATTAATATTAATTCAAAAATTCATTTACAATTTTTTAAAGTACATACTTATATATTATTATACTTCATTCATTTTAAAATTTAATACAAGAAAAATATTCGAAAATATGTAAAAAATTAATCATCATTTGGCACACATACTATTTAGATGACAACAATCATTCAAAATATCTCATTTTTTTAATTTCAAAATTCTCATGGGTTGTCTATTTCAATCAAAGATATTATTTCAGGTATTTTATAATTAAAAAGAGAACTTTAAGTGTGTAAAAATAAACTGTCATTGTAAACTCATCATTATTTACCTAGAAAAAATGTTAGGATGACACTTGGGTTACCCTCTCATGGGACGCTAAATCTAGAACCATAATCAATTATTAAATGTAATAACTCAAAGGGAAAAATGTCAACACCGTTATTCAATGAAATGGAATTTAATCAATATTTTTTTACAGAATAATAATCAATGCTATTCACAAAGTCCCAATACACTTTTGTTTTTATAAGAACTTTGAACAAAATTAAACAAATTGAAGGTGAAGTAAAGCTCTATCTACATTATCAAACTAGTTTGACAAAAAAAAGTGTGATGTGCACAAATATGGCAGTGATATGTCCGTATATGGGCACATCACATTTTTTTGTCACATAAAGTGTGATAGTGTAGGCAGAGCTTAAAAATATAGACTTGTTTGACTGCAAATGCAATGGAACCTCATATGCGACTATACTGTAGTAGCTGATGACTTTTATTACTGGTTGAAAAGTTATATTTATATTTTCAAGATTACTAAATATTTGTTATAGCTATGAAATTCAGGGTCTTAAAAATACAAGCATTCAACTGGATTATGTGATGTTAGTACAGGGTAGTGTATTGGATTAAAAATGGTTGTTAAATTATACTATACAGCCTATATACATCCTGGATTGAAGACTGGTTTAAAATGTGGAGTATCTTTCATCAAAAATACTATTTGAAACAATATCAAACTAGTTTGACAAGTGTGATGTGCCTAAATATGGCAGTGATATTCCCAAATATGATATTTCCATATATGGCACATCACATTTTTTTGTCAAATAATGTTTGATAGTGTAGACAGGGCTTAAGCCACGACGATTTTCCTTCTAAATTCAATTTGACAAAATACCATGTGTAGGAAGACTATTATTACCAAAGTAGTACAAAAATGGTATATACACATTACAAGTTTTTGACAGTTGGATTTGTAAACAATTTAACTTAAAACACTAATATTCAAAGAAGTGTATAATTTATGAATGGCAATTCATTTGAACATATACCATTGTCAATGGAACAGCCTCTGTCGTTAATCTCTCTACATCCATTTTATGAAATTGCCTAAAGAGATAATGGCATTTGAACCAATGGCTTTTTACGCATGTTTACATTTTTAATGGAAAAAAAATATAACTTACACCCACACAAAACTGCTGCTGCATTGTACACGGTAATTACAAATGTTTTATTTAAATTGAGAACTTTGGCTACTTCTCGATACAAAAGATGAAAGATGTTGAAAAAGTTGTACTGTAGATGACCTAAGGTGACCAACACATAATCTGACCTAAGGTCAAACAAAATCCATTACCATGTGACCACCACACATCATCTAACATAGGTCAAAGGTAATCCACTACCATATGACCACCACATCATCTGACCTAAGGTCAAACAAAATCCATTACTATGTGACCACCACACATCATCTAACCCAAGTTCAAACAAAATCCATCACTATGTGAACACCACATCATCTGACATAGGTCAAAGGTAATCCACTACCATATGACCACCACATCATCTGACCTAAGGTCAAACAAAATCCATTACCATGTGACCACCACACATCATCTAACATAGGTCAAAGGTAATCCACTACCATATGACCACCACATCATCTGACCTAAGGTCAAACAAAATCCATCACTATGTGAACACCACATCATCTGACATAGGTCAAAGGTAATCCACTACCATATGACCACCACATCATCTGACCTCAGGTAAAACAAACACCATTACCATCTGACCACATCATCTGACCTAAGGTCAAACAAAATATATTTACCATGTGACCACCACATCATCTGACCTAAGGTCAAACAAAATTCATTTACTATGTGACCACCACATCATCTGACCCAAGTTCAAACAAAATAAATGACATGACAGTCGCACATCAAAAAGTGAAAGAATAAGTACACGTACAAACATATTAGGCCTAATAATTTAACTAAATTTTTATTATAAATTTTTTTTTCTTGAACGCATGCAAATATTTGCATTTTTTTATCTCAAGGTGCTCATACACTATTAGCTAGCTCTGTATTTCATTTATTTTTATATTACCTTTTAATAGTATTATTTATGCTTTGGGAAAAAATCCTCATGACATTCGTAAAATATGTAATATGATTCCTTCAGGATATTGAATTTAAAATGAGTATTCAGTCTTATAGCAAACTATAAAATGTGATACATTTGGAAATGACGAAAAAGATGTTGACAAAATAATACCCAAATTAACAGGCACTAAAAAAATGTTTATGATAGAATATTAACTATTAAAAAATTCATTTGGTTCATTTGTTATCTTTCAATTACAAATAAGCGGCACAAAAAACATAAGTCATTGGATATGACTAAAGCTCTGTCTACACTATAAAACTTTACGTGACAAAAAAATCATCACACTTTTTTGTCAAACTAGTTTGATAGTGTAGACAGAGCTTTACTGTTATGTTATTACATTACATTGATTGAATGGTGAATAATCATTGGTGTGATGGTTACCTTTTCATTGTCTTTTGTAAACATAGTACCGTTTGTTTTGTTGACGACCACAGCCACACCCAAGATATCATTCTCACTGTTAGTAACAGGTAACAACAGTAGGCTACCGATACGGGGCGTCCCAACAAGTTTCTCCAGCTCATCCTGTTGCGCAAGCTCCTGAAAAAGAAAAACTCTAAAATTAAGGAAGACTAAAATAGTGAGGAAATCACTCTCTGGCATCTTGGGCCGCTGCAATGTCAAACCTTAAATTTCATATTTTCCAATAAATTTAACTTTTTTAACTATATTGTTAAAATTAAACATTTTTTGACCATTCCCACTCCGTGAGTGGGGCCGGGTGCCAGGGTTTTCACATGATCTACCTAGAGGCCAGTTAAAGCCAGTGATCAGGGGTGTGAGGAAGCCCTATACACCCGTCTATTAATTACACTCTACTCTACTTACATAGGCTATAATAATAGCTGGATAGGATAGAGACTGACTGAGAGAGTTTACTAATACTATGGGTCTAGGCCTAAACTAATAATATTAGCCGTGCCTAGTACTACAGGGCCTACAATTCTACATCTGGTCAGTTTTATCAATATTATACAATAATCACCTACACTAAACACAAATAGTTGTTATTTTAGGCCTATGCCTAGCCTATATTGGCCTAGTAAAATTTAAATCATATTTGGCACACGTGCACCGTGTTTTTGTTGATGGGTATGGTGTTCGTTTTCTGACAGTGATTGCGTCTCAATCCCAAGAATAGTGTTTCTAACGAAATATAAACGCGTCCGCATCTGCTCAATGCCATCCGAAGGAATGGATTAGAATTGATATTACATGTACTGGCAGGTAACCATTTTCACATGGATACTACAGTACTAATATTATTTGAAAATCGATAATATTGTCCCACTAAACAATTTTCTAATTGTTTGTTGAATATGACATTTTAATGTCACGTAATAGTTATTTGACAAAAAACTGGATCGAAAAAAAAAATGATTTACCTAAAAAAGTACTTAAATTGTCTGTAAAACAATGTTTTTTTAAACCATTTCATTATAATTTTTATTTTACAGAAGTGAATAACTTTATTAAAACTGCAAAATGGCCTATTTAAAGTCTGATTTAAATCTTCATTTTTCATGTTTTCTTTAATATTCGGTAAGTCAGTCGATCATAAGGTTTTAGATTACTAACGGGTTGATTGAAATTGGTGAGTTCGATTTGAGTGGTTAATGAAGTCCCATGTGTAAACGTTAATTCTTATGATTTTAATTTGCATACATTATCTTCTTTATGAGAAAGCTGAAAATCATCTTCTAGACTAAACGCCGTTTCACACGTGGGTGTGCGAACGTCGTCGGACGAATAATAAATGCTGGATAAAGAGATTGACACTGGAAAATATTCGCGTCAGGAAAACAGGCTTAAGTTTAGATCTTATTTTCAAAATCTTCGAAGGATTATTATATAAAAAAAACATGGCTGATGAACATGAGTTATGCATACATTTTTATTTATCATATTTATTTATTTGTTTAAATGTTTGTTTAGTAATTTTGTTGATCTTGATTGTGTAATTGAAAAACTCCACCTGGAGTATCACTCAATGTGTAGATAGAGGTTGAGGAGGGGAGAGAGCTAGTCAAATTAGAGATCAGCTTGGAAAAGGTTTTAGTAATGATGGTTGCAGTTGTGGGCGTCCGTAGGACTACGACTGACTAGGACTGACATTTCAAAAGTAGGCTTCTTCAACTGAAGAGCGAGTCCTACATTCAACTAATAATTATAGTAAAATGATATCTCATATAATCGAAGTCTCTGTTATTCAAGTTGTATTGCATGGAGTAATCCTTTTGTAATGTATAGGCCTCTATTAATATCAGAATGTTTAAAGTATGGGGGTATATAAGCGACACAGAAAGTTTGGCTGCTCAACTAAGAGTATATTATAGAGTCTGAGTCTAGGGTTCATTAAAATTATTAACGGAGGACGTAATAAATAATACCGATGATCATGAAATCGTTAATGGACAGACCAGCATATAAGAGGTCTTGTATATACTTGGTTAGTCCCTCTCGCCCCTTAAAAAATATTAAAAGTTCTTCAAACGCATTTCAATGACTGTCAGAAGTTACCGTACCTGGCTCTGCCAACAACAATGAAATCTCTCAATATCGCTTCGGGTATCGCTTTGTACTAACACTGCTTTGGGCTTGGGAATTAGGTATTATTGATGTAAATGTACAGCTCAATCAAATGCTTTGTATAAAGAAGATAAAAACCACAGTAATATGTGGTTATGGAATTCAATTGCATTGTTAGCACGGCTTAATAATCACGCCTAATTTAAGAATCGTTTGAGATTTAAATTACCGACATAATTTAATGAATTCTTTAATAATAAATAAATGTCAATAACCATAACTGTACGAGTGCGACTTCATTCAATAAAATGTCGAAAGCTCTGTGTACACTATCAAACTAGTTTGGCAACAAAAAAGTGTGATGTGCCTAAATATAGTTTTATGCTTAAATATGGTAGTGATATGACATCATCATGTCCATATATGGGCACATCACATTTTTTTGTCACATAAAGTTTGATACTGTAGACAAGGCTTTAAACGTTGACGTGTTATTCATGGGTAGGCCTAGATAGAAGCCGGATTATTTTGCCTATTTTCAAATCATTAAAAAAATAAACGACGTCTTAAAACTGTTCAAATTGTTTTAAATTTAGAATTCATTTATAATCTCATTCAAAGCCATTTATGTTCGCGTGATAATAATGACGTAAACGTGGGCCTACCTCATATTGGTATAACCAGCTAGGCCTAGCAAGAGTGAATTTTACTCTTCATATAGCTGGTATCACCAGAGAGTGCTATTTTTAGCATGATATCGGAATACAGATTATTGCTTTGTTGACAATTACGAGCGTAGAGCAGTGGGCGTGGTTTATTAAGAAATTCGTGGAATTAAGTATATACAGTAAGCATTTTTCGAAATATTAAAATAATAATAAGTTTGGTGGTATTATTCATGATAAAATAATAATGTACATGAAAAATAAAGTTCACTTTCCGACTAAAGGCCAATTTACACAGACGAGCGGTAACGGTAAGCGGAAAACCGCGTAGCTTGTCCCACGTAGAATCTGTATCTATCCGGATAGTCCGCTCCGCGTTGTGTGTAAATAGTCATAAGGAATACCATAGATTTTATATGTTTATTACCGTTACCGCTCGTCTGTGTAAATTGGCCTTAAAGCGTTAATTTACCTCGTTTTGGTCAAGTGAATTTTAAAAATGCCGTTTTTTGGTCATATTTCGGTCGTATAGCAGGCACTATCTGTGATAAACCGGTCTCTAATTTGAGGTATAATTTGGACGGATGTCTCTGTCTTAAATATAGTTTAATCCATTAATAATAAGTCTAAAGGTCAGTGACCTATATATGTGACGTCATTGGTCTAGCCCACGATGTGTTAAAATCAATATTTGGCGTTTTAATAAGAAAAGCTAAAGTACAGGTAAAAATTGACTTACTCGTGAGTCCATTACGTTAATGATTAATACAAACCAAAGTGTCCTACCTCTAATTGACCGTGTAAACGAAGTGCTTTTCCGGTTTCAATTACTTGGGAAAAATATCCAACATTTGGAGGAAACGTGGGGCCACGTTCGCTTTCCAACGATCCACCTTGATGAGTTTCACCTGAGCGGCTTTTTTGAACTAGTTGTTCTTTTCCTTTTGGACCCTCTAATAATAACACCACTGATTTTTCAGCGTCCACTAATATGCTCACATTAGTCTCAATTTTATCACTCAAACTACTTAGATCTAAATCATGAGAAATATCTTTAACGATCGCAAGAAAAAAGTCGCGCTCGTTTGTTGAGCGTAAAAAGAGTTTTCGTTCATGAGTAACGTAATTTTTATTATGTGGTAGACGTACTTGTGGCTCTAAAAGAGCGCTTAACGTCATTCCAGGGCTTGGAGGAGGTACTGTTGAGGCCCGTCTAAAGTGCTTCCGACTGTTCCGTCCTTCAACGCTCAACTCGCGTGGCGAAACCGGTCGGTCGCTATCGTCCGGATAATCTTCCGTATCGGATGTCGATGGTGCCCATGTATGGAAGACTGTTTTTGATCGGGCCTTAGCAAAATCTTGTCGCAGATATTGTCGAGATCCGGAGCGCGGTCGTGCATTTGCGGCCGAACGCATAATATCGTCTTGTTTATCGTTGTTTAAATCGGCCGTTACGCGCTTCAGAGGAAATAAACTCTCCGCTTTGCGTGCGTCATTCCACCGGTGAACCAAAGTGGTACTCCCGCCTTTCCTCATAAAATACTCCTCGAACCAATCCTGATGAAAATCAAGCCATTCTTCAATTTCTTGTTCTGTCTTGGAAAATATTTTCCCGCCTTTCCGAACACGTAGCGAAGCACTGCGGTCCATTCTAGCGAATCGTTAATTACAATATTGACAAAAGTATTCCAATAACCAGTGCATTAAACTTTGATCCATTTATAATAGTATAAAAACAACACTAAGTAAAATTGATTTCATTAATAATGTTTAGTGAATTAAATGATGATGAACAACCCGCTTACAACAACTCAATGCTATAACAGATCCATCATCATGTTTTCAGCAATAATATGCGTACACACGAAAACATCCAAACCGCTTTGTATTCGATTACTACACTATTCAACTGTATTTCTCAAGCGCTAAGTGTGTCACAAAGCGTGAAGACTCTAAATTTCCATCGGTTAAAATAACCTGGAGATTGTGTTCACAGAGCAGACAATAAATTAACATGCATTAGGCAGTCGTAGAATATCGCTAAAACGATACGGAAACTATACCCGTACTTGGAAATCGTGCTTAATATTAAAAGTAGTCGAACTATTACCGTGGAATCCAATAACTCTACGTGCGGTAGACATGTATCGCAGGCCTAATGGGAAAGCATTCAACGCTAACATAAAACCGAGACCTTTGTAATCCTTGGATTCACACGAATGTACGCGCTTCTCGTTAGTACGCGCGTATGAATAAGTATCTTCACAAATCTGGATGACGTCATAGATTGATTATCTTCAATCGTCGGATATGAAATCCCGATCACAAGTCTAGATTACCGGAAATAGCACGTTTCTGAAATGTTTTAAACACATGACGGCCAATGGTAGACAATTAGGCTGAACTTCTTCACTGAAAAGAAACAGGATAAATTCAATTAAATCCCTACTCGGAAAATGTCCTCCATGAGGAAAATGTTAAATTCGTTCTTAGAATTATCTATAACTGATCATCACTGAGTCACTTCATCGTTTAATAGACCTCAATAGACCTTAATGGCATCTCTTTTCACTTCTGCTTTATCCTTTGTACGAATCAGTTTAATGGTAACATGACGTCACTGATACGTGCCGCCACGACAAAAGCACCGTGCCTAAAATAAATATGTCAAATATTATCAAAAGGACATCGGATCTCTGGTGGTCTAAACATTAATAAACACTATTTAACACGATCAAGATGATGAAGGATAACCCCCATGTGATCTGATAGGATGCCAGACGACAGTTAGAGAAAGTGGAGCAATTCCCCACTTCCTCTCTTCCGATTGTTAACCATGGAGTAACTCATGTTAATGTAAATATTAAACATACTTATTTATAAGAAAAGTTGGTATTGAGAACAATAACAAAAATAGTTAATACAGCGAATCTGTTTACGGATCTAACGTTGTTTATAAATAACCTACGAGTGAAGAGGGCAAAAGGAGAATACAATAGGCCTACTCAAAGGACACTCCTGGAGGCTTACTGTCTTTGTATGCGATGTCTATTATTACCTGTTGGATTATTAACAATATGATAAACATCATTGTTGTTTCTATTCTACTCTAAGCATAACAAAAACATAAAAACCAAATACTTACAATAAAAGTTGAACATTGCGCGCAGCGTATTATCCTGGTGGTTTTAGATTAAACACCGGCCGTGGAATGACACTTTTTAACGCAGGCAAATTTCCGTCTGTGTTTTGGACTCGTCCATTATCATACAACATCTTCAAAACGATGAACTCATTTCAAATGTTTGTACAAGTACCAGCTCTCTTGTCAAATTGTAGCTAAACCCGTCGATAAATAAAAACCATGTATTTTCTGTCACAAAAAGGAAGGTACGAGCCAATAAAGAGGCAAAACAAGGAAGTTATCAAAACATAAAATGGCCCAGTATTCCGGAAATTTATAGGCCTACTGAACGGATGGAATGGTTCTTCAAAAGACACATACCCGGAGTTCCGTCAGATATTGCTTCCGTCTCTCGTCACCAATACTTCGGTAAGGCTCCCAGTCGTCATCAATTCAGGTATAAATGGGCACTCATCGGAAGTTCCATAATTTCCCCACACAATTTCACACGCTTTCCAGGTACTCTTGCAATCATCTACAAAATTAAAATATTTATTCTAAGTTAAAGCAACATTCACACTAAATTTTTCCCGTTTCACGGAACGGAAGACGACGCCGGTAATTTGTTTTTAATTGGCAGTGTTTCAAACATTACTGACTGTCGGGAGAGATGTGAAAATGGTGCCATTTATTATCATGAAAAGATGAAGATGTTCAAACAATTACATCTTAAAGCTCTGTCTACACAATCAAACTTTATGTGACAAAAAAATGTGATGTGCCCATATATGGACATGATGATGTCATATCACTACCATATTTTGGCATATCATTACCATATTTGGGCACATCACACTTTTTTGTCAAACTAGTTTGATAGTGTAGACAGAGCTCTAGAGTGATACTATAATACCTGTTACTTCAACACTTAATCTATTTTTTTATTAGTTGCTAGTATTAGGTTGTATTGTGTGCAGTGTATTGATATTATCATATTCATCTTAACACGATTCGTATTAAAGGAAAGGTTATATGTTGAAAACAAAATTATAATGTGCAAGGAGGAGGTGTTTGTGAACTTATGTCGAGGCTTTACATCTGTAAAAGGCAACGATACGTATACAAAATAAACTATCAAAAATTGCGCATAAAATGATAATTTAGTTGTTATCAAAGGAATATAGATATTCAATTTCTTCTCGTTTCAGCAATTGATCCGCGATTGAAAGATTAGCATTCGTGTGTTAAAATCAACGGCTGATAGCTTTATATGACCTGGAAATAGATGGAAAGAGAGCGAAATAGAAGGATGAAAACAATGAAAATCATTAAAGCAGGGAGAGATGATTAAAGCGATTGCTTAAGTACTCTCAGTGGGCAATAAATGCACGCGAAGCTATGTAGAAGCTTATTCGTTTTCTTCTAATACAATCGTGCAAATATTTTTATTATTCCAGGATGGCCTACTTTTACGAGATGGTTGGGGGCGCTCACGTCATGATAATTTATCTCTTTGAATCTGTCCAAATGACGTCACTTGCTCGTTACTATTCAAAACGTCTATAAAGCTCTGTCTACACTATCAAATTAGTTTGACGACAAAAAAGTGTGATGTGCCAAAATATGGTAGTGATATGCTTAAATGGTAGTGATATGACATCATGTCCATATATGGGCACATCACAATTTTTTGTCACACGTTTGATAGTGTAGACAGAACTTAAAGGTGACGACCCACTTGCTGTGACTGTATGTTACACAATGCCCCTTTAAAGACGACCCACTTAATTGTAATTATGGCATAATTTTGTCTTTAATTTGTTTTTAAAATATCAATACAACGTTTTTCATTAACAATAAATATGCTTACGTCATAAATATTAGGTTGCACCAACATCTTTTGTTGTTTTGATTCCTGTCTCTAATTTTGTCTTCATATAGAATAAAGTTCGTGCAACGAGTTGACGCATTTGACGCAAAACAGCTACTTCCGTAAGCGTGGTTCCCACTAGAACACAAAGTGCTGTATTGCGTAATCACAAGTGTGAAGCGACGACGCAACAGTGCTGCAAATATCGCAGGTTTGATTTCACGCAGGCGGGGGAAAACACAATGATTGGAAGAGCATTTTCTCACGTTGCGTAGGTTGCGTTACGTTGCGTCGCTAGTGGGAACCAATCTTTAATGTTCACTTATGTTCAATATTAGGCCTACATTTAGTAAATGGATAAATTAGTGCAACGAGATAAGAATGCACACGGTATCTTACGAAATAGGCCGAATTCTGTTCGTATATACATACCATCAGACAACTAGCCGCTAGAATTAATCAACTAAGGGTTTAGATTTAATTGACATTTTAATCATTTCTCAATGAACATTTTTTTTTAAATTCTGTACATACAAACTGGGTATCCGGCTACTGTGACGTAATTATGACGTATATAACAACATACGCTGGATCATGATTGATGTAGCGTATACAAAGCTACTGCACAGACCGTTCTCATGATTGATGTTTTCACAATCAATCTATCGAATATTCGGTTGTATGACAAATTATGGCTTGGTTAATTACCATTGCGGTGTCCTCTTTACTCACGGAATACGATCGATATCGTCGCTGAAAATATACATATGATTATGTACTTTCCATTGCAGCCTCATTAATTATATTATAAGAAAGAGAACTGGTCAGTCTATATGAAAATAAAACTAGGAAAAGAGTTATTCTATTCGCAAAATGTGAGGGAAGCAGGATCGGCACTTTAATACCACTATTTATGAGGATGGTTATCCAACAACGCACAAAATGTATAGATACCATATATGGGCACATCAACATACTAGTCATACTAGTTTGATAGTGTAGACACAGCTTAATATATGACACTCGTTCTACTTTGTTTTACGCATAGTGCCAACAGCAAATCTCTCGACTAGTATTTATATATTTTTTTGAAAATAACAAAAAGTTTCTGATATATAACCATTTAAACATAAAACGGTCTGTATGGAACGTACACGATCGAGAAAACCGCGTCTTGATCACATCTTCTAAAAAAGTAAAAATGACGTCCCTCTTTGTCAAGTAAGCGCTAAATGGTCGTTCCGACTGACTTGACAAACTAAGTAAAGAGATAAGCACATAGGCTGGTATTGTTACACAACAGATCAATACTGTATAACGAACAATCCTATTGTGTTTATATTCAACTCAGTGTCTTAGAGCGTCGTCGTTACCCATAGCAACAGTGTTTAGGTCGCTCATTACACTATTTTGGTAATCATTAGCACTCACATGTAAATAAGTTACATAGGTATAAGCAGTGCAATACCAATGAAGACATGCTCTCGGCAAATATATGAATAAAATAAGGATCACTGTGGTGGAGTTATTAATATCAACATACTGTACTTGGATTTAATACGACATGACATCCGTTATAACCCCCAACTTGTCAACACCGGTAGGCATGGGTGGCGGTGTGGGCCACTTTTATCGCGAACATCAAGGAGTTGATAACTTATCAAGAAACTTTCAATCTAGTGAATTATTTACACCATTTCAAGTTCCACAAAGATCAACGGTTTCCGATACAAGGTAAATAACTATTTTGTTAATGTTTTTAAGTATGCGAGGACCAATTAAAATAAAATATGAATTTCAACTTTATTTCGACAGTTATAATAACAGTAACGTAAAACATAGCATACCATGAAAATTGTCAATGCGTGGGGTTGCCTTGGACCTAGGGCACCCAACCCCACCAACCAGAGCATAAAATGAGGACCAGTGAGAACAATGAAGCATCAGTAATAATTAAAAATGAAATGTTTAATATTTATGTAAACGATATTTCTTTAATTCTTTAAAATTGAACAAAATGATGATTTCTTTTATATTAATAGGAAGCTTGTCCCATGTGTGGGGCCGGTTTACAAACAAACGAGTTATAAATAAATAATATACTTTTACTATCTTGACAATCAAACAAACAATTCTTCATTACCATGGATATTCCTATTATTCTATCATTTTATTTCTCGATATATCATGAATTTAGTAGCATAAGTGACACAATTGTAACGCTCATGAATATTAGAATGAGACGGATTAGCAGATTAACAAACTGAATAGTTTAATCAAGAATCAATGGTAACTGACAGGCATTTTACAGTTTAATATTATAATTCCAGGTTAACCAAACAAGATATGCCTTGCCCACGCAATCAGGTGTTTCATCAAACATTTCGGCACATAAATGCTTACACTGTGTTTAATGAGTAATGGTCATAATTATATAAACCCACTGCACTATATCCCCCATATTCTACAGGCCAACGGACCAGTGGCCGTATTCACCATTCACAAGGCTAAGGGAAACACTTACACTTATTGAGTTAAGTGAAATACTTAATATTTAAGGGAAATATCTCAGTTAAGTTTCTCCTCTGTCGTGTCAATCAGGCGTTTCATCAAATATTTCTATATAAAGGCTTACAATGTATTTAGTGCACATATATACATATCATGTATAGGCTCACTAGATCATATCCCCCATATTCCACAGGCCAGCGGACCAGGATCATATCGTCCTTTTCTCCTCCAATTTCTCGTGTTCGCATGCTATGCCCCGAGAACAGCTATACACATTTTGATTGTTGTCGCAGTTTACAAGTTGTTTAAGTTGACTGGTAACACAAACAAATCATTGAGTAAGCACGTGCTCAACTAATATTGACATTTGTTTGAAAGAAGACCACTGTCATCAAATGAATTAATGTCCGACGTGCATAACGGCAAGTTTACATCTTTAAACGTACTTAAGTCTATTATTGATAAACGATATAACCATGCCATAATAACTGACTATATACACATGGAGTAAAGAATAATATATATACATACACTATACCGCATACTGCAGGCCGGGCCGCGCCGCCGTACATTATCCACTAATACGGTAATTTTTTTGCAAGATATCATACAGACTTGGACATCCTAAATGACCCTCATCCCCCTCCCGCACAACTCTTCCACCCGATTTCCAGTGCTGTATCGCCACATACTACGGTATCTATTTCCGAAGTATCATAGGAATATTTTCTAATACAGCATCTAATTTATATCACATGTGGTGCCTGTATCATGTAAGGTTAGGTTAATGGTTAGGTTCCTAACTCATTTTTTTTTCACAAAACTTAATTTTTTCCCTAATTTATTTTGTATTGAAGACAGGATCACATTGCAAAACAGGTTTCTCTACCTGATTATGTAATCTTGTATAAAGATGTTGTAAATTAAAAAAAATACTCCTAATATAATATTCCTATAGGCCTACTTCGGAAATAGACAGTACCGAGAATCTGATTTCCTACACAATCACCGTCTCTCACTATCTGAAATAATAATTGTACAGTAGTGTTCGTTTAATAGTCGTGTAAAGTATGCTTCATCGGAACAGAACAACATTCCGGCCTCCCCGATATGATCTTGAGTCCGTACTTTAAAACCATAGCAACGGTATCTATTCGTAGGCCTACAACCAATCATTCCTCTAGATAAATATGGTATAAAAGAAAGAGACTTAACATTTAAGTTTTAAGAAGTTTTGTTCCGAGCACGACCTATAATAATCTTTATTTTCGTGGATGATAATATTATTGTTCGCCACACGTCGGAGGTTATTTGATATCCTCGAGGCTTATACACCACAATTATAATTGTTATGTTGTATTTTGCTACTGGTATTAGTATAACATGTTGTTATCTTAGGTTATAGAATATAAGTTTGTATTTACGTTGTCATGGAAACATGCTGCTAAACTTACAGTTTTATAGATCAGAAAGTATTGAAAGTATTCATTAGAACACAATAGAAGGCTCTAATTATATTATGATATGCCGACGACTGCTAGTAATACGATTTTAATATCCGAGTATAGCCTAAGGCCTATATGATAAGGGCGTGTGTTGGACGTTCGACCACTGATCGAGCATTCGAGAGTTCGGATTCAACTCTCGCCGCATTGCTTGTATCCTTAGGCAAGATACTTTACTTACGTTTGCCTCTCTCCACCCAGGTGTATAAAATGGGTACCCGGTTAGATCAAGACACACCTTTACGCTGATTACTAGCTGCATTATGGGAGTAAATTTCCATACGTGTTTGATAAAAAAAAATGACGGGGATAATAATGTTCAGCGCTTAGAGGTTTCACAACATTAGGCATTATTTAATTCAAGACATTATTACTATTATTATTTACCCCACTTGCACAAATAAATCAATGAATGAATATTCACTTCTTTTAGCTTCTATCATAAAATCAATCTTGTTGAAATGTACTTACAATTTTTTAATGTAAATGAAAAGAATTCGCACAAAACACAGATCCTGTGACACACTGTGGAGTGGAGCTGTAGCTTGATGGTTTAACATGCTTTCCTTCCATACCCAAGGTCCAGGGTTCAATCCTGACCTAATGCCAGGGTTGTCCCTCAAGTTCAACGCCACTACCTAAGCCTGAAATGAGACTTAGTTTATAAGCTAAACTCCACTCAAGCCTCAAATGAGACTTAGTTTAAAAGCACGATACATTATAAAAATAATTAATCCATCCTGAAATTGGCGAGTTTGTGCTCGCTGTGTTGGATGCGTACAGTATGAAATAAAAAATGGAACCTTACGACAAACTGAGCTGCTTGATTTGCGCGTTCCCTTTATAGTATACAGGTGTATATTCAAATGAGCTTTACGGCGCTATAGCATAGCAACACTCTTTCCTTTTCAGTGGCAATATAAAGTTGACATTTTTTTTTATTGATATCTTTATAAAAATATATTTATAACTTTGTTCACACTGCATGTTAAATGTGCATGTGATGTACCACTGTCTGCCATCGATTTGATATTGATAATTACCAGAGTGTGAATACAAGTTAGTCTTACCTGGCCTTAAAGTGTTAAACTTATTTGAAATACAATAATTATACATATTGATTAAGTATATTATATGAAAACAAGAGAATATTAAATCAATACTGAGGCTATTTAAGGATTGAAGTCAAACTTTAGCAAATTCGGTAGGTTAATCCCTTCAATTAAGAAGACTGAGCGTCATAACATTTGTTACTATTTTAACCTTTTGCTGTTTTTACATATATTTTTTGTACAGTATGTATATCGTGTTTTTTAACCTTGGAATACAAATTTCAATGTGATTCGTCAAGTTACTTACGTTGCGCTTACTATACGTCCTCGCGTTGCGTCATAGTGGGAACCACGCTTTACGTTGCGCTTACGTCCTCTCGTTGCGTTCTAGTGGGAACCACGCTTTACGTTGCGCTTACGTCCTCTCGTTGCGTTCTAGTGGGAACCACGCTTTACGTTGCGCTTACGTCCTCTCGTTGCGTTCTAGTGGGAACCACGCTTTACGTTGCGCTTACGTCCTCTCGTTGCGTTCTAGTGGGAACCACGCTTTACGTTGCGCTTACGTCCTCTCGTTGCGTTCTAGTGGGAACCACGCTTTACGTTGCGCTTACGTCCTCTCGTTGCGTTCTAGTGGGAACCAAGCTTAAGTGCAATTTCACAATTGTTTTTATTTTGTTTGAGGGTGACCAAACAACATGCTGACAAGCAATAGGCACAACATAGGAAGCAAAGGTTAAGAAAAAATAGATAAAAGATTAATGTAATTATATAGATAAGAATGATGTATTATTAACCTGTTACGTACACATTTGCAAATATGTTAACACAATGCTATCTACCTGATTGTTAACTAATGAACTCTATAGTATAGTCATGATTGTGGCTATAACTATACAAAAATGATGATGGAATATTTATTAGTCTCTTAAAATTATTATGCGTTTGTTATTTCAATAATCCATGACGTCAATTACAAAAGAAAAAATAGCTATCCACAAACCATATCCGTGATGAAAAGTTTAAGATTGACTTAAGTTAAGTCGATAAAAAACTGACAAGAATATAAAGGTTCTACCGAGACTTGAACTCGGATCGCTGGATTCAAAGTCCAGAGTGCTAACCATTACACCATAGAACCACCATGCCATCACACCCAACAACTGCAGGTTAGAAACGATACATAATTTGATTTATAAAGCAGTTTTAATTATCAACTTTATGTGATGTTTAATTATTATGAATTTTAAAAAACTTAATCGATATATGGCCTGATTGAGTGTAGACTCAATTCGAGTGAAAATGTTTTAGTCTCAACGATTATAAACAATGTCTTACAGTATATATAAGTCAAAGATGCTCTCCATATGGAATGCCATCCTGAGATGAGTAGAAGTAATATAGTACAGTCTTTATTTTATTTATTTCTTACTTAATTTATATATAATTTGGCTTTCTAGGTACCAGAGATTGAATGAGAATGAATGAATATACCTAATATAAAAAGAAAACGAATTTTTCATATTTAAACTTGCTTAACTTGCAAGTGACTTAAAATGTCATAATATTAATGATAAATGTATTTTTGTTTTCAGGTATCGTCACTACCGCGAATATCTTGATAAAACGCCAAGGGTACCATGGGGTATGCACCGAGAATATGCAGGAGAAGGCCCCATTAACCTACCAGCTGAACATCGCCCCCGTAGTGAACCACCACCTTTGGTTGAAAAAGGTCACCGTCACTTTGGCTCTGGAACTGACCCGTATCCAAGGTAGGCCTAATATTATTATTAGATATCGGAGATCTACACGCGATTATCTGTAGGCCCTATCGATAATAAATATCCCAAAGCTATCCTTGAAAATCTTCTAACAAATGTATTATCTGTAATGTTATAACTATTTCTTATATTATTAAATAGAATAATTTTATTAAATCAATAATAAAAAAGCATCATTTAATCAGGGAGTTGTTAATTAGACTCCCTGACTTAATGAAGAAAGAACAATGATTGAAACTGTTACGTCAAAAAGTCGAGCGGCGTTTCTTGTTTAAACGATTTTCCAAATCAAAATATATACGTCACACTTGTGAAGGATAGATAGTTAATTGGTCTAACTTCGACAGTACGTGACGACATGCCCTGCGCATGCGCTGTTAAATAATACTACCGGTAAATATAAGTTTCCTCGTCCGTGGTGGATGTTGAAGAGAATATCACATTCTAGAGTGACTTGAAATTGGCGAATTATACAAGGAAGTGATAGAACGTAACCTTTTCAGACACCCGCAATAAATCTTCTATCCGTGAAGTTGTTGTAACTTTTCTTTTGTCACCCAATGAGTGCGAACGGAGTCATTGTATCAACCCTATTAGGCCATACAATAACAATCCTCTTCCAGTCAATAGGTAAGCCCCCTTATATCACGTGACCGGAGAGAGACAATACGTTTTATTTACCTACACCATGGTAACTTAGTAGATAGGTTAACGTGGTTACACTTTGCCAGACGATAGCGAGTGGGTAGGCTGCTGCCTCGGTGGTGGAGATGAATTGAAATCAGTTTGCTTCAGTTTTCCAAATTTGTACGTGATTGGAAAATTTCAAGTTTAAAAGTTACAGAAATGACGTCTTTACTGCCTCAAATTCCGACGAGTTACCAGCCACGGGACGAGAAATACAAGTTGTACAAGAAGCTGCACCCTATCTACTACACGTAAGATGGTGATAATAAGTTATAAAGGGTTTTTTTTAGCACTGACAGAGAATACTAGGTTTACGAATCAATGACGTATTATTTATATTTCTGAATGTCAATTTATGCTCTTTATTTAATGACATTTGTGTGACCTTTGCTTCACCGTCCTACTTCATAAATGATTCCCCGAATCCAAACAGGTAAAGAACTCATCTAATAATGTAACCGATATTCGATGGATTACTGCAGTAATGCCAGAGATTAAGGACAGGTAGTATTAATATAATGTAATTATACTTACACTGGTGGTATATATAGCATTGTTCGTAAATTTCATCGCCTATCTTTATTTGTAATGAGCGTAATATCTTGTTTATCTTTTCAGAGGGTTACCAATTGAGCAATATTACAATTTAACCAGTCTTAAGAAGAGCAATGTGAGACTTAACGACCAATTGTAAGTTTGAATGCTAACCCAACTCTTAAGTTCTGTCTACACTATCAAACTTTATGTGATCAAAACACGTGATGTGCCCATATAATATGGACATGATGATGTCATATCACTACCGTATTTGGGCATATCACTACCATATTTGGGCACATCACTGGATGTGTTTTGTCAAACTATGATAGTGTAGACGGAGCTTTACGTCGTACGATGACTGGTATCAATATTAATATCACGAATAAGCAGATATTTACACGTTCTGATTGATTTTATTTGAACTTTAAATATACCATGCGATATAGGCTCAACCATTATCTACAGTCCACACCGGTTTTTATGACGATGAGTCGTCGACCTGTCAAAAGCGCTATGTTCGTTATTAAGATTTATTTCACTAGCAAATTGTATTTACATTAATAGATTGTATGTAATACAGAACAATGATTAGAAAGAGTAATCCTGATGTAAATATTTCGATTGTATTAATTATTGTTTGTTCATAAAGCATTGGTTTGTATAAACATTGGAATGTCGTAGATCGTGATTAAAATCGGTACGCTCCTAATTCGTAGTCTGCTGTGCTGTTGTTGACGTTACACTTCACAGCCAGGATCTATACGGGGATATAAAGTTATGTGTGTCTTATGCTGTCATGTAATATTAATTGTATTTTTTATTTTAGATTACCAAGACCAGAGAAATGCGACATGACGTAAGTGGCTTTACATACATTTTACAGTAAGCCCAATAGTTAGTCTGCACTGAAACAATTTCATCAAACTATTCATGTTAAAACTAAATAGGTTCGGCTTGAGTTCAGGCGTTCCATACTTGCCAGGACCTACAGGGTGTTAACAAGTAGTTGCTAAACGCTAGGTTGGACGTGGACTTTGAGATATATATCTACAATCTGGATTCTCGCAAAACAAGCGCAGAATTCACAGAGAAAATCATAACCGTTAATTAACAGAATATAAAATTTTGAATTATTTTAAAACACTTTAAAACGCAAAATTTAATGTTTTTCTTTTCATTTTTTAAGCGCAATTCAAATTGATCGAATGTTCCCCGCCGAGCATCCGTACAGCTCTCACATGTCAAGATACGCAGTGTTTCCAAGTTTCAGTAACACCCCAGATGACTACAAAACCGGTGACGCTCAGAAACAAGCATTGCCGAAACATCAAGAAATCCCATCTAATCCGCATCCAGTTACCATAGGAACCAAGTCCAAAGGGGCAGCACATCGATGGGAGATTCAGCACCTACCGCCTGATTCGTTAAAGCGCGCACTCTCGTGGCCTGGTGATACTTTCTTCCAGGTTAGTCCTTTGAAATGTATTATATACAAATGAAGATAAAATGCTGCATCTAAATAACAGTATGCCTACACCATACGTTAATAAACGTAACACTTTGGCTTCCACATGGAAGACGCAACGCAATGACGTAGAAGCGCAACGTAAGTGAGTTGACCAATCACAAGTGATTCGTATGATCGATTGCTTCATGATTGGTCAAATTATTTGCAGTACGTCCAAGTTGGAACCAATCAAGGACAATTACTTATTCATAATTTGTATTATTTGATTTATTCAGCAACGTAAGACACCACATTCGGGACAGCAACAATTTTACCCAGTTCCACCGAAAGCAGTTTTACCAAACCATGCTCCGAGACAACTAGATTACACCATAAACCCTAAAACTGCGAACGCGTTGCGAAACGTAGAGCGTTCGCAATGGGTTACAACATACAGCAAACAATACACAGGCTACGGACCAGCAAACGCGTTAGCGCTCGATAATTACGACGAAAAGGTCGACGCGGAGAGAAAGACTGGAATTGAAGATCATAGTCTGGTAGGTATTCATTTTCTACTTTCCCGCCAATATCAATTGATTAACTTTCTGTCTCTCCCTTTATTAGTTTATTTTGTATATCCTTGATTCAAAGTGCCAGGTAAATCTTTTAATTGACACCTTTTCAGTTTTTCAAATCCGATTTTCCGCCTACGCTGTCTCACAGTCAATTTTGATGATGGAAAACAGGCAAATGACGTCATTAATTCAATAATAAGTACATTTATTTAAAAAAAACTCGTTTTAAAGTGGATTTATCAAGAGATATTTACATGGTATATGACAATTGATTATCTCTATTTATAATCTTAGCGTGGTAGTTTGGTGTATTCTCTATCATTTTCAACCATGCTTAAGACACGTGCTTAAGACACGCACAACTTTCACCTAATACTCTTATGCTTTATTAAGTTCACATTAAACACATTCGATGAGAATCGATGGTTGTTTTGAGTCATCATCATTTTGTTCTCCCATCAATCACAGCGCTGACACGCCTAACAAGTATGTCTTTACTTTCATCGTCCTCAGATCAGAATTACCTGCATGTTAAACGAAGACAACGGTTCTATTTCAGTGTTTGTTTTCCTTCACAGAAAAGTCTATGCAAAAAGATTCATCTTATGTTGAGTTGAACGTATAACCCGGTCGTGTACAGGCCTGTCCGGTCGTACAGTAGGTCTGTCCGGTCGTAGGCCTACAGTAGGCCTGTCCGGTCGTACAGATTACCATTTTCATCAATCCAAACATTTTCATAAATCCAAAACCAAACAAATCCGCTCCGTAAGCCTGGAATATTTTTAAATCTTTAATTAAAATTACTTCTCTTAATTAACAGCTATTATTAACAAAATCGCCATACTCTAGGATTGTTAGATTACTTGTAAATTTCGTAATTTTATTCATGCAGTTTTTCTACATTTTTTCTTCCTCAGCCTATGTTGCCATATCTTCGTTCCGGTACCCAGCGATCATCACTCAATCGCAAACATCTTATTTCACAATCATATTGATGGTTTTAAGCTACACATAGCTATGTCTATACTATCAAGCTAGTTTGACAAAAAAAGTGTGATGTGCCCAAATATAGTAGTGATGTGCCAAATATGGTAGTAGTATGACATAATCATGTCCATATATGGGCACATTACATTTTTTGTCACATAAAGTTTGATAGTGTGGACAGAACGACAGAAAGACGTATTTATAAAAATGTAACAATTGAACCTTTAATTATGCAATACAATGCATACATTAAGGGGTAGGAAGAAGTGACGTGTATTCTGGTTATGAACAGATAGAGGGGTGTTTGGGACTCCTATTTTAGTAGGCCTACATACAGATATTTGACAAGTTATTTGTTATGACATAAAGGGGATTTTCAGAGTAACGTGCTCACGCGCGCAAATTAAAACAGACGTTTCATGGATGCGAATGTTAAATACATAATTCCACGTTCAATTCAGTTGCGTCACCGTGTCAGTTGCCTGTTACATGATTGTATTTATATGTAGTACAGTTGCCGTGAGGTTATTTTGAGTGAAATCATGTAGCATTAAGAATATCATGTATTTCATACATTGCAGACAGACTGCAGGCAGTTCACACATTTTCACATGTCAATGTGTATCTCATTGATTTTTACATTCATTTCAATTTAACGAAAAGTTTGTAAAATGTAATTATTTTGGATGTTTTTAAACCATATATATTTCCCTTAAGAATGTCAAAGATGTTGACAGACATTTTTTTATGCGCAATATATCCTTCCTAATTTTTGTATTAATTTTCTGTTTTATAAAGATGGGCAATAAAATGCCATTTTTTTAGACGTCCATGAATATGTTTGTTTATGTGGTTTGTCAATACATGTTCACATGTTGTATGATATCCTATCGATACTATGCCATATCATACACAATTTTTTATAGAGGTTTTTTTATTTACAAAGTGGGCCGATAGTTACTCGACGGTATATACCTTTTTATTTATGAGGAATTGATTATTTCGTCTCAGAAATATCAATCAATCAGATCTAAGCTAGGCATAGACGTTTTTGTTTATACATTCTGTAAATGTGAATAAATGGATCTTGCTAAAATTTGTGATTGACGCAATCAAATATTATTCCAAATTAGTATTAATGTGTTTATGTGTAGAGAATGTATAAAGATTCCGTTTTAAATGAATGAAAACAAATCGTTGAGACATTAAAAGGTTTTGAACGACTTTCAATATAACAGACGGTTTGTCGAGAACCGAGAGACACATTCACAAGAAAATCAAACAATATTTACTATATATCAAACAAGTAATTGAAACTAAAACATAAAAAAAGAAGAAAAAAAAGACTGTTTTACCGTACCATGACGATAATATTATGTATCGCTTTTGTACTGAAATTCTTTTAAAGAGGAAAAGGCACGAAGCAAGAATACCACACATACTAAACGCACAATATATTTATTTACGTTGATATCAAACGATAATATAGCGGCTTTTATACGCGTGCGTTTAGACAGAAGCGGCTGTTCTACGCGGCGTCCAGACGATAATAATATAGCGGCTTTTATACGCGTGCGTTCAGACGATAGCGGCTGTTCTACGCGGCGTCCAGACAATGATAATATAGCGGCGTTTCTAAGCGCTATTTATAATGTTTGCAGCAACAAGATAAGTGATAACAACTAATTCTAGATCAAATTGTCAACTTGGTATTAAACCGACTTATTGCAGATACTTCAACCATAAGGTTTCTATACTGCTTCGATAGTATCGTAATTATCATTGCTGTTCAGTAGACCTATAATTCATAAGTTAAAATAATAATAATAACAGAACGTATCGTCATACAGAACGTATCGTCACATAACGTATCGTCACACATAACGTAACGTCATACAGACCGTAACGTCATACAGAACGTATCGTCATACAGAACGCATCGTCACACAGAACGTATCGTCATATAGAACGTATCGTCATACAGAACGTAACGTCATACAGAACATAACGTCATACAGAACGTATCGTCATTCATAAACGTATCGTCATACATAACGTATCGTTATACATAACGTATCGTCATACATAACGTATCGTCATACATACTCATTGTGACCATCACTGACAAAAACCATAATTATAGAAAAAAAACCAAATCGAAACCATAATCAAAATTATCATTTTTATAGCCTTCAATATTACAGACCCATCCTAATTGGTTGAATTCTTACGATTCAAGCAATTTAAGAAACATATAACATCGACAAACAGCCCAGATCCAAGACTATCTCGAGTCTGTGTTAACATTGATACTGTCTTCTGTTATTCTAAACCAATTTAGTGATCTAGTTTTTAAGTTCAGTAGGCTATACTACTAACAATGAATATTGGTATTTCTAGGTCATGCATGGAACACCATTAAACAAATTTATTTTCTTTAATTAGGATTTAAACTAATCATTGTTATTTTCCGTTCTACAGATCGACGTCGTCAACAACATCACGTAATTCAGATCACCTCAGGCAATTTTTTTCTAAATAACAATATAATTGGTTTTTTCTCCCTTTTTTCAGCGTCCGCGTAGCTATCCAACTTTCATGCCAGCACGTCAGTACGAGGGAAGGATATCCCGGATGGTAGGACCTAACCAATTGTTAAGATGTGTTATAAAAGATGGTAGGATCAAGTATGTCCCCTTCACACCCAAGACACAAATCGAAATGGATAAGGTACGTTGCTAGTGGGAACACAACTTAAGAAGATTATAAGATGACGAAGACGTGATTTTAAATTAAAACATGTTAAAGCTCTGTCTACACTATCAAACTTTAAGTGACAACAAAATGTGATGTGCCCACCATATATGGAGATGATGATGTCATATCACTACTGTAATTAAGGCATATCACTACCATATATGGGCACATCACACTAGTTGATAGTGTAGAAAGCTTTAGGATTTAAGTATGTAGATGGTACATGCATGAAGAAGTTGTGGTAACAATGACGGTGATGTTAGAATGACAATGGTCGTGATGAAACAAGTTATGGTTTGGCAGCGATAACAAATGTTACCTAGATGTTATTTAATGATTATTAATATTATTTTATTTATTTAGGCCAAGGAATATGCCAACCTACCATCCGAAACCCACGATAGTTTTCAGGACCCCGCAAAACTTGCACATTGGAAGTTACAACAATCATCTCAACATCCAGGAACGGAATTAAAGCAAAATGAAGCAATGAATTCCATCTCACTCGCTGATAAAGAATTCAAACCGAAAGATCCTATGAAAGAACTAGTAGAAAAACACACAAGCGAGCTGAAGGAGTTGACCGAGAATACTAGATGGCGTCAGGCAGAATTACAAGAACATCACGATGATCTAAGACTTCTTAAACGAAAGGTGGATTACACAACGCCGCTCTTACGCCCTCCTGTTTACTACGACACTCTTCACAACATCTATAGTACGAAACCTCCATTTTACTACGATGGTGACAACCCGTATGAATACGATTATGTTGGGCCGTGGGACTACCATAAAACAAACGCAATTATTGACCAGTACGCCAAAGAGGGTAATCTAGAATTGCCCAAGACTGATGACGCAACCAGGGTTCACCCATTTGACTGGGACAAGTACCAATTTGCAGGGTCACCAGGAAATAAATCCTACGTTATGCCAAAATATACCGGTAACCAACTATTAAACGGGATTTCCCGTCTTGAACAATCAGTGGCACAAAAGCCGGTAGCGCAGTCTAACTATGTACACAGTCATAATCCGGACAGAATTAAGTCTGCACTGACTGCTAGAGATGGAGAAATCAATCTCACTGATTTAAACGCTAGTTTACCGTCTGTCTATACTAGCAGACGATCAGCACCGTCACCCGCCAAAAGTGTTCAAATAAATGGTACTGTGCGGGTGGCCACTGGTGGTGGTAATGAACCACTAGATGTAAAAGAGTATGGCCATAACACCCATAACGCAACATTAAGCGGCCCTTCAGACTATGACGCTTATCGCAGCACGCGGGTTGACGCCCGTCATATCAACCCAGAAGGCGCAAAAGACAGACGTTTTGATTGGACTGCAGACTCAAATTACCGCCGGGATCAAACTAAACTGTTGGAAATGCAAGATTCGTTTACCAAAAGCGGCACAAGAGATCAGTTCCACAGAACCTTTGAAGAAACTGCACCTGATTTAAGAAGTAATATAAATACAGGCAAATCCCACTCGTTTGAAGGTGAACATGCGTATTACTGGCATTAAGTATTTGTTACTATTTATAGACATTTAATAATGTAGGTTTTAATCATGAGATAGGTTTATTTTGAGCTCGTTATTGATGTGTAAATTATACACATTTGACATTTATTTCACCATTTGATAGATTCATTTTAAATTTAAAAATTTCTCAGAAAATTGAAATTCAGAAAACACTTAAGGTTCGTATTTTATACAATCTGTGAATTCATCATATTGATATAAGAATAATATACATAATACGTTCATGGTAAAACAAGTTTGTTAGTATATGGCGATAAACAGGTTAAATATAACCAGGTTATTAGTATAACCAGGTTTAATTTAATATAAACAGGTTTAATAACCAGGCTATTAGTATAATTATAGGTTGTTAGTATTCCTACGCAAATGCAGTAGAGCCTACAATAAAGGGGCTGGGACCCAACCAAGTGGGAGGAGAGGAGGGGGGTTCTACTGTTACTATAAACAGGTTTAATATAACCAGGCTATTAGTATAACCATATCATTAGTATTCCTACGTAAATGAAGTAGAACACCCAATAAAGGGACACGGACTGGGACCCAACCAAGTGGAGGGGAGGGGCTTCTACTGTTAGATAAACAGGTTATATATAAATATTTTTTTCTAACTATTCTAAGTTAGAAGATGTTCTGTCATCCCAAGATATGTTAAGTTTATTATGTGCTATTTCTAGACAAGTAAGACTGAATGAATGTAATGTATTTTAACAAGATAATAATTTGTAGTGCAATGTTTTATTCCAAAGATAATGATGTAACATGTGTACATTAATGTAGGCCTACATGTAATGATGTAACATGTGTACATTAATGTAGGCCTACATGTAATGATGTAACATGTGTACATTAATGTAGGCCTACATGTAATGATGTAACATGTGTACATTAATGTAGGCCTACATGTAATGATGTAACATGTGTACAATGATGTACATGTAATTATGTAAACATGCACATTACGCAAACTATTGTATATAAAATTTAACAAGTGCAAAATCTGATTATTTTTATGGAAATATGAAATAAGTACCTGGTTTGTGTGTGAATAGCTGAACATGAATGTGTTTCACATGATCGTTGGGATATACATGAATACATTGTGCAAAATGCAGTACTACGTCAGTATCAATATATTAGACGTCACATTGTGTGATACCATATTTGGCAAATTAAATCATATTGTTTACTTTAAAATGGTAGAGCATTAGTATTTTATTTCAATCTACATAGTTACTGTATGTTCAAACACTACAGCCAACCCTTATTCAGGGAGCACCTCTATTCTGGGGACATCCCTATTAAGTGGATACTTAGTTGGATCCTAATTGCTACCACTACAATTGAGGTGTGGCTTTTGCAAAGCTATCACAATATTATGGGAAATAATCAACACTTCACACCACCATCTTTTAATATTCAAATATTTTATTTTCCATTACAGTTTTAAAATTCACCATATATAATATTGCACATACACCAAATAGTGACAAAAACAGACTATGCTGTAACACCAATATCACACACTTGTTAAATAAAAATAAATAATAACTTACACAAAGTTTGAAATTTCCATAAAGATAATGCAATTAATATTCAATTGTTTTAAAAATTTTGTGATTGTATAGTTTGAACGAATTTCCAAAAAAAATATGCACAAAACTAAAACAAAGATTTCCATTTAGTTTGTAAAATACAGATTATTATTTCAGATGTCATCTCAGGATGTTTACATTTACACATGAATAAAATGGATTAAAATGAAACATCTACTGTAGACATTTAAAAACACATTTTATGAATGTTCTATACCTTGTTTTAATATTTATCATTTTGTAATCAATAACAACTCTGTTTATTAAGTAAAAATTAAAAGTAAAACGTTATTTTCCAAATTAAACTTTAAATTTTTCCAGATTAGACCTATTATTTACTCACTAGGATTTTAAACTATACTATAATGATAGTAGTATGTAATTTATTAATTTATTTTTAAACTTTTATTATTATTAGTATTAATTTTTAAATTTTTATCATTAGGAACAAAATCAGAAGGTATACGATCCAAATAAACATTAACATATTTCATAAATATACTATTCTTTTTATATATAATGATTATTGAAGTATGGAAAGACTAAATGGCCGTTCCCTCTTCGTAAAGCTCTATAGAACTATGAATACCTCTTGCCATGTGTTGGTATAATAAATGATTATATTGATGTTAACACAAGATGGTACCAACTTAATTGATAGGGATATTAGAATAACATGACAACAATCAACCAGACATATGTATATGGTATTGACAATTATAAAGCTCTGTCTACACTATCAAACTAGTTTGACAAGAAATTGTGATATGAAAAAAATGGTATCAATATACGCAAATATGGTAGTGATATGACATCATCATGTCCATACATGGACACATCACATTTTTTTGGCACATAAAGCTTGATAGTTTAGACAGAGCTTAAGAAATATAACGACACTAGTTTCATAGTGTAGACAAGGCTTAAGAATTGTATAGTAAAGATTAAAGACATTACTTTACTGTTACAATGAATATTAAATATTATGAATTAAATATTAACATTAAAACACACAATATCTAATGTATATATATTATTACTGTTCTCCATCTTGTGTGAAAAATTGACAATAAAATATGTCATACCTCTATACTTGCATGAATGCATTTCAAAGATCACATTTTAAGCTCTTTCTTGCACCATATTAACTTGATAAAAATGTTTTTTCTCTAAACCTTCTTCAATATATTATACAACAACCATACAAAAGAACACAGTATAAGTTATTTTGGTATTTCATAGTTCTGTACATTATTATTATATTCTTTTCTTCTCAATTATATCTATAGATTCTAAAGACAATAATACACGTACAGTAATGGTTATTGCCTATTGTTATATGGTTGTCTTTACCTAAATGACCAGTAAGTCTAGAAATTCTTCGACACAAACAGTGCGTGGTAATTCTATATGAGAATTGATGATTTTGCATGGCCCTTATTTAACCGTTTCCATGTCGCCTTATCTCTGTGCATCATCATCGCAGTACATTATAATAAATAAAATATTATTATAATATTTATCACCTTTATTTGTTTTACAATCTTTTACAGTATTGGTTGGGTTTCCTCGACATGTGATCGATAGACTAACCCTGTTTCTTGACCTCTACCACACAGCAATAGCTCACTGTCAATGGTTTCCTTGAGTTGCAGCACCTCACCTTTTGAAAAGCTTAAGAAACCCTGTTGCATGGACACATTGTGGCACCTTGTTTTAACTAAAGTTCTATATGAAAAAAAAATCAATTTTGAAATAAATGCGTTTTATATCTATATATTTTCCCTGAAAGCCAAACGTAAAAGCAGTTTTGATACTTATGTAGTGTAAATGACCAAGTATAGTATAAAGCTTTGTCCACACTATCAAACTTTATGTGACAATAAAATGTGATGTGCCCATATATGGACATAATGATGTCATATCACTACCATATTTTGGCACATCACACTTTTTTTCCAAACTGTAAACAGAGTTTAAGGTGCCTGGTTATGAAGTATTGTATTTCTCAAACCAACTTAACATAAAAAGTGTGATGTGCCCAAATATGGCAGTGATATGTTTAAATATGGTAGTGATATGACATCATCATGTCCATATATGTGCACATCACATTTTGTTGTCACATAAAGTTTGATAGTGTAGACAGAGCTTAAGTCTAAGTGTGTACATATAGTATAAATTAGCAGGTGGGATTACAGTGTAATACTCAAGCAGTAATACTCTTATACAGTATGTCAATTCAAAAAGAATTGACAAACTGTTTTAAATCATTCCTTTTATCTACTTTCATAATAGAATTAACAAAGATAACAACCAAACTAATTTCTATCTTACTGTTTAGAATCAGATTGCGGTGTCCTCTGTCGTTTTGGTTCAGTTGACAAGGACAGTGTCTGTTCAAATGGCAGCAGAGATTCTTGTCTTGCTTCATCTGGTGAGATCACATCCAGCCTCGACTCTTTTTGTGGTCTGGTATTTCTCATATCTACCATTTGGAACTCTTTTGGAGTTTGTTTGGGAAGCAGCATATAATCAAATGCTTTAATGACACTATAGGGAATGAGAATAAGATTGAGTGGATTAAAAAAAAGTTTATAAAAACCAAAAAATGTCAAAACTCTTTGAATTAATAATTAGTACTGTTCATTAAAAGCATAAATGCAGACAGCAAAGGATGAGACAAATTATAATATTGACTAAAGCTCTCTCCACACTATTAAACTAGTTTGACAAAAAAAAGTGTGATATGCCCAAATGGTAGTGATATGCTTAAATATGGTATTGATATGACATCATCATGTCCATATATGGGCAATATAACATTTTTTTGTAATATAAAGTTTGATAGTGTAGACAGAGCTTAACACTTAAATGAGGCGAATCAAACCTAAAATGCTAGCAGTAAAACTACAATTGCATTATTACTACTCACTTTGTGCCAATACTATTCATCATAGAGGTTGATGCATAAGCCTCTTCAGCAGAGTATTCTGATTGGTTGTTTCTTTGTAATCCCTCTAAATTGTCTTTATCAGCACCAATGACAGGGTACCTTACATTTTGTTTATGCATATCTTCCCCATATAACTTCTTGCCAACAGCTCCAGTCATCCAACCTATTGACCACCCTCTGTTACTTCCCGCCTGTGTACTTACTCCCTCCTGTATTTGGTTTCTTTCAGTTTTTGGTATACTATCATGCTTTTCAGTATTAATTTGTGTCTGGAATGTTTTATCTTTTGCTGTTACTCTTACTGTTTTTCTTGAAGCATGGGTTAAACTTTGCGATACTTGATCACTTCTTTTTTCCAAACTTGCTTTATCTCTACCGACAATGGCAGTCTTTAAAAGTGCTTTTGATCGCCTCCAAGAGGCATCAGGTTTTTGCAATTCAGATTTAACTTCTATTGAGTCAACACCAGTTTTACCTGATTGTTCTTTAGGTACCCTGAGCGAACCAAGAATACTGGAAGGTTTTACCCAACTCTGCCACGAAGCAGGAGGCTCTTGACTTGTTTGTGAGTTGCGTCTGCCTAACCAGGGAAGCGACATGAATGCTTGAGAGTCTGCTGATGTGAATGACTCCTGTCTAGTTCTATAACTTTGCCTTTGTGTGTATTTCAATTCAAAGTCTAATGCTAGTTTAAAAGGAAGTAATGATAAGGGTTGTACCGCTACCATCAAATCATTGAAGAATTGGTTCGTACTTGTTGAGCACTGACTTAAGAATGCATTTTTCTCATAGTAAGTTCGCACAATATCTATATAATTAAGAGAAAAAAATACTGATAATACATATGTATATGTAATGTTAAAATAGCCAATTTTGCAATCAATGCAAAAAACATTTTGAAGACGATTTGTGAAAAAGTCTGGAAACAGAAATATTAATATCAGGAAGTTATCATAATGAAAATAATAATTGATACATTATATTTTGATCCACAATGCAAAATGTATGATTTAATATAGCATATTTATAATTACTCAACAAGGTTAACTATTAATTAATATAAAAAAATGTTCAGGAAATCAATTAATTATAATGGGATGTTATATATTGTGAATATGCTTTCATTAATATCAGGAAAATAATGAAAATCTCTATTTTGTACCTAAAACCACAGTGAAAAATACATTTTATCTTAAAGATGTATTGTTCCCCTAAAACACGAACAATGAAAGTTAATAAAATCAGACTTTAAATAGGCCATTTTGCAGTTTTAATAAAGTTATTCACTTCTGTAGAAAAAAAAACAAAACAAATAATTATTTCACTTATAAAAAGACAAATTAAACTGTTAATTTTAACCAATAACTCATTGTATTTTTTTGCTTTAAATTACATTTTTTCTGGTAAATAAATTTTTTTTTGGTCAAGGTGAATAACTATTATGTGACATTAAAATGAAATATTCAACAAAAAAATGTTTAAAATTATTTTCAGGAGGACAATATCTTTAAATTCTAGTTCCTATGTATATTGAGTCCCATCGTACCTGGATGCCGCCGTATATGGTTCAGCCAAACTTCTAAACACTTTGTGCTGCAAAATAAAAAAACAAACAAATTTGTGAATCTTTCAATTCAAACAGAACATACAAAAATAAATATAACAATTTTATTTGTTTTTATTAAGTTTGTGTTTGCTTTTGATTCGTTGGATGAGGTGACATGGAAAAAGAGAACTCTCATTTAGCTTTAGATGAGAAGATAATAAATGAGTTAATGAATAATCTCCCTTTCTGAACACTACTAATCAACTAAAATGAATAACTGTACGTGTAGAAGTCACCCAAACCATTATTATTAAAAATGTATTATTTTTCGATCTTTTCACCAAAATGTTGAACCCGAGTTAGTTTATCAAGTATTTCTCTATGTGTTCAATGTATCAGACACCGTGAAAAAAAATGTAATGATTAATCATAATAATTAGAAGTTAATAAAGATAAGTGAAATGAATGAAACTGCATGGTACTTGTTATGTATCCTAAGAAGTCTAAATAGAGTATGACCTGTTAGTTTTGACACAGTTGTTGTGTATGCTAAGGAGTCTACATAGAGTATTTACTATTACATTGTAGTAGTGGAGTTGTGGCTTGCTGGTAATGATGCTTGGCTACCACTCCAAGGGTCCTGGGTCAAGTCCCATCACATGTCAGGATTTTTTCTAAGGACAACATTACAACTCCACTCTCAAAGACTTGTAATAAGACTTTGTTTATGTAGATCATCTTGTGTATATGTTTGTCTTGTGAACCTCTGAGGGTCCCTAATGATCAGCAATTGCTACACTATCAAACTAGTTTGACGTGCCCAATGGTAGTGATATGCTTATATATGGTAGTGATATAACATCATCATGTCCATATATGGCCACATCACATTTTTTTTTGTCACATAAAGTTTGATAGTGTAGACAGAGCTTTAAGGTTGCTCAGTTTTCGTTATTTATGTGATTACATTAATTGTGCTTGTGATCCTGTTATATTGAAGTGTAGCAAGCAGAATGTGATTTTTAGTTTGAATGAGAACTTACCTCCCATGAAATAATGTTGTGACACTGATTAATAACGAAAATAAATAAATACACAAATTATAAATGTTTCAAAACAAAATAAAATCCAAATTGAAATAAAATCATCAGTGTTTATATTAATGGTTTGGTTTGAGAATGTTATGGTTTTTTTTGTAATATGTTCAAAAATAAATAAAAATGTATTTTGGTGTAAATGTATACTTTAAGTATTAATACATCAAATATGTGCATAATAAAGTCATCATCATCATTAGTTTGATAAACATGTGTTTTATTTAATAATAATAAATTAGGCTTGATAGAGCACATTATGCTATAAGCCCCAATGAGCTTTACATTAAAACAAAAATAGACAGAGAGAAATTAGTCTAAAGATAATATATTGATATATATAAGAATATACATTTAATAAAGGCAATTTATTGAAAAATGATAATGCTGTGGGTATCAGTAGCTGGATATCAATGGAGATACAAATACAGAAAAGCAAAAATAGGCTAAATCAAAATGTAAAACAGCCAAAAATAATATAATATACAGTATATAATAATGATATTAGATAGTAATGTTAGATGTAATACATATGTACATATGCTATAGGCAATAAGAGCAGCTGGCAGGCCTGTGCAAGGTTCAAAGTGTGTGAAATGCCTCACCTGAGAAGACCAAATATAAATGCATTAAACTTGAGCATGTCTGTTGACAGAGATTTCTGTTCTTGAATGAGGCAGACTAATTCATATAAGGATCTGGTACCTGGACCTAGGAAAAGAAAGCATTTATATCAGTAATCAATGTCTTTATGATTATAATTATTAATTCTGAATAATTAAGACACCATTTGTTCTAGTTAAAAGTCACCCTAATCATGATCATATGGCCAGATAGAAAAGACAATTAATTAGTTTTCCTCTCTTCCTCATCAAATTTTGAAGCCATTGAAGACCTCTTTATTACCGTATTAGCTCTGTCTACACTACCAAACTAGTTGACAAAAGTGTGATTTCCCCAAATAATATAGTAGTTTAATGCTCAAATATGGTTGTGAGATGACATCACTATGTCTATATATGGGCACATCACATTTGTTATCACATAAAGTTTTATTATTATCTATTTTAGATAGAGTTTAGCTATTTTAATTTTTTTCCTAAAAAAAGTATTGTTGAGGTGTGTAAACGGCTAGACACTATCATCCTCATATTTGATATGGCACAATAATTAATAGTAAATAGCATGGTAAATTTCAAAGCTTGGAAGTGAAACTAAGACAACTTTTGATTCATAGCCTAATTAATAGCAGGCCCGTAACCAGGGGGGGATCGGGGGGATCGTACGATCCCCCCCGCTGAACAGCGAGTTCCGCTTGGCCTCCCACTTTTTTTTTGCTGGGCATACTAACACAACACGACGATTGTTCACTACCTAGGCCTAGTCAAGCCTTAATAAATTTAATTAATATATATATATATATTTTAACTAAAATATAAAAACCTAACACTAAAATTTACAAGATAAGTTCTATTTGATAACTGCTGAACATCGTGGTTCTGGAGCTCTAGCGAGCTGTACACAGAGCATAGTTGTTTGCTGCTTGACATAACAGGGTATTCCCCTACACAGGTCTCCGCGTGCGTGTGACGTGCCCAGCCAGCTGCTTGATAGAGAAAGCATGCAGCTCACACGCAAGTGCAAGATTCAACGGTTGAGTTCATCTTAATTCCATGGTTTTTTACCTAAACACCACATGATGGTGAATATGCCTGTTAAAGTCTCAATGATACGATCCCTAATGTACCATGTTGTTGCTAGGAGGCTTGAAAGGAGGAGGGATCTAGCCTAATTTCGGTCGGCAAGAGAATGCCGTCCTCTGACAATATAAGGTCGGCAATTGAAATTTGTGGGCTGGAAATTACACCAACTTATAGTTCATAAACAAAAGAGAATAGCCGGAAATGCGTTTTGCGGCCATAGGCCTATAGAGAAAAAAAATTCGATTGTATGATTCCAGTGGCGGATCTAGTGGGGGTGTATGGGGCGTCCTCCCCCCCCCCCCCTATTTTTTAAAGATTTTTTTTTTTTTTTTAAATTAAATAGATTTTAAAAACACGTATCGTTTCGACGGTCATCAATCACCGATGGTTTGCACATTTTCATATTGAAAATAGTACGTCGGAGCACATCGTCAGCTTGATCGCATTCCACCAAGCATACGTCGACATCCTTTGTGTACTATCAATCTCTAGCGTCACAGTTAAGTGTAAAAGGAGCAAGTTGATAAAAGCCACGTGGTGAGCTTGGTCGCGTTCCACTAAGCAGGTCGGCATCCTTTGTGATCGTCACTCCCGTATTGTAGAATAGCGGTACCTCAGACGATCAATAGAGTTGATGAAGCCACATGGGGTCTGTTTCTGCTGCATAACGCAATTTAACCGGTTATTTTAAAATAGATTAAAAATAGATAACAATAACATGGTCAGTGCTACTATACTACGCGCCCATTTATTAAGTACAATAAAAACAAAGGCTAGGACTGTATAGTGCCTATGAAAATTATCCCGTTAGGGCTACATTTTATTTAAACGTATTACTATTAAAATATTAACAATGCTGCAGCATTTCATGACCCTTGTTGTTTTATTTGCTTTCCCGTCGATGATTCTCATAAACACATCGCGATGACATCATGACAAAAGAGGTGTTTTGTTTTTTTCAAATCACTAAATATAATGTAATCGAGCCGGACCGCTAATTTTTAAACGATCGTTTAAACCAGGTCGTTCAGTCGGAAAGCCGCGTTGGTAACGCATCACTGATTTCATTCATTGTGAGGGCGCGCTTCGTGGAAAATGTTGGAATTTTTGCTATTTTAGTACACTTAGAAAATGGTATAATTTTGATATTAAATGAAATCAATAAACGTATTTCAATAGTTGAACTATAAGCGTAAATAATGATAAAAACTGTGATCTAAATTCCACAGATTTTTTGTTTCAAGAAATATCATTATTTTATGTATAAACTTTTTTACTTTAATTTTTTTTTAAATGATGGTAAAAAATCATTAAATTTTATATTTTCTAGATAAGGTTTCAAAGCGAATTTAAAATCCTTTCAAGATAAACTATTAAGCTATCTATTAAAATAAAAATCTAATTTTAAGCTTTCTTGGGATGCAACTCCCACTAATCAAACCAAACCTACTACATTTCTGTTCTGTTTCGATCGAAAAATCGCCATTTTGAAACTTTGTTTACGTTTTACGAAGCTGGTACGAATCGTCCCGGACCGAATCGTGTCTGTGTTCAATACGGTTTTTATGTAGGCGTATTACGTCATAGGCCTAAGATTTCAATTTGCTCCCCGATTATTGTTCTATTTGGTTTCTGAGCTAGGAAAGGCTACCTACTATAATTACTTACTTGATTTCTAGCCTAGCTAGGCCTAAAAATAGTATTTTCTAGGCCTAGCTAGGCTGAGTAATTCTGATATAATACTAATATTAGATAGGTAGGCCTACCCTAGTGAGTGTTAATAATAGTAGCTGGGTATTCTATAGTCTAGGCTGGTGGTAGGTCTATCCCAGCTCTGCTCATATACCAAGCAAGAAGAAGCCTGAAGAAGCCTGAAGGAGAAACTAGGCCCAGAACAAATAAAAAACTGTTAAAAAAACAATAAATGGAAAAATAAAAATAAATAACCCATTTTCAATTTATATATGGGGAATGTTTTATAAAATCGGGCATGTTTGTTTCAGAGACTCAAACGTGTATTTTTATATGGTCATGTTTTTAAAAAAGATAATTATGGGCCCAGCTGAAACCAAGATATAAAAATATAAGTCCATCATTTACTTGTATATAAATATTACTTTATTAGATACAACTTGCATTTCACACAAGCAACCAATTTTTTTTTTACGTATACAGAATGTGAAAAAGCAGTTTTTAATACAAATATCTTTCAAACAATACTGATATAAATAGTAAATACTACTACTACTGTATATATTATTTAAATAGCAACTTGTTCATCAAACATAACAAACTAGCTAGGCCTTAGCCTTTATCATATTAACTTACGTGAGTCTTACGGTTGTACTGATTTTATGATTGTTTTATATGTTTATATTGTATGTATCTGTGTGACTCTGGTTAATAAAGTAAATCAATCAATCAATTGCAACTTAATTTATATCTTATCATTGACTGATCTGAAACGCTTCTAAAACTTGAATGCGCATGAATGTATATGTTATATTATTATTAGCGAATAAAATGAAAAACTATCAGCTGCAGCAATGATATTGAAATCGAGAAAACCATTACAGCTTCCACCGTCCAACCTCATATTGAAGAACGAGACAGAAAATCGTCGAGTCTTGATACCAACAAAAAACCTAAAATGAAAATGAATAGCTGAAATGTAATGAATGAAACTATTTAAATAATTGTCACTATGATATGAACAAAACATTGCATCGTTATACAGTATAATTATTCAACAACCTGAAAACATTTTCAGATATAGGCCTACCATGAAAAAGCAGCAAATACAAAATTTCCTTATGTCTGTTTATTGTAATAATTATTAATATTATAAATAAATTGTACCCCTCAGTTGTCAATAATTTTACTATAAATAAATATTTAACTATATAGAATAGGTAGGCCTATACCTGTATCAGGCTGCGATTTGCTTAATTATCTTTTTAAAACTTCCCAATGCATCTTCAATATAGAGTAGGATTGTAACGATACTTTAATAATACTAAATTGTAACTAAAGTATTTAAATTATTAACAGAACATGTTACTAGGCCTAGGCCGATATAATACGACAACGATCCACCAGGTCGTGCATATACTCACCTACAACAACCACAATCAACACACCATGCACCACACACGACGGAACTAGTGCCGCGAGACGTAACAATATATGACATGAGGACCTTTTTTAAAATGTTCGCTATAGGAAGCTTAAATAGGGTTTCAAGCCAATTTTAACGTAAAACAGACTATTGATACTTACTCTATCCATATACGTCGGTTTTTTGGTAATTCACTGTATGGGATGCAAATCCCACTAATGGAAAATTTGTAAACAAACACCTGTTAGAAAACTTCAGTTTTGACGGACGCACACGAACTTTGGAAAGAAATTGTCGCTGACAACAAATCCAACAAATTATTCAGAAAATTAGGTGACCTGCGACATCTTAAACATATAAGGAACTGATCTTACCATATATGGTTAATTTTTCGCCTACTAATGTTTATTAAACAGCTATTAAATGACGTATACTTTATGCTAATGTTTTCGCGCGAAACGTTGATGCTTCTGTGCCGAGAGAGGGCTTCTAAAATTTATGACGTCATGCGAAGTCGAAAATTCAGCGATAACGGTCATATTTCCCAACGCGGCTCTCCGACTGGTTGAATATGCCGTGATTTTAATTGTCAAAAACATGACCGTCGTCAGTAGATGGCTCGGAGTTTCGATAAATCTTGCGTCGCATGTGTTGCGTGGTGAAAACACTCTCAGCAAGTTTGCTTCATTAATATGCATGAGACTCTGTGACGTGACGGCCCGCTTTAACGTGACGTCATGTTACTGCTGCATGCGCGCGAAGAAGTAGTGACCGCGATCGACCCGGCGCGCGTGTAAGAAAATAATACCGGCCTAGGCTAGGACAAGTTTATAAAAGCTGAAAAACATCGTCGTGTTGTAAAAATTTAGATGTAGTACAGGCATTTGGCATTTGGTACCCTAGGTAAGTATCAGCTGCATGTTCCACATGTCGTAATTTGCGAGCTTTAGAGTGTTTGGTAAATGACATTATGAGATGTTTAAACGACTTACAATGCGCTAGAACGCCAAAATTTCCCGGGGCCGTCGGCCCCTGGACCCCGACCGGGGGCCCTTGGCGGCCCCCTGGCCCCCAGCCAATGTTTGCTCGCTTCGCTCGCAAAGCTACGCCACCCACATTTCAATATCCTGGATCCGCCCCTGAGTTCCACTAAAGAACTTAACGATCCACCCCGCCGTCAAACCTGGTTACGGCCCTGAATAGGTAATCAGCTGTACAGTATGTTGATGAATAAAGTTGAAAGTGTCAGGCTTATCCTCCGGTAAACTTCTATCACTTTCATAAAACATATACTAGTACTATACATTATAGAAGAAAAAACTACAGTATGTGAATTAGAATTGCCCCAAGTCTGTATTTATTGTCTCTTTTATGTTAGTCCACCAGTCAGCGTTTCGATTTTTTACGAGCTCAAGTAGTATACGTATGAAACGCCATATGTGCCAAAATATTTATCTCTTTACTAATATTAAGTCAATATTAAGTCTAGAACTTAAACTATATGTGAATGAATCGTTACCAAGTTCAGTAGTGGCTTCAACAACTTGCCAAATAGAGTTCTTAGCCCTGCCAATGATGTAATTCCTGATGTACGGCTTCATGCCATCCTTTAAGATGTTAGCGATGGCAGGACAGAGATGATCCAACACCAGAAGGCCAATCACTGGTGTTCTCAATGTATCCCCTAGAATTGACTGAAACAGATATCAATCAGATTTTGTTACTCTTTTATAATAACATTATTTTGTGTTATTTTATGAGATTGGCTGTAGCCACTAGTACGGTTGGTAAGGTTTCAACCTGACCAATTTTTTGCAGAGGCCTTTGACAACCCTGTGGCTTGAACAGAGATTGTTCCCTTTTCTTACTAAAACCGCACCTCATTTCTCACTGTAAATTTAACCAGCTTGAATGATTTGAATTGAACGATGTAATTTATCTATTTTAGGTATTTTTTACCAAGTACTCTGATAGAATTAGAAAAACATAAGAGGTTCAAGGAACAATATAAAATGCTACAGTAGTTTTTATCTTTTTTTTAATCTAATCATGCTCACTCCCCATCAAGTAATTTTAATGACAGCAAATTTAGACTTTATAATCACACATAATTGATGCTAAAATCTTAAAATTATTTTTCCAGGTCAGCTTAAAAATAGACTAATGAAGCAAATACTTGATAATTAAATAATGCATTCAAAATATTGCAAAGAACATGATCAGGTTCAAGGAAGAACATTAAAATGTTAATTGTATTATCTTTGCACCTCAATTAGGTAATGTCACTTAAACTTAATGCTGATTGATGGTGAGTTGGACTTGTTAAACCATGTATAATTGATGACAAACTCCTCTTTGAAGTATTTTGCCAGGTCAGCCTAAAAATAGATTACTGAGAATAAACATGCATGGAGGGACAATTTAGCAAGGACCTGGAAATTGAATCATAGGCAAATTGTTTGTTTTTGACGGGCCTTTTGTAAAAAAATTCTTAATCCAGCTTTTTTGGCTGCTACGGATTTTTATTTGCCTTAGTGAATTGTTTTTGATGTTTTTTTAAATTGAAATTTAATACCGAGATATTCTCTTCATATTCACCAATTAAAATTGACTTTGGAAATGTTATTAGTATTTTGACAAAGCATTCACAAAAAAAAAAAAGAAATTTTAATTAAACTTGGTTTTTCCAGATGTTGTAATAAAACAGCATTGATAAAATAATGTAGCTATTATAAAATCTTTAAAATTGTAAATAAGTGCGATGATTATCTTTTATGTAAATGTGTATGTATGAAGTAATAAATGTCATCTTGATTTTTTTATTTAATCTAAAAAATGGTCAGGTTTGTTAAACAAATAACATAGTTTAATGAATAAAACCACAACATCCTACACGTTTTATTGTTATTAATCAAAATCATACTTGAACTAATCAAATAATAATTATTAATATATGTGATCATTGTGCTGTACATCCCTATATCCAATCTAGCATAAATGTTAATTAACAAGGTCAATTTAGGGTCACACCAGAGTTTATCCAACCAACCAGTTTCCTTGTCTGTCAAGTTCAACCGTCAGTGAACACCAACCTGGGTAATATATAACACCTTAGATATAATGTTAATTTTTTAATTAATACTTTCATTATTGAGATATGACTAAGCTTAAGCTCTGTCTACACTATCAAACTAGTTTGACAAAAAAAGTGTGATGAGCCTAAATGTAGTAATGATATGCACAAATATGGTTTTGATATGACATCATCATGTCCATATATGGACATTATCTTTGTAGGAGACAAGTACTATTATTTCCAAGTGTTTTGTTGACAAATAAAGTTATCTTATTATATCTTTAACGATGTTGTTGTTTGTTTTGTTGCTTACCTTCTTGATGTTATTGTTAACTTTATCAAATTTGATTGATATATTAATAAAGAATTGAATTGGATATATCTTAATTCAGCATCATCAATGGATGGTTTACAGTTTTTCTTGTTCTGTTAAGGCTTTTTTTTTTTAATATAGTATCAATAATGGTCATTCATAAATCACTTGTAAATTACTCATATCCCTTACCTTATCCTGTGGTCCCATCTCTGAGGTCCTTGAAAAATGATTGAGAATAAGATCCACAGCGGAGCTAACAGCTGCAACTAAACCTACAAAGTGACGAAGATGAAGGTGCTACATGAGAAATGTTGAAATATCGTGAATACAGTTGCAATGTACTATCATAAAGATCTGTCTACACTATCCAACTAGTTGTGCCTAAATATGGTAGTGATATGCCCAAATATAGTAGCGATATGACATCATCATGTCTATATATGGCCACATCACTTTTTTTTGTCACATAAAGTTTGATAGTGTAGACAGAGCTTAATAGACGTAATGAAGTTATGGCTACGAATGAATATAAATAAAGTTTGTTCAAAATTTATGTTTAGAAAGACATTTACCTTTCATAACCACCATGTCAACGTTCATTGGCTGTTTTCTGGGTCTTGGTGAAACAGTAATGTCTTGTGGCGGAAGCTCTTGTGACTGAAGATTCTGCCAATCATCAAATCCATCATCATTCCTAGCATCTCCCAATGGCAGACTTCTTGTAACACCTTTCATAGTGGTGCTGTCATCTCTTTTCTTTGTTGAACCCCCTCTAGTGATATCTATTTTGTCGTCAACAACACTTCTACCAATATTTCTTTTATCTCTTGTGCCAACTTTACCAACGTCTCTTTCTATAATATTCTTTATCTTCTCTTTTCCTTTCGGAGATTTCCAATCTGCCATTCTGTTTACGATTGGTGACCGTTTTTTAACGTTGGTTTGTGATTGGTTAGTATATATATCTTGACGGTTCTTGTACCAGTTGAGGACCGCGGGTAGCGTGTGGTAGCCATGGCTCATGTAGGTTGGCTCATAATATCCTCGGCTCTTCTTCTTATGTAGATCCTTTTGAACTATAATAAAAATAGGTAGAGTTACAATTTTAGGAAAAGAATCCGTTTTTAAATGTGTGAATGTAACAGAAGAAACTGAATCATGGAATTAGTTTTTAAAACATTCAGGATGATCGAACAAATTACTAATGAAAAAAAAAAGGAATATAAAGAAGGAAATACATTTCAGTCAACAAACTACATTAAATCCATTTATTATGATTAATATTAAAGATGCATTGAAGTAGCTTGAGCAAAAAAAAAACACATCTAATTAAATTTGGCAGAAATAGCTTCCAGTGAATACTGTCATTTCTATTCTTATATTTTTGTTCTCAATTTGAAATATTAATAAAATTTTAATTTTTTTTTCATTGAAGGAGTCAATGCATCTTTAACACAATTGATTATTTTTAATAACATCACAGTATATCGCAGTATAGCATGAAACAGTCACAACTATAAAATATCAAGTCAAGAATAATAATTATATTCATTTTATTTTAAAACGATATAAATGTAGTATAAAGCTCTGTCTACACTATCAAACTTTATGTGACAAAAAAATGTGATGTGCTCATAATGGACATGATGATATCATATCACTACCATATTTGGACACATCACTACCATATTTGGAAACATCACTATCATATTTAGGCACATCACACTTTTTTTTGTCAAACTAGTTTGATAGTGTAGACATCAGAGCTTAAGGTATCAAAGTTCACAGTATGTGCATAAGATTAAACAAACATTAAACATAGGAAATCCCAACAAAGTACATTAAGCATTTCCTTTGGTTTAATGTTGGTGTATCTCTTTTTTCTATCATAAAATCATAATAAAAACGGGCGTTGTGGTTTCTGCAAAAACATTATGAGTTTGGGAAATTGTTTTTGGATGTTACTGATAAAATGCCAGGATGTACAGTAGATACTATCATAATTATTATTTTGGTGATCATGACCTTATCTAAATGAAAATTATAATCAATGTGCACATTGATTATGTTATAGACATGTTAATGTTTTTAGTAATTTTACTAATTGACTAGAAAACTTTTTAGGCACTATAATTTATATACGAAGAGAGAATTTGTTTTGCACTACTATCTCGCATACTAAATTATTGGGGCCTATAGTAAGTGCTACAAATACTTAGCGTATTGGAGGGAGGCTTTTATCTCTCAGCACTAGAAGTACTTAGCATATTAGAGTGAGGCGCCTATTTGTAAGCGTTACAAGTACTTGGATTGAAGCGCCTCATATAAGGACTACAAACAAAGTACTTTATAGCGTATTAGATTAAGGCGCCTACTTAAGTACTTGCATATTGGAGTTAGGCGTCTATCTGTAATCATGCATAATATTCAATTGTATATTAATATTGTACTTAGCCGTTAATACCCATTTTAACCTAGTTAGGATCTGAACCAGCCTCAATTACTCATATCCTATGCATTAACATTGCTACTGTAATAAATGTCTGTATTCTATGATTGATATTATCAACAGATGTAAGAATTAACTATTAGTCAATTCCCAGTAGGCGTAATATTTTACTGGGGTTCAAAACGGCCTCTGCAAGCACCCTCTACCTACAGGTCAGACTTTTCGAGACAACCCTTATTGGGTTGGATGTTTAGCCAATCAAGGGGCTGTACGGTACTCACTGGTTCTACAATATTTGACCTTATATGTGTCAAAAATGGTGCAGAGAAATTTAATTTCCACCGGATAAAAAAATTAATATTGTATATGATTAAATAAATGAATATTATTAAAAGAAATATGTGAATGATGAGCAATATATCAGTAAAGAGTGAAACTTAGAAGTATGGCTACACTACTATAATTTAAAATAAAGAACAAATACATATTTCCAAAAGGGCGATTTAACGAGAGAATCATAATTACCAGAAGGGATATAACAAATCTTGAGAATTTCGATGCTAAATATTTATTTAAATTTTTAAAAGCAGCAGAAGAAAACAAAACTATGTTATGAAGGTTAATCATAAGTATTATAATGTCACCGACTGACAGCTGTATCGAGCTCATCCCTGATCCCTTAATTCTTAGAAAAAAGAATATTACAAAACAGCCTATTTGAAATCCTGAGGGAGAATCTGCATAATGAACAGGAAAGTGACGCAAACGTGGCTCATCCTACGCTAACCAGTGTACAGTGGCGATAACATACAAGGACACCAAATAAGAACAGAAAAAACATTGCCATTGATTGAAATGACTGTAATTCAGACTTTAGAATTGAAGACAGAAGATTGTGGTTGTAATCAAAATGAAAGAAAAAAAACAAATATTCCAAACATGGTCGGTATTTTGTTAATTAATTATGTATGGAAATATCTAAATATGGAAAAAACAAACATTGTTTTCATGTGAAATGTAACATTTAACAATTACAAAATAAAATTTCTGCTTCACACTTTTTTAAAGATATGAAACATCAATATAGTATAATGACTAAAAAAGAAAGTTATAATCTATAGTTTTTTTCTGATAATTCTGTTCTGTTTTCTTACTTTTGTTAAAAATATGATTTAAAAAAAAAATCAATAATAAAAAAAAGTTTTTGTTGAAATCTGTACAAACTAAAATTCATCATAATTAATAAAGCCACAAGATGAGTCTAAGCAGAAAAACCCACAAAGTGACATCCTGTATTGTGGTGAGAAATGACAACATGTCATATTTTTAATTGTGTTTGGATTAAAAAAAGATCAACTGTCGGCCAGTTGTTGTTGGTAATAAATGTGATGAAGAATGGAGGCTTTAGGTAAAGAATGAATAAACCCACAGAAAGATCTATAACAAATGCGAGCATAAATTAATGAAAGATGAATGTATAAACTCACAGAATGATCTATACATAATGCGCGCATGGATTAATTAAAGGTAATCAATTAATAGTATTTATAAATTGAAAGTTGTCTGTTAATATGATATCCATTGAATGAACCAATGGAGTCTTTTATGATATTTAAAATTCAAATTTTGTGGAATTCATGGCTACATAATGCTATATATGTGTTACTTTAGTATGTGAGACAAATGACAAATTTACAATCAAGCTAAGATTTCAATGCTCAAGATATTTAAATGACACAATATAATTTTACGAGTGTACTACAACAGAAAATTAGTTTTAGAATGTCTGTCATGCCTTGCTTATATTAAAAATAAAACACAGACAACACATCAGTTGGGAATGTAGCAGGCCTAACAGGCAACATACATCATACGACGACCAGATGTTCTACTGTGATCTAAAGTACATTATAACATTCAAACAAAATACCATGGCTATATGTAAAAGTAGAAAGCATGCTTAGAATGTTAAAACAAAAACCAAATAATACCACCATCAATTATTATTATCATCTTATTCATGCAGAACCAAAATGTACAGTAAACATCCCGAAAACCATGCATATTAGTTAACTGTAAAAAGACTTGACAAAAAGGGCAAACCTTTTCTCCAACGATGTTCCTCGTCTACAACATGTATAGGTTTCAGCGGTTGATGTTCTATGTACTGAACAGCGTCTTCTAGATGATGATTATAAGATGTGTAGATTGTAGATCTATTTGTATGATAGTTAACATCATTTACTTCCTTTTGTTTTGCAACAGGAACCGACGTTGAAACTTTAGACGTTGTTCGTTTCAATCGTCTCAGTTCCAAGTCAAGTGCTTGCTCTTTCAGTTTTTCAAGCAAATCGTGAATCAATCTCGGATTTTTCTTACTTGATCTCGTCTCGGATTCAGGAATTACAGATGATTTCTGAGCTGGTGAGATCGATTTACTCGGTGTAAAATTCTTCAACCAAGTTTTGTCTTTTACAGGATCTTGTAAATTATGTTGAAGGAATCCAGCTTCAGATATCTTTCTCATTGGTCTGTAGGAAATATAATCCTGTTGAATGTCACTTGTGATCGAATTTGTTGCATCGCTGGTTTTTGTTGCAACTGGAATTTCCTTTAACGAATTAGAAGCACTTGAAGAATGTTTACTAATTCCTGACAAAGATGACACAGATGACGAAATATCCGATAAGTCTTCTGATGTGTCTCCTCTTGAATTTAAGCGTTTGGAATGGCCGTATGATAATTTGGTTGGGGTTCCTTGTCCTGATGGAAGAGACAGGTAGAAACTTTCATGATCAGCACTAGATTCTGCATTCAACTCTGATGGAGATGACAGTGTCGTAGAAGAACTTCTTGAAGGAACCTGTACTGGTTCAAAAGTCTCACTATCTGCATAATCTGGTAGAGGTTCTAATGGTAAAAAGGTCTCCTCTGCATCTAAATAATCAAATGTATTCCAGGAGTTTGTTTGCCTGTTTTCTGATTTGTCAATGTTTCTATTGTATGTGTTATTACTCGGCCACGTTTTAGTAGGACTGATAAATTCCTGCAAACCAAAGTCATTCACATCAGACAGAGGCGACCTTACAATAATCTCATCTTTACTGTTTTTATTAAGCATATGCTTACTGAGGGAATTTCCATTTCTGTCAAAAAAAGATTCATACAGCTCGGTGAATGTTTGCTGTTGTGTTGATGCATCCATGCAGAAAGGTACTGTTAACACAGACTCCAGACTAAACTCCTCGTAATTCATGTTAGGCATAGGCTCTATTGCACCCTTATTGTCAGAATTATCAGAGTCAAAATCTACTTCGATGTCACTTTCTGTAATAATATCAGTATTTTCTTCAATTTTGGAATTAAGCGCTGACTTAATGTCTTCTTTAGTGTTCACATTCGCGTTAATATCTGCATTGTCGTCAATGATAATGAAATGTTTGTTTTTGGACGTCAATATAGTCGGCGACTCACTGATCCCATCTGGCGCTTCTCTATCGAGTAACTCTAATGGAATGTTGCTATTCTGTAAATGTACACTAGCAGTCAATATTGGAACGTTTCTACAATCTCTTTTCAAGTAAAATGGTAAGGAGGACGACGACGGAGAAGGAGATGTACACGTATCCATTGGGGTAGATACTTCCCATTGTGTTTGTTTCGGTGTCGGTGCCGATTGTGTTTTCCGTGATGAAGCTACAAATGGAAATGTGTTAAAACAAGTTGTAATGAATGAAGCATCATTGTTTAATGGATGGAGCAAACAAAAAATGATGAAATAAATCAAGGCACCTTTCCCAATAATATTTGAAATTAATCAGACGGAGAAAAAAAGTTAAATTTTTGAAAAAGCAAGTAAACTATAAGTATAAAAGTCTAGAAAGAACTGAAATAGTAAGAATAGACATTTATAATCAGCAATAATATAAACCAACAAAATAAAATTCTACTAAATTAAACTACTCACTACAGCTATTTAGCAAAATAAAAAATAAAACAAGAACAGAGTCTCATCATACTGTAGTTACACATTTTCTCTTAGAGAATTAAACACAATTCTTTACTGTATGAAAAAACATCTACACATTAACATAAATTTACAGTCACAAATTATACATTGGTTAAAAATCACAAAATAGACTGTACTTCTTTACATGTTGTCTTTTTTCTGATGCATAAATTTTGAATTAGATAGAAAATAACATTTTTGGGAATTGCAGCATTCGAAAAAAACACAAAATACATGTGATGTCAGTTTTCAAATGCCATAAATTGTCAAAAACAGATGAGAAATAAAATAATGTACTTTCATTTCATAAATACGAGAAATAAAACTTTCGTTTTGTA